>NW_027271059.1:2126250-2835000 GCF_040938485.1 Diadema antillarum
GTATGCTTTAATAATTTCCTTAATAACTGGATGTAAGTCTGTGCTTTTTCGTTTTTCTCACTTGTTTTTTTAACCCTGATGTTGTTATCAATGAGAGGTCTCCCGCCATTGAGGGAAGATTTTTTTAAAATATTATTATTACAAGTGCGTATTTTTTTTTACGCTGTCCAGATAGAGAAATCCAGGACTTTCAATGGAGAACAGCTTAAACTAAGGCACAGCACACAAAAAAACAACTCTATATACAAGCCCTCGTCGTGCGTCAGTGCAATTCTAAGAATCACTATTGTGACCGCGTAACCTATTTAAAATTACTCAAATTCGTATTTTAACAGACATCAGAAACGCCGAGGGAATATTGCAATAAAGGAAATTATCAGTTAATTGTGTTTTTTTTTTCCTCAAGTGATACTGATTCTCCCTTTGTGAATAGCCGCCCTACCTCGTCCTTGATTCCAGCTTCCGACAATTGAGAAGAGATGGACAAATGATTGCAATTTTCATAATGTTATATCGTTACTACCTTCAATTCTTATATCAACTATAAACATGACATTGAAGCACAGAGATATCACCAAAGCGTAAAAGTAATAACAAATTAATTTCATTGTACAACGATTATGATGCAGTAAGTCCTGGAAAAGATGTTGCCGATTGGCAGCAAGACTCACTTCCGCTGATGACGTCACCATGTCAGACATCTCTATCAAAATGCTAACGAACTTGGGATATTGAACTAACGCTTTCAGCAGCAGGGTCACCTGGGTATCTATTCTAGCGAACTCATGCACGCCAACCTCGTCAGATTTTTTTTTTCTTTTTAAGTAACATTATATTTTTGACACCTACCACGAAAATATGAGAAAACCAGTCACAAGGTGAATATATATATATATATATATATATGCATGTATATACATATATATATATATATATATATATATATATATATAAGTATAGATAAATCCATGAATTCAAGAACATGGTGAAAACTATCACTTCACAGCAATCAGAGTTACCATACATTCTTGGCATATGGGCAAGATCACTTGGAGAGATTCAACGTTTCCATTCTCGAACCAATATCTATTGTGAGTATTTTTCACTTTTCTTGGTTCTGAGGTTTGTGACTTCATCTGGTTAAAGTGAGGAATGACATACAGAGGAAAGTAATAAAATAAATAAATCCGTACAGCAATAAGTTTTTCTTCTTAATTATTCATTTAGGTGGTGGAACACTTTGCCTGGGGTCAACATTAATAGTGCCATGTGGAATTAAAAGAGTGTTACTGGCTATAACAATGTAAACACACACACACACACACACACACACACACACACACAGACACATACACACAAACAATGTTAACTTTCAGTGGCCCGATCCAGTGAACAAATTTGCAATCAACAAACCAAAAATAACGATCATTTTTGGGCCTTTAGAATTTACATTATAAGCATCAGAGATTTATGCGGGAATTAAATGTTCATTATTCAAGTGTCAAAATTGTTACGATTTTAAGATTCGGGATCGCTGTGCAGCGCTACTCAATGAATTGTACAGAGCAGAAGGGACTTTACTTGCTGAGAAACATTAGCAAACTTAAATCCGGATTTGGTGGTAAATATGACAAGAATTATGATTGCAATACATATATTTAAAAAAAAAGGATGTAGGAAACATATTGCATCAAACACTCTTATCCACATCTTAATAGTTTACACATCTGCAAAATTGAAAGCATGGGCGCAAAGGTCTCTGAAGCACTGAATTGCCCCTGGGATAGTGACCTAAAATTGTCAGTAATGATGTCATGTTCCGCTACTTTTTCTTCAATTGTAAAATTTGTGAAGAAAGTAATAAGCCATTTTGGAACTTTTAACTCAATGAGGTTCTCGTATTATTATTGAATCATCTCAACCAATTTAAAACAAATATATTTGACAAAGTCATGCACCATTAGAAGAAGCTGTGTACTGCATTACACACTAAATGCATATCTGTTGTCAGACCAGTAAGATTTTTGGTTAACATAAGAAAAAGGGGGAGTTGGTAGCATTCCGGAATCTCTAGTCTAGGATACAGGACGGATTTATTTTGCTAATAATATAGAGTTTACAAAGTTCCATAGTGGTTATTATTCCAAAAAGACAAACAATGAATCATAGTCATGTACATTTCTGTAATGATGGCAAAAGGAGTAAAGAAAGAGGCATTGATTGACTTCAGTGAGTCTTTTTCTGGCTTCCAGAATGTAAAATGTTATAAATATAGACATAAACACACACATACACGCACACATTTGACTCACACACAAACGAACAACAACCACACACACACACACACCCACACACACACACACACACAAACCACGTGCATGTAAAGATTAGTATATTGTACGGCGAATTAGGACATCAGCATTCGTTACCTGGCGCTGAAAGATTTCGGACTTTTATCTGATATTTTCATTATCAAACCGAAGTTGAGTTGAATTGAATAAAACCCTTGCGCAATCTCAGCACTACATGCTATACATAATAATAGGAAACATCATTTTCAAACCGCACCTACTGATCAGTATGCGCATGATAGCAAACAGCCGTCTTTAGTACACCAAATCTTTCGTGCATTTTCTCTAATTTATTTTCGTTAACACATCAGGTAACTGTCTGGCGCGTCTAGATTTCGCACTGTTAGGGCGATGATAACAACTACTGTATAAAGTTCACTGATGTATCATAGTGCGCCATGGCGGAAAACGGCCACGAAGGTATTGTCTTCCCGCTGTCCTCCTCGTTGCGCACTTCATAACGAGGACAGAATTTTTTTTTTTTTTTTAATGTTGCTCATTTCGTCGAATCTACTCGAATCGCGGGGGCGCGGAAAAACAACCTGACAACATGGCTGGGATATCACGCTGGCAGAAAACAGACTAGATGTAGAATCGGAGACGATAAAAAAAGTTACCTATTCTACACAACCCAAAATAAGAAAGTGAACTGATAACTCCTGATACTTTATTAATGTTTGTTGTCAGTGCAGAGTCGATAAGGATCGATGTCTCGGAGCAGCGATTGAAGTGAGTGGTTATAGGGCTAGAAACTGACAAAATTAATGACGGCAAATGCGAGGGAGTTATGACAACATGCAAGGATCGATTGACTGAAGGCAAAAAGGGACAAGCTCTGTCAAAATTTGAAGCGGAAAAAAAAGAAGAAGAAGAAGTAAGAAAACATGACCTGGAAAGTGGCTTTAGAGCTCAGGTAGGGAAGTGAGGGGCTAAACGTAGCGACACGTACACCCCAACCCCTTCCGGCTACGTTCAAGGCAAGATGAAAGATATCTGAAATACTCGTGGCTGGACGTTTTTTTCTCTTTTTGTTTTCTTGGTTTCTGCGACATTTTTCACTGTTTTTTTTTTTTTTTGATCTACGCATTTATCTGAATATTAGCATACAGCTATGTTTTCATTGTAAAAGCATTGTCACACTTGTCAGTTTGACACTGGAAATAATGGAAATAATGATACGGACGCCGTATTTTTCTCACTCCTCATTCGTTTGATTTCTTCTTCTTTTTTTCAGCAACCAAAGTTCTTCTTGTGCTACTTCTTTAAGGACGGTAACCCGCCGTGTGAAGCTTCTGAACTTTAATGCACGCTCACTGTAGAAATGATACCCTTAACTACACGAGAGCATAGTGCCCTGTATCTTTCTCATTCAAATAATCTTTACATTGTAATGTCAAAGTCTTTGTTTGTGTAATATTTATTTTGATGTTATGGTTCTATCCGAAAGAATAAATAACTGATATTGAATATAAAAAAGAATAATTACACATACCGAATTAGAATCAAATGGTTAACTGAAATTTTCGTTTCCTCGTATTTGGAATGCGCAGCCGAGAGAGAGAGAGAGAGAGAGAGAGAGAGAGAGAGAGAGAAAGAAAAAAAAAACACTGTTCACTATCTTCATACCGTCCACGTTTTCTCTTGACTTGCCGACATTTCCGACTGCTTCCCGTCAACAGCGATAACATTACACTTTGGTTTCTGACCGACACTTCTCAGCGACTCCGTAGATTTTGTGCACAATCGTCATGTTCAATCTGAACATAACTGTGTAGACAATAATCAACCGTTTAAAACCCTTGATTTGAGCAAGTGGTAGACAATATTTTGCTGAACATTTCAGGTTATCACCGTCTTATTCGTGATGACAGTTATTCAAATATTGATAGCTTCTTCTTTTTGAGTATAGTTAATACGTCAGTTCGGGCATATCTACTGTGCGATAACGTGTCTACAATGTCTAGAGCTAGACATAGCAATAGCATGATATAGCTTACTCACGCTCATGTGAAAATATCTTGAAATGTAAATCCAGAGAGAGGGAGAGAGAGTTCAAAGAGACCGAGAGGTTTTCATTTGTGTATTGTTTTCATGAACAGCCAAAAAAAGAAAGAAATATACAAACCAACTAACAGACCAGCAAACAAACAACGTCTTATCAAAGTTTAAGATTAGAGAGAGAGAGAAAAAAAAATCAAGAGAGCAAAGGGTCATATCAGAGTATAGAAAATGCAGTTATCAGCCCCGTCTTTATTTTCACGTTTTCTGCATTTCCGGTTCTAAGCGTATCTGTCGCATTAATAGTCCAGAATTAAAAAAAAAAAAAAAGTTGTTGGAATGCAAAGCTGTTGAAATCTTATAAAGGACGGTCGATGAGAGAGCAACACGCCGCCGCACTGACTCTGTTACATTGAGGAAAACATCAGATAGTTCAAAGAATGCTAAATGGTGGAATCAATCAATCTTACCCATCTCGTCTACCCTCCAAGGACACGGCTGGTCTCTGAATCCAAATTCATGTGATGCAGAGGGTAGCAAGCCACCAGCACCTGCTATCCACAAGGCACGCGCTATACCCAAGGATGACACAAAGAAGAACACCAACAACAACAACTCTCAAAATTTCCGTTCGGCAGAGAGGAGGACCTCCAACTTGACAGTGGTCATTCGCTGAGGAGCTTCTGAGCAACTGACCGGGAAGCGCGCAGACAACTGGGAGTAGCTGGGGGAATGAACGGTCGCGCTATGAAATGAATTACTTGAATGATAGCAAAACGACGAAGCGTGCGCGCGTTCGCGTTGCCATAGTTACACATTGAGGAAGAGATCTGCGACTTGCGTCTCAATTTTCGTTTGTTTTGAGGAGGTCGGGATGTACGTGTTTGTTATATACTGTGACTGCATTCATTGATATCTTCTTGTTTTGATGGAATTGCTGTGGCGTAGTTTGCAATATTTCACTAACATCATGATTGAGACAAATTGCTAACTCGTTGTATACTCAGTTTTATACGCAAAGTTGAATGTCCCAGCTTACCCTTCAGGTGTTTATAATGCTCGGCAAACTATATTCTGATCCTTTTAATGATTATGCCTGTTATATTGCACACATGAGCTCCATTTTCTTTTGTTTTGTTTTCATGTGCTTTTTGCAGCTTTGTTTTCCAGTATGTCCTATAAAATTTATATTAGAGTTAAACTGTAATTGGGTATTGCTAATGGGTGGTGGTACATGTTCCAATGTATAGCCAGTAAGCTGCGCTGGACAATCCAGTAGTTGGCAATGTGAGTTGTTACGTCATTCATTGATTGCAATCTAATCATGACTATTACTGAATCTCAATGCAATTAACATCATCCGTTCAAAAGGCCAAAAAAAAAGTAAAAAGGGCAGTGTTTAACGGACTTCTCGAGCACCGAATTCACATATCTGAGAAAGCTCACAACTGACACACACTTTATACATACACACACGCACACAAACACACAAAGTGTCCGACAAATACTACAAAAAAGATAACTCCCCCTGCGAGATAATTATTATGATTCAACACTTTAGAAGATCTTTTTAGGGAGGGGGGTTTATGCATTTAGAGGGTTGACCCATTTCAGTTGTTTCTAGTCTTCACAGAAAATCATGTCATAATTATGACTTTTTGTTGATTTTGTGATACACCGTAACATAATCACATGCATATCATATTGTACAAATTGTATAACGTATTATACACGTGAAAAACATAACACATTATAATTATGTATAAACATGTATTATGGGCTGCATAACATAGTGCTTGTTAGTATGATCATATAGAACTTCTTACTATGAAGAACATATATATATATATATATATATATATATATATATATATTGGTAATTAAGATACCCAACTTGTTGCATCCTTATTTTGACAATAAAATCAGAAAATTACCTTTTTGTTGAACAATGATAGCTTTCAAACAAAAACCATATTTAGTAGGTCCCTTCAAAAGTGCATGAAAACGAACATTCTGTATCACCTAAAACATCACTGAAACAAATCAGCAGACGAAATAGCAGTGTATGCCCTATGGAAAAAAAAAAGACCAAAAACCAAAAACAAACAAACAAACATGACTCTTGGTGTAAGAAGGACACCAGAAGTGGCGTCCCGCTTATACACAAGAAACCGTCAATTTCGGCATCTCAATACCTTTTTCACGTTAGTTTTATGTTTGTTTCAATACAAGTGGTTATTTTTAGATAATAAAAAAGTCAACTAAACTATTCAAAGAATCACACTACCCCAATTTTGGCCCAGGAAAAAGATTCACCATCATTGGTGTGAGACTCACTATTAAAGGTGTCCCGTGTTCATTCTGTTTGTTTGTTTGTTTGTTCGTTTGCTTGTTTTTTTTTATATTAACACTGGCAATGGTCATTGTTTTACACCATGACCTGTTAAAAAGAAACCACTGCTACATTGTTAAAGTGAGGAGCAATGATTATCATTACTATTGTAATGAGACACACGCACACATACACACACACACACACACACACACACATAAAAAAAAATAATAATTGTCGATGTTCCCCGACGTAATATTTTTAGGACACCAAAGCCATCTCTGAAAATTACAAAATATTAATGTTCATAATTATACTTTTCATCTTTGGTGTTTTTTAACCCAATTTTCTCTCAAAATATTTAAAACCATGTGAGTGCCCTTACAAAAAAAAAAAGATTAAAAAACAGCTCTGTGTTGATCTTGAATACGGATTCCACCATGATAAGTTAAAGTTCGATGTGTAAGCAATGTTCGAGACACCAAAGTTCATACGAAGAACATAATTATTGATCACAATTCACTTGGAAAAAAAAAATCCACCATTTCATGCACGACTTTTGTTTATAGAATTCAGAAGTTGCTTGTCTTCTATCATTTTCCAGCCACTGAAATATATTTGTATCCACTAATAAGATTTAAATTAATCAAACTGGTATTACAATCAAAACATAATCACCTGCTCGAGAAGTCACGATTTTGTACATTTTTGGTGAAAATATGTTGGTATTTTGTACTGTCAAATTTGGTTTGCCTTCAAAAGGGAAAATACTTACCTGAATACCAACACTCAAGAACGAATTTACTGTAGGTTTGTATTTTGTTAGCAGTGACATGATCAACATGGCCTGTAAAAACTGTGACCATATAACAAGGATGCCTTCCGTTTTCCCTTTTCCATTTGAAATGTGTGTGTGCGTGTGTGTGCGTGTGTGTGGGGTGTGTGTGTGTGTGTGTGTTCGTTTAATTATCATGATACTGTATCGTCCTTGCCCTCCCATACTACAAGTAGTCGTCATAAAAGACTCCTCACTCCACAAAGCAATGACTACGAAAACCAGCTTCAAAGGGAATGCGTGGTAACATGATGTCGACTCAAATGTAACGCGAGATACCGAGACTATGTTCATGGGAGTAGAGACCTAAAAGAAAAAAAAATACGAGAATGTTGTAGTTGTAAATATTCACATTTGAAAGGATAAAACTGCATTACTTCACAGAGTCTTGGGAGTAGTATGCTATTGTTTCGACATTCCGTTCCCATTGTCTGCGGAGGAGCGCCTCGGGCAAGGTTTGCCTTCACAATCAATTCGGATGATAGCTGCGAAACGAGGTTGATTTTGGAAAGAGCTATCGGCATGAAGGGAAATGAATTGAAGCGTAATTGCTTCCATAAATGCTAATCATATAAGAAAAAGACAAAAATACTCAGACAGGATGCTGGCAGCAACCGATGTGTAGATTAATGTTAACTCCATCACACAATTATCTTCAGCAGAAGCAAATTAATTAAATGGAACATTGTGACGTATGAAAAAAAAGAAAAACAAGATGGGGATTGAATCCCTCAGGAGATTTTACATCCCATTTCCACTAACGATGCCTCCTTTCTAGTCAACATCAACCTAATGAGGTCTAATCCACCTACCCTGGCGAACGCTATCCCGATTCATCCTTGCTATACCTCTCTTGCTCGTGCCATACACTGCAAACTGGGACGAGAAGGCACCTCACATTCGTCATACTTCTCGACGAGTAGATCTATATGGGCATTTGAGACTCCGGTCTTCGCCAAAATACGATGTCCACTCGTCTTGATCACCTACCCTGATAACATGTCAATAATTACTACGCGAAATGGATACTGTGACGTCATGACTATACCCTTAGATCCCCAATTTTGACACCCGATGTTGTCATCCCATTAGGTAAACATGAAATCCTCCGTAGACGCGTTCTACATTAATGTATAGGAGAACCCGAGAGAAAATAACTATATTTGCATCTTGGCATGGAAACACTAAAATTGATATTAGAAGAAGAAAGCAAGGGAGAAAGGAGAGAATAAGAAAGAAGTAGAAATAGTGCTTTCTTTTCAAACAAGACTCTTACTAGTGTGTCAATTACAATTTGAACAGCCTCATCATGCCATCACGTTTTATCTTTTCGCAATGATAACGGCGTTAATGACACAGCTTCTAAAAACTTGTAACAATTTAAGATGATAATAAAACTCGAAGGCAGAGGTAATGATAGTGCATCGTTAACAATATTAGTGCTATTAGATACAAAATCACCATAACCTTGTCATGACCCTTTAACCATGTTTATGAAAAACAAAACAAAACAAAACAAAAACCTTAATCCACGTTTATGTGGCCCATCGTGTGGACAAATGTACGCGTTAGCTCTCTAAACGTTATTCATAAAACATGATATCAATTGATGTCGTGTATAGATTCCGAGCTTTAGATGAACAATCGCTTAATATTCTACAACGCAGCTTCTGGACGTTGAATAAGTAGGCTTGGTTTCTTCACAGCACGTGATGTATTGACACAACCACTACTTGAAAACTTTGTTCATGATGTCAGTGCGCAAGGCTATCGAAATACATCGTTAATTTTTCTAACGGGCAGGTACGAGGTGGGGTGTCTGTGGGTTTCCATATCAATGCGTGATATCAAATGAACAAGTAATGACTACACTGTCTGAAAACACATTGGCTTGAGATGCTGCTATCGTTTATACGATTTGTGTGCTTGCTTTTATTTCCATCTTATTCTAATTTCGTGCCAGACCGAGGGTGTTATTCTGTTGGGTTTGGAGGATGGCGTTAGGGGTTTTCGTTTCGTGAAGTGGTTCCCCAGGGTAGTCTTTTGTCCGTCCTCAACGCTTCTTGCTAGGTTGGATTAAGATGTTCAGTATTCAACGGACATACTTCCTATCTACTTAGTTTGCTGCAGTTTCCTTACTTAACCATAGCCTACATGTTACGACTCACATAGGGTTGCGAACATTAAACTCTTCCAAACGCCACATTTTTATTGAGGAGGACGGTCTGATTGACACACAGACAAATACGCTAATGCACACATGCACCCACATACCCACATGCAATACACGCAAACACACCCAATATCTCATGCACACAGTCTTTCCCTCTTCCTTATTTGAATATTTATCGATGCCTGCATAATCAAATCATTTTCGTAAGTGAAATCATACACAGACATTAAAACGATATTTTCAAGCTACTATGCCACTCACCTAATTCTGCCTTATAAAATTTCAGTACGAAGACTTGCAGTCGTATATCATTATACATACAACTCTTGCTTCATTGTTCAACTTGTTCAACCTAATCAAACTCATTAATAATGCTCGATCATACAAATTCATTCTTGCAAAGAAAGAATTGTACAGTTACATGCCAAGAAATAGATTCTAAAGAAGTATGTATACTTTATTTAATCACATATGTGATTCGTCTATGTTATTTTACAAAATTGCATTTCACCCTCTTGTTCTTGTTTGTTTATTTGTTTATTTGTTAGTTTGTATGCCCCACAATAATCATGTGTGTGCGTGTTTTCCGCGTTAAACCACACGAACAGATGGATGGGGTGGAGATGGACTATGAAAAGGGAGAGAAGGAGGGGGAGGGAGAGAAAGAATTTGATTTGACTTGTTATTAGTAATGAAGCAAAAATGTCACGATACCATTTACATTGTGACAAAAATCCTGTGGACTTGACTTCATCTTTAGTTTGTAAGTTTCATTGTCGTTCTGATGAAGTGGTACCTGTCATTCGTGATACCCTACAGTGCAAGCAAAGCTGATGCTTTGGAATTATAACCATACAACATATGCGTGAAATAATGATATATCATTTTCACGTGGTGCAAACGTATGTGTCTCTCTGTGTGTGTGTCTATGGGTGTGTTCAATAGGGTTTAAAATTACCACGAACGATCTACTCTTAATCACAGATCAAGACGGCCACTCGACCTTGCCTTCGCTTTCTCCATGCACGTGATAGCTGCGTCCGTAATTACCGTCAGAAATCTATATCCCCATTCAGCCAGCAAGCAGCAAGAAGGCGACGACCTCCAGTAGTGAAAGATCGCAAGTCAAAACGCCGATGTTTATCTTATTATTGCTGCTAATGCAAAACGCGCCGCCTCAATTACCTCACTCCACTCACCAAGCGGAAGATGTGTTCCAAGAATAAAGACTCAATTTCCCAGATAACGTAGTAAGCCTAACCCATTGTGTCAAAGTTCACCCGGGCCTTTCGACGCATAATAAAGAAGAAGAAGAAAAAAAAACCCAGGAAAAACATTTAGACCAAAAAACGTTCAATTCGATTCGCTGTACAGTAGCGAATAGAGAGAGAGAGAGAGAGAGAGAGAGAGAGGGAGAGAGAGAGACAGACAGACAGACAGACAGACAGACAGACAAAACCCAAGAGGGATGGGAGGTGGGGGGGGGGGGGGGTACAGGTAGACTCCTAACTGGGCTTGCATTTGATATCATTATCTACAGTTACAGTCATCATGACTTTTTCGAACAAATCCAACCCCAAACGATGCACTCTCCTCATTACCGAATCACATCAGCGGAGACCCCTGTGGCGTCATGGCTGCTTTAAGACTGTTTGCTCTCTCTCTTCAAGTTCTATTCGGGACAACGTGTAAGTCAAAATTTTGTCATTTTATAATCTCATAACTGCTTGGTCTTTGTTGTTGTTGTAGTTGTTGTTGTTGTTGACTTGTTGTTTTGTACTTCTCAGAATGTGACGCAATACTGTGATCTCCAACAAAGAAGCAGGAGGTTCTCAAGCAGAACGATAATAAATATTATAGTGTTTGCTGCGTTTTGTTTTAAATGAAATGGGTTTCAGACAATTGTGATATTTTACTATAGTGTTTCGAGCAGGCCGAAATATCCTTGAGACGAAATAGTGCGTTTTGTTTTGTTTTATTTTGCTTTGCTTTGTTTTACTTTGTTTTTTAAACCTTTGGTTTCGTTTTGTTTTTTATTTGCTTTGTTTTGTTTTTTTTTTTGCTTTTCTTTTTGCTCAAAGAACTGTTACGTTCCGTTGAAGATCCACATATAATCTAAAATATAATTTGTAACCCCTGATCGTAGCATAAGATTATTACCGTCGTTATACCTTATCTTTACAGTGTATAGATTCAATTTAGATTTAGATGGGGCTATTCAAAAGCTACAACCACCATGTTGATTATGTATTCAATTCAATGTATGTATGTATGTATTTATGTATTTATTTCCATCATCAAAAAGAAAAGAAAAAAAATTGACATAATCCAAAGGGATACAATTTTTTTTTTCATTTTTCTTACACTCGTCTGATACAGGATTTTTTTTTCAAATACAATTGATTATAAAGTATATGCACGAATGATGTCATAAAAAATAAATAATGCACTTTGGCATGGCAACAGAAATAGTAAATAAATCACAGTAATGGAAAACAATGCTCCGTTGAAAATTGAACGGAAAGGGAGGTATGCAATCAGCCACAAAACATAACGACAACAACAGCAACAATAACAACACAAAACACAGAAATAACAGAACTTGAGGAAATGCACTCAGACAGATACTGGACAACGAAGAACGAGAAAAGAGGAGCAGGGAAGATTAGAGAAGGAAAAGGAGAGGGAAAAGGAGAGGGATGGAAAAGGTCTGTGGACACACTACAAAATCTTAAAGGACAAGTGAAACATGACGGGTTTTTTTCATACAACAAAATTAACTGGTATATTTAGAAAACAAATATATATATTTTTAAAGTTTATACTTAAATGTAATTAACTTCACAGATTCACAGATGTATAATTTCATACCATTAATCAAGCTGTTGATGAAGGATGATATGTTCTAACTAATTGTATTGAATTAACCAATGCAGTTGATATCATGGATCATTCAATAACGATATAATTGCAAAAGTTATATCACTATGGAGTCTGGGGTACCACATGAAAACTCTTAAAATTATCTTTCAGATCGCAAACAGCTCATGATAATAGGATGGAATGTCATCAAATCTTGAAACAAAATGTTTATTATGTGCATTAATTTTCGACTCAATTCAATTCAAAATTTATTTCATTTTTCGACAGAAAACATGCACATTTTACTTCATATGGTAACAGAGAGTAAGGTAAATTGAACATTGCAAAATGAAAATACGATACAGTAATTGAGGAACCTTATAGGTGTAGTAATTATACATGAAACCTTAAATTTTTATTCAATCAAAACGACATAATTGTTATATAAACGGAAGCCAGGTAAATAATATCAGTTTTTGCATAACAATTAAGTCACGCCTAACAATTCTACTTATTTAATTTAGGAAATCGATGTTGGAATACAGAAATCTGTAAAAATACACTAAGTCAAGTCGAACCATTCAAACCGCAAAACTACACACACAAAAAGACTAAATCAATTTTGCTTTGAAATCAAAGTTTTTATGCAACTCAGTTTTACAACTAAAAAATGAAGTATTTTACGGACTGAGCGTAAAATTCACATCAGAATTACTGCATTTACATTAAACAGGACAAATCTGATTATTTTTCTCCTGTAACAAAATGCAGATATATAATGTATGCATAATAATTATATGTATATACATCATTATGTATATGCATAGGCCTATATATATATATATATATATATATATATATATATACAATATATATATATACATATGAAGAGTTTGTTAGCAAAAACCGATAAGTCCATATTTGCCAAATGGAGATATTGGCGATTAAAGATCAAGAAAAATAAAGAGAATAATAAGAACATTTTTGCTCCTTTTGACCATAACTTCAAATATGTACCTTTATATGTAGTGACCAATATATCATTTAAAAGGTATCATTTTGTACTTTATGACAGAGACCAAACTTCAAAAACTTCAAAAATGGACTTATCCGATTTTGCAAACAAACTCTTCATATATATATATATATATATATATATATATATATATATATAAATATATACATATGTATATATATATATATATATATATATATATATATATATATATAATTATGTTTTTTACAGTGTACAATGTAATAATCTTCCACTTTTTTATATAATGGTTCAAATCCTTTGCAATAATTTCTAAAGTCAGTGAAGTGTATTAGTCTTTACATCAATTCAAGGACCTTTATAAAAATAACTGTCTGACAAACTTGAAGACTCAGTATGATTTATCAGTCAGATATAAGATAATTCCTTCTTTTCCTTTTCCTGTACCCTTCGTATTTTGCATGTCTTAAGCTTGATTTTGACTGATGGATTTGACCTAGTGGATAATTATGATGAAGCCTTTAATGTATGCTTCTCCACTATCATGTGAAAGGTCGTGTTTTGTTTTTTGTTTTTTGTATGACCAATGCTGTTGTATTAATGTGTAATGTGATGACAATAAAGTCAATTCAATTCACTGCCTATATTCGCCTATTACATAGTCGATAAACTTGCATCTTCTTCTTTTAACATGTTCCACTTTTCCTTTTTTTTGAAACTGCATGGTAATGTTCATTATTCCATTAGGAAGATTGCAAATATCCCTGCATATTTAGTTCCACTGTCGTGTGTGTGTATCAGGAAAAAAAGCATAAAAAATTAATAGAGACGTGAGTAACTTTAGGTAGGATTCATACATATACCTAGATAGCACACAAAAGGAATTGAAAGGGGAAGGAGCGAAAAGAAAATTAGTCTTGTATAATATTATGGTAATAGTTTTATGAAAAAAAAATGAAAAAAGTCACATAAACAGACACAGACACACAGACACACACACACACACACACACACACAACAAGCAAAAGTTTACTGCCAGTTTTTTTTTTTTTTTTAATCCCATATCATTTGGTATGATTTTTGTGTGGTATGGGTTCACAATTGAGTTAAAAGATACTTATCATTCTATAAAATAGAAAAAAATTCACTTGCGTATGTCAATTTTTGAAAGAAGAAATATGTTAGGGTATCAATTCGGTTTTTGCAGATCCGAATGACATCACTAACAAAATATGCCACACGTAAAAAATCACTTTGCTCGGTTTTTGTGTCCCTAATTTTTCTCATGGTAACTTTGATATCAGGTAGAATATTGTATACTGCCTAGTTTTTAAAATGTCGTAACGTGGTTAATTCTCATTTTCGTTCGGTAATTGGAGGATGTCAGCGCGGCTTCCTGAATGAGGAAGAGTGGAAGGGAAAACAAACAGAAACAGAACAAATAAACCAACATGCATGCTTGCTGAACATAACATCCCTAATTCCACTGTCTCTGTGCAATTTAGTATGTAGATTGAAAAATAGTAATACTGCTTTTCTACAGAGATACATGTACGGAAATGTAGTACAAAAAGATGCACCAGGGTGACATAATGAAAGTAGTTTTGTAAAACACGAAAAAAAAACAGAGAAAAGGAGACTTCGGAATTAAGGGAGAGGTAGAAAGAAAAAAAAAATCCTACCCTAATCCTATTTCATTCCTTCAAATTCATTTTGCGTCCTCATTCATCCTTTCATGTGTGGAAGGGTATAATATTAATACAGAACCGCACGTTGTTGGACCAAATTTCATGATAATACGCAATTACCATGACGCCACCATCGTCAAATGCGGGCGCCCCACCAGCAAATGAATGAGCAGATATTGAGCTCCTCGCCCTCTTACATAGACTGTGTGGCAGCCTGCGGAGCTGGTGCCGGTAGTGCTTAATGAAAAATAAAGAGGGAAAGAAAATGAAGAAGAAGATTAAAAAAAAGACGTATGTGGAAGTATGTGTGTATGGGTGTGTGTGCTTTGAGACAGTACCTATTTGGGATAGATTAAAAGCGATTACTATTTTCAGAGTATTTGATTACCGTTTTGTGTTTATCTTTGATTTGTCTTTGCATGTGTGTATTTTATTTGTATGTGTATGTGTTTTGTTTGTGTGTGTGCATGTGTGTGCATGTGTGCGGGTGTGTTTGTGTGTGTGTGTGTGTGTGTGAGAGAGAGAGAGAGAGAGAGAGAGAGAGAGAGAGAGAGAGAGATTATTTGGTTTCATTTAGGAAAATTTCAAAATTATTTGTGAGTTGTTTGTTTGGACAGGTATGACAAGAAAGACATTCTTGAAAGGACAGGGTCCCTTGTACTTAACGTGTATGGGCCCGGGGATGCAGTTGGAAGGCGTGATGATCGCCATTATCTTTAATAAAATGATCACCTATGTAAAGCTCCTTTTTAATACTGTCACGGATCGCTTCACGTAAGCCGATGGCTAAACTATGCCCTTGCTTTTGAGGTTATTGCTGTTGTTTCATTACTGTACTGATTATGTCATTCATTTTTGTTTCACTCATTCCAACAGGTTTGTTGCTACATCAACCTCAGATCGCTGTTAGCATGCCAGGCCCTGCATTCCTATCGGATGATGAGGACTTTGCTCCCGCAAGGTACTGGCGGGAAGCTGAGGACTCGTCTGGCGACGGGGAACGAATGCTCGCCGCGATGGACACCGCGATTGGACAGGAACTACTTCCGGGTCATTCAACCAGTAGCAGGGTCACGAGAAGCGAGCACGGGCGTGGCGGATGGCGGGCGAACGTCAAGTCGGACAGCGGACGAGACGATTTCAGAAGGATGATGGCACGTGCAATGTCCGACTACCAGGCCCAAAGGGGAACGGACGGAGCGAAGTCGGCGGCGAGTACAAGCAATCTTCGGCACATCAGCAATCAGAAAACTGAAGGATGGAAATCGCAAGAGGGCGCTCTTTCGAAGATTGTAAAGCGATTCCTCGCGATGCAACTGACAGGATAAGCCAGAGAGGACAATTTGAATGGAAACAGTCGTCAAGTAACATTAATCATGATTGGAAAAGAAAGAGGGTAATGAGGGTGGGGGAGGGGGAGATGACATACTGAGCTTGCTATCATGATGAAGGGCACGATAGGATGATATTAACAAATCTGCGAAATGTGTTGAGTCAAACAAGGGAATCTTAATCTCAATAATTTTGTGCATAAAATTATGTTTATAATATTCATTCAGAATATTTTCTTGGTCGGCTAGTCTTTGAAATAATTTACGGACAGGATTATAATGATGATCTAGATGCACGATGTGTGAACCTTAACGGGGTATTTGTCATATGAAATCAATCATAACTTTTATGAAAGATTTGCTTCCATGAATAACGAATTTTTATCATAGCCTAAAGTCGTCACTTTCAGCTGTCACAGAAACAAAAAAGTTTTTAATTTAGGTATAACTATTGTGGGAAAAAATAATCCCAGCCGTTTATCCAACATCCGTTTAGAAACTTCTCAAAAAGGGAGAACCTACTTAAAGGCTTCAAATCATTTCATAAACTAGATATAATGAGGACATTTTGTCTTACACTATTTGACAATCGAAATCACAATCGTTGTGGAGTTCGCGTCCGTCTGGAAAGTGCGACACAGGGAATCAATAAACTAAACGACTTTAGAAGCCCATTCATGAGGTATATTCGGTTTGTTCAAACCTTGTGTCAGCATCAGACTGCGTCACTAGTATTTCTGCAATTGCTAAATCCGTCGCTGGGATTTACTAAATCTATTTTCATTTTTGGTTCATTTTTCCCGGGGGGGGGGGGGGGGGGGGTTACAATGCACAATTTCCTTCCCTATGTGGGTGGTATATGGAATTCCAATGACATACCAACGTATACTGCGAAATATCGTACACTCACTGATTGTTCACTTGCAGACGGATTTATTTGTGACCGTGCACCTCAAAACGAACATAAAGTCGCACACACTGATTTTTCGTGAGGACTGAAAATAAGTGAAATGGGTCAACCTAGTCGAACTTGACTTTTTCATATTTTCTGAAAGAGCGGGTCTTCTTTTACATTATGCTAAAATTTGGTATCATAAAACGGGCAGGAAAGTGTGGGTTTTTTTTAGCAGTTTATCTCGAACATTTTTGGTAGAAAAGTGTGATTAGGTGTGTCTTTAGAATCCCTTTTTCATTTCTGAACAACCTTGTCCACACTCTTCACTTTCAACTCTAATAAATTTTGAAAGGATAGAGCTACTGCTTTGAAAGTTGGCATTAATTATGGACAGAATGTGTTAATGAGGCATGCTTAATTTCAGTTTAATCTGATAATCCCTTCATTGTTGTTACTCTGGTGGTTTACTTCCTGTTTCTTGTCCCATTCATCGCACAGCCAGCACGGTTTGGTAAAGATTAAGCGCTTGAATAGACACTGTACTTTAGAGCCTCTTTTCTCAGTTCACACTTTTCCTGAGTTTGTGCTTTCTTTCCAATATTTAGAAAGGTTAGGAGAGTCCATTTGATTTGAGTTATACATCATCTTAAAGCTTAAAGTCTGCTCTTTCAGAATATGGTCTTAACTAAAAATTCATGTCTGGCGACTTTTTGTTTGTTTTGAGGTGCAGGGTCACATTTTGTGTGTGTGTGTGTATTTTTTTTTTTCAAATGAAAACACAACAATGGCTCACACATTTTCGTAAAATGGGATTGAGGGGAGTAATATTAAAAACGAATTTTACAAACAAACGTACATCAGTTAGATTCAAAGCAAAGAAGAATTTCCCTTCCCTCTCTCTCTCTCTCTCTCTCTCTCTCTCTATCTCTCTCTCTCTCTCTCTCTCCTTCTCCCTCTATCGTGCATATTTGGTATTTTTATGTAAGTATATCATTTGCATATGAAGTAGGCCTATATGTACACATGATATACCCATACACGCATACAAACACACACACACACACACACACACATCGTTCACTATTTGTATGCTATTCAACTCGCCTATATTATAATTTTATCTAGAAATGAACGATTATTAGGTTTGATTCTGAAGAATCGTTTGCCATTATGCGGTTATTCGGTTTTATTTCATTTATTGGAGCCAGCTGAGAGATGGTATGCGAATAGGGCTACGCTTTATGTTATTATTGGCATTACTTAGCGTTATTTCAACCCACATTGATTCCATGGAAATTAAAACAGATCTATTCATGTATATGAAAAACTTGCTTCCAAATGGAGCTAAATCCATTGAAAAATGATGGATTTAGCCTCTTTTGGAAGCAAGCTCTTCATAACATGTGGATCTATGATTATTAGAATGAATACTATGTGCGAGTATGTACTTGTTTCTTTGATGGAAATAAATGAATTATTGAATTGATTTGAATATAGTGTACTTCTGTTTGTGTTAGCATTTGCTTCAAATATCATTGAACCTTATCTTGTACAAATCGTCACCATTATTTTGCGATAATTTTTTATCATTTTGATATGGAAAAATAAAACAATGAAAAGTTATTTGCAAATACTTACCAATTGTGGTGAAAGGGTTAAAATTAAAAGACCGAACTCGTCGTGTTCTTGGAGTGTTCTTGGAGTTCTTGGAATATGGTGAGTATTTTCTAGGGTACTATTAAGAATTTTCGAGTCCAACTTGTACAAGTTCGGTGAGAACGTTTAAGGTCTGTTATTACTGATCCTGTGATTATTCTCACAAGAACGGGTGCGACAGATGGTTCTTATGCTGGATTATAAGATTCGTTGTGTGTTTTTGTTACTTCAGAATCGACTGCCTATCAGATTTTTGTTGTCGCATATTATACTTCAGCTCATTATTACATTCTGACAATACCTGCAGAAGGACAACAACACCCACAGAATTAGCAATTCTGTGCCCAAATAACATTTAGTCACGTGAAACCAGAAGCATTGTATTCACCTGGCCGCCTTCAAGCCCCTGATGGGAGCATTGCGGTCGAGTAACATTCATTCGATGTTCACCTGCCGACTAGATCACACTATTACCTTAGTTGCTGGTACACAGTGCGAGGATTTTCGCTCCAACCATGCCGAGGTGAGTGTCAGAGTTTTCTCTGTACTCCTGAGCTTATGTTCTTCACACTGATTTCACTTGTTTCACCTTTTTTGTATACTTATTTAAGACAATGGTATTTGTTTTCTCTTTCTCCGTCCCCTTCCCCGGCTGTTTGACTGTTTGTCTGTCTGTCTGTCTGTCTGTTAATCTCGACTTGTCGGAAGAATAATAAAATCTCAAGAGAATAAAAACGTTAAAGGTAAAAAGGTGACGTCATATTTGATAAATGGTACACGAAAGAACCAAACGAGGTAGTAGCTTTAAAAAATTGACGTTCACTTCATATCAGGAAAAAAATCGTGTATATGCACTGGACATTGGCACAGGGCATATTTTGGAAGAGCGGCGGCAATAGTACTATAGTATCAGTAATCATGGTATAGTAGTAGCGTAGTAGCAGTTAAGTGGTAGTAGTAAAACAAAATATCCGTAATATTATCGTACAGTACGAAGAATATAGTGTTAGCCACAACCACACATGAGAATTCAGCGGCAATAGACAGAGGTAAAATGTAGAATAAACTCAGGTGATGGAAGCGGAGGAAGAGGAGGATGAAAGATGGACATATCAAGAACAAATCTCAAGCAAGAAAGGAGAGAGGAGAAAAAATAGAGAGAAAGAGTAAACAAGAAGTAGTAGTCAGGTAGTAGATCAAGATAAAGTTAATAAGAGAATGAAGGAAATAAAATGATGACGAATAATTTTGAGAGAATGGATTAGGAGCGAGAAAGTTGAGCAATGTCACAATAATGAGGAAAGAAGGAACCCAGTAGAGGTGACGTTATTTGATTTCTAAGGACCTCTTCCCGAGGGTTCCACCTGACTAATGAATCAATTGCTGAATTATTCTTTATCTATATTGCATTTGAAACATGATGGGGTCGACATTGTGTGCACCATGCTTTTCATAAGCCATTATCTTAGAGGAAAAAAAGAATTTGTCTTTGCAAATATTTACATTTTATTCTAACCCTCATCACCTATGTGCCTCAAAATATGATAATATCGTTAGAGCTGTTTGCTCTTTGCTATACGCTTCGTAGAAATGAATAGTTTATACACAACCACCACACTATCACGGAATCGAAAAGCAAATTAGGACCTCATTCTGTTCGAATAAGTTTTTACCATTCAGTGGCTGTTCTAGAGCATGAATACAATCGAGACAAGGTTAATTATGAAAATTAAAAACAAAAACAACGGAGCTCCCACATGAAAGGTACAATCCTTACAATCCTTTCTGTGTTTCTGGGTTTCTTCCTTCGGGATCTCCGTACTGCCTCAAACACACACGCACACACATCATAGTCATTCACACGAAAGTTCTGGAACCATTGCAAACTTACTGCAGTTTGACATATGGAATTACCATTAATCGGTACAGAGCAAATTATATCTTGTCCATTAAGATTACTATAAACTATTATTTCCATTCGATGTGCATTATGTAAATCCTTCTGATGTCTCTCGCCTTCTTATGTGTATTTGTTCTTTTTGTCGTTCTCTTTTTCCTTTTTGCAACATTAACTATTACAACATTTTATAGATTTAAATCTCGGAATCGGCCCTAGAACAACCAACGGTGTATGCTTATCCCTTACAAACTGAAATACAGTACTCTCCGCGTAATCGGGTATCGCTTAAACGGGTACTCCGTTTAATTGGGTAGTAATGTCAAAATCAGTTCGAATGCACATTAAAATTACCTGATAATCGGGTTGCCTCTCCGCATAAATGGGTAAATAATTTCCTTCTTATCTACTTTCTACCCACATTTTATAGCAGATATTACACTTAAAGAAATCATGACTGTCAAATTTTCACCTTCTCTGCCTAATTTGCACAGAAGATGGACCATTTGGGGAGTGATTAATTATGTCCATAAAAAGAGTGCATATTATTGCTCGTGACTGAGTAAGTGCAAGGTATGTATAATGTGCAGTGCAAGCACGAGTGTTAAGCATACAGTGTAGGTGTTTGGCGCAGTGTACAATGCATGCACATACACACTGTGTGTGTCAATTGTGAATGAGACGTGTTCTTCTGTTAATCGGGTACTCCGCTTAATCGGGTAAGAAACGCTCTGCCCGAGCCTACCCGATTATGCGGAGAGTACTGTACCTGTTTTCATGTCGTCCTTTGTCTCTCGTCGAAATATTACAACACTTTTTTCATGGAATGTTCCAGGGTTCTTTCATGATAGTTCTTACATTCTTTGTATTCCTTACATCTTTTTTTATAGAATTCAAATGAAATTAAATGAAAATCGGAGAAACGGAAAGTCATAGAAATCTAACTGTTCATCTTTACTCGGCACAAGGAGGAGTTCCTAGTTTCTATCACAAATTCGAATGCATGGTATAGTGCTATAGGAAAAAAATAAATGATTGTTTCGTAACCTCATAGCTTGGCATGTATCCGACGCCAATGCCCATGATCTTGAAGGTGTGTTTTACATGACTGATTTTCGTTGTTCATAATAATCACGGAGTTCTATTTTTACCTCTTTGCATGGCTAGACATTTTTATTTTTATTTTATTGAAACATATTTATTCAGGATAGCTTGATCAGCATGAGCTGTTTTTCATCAAGGTCCTGAGATAAAACATAAAAATACAAACAAAAATTCAATCATTACAATGAATTGTCACCAGTATAAAATCCAAGTCAGCTGCAGTAATTAAAGTATCAAATCAGATGAATAGTGAATTATTAACAATATAAAATTCATGTCCTAAAATTCACTTTGCAACTCCTTTGGCGAGAAGACTGCAGAGAAAGACAAAGAAAAACAAATCTGGACTAAGCATTAGAATTCATATTGGCATAAATGCCGGCATACATGTCACTCTTTTCAAAGGGAGCACATGACAGTAGAGTACTCATATCCACCCAATCTCTCACTCACACACACACTCACACACACACTCACATACACACATACACACACACTCACACACACTTACACACACACACACATACACACACACACACACACCAAAGAATAATCATAATATTAACAAGCATATAAGAGATATGATAATATTCCCTCGCTGTCTCTCGCAGAAAAGAGGTTACAAAAAAAAAGCCCAAAGATAAATAATTTTCAATAGCTAGATTAAAAACGACAGGAAAGATCTTCTGCAGCTGAGATGGTCACAACAACAAGTACATATTACAAAAAATATAACTGCTTATATACACGCTTAAAATTGTGAACAGCCCGGGCATTTTGTAAAATGTCTGGTAGTGAATTCCATACTTGTGCTCCTGAGAAGCGAAAGCACTTCTTAAAACATGCAAGATTTGGTTTTGGAATGACCACATTGAGTGAGTCGGCTGAACCTGTGTTATGAGAATGCCTGTCACAGACCATTTCTATTTCATTAACCATAAGAGTGGGGGCTAAACCATAAACACATTTGTACATTAATGTTGCCAAAAAATAATCTCGTCGTTACTCAAATGATTTCCATTTTTTAATTTCTTTGATAAAATCAACACCATGACTATTAACATAATCATAATAACTTTTCACCACTCTTGCTGCTCTCTTTTGCAAATTATCCAGTGATTTAGAAGAGCAATGGCCCCACACAGAAGAAGCAAAATCTATGCAAGGTTGTATTAGAGTGAGATACAAAAAAATCAACACATTTTGACTGACAAACTTACGCATTTTCTGTAGTAAATACATTTTACAACCTAGCTGCTTCGTTAACTGTCGTACATAATTATTCCATAATAACTTATCATCAATTTCAATACCTAAGTACCTAATACTGTGAACTTGCTCAATACGTTCAGCATTAATACAAATATTCAGATCATATTTTTTGGACATACTCAAAACCATCACTTTGGTTTTATCAACGTTGATCTTTAACTTATTCCTAGTATACCAAAGATATAAATCATTCAGATCTGACTGCAGACGTGAGGATGCTTCATCAACATACCCACTGGTGGTATATATAACCACATCATCCGCATATATATTGCATTGTGAAAATCTAAGACACTGAGTTATATCATTCATAAATAACAAAAATAAAAGGGGTCCTAGTATACTACCCTGGGACACACCCACTCTAATATCACGGAACTTTGACAAAGATCCATGCGCCCGGACAGCTTGACTTCGATCATGTAAATAACTGGAGAACCCTTTATACTCATATTCCTGAACTCCGTACCATTTAAGCTTGGTCAACAAAATATTCATATCAATACTATCAAAACATTTAGATATATCAAGAAAACAGGCTACTACACATTCATTGTTGTTAAACGCTTCATACCAGTCATCCACAACACGATGCAAACAAGTTTGCGTTGAATGTTCGGGAAGGAAAGCGAATTGATCAATATTGATTAAATCGTTGCTCTGGAGATATTTCAGAAACTGTTTTTGGACCTCTTTTTCCAAGAGTTTAGATATATGGCAAACTACAGAGATTGGCCGATAATTGGTAGGGTCATTCTTCGAACCCTTGCCTTTGTAAACAGGTGTAGTTCTTGCTTTCTTCCAATATACTGGTACTTGACCAGTTGTCAGGCTTTCATTGAACAATCTACAAAGAGAGGTATAAATCACTGGTGCAGCAACCTGCAATAGTTTTGCATCCATTTCTAACACATCAATACTACTATCTGTTGGTAGATTCGATAGTAATGTAAAGATTCTATTTGAGTCGATACTATCGAATTGAAAAGAATGAATACACTGCGGGTGATAACATTTAAAACCTTCGTCTTGAAAAGATCTAGATATTGTTTCACCAACATTAACAAAAAATCTGTTTAATTTATCACCATCAAGTTCACCAGGGCCCCGTTGCTAGAAACTTTGCGTTTAAACGCAACTTGCAACTGATTGTCACTGGCCAATCAAAATCATTGTTGCATGCATGTCTTCTTAATAGGGCAGACCCTGAGCCAATCAGAATGGTTGTTTCAAAATTAGCAATTATTTGCAATTGATTGCATCTTTCTTGCAAGGGGCCCAGGTATAATAGATATATGCTTATTGTCAACTCGAATTCTATTCAATTCCTTCCATAATACTTTACTATTTTACCATACTTTCGAGTGACATTATCAAAATACAGTTTCTTACTCAATCTAATTTCTTCAGATAACTTATTTCTGACTTGCCGATATTCTGACAAGACTTCTGGAGATTTGACAGAAACAGACTTTTTTTTTTTTTAAAAATCTTTTCTATAGATCAACTTGATAATGTCTGGTGTCATCCATGGATTATGTCTTCGTTTCAACCTACATTGTTTAATCGGAGCATGCTTATCACATATGTCCATGAATGCAGATTTAGATTTATTCCATTTCATTTCCACGTTATCGTCCATATCATTTTCTGAATGAAATATATCACATTTTTCTAAATCATCAATAAAATGAGTAGAATCAAACTTACTATAATCACGAAAATGTATCAAATTGTGTCCATACTCTTTCTTATGAAATACCACACACGTATAAATCAGATAATGGTCACTGACGGAAATCTTTGCGACTCCACAGAAATCATGATATTCGGGTATAGAAGTCAATATATAATAAAGGCATTTAAAACTGGTTTCAGTAACCCTAGTTGGTTCACTCACAAGTTGGGTCATCATAAATAAATTCTCAATATCATTAATTGGATTACTGGTATCACTTATTACATCATTTCTTTTATAATCATAATTCATATCCCCTAGGATTATAAGTTCTTTATCTTCCGTCATAATTCTTTCCAAAGTATCAAATATGATATCCATATACAAACTATCAGCATTTGGGGGTCTATAAAGACAACCAACAATCAATTTGTTAAACTTTGTCCGTGGTAGCTCAATCCAAACAGCCACAAGAACATCATTACAGAGCTCATCACGTTTCATAAAAGTTAGCGAAGTATGGATGTACATACATATACTCCTCCTCCTCGCCGATTATTTTGTCTATCTTGTCTTATTACCGTATAATCAGGGATTTGAATTAAATCATCTTCAATTCTTTCATGCAGCCATGTTTCAGATATACATAGAATATTAAACTTGATTTTGGATAACATAAATCGGACTTCATCCAGTTTATCAAACAAACTTCGTACATTTATATCACCAAGTTTTAACCCCTTACATTTTGATAAATTAAGGTAACATTTACTCTACTCATCAGTGAAATCGTCATCATTATCTTTGAGATTAATTGTTTTCTGTTCTAATACCTGATTGGGGATGCGTACAGAGTCAGCGTTATCTTCAGTGGCTCTCTCTTCTTGGCCAAGGACCTAGAATTGGCAGAACTTTTCCTTATGGCCGAAGTTTGCACATTTCCTACATTGCAGCTGATAGGTGTGTCTGCATGACAAGGCACGATGATTTGGTTCACCGCACTTTTCACATCCTATGAGGTAGTCACGTGACTCAATGGCGAACCAAAGTTTGGCATCAATGGGGACTCACCGCGAATCTGGGGTGGGGCTTGCAATACGGAAGCATAGCTTGGCATGTATCGACCTACAACATGCATCGACCTGCAACAGCTCATTCCGCCAATAATGCTTTAAATTGTTTTGTTTTTGTTTCTCTTTTCTTTTTTTGGCTGAGGACAACTACAGATATTATGTCCATTAAGACAAATTATGCATTTGCGGATTAGCAAAACGCTCAGTGGCGGGGCTCCTCCGGGTTTAAATTCGTTTAATCCATGCCACTAACGTCCAAAGCTTGGTCAGTTGCTTCAGACCATTGTTGACTTTCACGCAGGCAACATTTACGTTGTGATGAAAACGTCGCCATTTGAATATTTTTTCTCCCCAGAAGTTGCGTAATCATCATCATCATCATCATCATGACCATTACAATGACTATATCTATTATCATCACTGTCATCAATATTTTCACCTTCGCTATCATTATCACACCGTAAAGATCTAACTGCAGCTTCAATGATGCAGTATAGTACAATGTGCTTTGATGTCGAGTTGTCTTGGCCTTTAAGTTTACATCTTACTTTCCTGCATTTTGGAAGGTATAGACTTATGTTGATGCAATACATGAACAAATGCGCCTATATAAATGAATATATTTATACACAGCTACAGGGAAGAAAAATCAAGAATCCGTCAAGGCAAACCTTAGTAACTTGCTGAATATATGTGACCGTGCACCTCAAAACGAACATAAAGTCGCACACACTGATTTTGCGTGAGGACTGAAAATAAGTGAAATGGCTCAACCTAGCCGAACTTGACTTTTTCATATTTTCTGAAAGAGCGGGTCTTCTTTTACATTATGCTAAAATTTGGTATCATAAAACGGGCAGGAAAGTGTTTTTTTTTTCAGTTTATTTCGAACATTTTTGGTGAATAGTGTGATTAGGTTTGTCTTTAGAATCCCTTTTTCATTTCTGAAAAACCTTATCCACACTCTTCACTTTCAATTCTAATAACTTTTGAAAGGATAGTGCTACTGCTTTGAAAGTTGGCATTAATTATGGACAGAATGTGTTAATGACGCATGCTCAATTTCAGTTTAATCTGATAATCCCTTCATTGTTGTTACTCTGGTGGTTTACTTCCTGTTTTTTGTCCCATTCATTGCACAGCCAGCACGGTTTGGTAAAGATTAAGCGCTTGAATAGACATTGTACTTCAGAGCCTCTTTTCTCAGTTCACACTTTTCTTGAGTTTGTGCTTTCTTTCCAATATTTAGATAGGTTAGGAGAGTCCATTTGATTGAAGTAATACATCATTTTTAAAGCTTAAAGTCTGGTCTTTCAGAATATGGTCTTAACTAAAAATTCATGTCTGGCGACTTTTTGTTTGTTTTGAGGTGCAGGGTCACATATGTGACCGTGCACCTCAAAACGAACATAAAGTCGCACACTCTGATTTTGCGTGAGGACTGAAAATAAGTAAAATGGGTCAACCGAGCCGAACTTGACTTTTTTATATTTTCTGAAAGAGCGGGTCTTCTTTTACATTATGCTAAAATTTGGTATCATAAAACAGGCAGGAAAGTGTGTTTTTTTAGCAGTTTATCTCAAACATTTTTGGTAGAATAGTGTGATTAGGTGTGTCTTTAGAATCCCTTTCTCATTTCTGAAAAACCTTGTCCACACCCTTCACTTTCAACTCTAATAACTTTTGAAAGGATAGTGCTACTGCGTTGAAAGTTGGCATTAATTATGGACATAATGTGTTAATGAGGCGTGCTTAATTTCAGTTAAATCTGATAATCCCTTCATTGTTGTTACTCTGGTTGTTTACTTCCTGGTTTTGTTTTTTTTTTTTGTCCCATTCATCGCACAGCCAGCACGGTTTGGTAAAGATTAAGCGCTTGAATAGACACTGTACTTCAGAGCCTCTTTTCTCAGTTCACACTTTTCCTGAGTTTGTGCTTTCTTTCCAATATTTAGATAGTTTTGCTGAGTCCATTTGATTTGAGTTATACACCATTTTAAAGCTTAAAGTCTGCTTTTTCAGAATATGGTCTTAACTAAAAATTCATGTCTGGCGACTTTTTGTTTGTTTTGAGGTGCAGGGTCACATATAACATTATAGTCCATCATTGCGTGCGATCCTGACTTCTCTTCAAGGTCTGGCAAAACCAATGCAGGTTTATGATTACTCGTATAAAATAGACATAATTCATTAGGAACAAGGACGGCAATGTTTCCCAAGGCTAAATACTCGTATTTGTATACATGTCAAAGAATATTCGTTCGTTCGTGCGTATTTAATTATTTTGTTTTTCAAATCAAATCAACATAAATGGCATGGGTATGACAAATTTAAACAAAACGCAACCAAATAACAAAGGGGAAATACAACTGCAGCAGCAGCTGCAGTTCTTACTACACGCATAACAAAATCATTGCATGAATGGTCAGAATGGTTGCGTACAACACAGAAAAGGAAGTACATTTGCTTCAACAATGAAGTAGGAGACCGTCAGCGTCAGCATAAGCATAGCTTGACTGAGCTGATGGTCTCGTATCCATAGCTCTGATTTGGCCCTCACGAAAAGTAGTTTTGTTCTTTTTTAATTGGAATATTATATGTTTAAGAGGGCAAGAGAAGATATGAGTGAGTGCTGTGCATGTGCAGTAGGTTCATGTTTAGGTGTAATACGAATTGTCGATTACACATTGTATATATCATGTGTGTTTATGTACTGCGTGAGTGTAGTTAATACACAAAGTGATACAATGGTAACTCGTCTGGATTGAATTTGAAAGTGTAAGAATGCACGTAATATATGTCAGAATGTGAGTTCATATATCTCCTTTCTCTTTCCATTCGATTAAATTCACAGTTTGATTTGAACGATGTTTTCAGTGTGAAATGGGGCCTATGAGCAATGACGAGCAATCGTGAATAGGTGTATTATACGTTATGGTATACCTCCTGTACTGTACAAGTAATGTGTGTAATTTGATTTCACTTGCAAGTGTTTGTTCTTCTCTGTAGAAGAAAAGCTGATTCTTACCTTGAACTATGATGTACTTACGGTTAACGGTATAAAGGTACCACAGAATTCAATCAGGTGGGACTTATACACCAAGGCATTGCGGCACTAATGACATCTTTCTTTGGCAGAGGTAAAAAATTACCGGTTCATCTGAAAACGGCACAGTAATTACACTTTGGATGCTTTTGATTAGCTTATGATCCAGATTACCAGAGCGAGAAGACGTCATTTTGTTTTCTCGTTTTGTTGCGTGACATTTTAGTTAGTGAGGTGTGTTACTCCGTGTACCTGCTGGTGTGTACGAAAGCTCAAAACTGCAGCCAGAAGGCAACTTGTTGAAACTCGCTAAGGCACCCCTCACTGGCCGGCACATAGCATGAGAAGGTAACAGGGCGCCTCGCTGAGTCTTAGCAGGTTACCTTCTCCTCGTCAGAGCGCCTGTCGAGGTGCAATGGTGGACTCTCAGCCTTCTAGTTCTATAATATGATAAGGCCTCGTGGTTAGAACGAGTACACTTTTCGTCCCGCACGAGGTGTCTTCGACCCTTCAAGGCGTCAGTTAACAATTAAGAGTCCTCATTGGCGAGCTGTACAAAGCTGTTACTCGCAGATATGTGAGGTTAGTTCCTTATCCCAGTGTCAATCAATGGTTTAATGAAAACGTGTAAATATTTCAGAAAAAAGACCAATGGTCTTAATGACCCTTGACATGATGTTAATTGCATGGGGTAAGTTTGCAGTGTATCAGGTTTGACCCCGTTCATGTTCTTCTCTCTCGTTTTCATCAGGTCTTGGGGACCATTGCTTGAAAGAGGAAGAGATAGAAAGAGGAATATTGAAGAGGGAAACAACATAGGGAGAGTGTAAGGAAGGCAAATAGTGACAAGTGAGGGGCAGCTCGCAGAGAGGTGGAAGTTGAAGTTGCACCAGTGGAGACGGAAAAGGGGGACCGAGAGAGACGTAAGGAATAGAGTGGAAATCGGGTAAAGGTGTGGACATCGTTGGATGGAGAAAGATTAAATGGAAAGGAGAGAGAAGTGGGAAAAGTTAGAAGGTTTTAAACATCATGGAGATAGGAGAGAGAAGTGAAGTTTCACAAAACCAAAGGGAGAGAAACCAAGTTGACGATCGATGTGGACTATGGAACGGGGAATCAAAACGACAAAAGGAGGAATAAATTGGGGGGGGGGGCAGAGGTAAGTCTAAGAGAGACGAGACTATTGTGTCAAAGAAAGGAAAGAAAAGGAGAAATGACAGCTCGAAGTGATGGAGATTGGATGAGTGTATCCTATGGAGGATTGCTGTGGGAGAGAGGGAGACAACAATAAAATGATTTAAGTTAAGTCCTGAAAATGTTCTTGTGAAAGAACGGGAATGGGACAGAATATAAAGTCTCCCTCAACACAAATAATAGTTCAATATATACCTGATCCGTACGGTGCATTACAATATTGTAAGCAACGTTCCGGTCAGCACGTACACCGGGCTCACTGATGAAAAAAAAAAATGGTTTTATCATCATTCAATGTGAGGGCACAAATTGATGAGGCTTTTCATAAACTTTATGCGTTGTTGTCGAGAAACATAATCATGGTTCTGCTGGCAAAGATCAGATTCATTGTCGCGTGTGTTTGGATTTTGGGCTCTGTCACTTCGCTCAGGCATTGACATAACATGAAAGCAATCAAGCGCTTTCAAGGCCACAAAGAAACGGGCGCTTCTCACCATATCGCAGTTTGCACATTCAAAGGCATTAAGCTTCCATTATGTTTATTAGACAGAAATAAAACAGCCAAGTCAAGGCCATTGTCATGCGAAGCTTACACATTGACAGGAGAGGGTTCGGATATTACTTCCATCCCTAAATTAAACATTCTCACTACAGGATGAAAAGCGGAGTTTGGGTTTAGATAATGGCTTTATCGATTAAAGTTAGTCATCGCAGATCAGTATTTATAGACATTAATAACGAATAGTGTCTGTCCGATAACATGTTGTAAAGCATTAGAATACATAATTTGAAATTTTACAATGAATGAATTTAATTTTGTGAAGTGTTTCGTAAGCACGACATCAGCTCCTCATCTTTTCCTGTAGGCTGCGTTCTCTTGAGGCATCGATCATTTTTACTGCGTACTAGTATTCCGTATGGTCGTGCCCTCACGGTTAGCAGCTCTACTCATATCACTCTCAAAAACGCTTTGCTAATTGTCTCTGCAGGCTTTGGCCCTTGGTGTATGCATCAACATGATTTAGGTTTTTCTTTCTCTCTCTCTCTCCCTCTCTCTCTCTCTGATTCATATTCAGATTCAGATTTATTCAACACTTGCAGTAAAAAAAAACAGGAGAATACAGATAATTGACAACACCATCGTATAACAAGAAAAAAATTATCGCAATAAGCATCAGTACGAATACACAATACATTTGAAAGTGTTCGGAGACAGACAGAAAGGCTATGCCTTATGTAAAAGTCCTGTCCCCATACTATTTCATTCATGTAACATCAAAATATTGAATGAATACATTTCTTTATGAATTAATACACACATACATACGCACACGCACGCACACAAACATACACACACACACACACACTGACATATTTTATATGAGAAAAGTTTATCCCACCATTTCGGCATACTGATTTAAAACATGCAATCTTAATTTTCTTTTAAACACATTTAGCGCTGAACTTTATCTTATTTCAACCGGAATAGAATTCCAAATTTTGGGTCCATTTAAAAATATAGAATTATATGATGGCATAGTTCTGGCATAAGGCAATGTAAATTTATCTTTGATTCTCAAATCATATCTTCTGTTATCACTCATTTGAAAATAGTTAATCAAACATTTTTTTAAAGCATAAGTACATAAAAATTGCACTTTGATAATGATTATATATATCATTAGATTTTAAAATCTTCAGATTAAAAAATATAGGCAATGAATGGGCAACAAAATCACAGTGATGAATAATACGGACCAGCTTTTTCTGCAACAAAAACAATCTCCTGGCATTGGTCATACCTGAATTTGCCCAAGCTATTGCACAGTAGTTTAAATAAGGTAATACGAGAGTATTATAAAGAAGAAGCAACACCTTTCTTGACAGAAAACGCAATTTATGAAATATCCCTCCATTTTTGGACAATCTTTTGCAGACGACACCAGTATATTCGTTCAAATTAAGTTTGTTATTAATTGTCATACCAAGGAATTTAATCGAACAAACTTGATCAAAATGTAAATCTTAAATTCAATCTTAATTTTGTTGATATCTGTCTTTTCGTGAATACCATATAATTTGTTTTCTTTGCAATAAGAACAAGTTTATTACAGTCTAACCGATCAAAACAATTTAGAAATTCTTGATTAAAATCATTTTGAACTACAACTGGATCTCTACCCTTCATGAATATACTGGTGTCATCCGCAAACATTATTAACTGCAAAGAATCTGAAACATTACACATTATAATTTATATATAAAATAAAAAAAGCAAAGGACCAAGGATAGATCCTTGTGGCACACCACATCTTATTGTCATCATATCAGGTTCAATATCATCATACACAACATATTGCATCATACACAACATATTGCTTTCTTCCACTTAAATAGCTATCAAACCATTGTAGGTTCACTCCTCTTACGCCATACAAATTAAGCTTTTGCAATAAACTTGAATGGTTTAGTGAGTCAAAGGCTTTACTCAAATCTAAAAAAGACAAATCATTATTTCTTTATCATCAAAGGTATCAGCGACCTTGTGTATAAATTCAACAATTGCAGAAGATGTAGAATGTCCAGCTCGGAACCTAAACTGCTTATTACTGATTATATTGCACTTTCAACAAAAAAACAACAACAAACAAACAAACAAAAAAAAACAGAAAAACGATTATACACACATTTTATCTAATATCTTCGAGAAAAGAGGAAGAATAGACATAGGGCGATAACTACTAACTCTCTTCCTCTTCTAACTCTCTTCCTCTTCTCCCTATTTTCTGTTCCCATTTTTTTTAAAACTTATGCTTTCTTTTCTGTTTTTTTTTTATTCTCGACTTTCCAAGTTTCCAGCACTCTTTATAGTTGTAAGCTTTTCACCGACCCCCCCCCCCCTTATTTCCCCCTCTCCCTCAGAGGTATACCCACACATGATACAAGCATATAGTCTTTTGAGTGGGTACCTCCACCTTTTTTCTCGCCGAGTGTATATAGAGTATATGTTTCTTTTTTGTATTGATCATGTAGACATGAACATGTTCTTATCCTTCTCTGGTTATGTATATTCTCAACGACTCGCGTGTTATTTATCATTGTTTCTTGTACACTCTGTGGAAAAAGATGAAAATAAAATTTGAATTTGGATTTGAATAATAGAATATTGTTACACCGTATTTCTAACAATAAACCAGTTTCCCATACATACCTGCTGCTACATTGTTCGAGCTAACAATTAAACCATCAGCTAACAAAACGCGTAGGCTACAAGAGCGCTCTCTGTGCTAATCTCCTAACCCAAAATGACTGTCCGAGCGAGCCACGTGAGCTTCCGAATGGACGCACACACTCAGTGCGCATGCGCATAAAGAGAGGCCAAAAGAGCCACGCGTCTTCTGGCCTCTCTCCTCCAATCACCGCAGCTCGTGGTGACAATATTTGTGTATGATGCGTACACACACATGAACACACACACACACACGCGTCTTCTGGCCTCTCTCCTCCAATCACCGCAGCTCGCGGTGACAATGTTTGTGCATGATGCGTACACACACATGCGCGCACACACACGTATCGCAGTGGCAGCATTGTCCCACACGTTTATGGATATAGCACCGAGTCTGGCATTGCGCAATTTCATGCACAAACTTCGGTGTTCGGAGTTTACGTACCATTAGGGATGGCGATCGGCTGACTTTAATTAACATATTTGACACCACTTCTAACTCTTCCTAGTACTTACAATTCCAGTCATGGTTTTCTTTTAATTGTATGTCATACCCCCCCCCCTCCCTCTCTCTCTCCCTCGTTGTTGGTATATGTATATGTATATTTCTATTCATGTCTCTCATTATCCTGCGACTTGTTCCAGTTGTATCAGCTGCTTCAGTCTCTTTTTTTTTTTCTACTTCTTTTTAATGATTTTCATCCTTTTTTGGTCTCCGGTACTATCTATATATGAATTGCTTGTCTTTTCGCCTTTTAAGTTTTACAAGCGCACACATACACATAAAACATACATAAACTATACGCCCCTTGCGCAGTCACAGCCCATTACCCGGCGTGTGGTTTGCGAAGGTATTTCTTTGTGAAATAGCCTGAAAGCCATCAGTGACAATCACTTAAAGGCATACAATCGTGGCGAGTGGTTTGTGCGGCACGGAGACGAACGCAACACGCTGCCTCCCCCATTCTGTATCAAATGTAGTGACCCCGAATGAGAATAGCGCTGGCTCAATGGGTCAGCGAAAAACAATATACTACAAGGCCCGTATTCTGCTAAAAACTTAGACCCGAGTTTAGACCCACGCCTGGGTCTAAAGTGGGATTTTGGGGTTTAAACCTGGGTTTAAACCATCAGTTTAGACCAAGGTTTAAACCCAGGTTTAATTTGTATTCTACTAAGTCCAGCTGTGGTCTAAATCGGGTTTTAGATTAAACCTATCCAGGAGGAGGATTATTTCGAGTTTAAATCGAGTCTAACGATGACTGGTAAGGGTACCAGCACACGGATCAATGCCAATGGCACAAAATAGACAGGGCAGAGCCAGGAAAAAACTGCCTTTTTTTCCAGTCAAGGTTTTCTCATTTGATTCTGGTACTTTAGACCATACTTAACAAAATAAGCTTCTGCGCCATCTTGAAATCTGTCCCGAATCCAAGATGGCTGCCAAAAATCCAAAATGGCCGCCAGAGGACCTAAAAAGTGCCTTCTGTGGTTAAGATTTGTCTGAGGATGGTTTTTTTTTTACTCTATTTGATGATAAATGGTAAGCGAAATAAGATTCAGTGGATTAAAATTAGAATCAGTTTCTTTTTTATTGCGAAAATCCAACATGGCCGCCAGACGCAGCTCCCGAAATTAATAAATGTCATAATAACCGGAGGGCCAAACCCTAAAAACTCGCTTACTTAACGAGTGAGTTCCACTCTCTCTACAAACTAAGTAGACCATGCTTATTTTCAAATTTCTATTGTAACAAACAACATACCACTGGTCTACCTCAAAAAAATTGTTGCGAAAGCCTCCAAATCCAAAATGGCGTCCAAGATGGCCGCCATATTTACTGAATTTGCTATTTGAAAGATAGAATTTGATAGAAACATCAGATTTCAACAAATGTGATGTCATATGAAAGAGAATAAAATTTCCTACAAGTTGATACCATTTTTGTGGGAGATTGTGATAAATGGATTGAGATTTTAAGGAAAAAATACTTATTTTTTGATATTTTTCTGAAAAAAGGAAAATCATAAAAATGCTTGATTCAGCATAAATCAAAAAAAGACTGAAGGATTGTCTTGAAACGTTTTTAAGAATTTTGCTTAACATATAATAAATATTTTGAGAAAATTAGGTGCCAGTACCATATGCGGTTCAGGAGTTATAATGTCTCAAACTTGAAAACTCACTATGTAAAAATTTCCACTTTAGCTGTGACAAGACCTTGTTGGTCGTAAAGAGAGTCTGCACGCGCCAAGACTACAACACGCAACACTGGCACTGACGCTTGTAGCAGTGCCAGTGGTGCGTGTAGTAGTCTTGGTGCGTGCAGACTTTTTTGACAAACAAGAGTTTGAGCCTGCAAACTAACTTTTCATACCTAAGTGGTAGCTCAGGTGACGCTGATCGCTATCATTTCAAAGTAGATTGTTTTGGAGCAGATGAGATGAAGCAAAAAATGTCTTTCAAATAGAGGTAGAAGCTTGAAACAACCATGCTATAGAAAGTTTAAAACAAAATTTGGATCAATCACTCAAAAACTTCAAGATTGCAGGCCATCAAAGCTGACATAGTTTATTGCGCCAAATTAAATGTATTATTTTAATTTTGGTACAATTTTGTCTGTTGTGCCATCTATTTATAGTTTTTATATATTTTGAACATTGTAGTGCTATTTCAAACCGTCATGGGTTTTTAAGGAGATATTTTTAAAACCAGTGATATTCTACTCCGAAAAAGAAAAAAAAATCGAGTGGAAGTTTCATTTTTGAAGGAGTTAATAACGGAAAACAGTAAGTTTAAAGTAAAATTGGAGTGAATTTTGAGTGAAAATTTTCATTTTCACTCATTTTAGAGTGACCTTAGGGATCACTCGTCATTCTTTGAGTGATCCCTGAGATCACTCTAAAAGGAATGAAAATGAACATTTCCACTCTCGAGTGATCCTGATATCTAAAATGTGAAAGCATCTACCAATGGCATTAGTTCAATTCAATTTTGACACTATAACCCACATGAAATCAGCTTAAAACGATGTAAGAAAAATCTATTCACAGTGAATACACTTTCAGCATGCTTATTTGTAAATTCAATTCAATTCAATTCAATGTTTTATTTCATTTTTCGACAAGAACATATAAACATCACTTCTTTTTTGGTAACAGAAAATCAGGTGCTCAAAACTATGTAGGATGAAAAGAATACAATAATTGTAGCACCTTACAATCATTACAGATTATCATAAAACTCGAGTGATTTGAAGTAAGTAAACATTGTGGATAATTCGAAAAATGGAGGGACCCACTAAAAAGACAAGTTTTGGAGAATGTGGGCCCCTCAGAAATGTGAATATACAGCATGAATTATCATTTTGGACAGTGTTATTAGAATAATATACTGAAAAGTAATTTCGCACAACACATTTAAAAGCAACTTTGAGAAATTGCCGCCATGTCGGATTTTTTTTTTTTTTTTGGGGGGGGGGGGGGGGGTGCTCGGATCAGAAGGGCTTTCAAGGACATGTACGGATCAGATATTATTACACATATGCCATCATCATTCACGTTTCTACAACAGCAGAGTAACATACAAGTACAAAAGCATATCTTTCATACAGAAGCATTTCTTTTTTAAATGAAAGATCGGGCCTTACCCAAACACTAAAATGAGCTCCACCCCCCCCCCCCCCCCCAAAAAAAAAGAATAAATAAATAAACCCTCAATATGGTTTAAACAAGGACAATATATATGATAGACAGCAATACAAGAAATTCTAAAAATATATAAAATTATTAATCAAGATTTGACTCTGACGCAACACACTAAAGGTATCGTTTACCATTGGAAGAGATATCACATTCGATTTATATGTGCAAGTTAGTTGTATCATAAAACATTCTACCATGTAAAAAAAAAAATGTATATATGTAATGAAGCCTAAAACATACGGAGATATCACCATTTCTTTTCAAGAAACCATAACATTGATAACTGTTGACAGCTTAGTATAAAAAACTAGAAATGTCGCTACGGCGACTGGTATGCCTCCGCCATAATGCATGGTTCTCCTAATAGGTCTATAGTACAATGTCTTGACAATGTGTGATGACAGTTTCACACAATTGGCAAAATATTAAAATGACAGGTTTGCCACAAATCAATGTCTTGACAATGTGTGATGACAGTTTCACACAATTGGCAAAATACTAAAATGACAGGTTTGCCACAAATGTGCTGAATGTTCGCTTTCCTAGAACTAGGTTCAATTTAATGAATGATTAAAACGTCAGAGTGCAGGTATTTGGGGAACTGATGATTTTTACTTGACTTTTGACCCTTTTATAAGTTTATGCATTGAGTAATTTTCAAGGTATTGAGAAAAAGTATAATTTCAGTATCAAATGGTAAAATAGCATTATCTAAACCTGGCCTTTGACCTTTGACCTCACAGTTCCAAAGAGAATCACTGTCAGGTAGAACATGCATAAATATGTAAGTTTTATGATGATACCTTGAGTTACTTTCGAGATATGGAGGAAAAAGTGCAATTAAGCACTTTCACTTGACCTTTGACCTTTTGACTTTTGACCTTTTGGCAAAAACTTCCCACAGAATATATATTTGGTAATATATGCATACATCAAGTTAAAAAAAAAACCTTCAGGCATTGCATAAATATAAGTAGTGATATTTTGAGGAGTTGACCTTGACCTTTGACCCCCCTGACCTTTGACAAATGACCCCCAACTTTCCTAGATAATCACTGCCCATCGGTACAAGCATATAAAATAAACTAAGTTCCACGAAGATACCTTTAACCATTTGCGAGATACGGAGAAAAACATGAAATTTCAACCTTTTTTCACCAAATAACCTGTGACCTTTGACCTTTGACCCCATGACCCTAAAATCCAAACAAAGTATTATCCCCCAGGATATACCCTCATACCAAGTTTGATGTAAAACCACCACACGGTTCTTGAGATATCGACAAAAACAAAACGGGACGGACGTCCGGACGTACGTACGGACGGATGGACGGACGACCCGAAAACGTAATGCCTCCGGCCACTTCGTTGGTGGAGGCATAGAAAAATATCAGAACAATCTACTTTGAAATAATAACGATCAGCGTCACCTGAGCTACCACTTGGTATGAAAAGTTAGTTTGCAGGCACAAACTCTTGTTTGTCAAAAAAAGTCTGCGCACACCAAGACTACTACACGCACCACTGGCACTGCTGCAAGCGTCAGTGCCAGTGGTGCGTGTAGTAGTCTTGGCGCGTGCAGACTCTCTTTACGACCAACAAGGTCTTGTCACAGCTAAAGCGGAAATTTTTACATAGTGAGTTTTCAAGTTTGAGACATTATAACTCCTGAACCGCAAGTGGTACTGACCCCTAATTTTCTCCAAATATTAATTATATGTTAAGCAAAATTCTTAAAAACGTTTCAAGATAATCCTTCAGTCTTTTTCTGATTTATGCTGAATCAAGCATTTTCATGATTTTCCTTTTTTTCAGAAAAATATAAAAAATAAGTGTTTTTTCTTTATATCTCAATTCAGTTATCACAATCGCCCACAAAAATGGTATCAACTTGTAGGAAATTTTATTCTCTTTCATATGACATCATATTTGTTGAAATCTGATGTTTCTATCAAATTCTATCTTTCAAATAGCAAATTCAGTAAATATGGCGGCCATCTTGGACGCCATTTTGGATTTGGAGGCTTTCGCAACAAATTTTTTGTGGTAGACCAGTGGAATATTGTATGTTACAATAAAAATGTGAAAATAAGCATGGTCTTCTTAGTTTTTAGAGAGAGTGGAACTCACTTGTTAAGTAAGCAAGTTTTTAGGGTTTGGCCCTCCGGTTATTATGACATTTATTAATTTCGGGAGCTGCGTCTGGCGGCCATGTTGGATTTTCGCAATAAGAAAGAAACTGATTTTAATTCTAACTCACTGAATCTTATTTCTCTTACCATTTATCATCAAATAGAGTTTTAAAAACCCATCCCGAGACAAATCTTAACCACAGAAGGCACTTTTTAGGTCCTCTGGCGGCCATTTTGGATATTTGGCGGCCATCTTGGATTTGGGACAGATTTCAAGATGGCGCAGAAGCTTATTTTGTTAAGTATGGTCTAAAGTACCAGAATCAAGTGAGAAAACCTTGACTGTATCCTGTGATGTGCGCCGCACACGTACACAAACAAGGGGAGGTACAGTATACTAATGTACAGTGGTTTACGAGTCGTCGCAAGCAAAAATACAGCATGCTCTTATTCGACATAAATACCCGTAAAAACTATTCACAGTCCAAGAAAGTCACACTCATGTGCCTGATACACTGCCAATAATGAATTTAAGTGGATTTGTGGAACGAAACGTACTCAGAGAGAGAGAGAGAGTTTCTTCTTCCACGGAGGGCACCATGGTGGCTTGACCCAAGACTATTTCGGGTTTAATTTAAACCCGAAATAGACTTGGGTTTAACTAAACCTCGCTAGCAGAATACAAAATTAAACCTCGGGTCTAGCTAAACCATCTAAGGTGAGTCTAAAATATGTTTAAACCTTGGTCTACAGTAGAATACGGGCCCAAGAGTTCTGTGCCACAAATCTCCTGACCCGAAATGGCTGTCCGAGCGAGCCACGAGAGCTTCCGAATGGACGCACATTCTCAGTGCGCATGCGCATGAAGAGAGGCCAAAAGAGCCACGCGTCTTCTGGCCTCTCTCCTCCAATCACCGCAGCTCGCGGTCACAATGTTTGTGTATGATGCGTACACACACACGCACATACACACGTACGTGTCTCAATGGCAGCATTGTCCCACACGTTTATGGATATAGCACCGAATCTGGCATTTGTGCAATTGCGTGCACAAACTTCGGTCGTTCGGAGTTTACGTACCATTATAGCGATGACGATCGTCTGCCTTTAAAGCAAGCATTATGACTATCACGCTATATAAGCTATAGATCTTATGGCATGATAGTCATGAGCTTTAATCTATGTGGATCATGGAAACATTCATCAAAGACAAGGCAGAAATTATCTGTTCATTGTGCTATGTAAGATGGTTACAGTCGTCAAACAAATGCGAAGGCAATTCAGATAAATAATGTCGAGATTATAGATTGAACATGAATACTTAAACAACCAACCTATCAACACTTTCAACGTACATGAACGAAAGCATGGTCTTCAATTTGAATATATTCAAAATTTCTTTGCAACAAGAAAAAAAGCTGTTTGGAAAAATGAAAACCGTTGGAGAATTTGATTGGATCAGTTTACGACTTTGATTGCAACTCTTTAGGAACACTGACGAAACCGAGAATTCTTTACTTTTGCAAACATTAGCCGCTCAGTGAGATAACCCCGAATCGTATTTACCAAATCGTACAGATCAAATCGTACAGATTGATAAAAAAAGGAATGTCGTGTAAAACATCTTGTTCAGGAATTTACGCAACCCAACAAGATAAGAACGTTGAATTCCCTGTTTGAAGCATATACTGAGCTTTACAGACGGCAGCAGACTACCGAAGCTTAAAGTCTCTCCATTGCTCTCGGCGCGGCGTCTCGTCCACTTCGGGTGGGAGACGGCGAGAGATACGAGTTGTCTGTTCGTCATCTTCTCAACATCTCGGGTCCGATAAGACAAAAATATGAGATACACGACCCAGTCTTTGCATCTTCGACTATTCAAGAAGTCGAGAGGACGAGAATCTAATGTCTTAACTTATCGCCGTTTCAACACACTATCGGAATTGGATATCGTGTGGCCTTTATTTGGCTTTAATTCAGACAGAGTGAACCCAGATGAACAAAAATACAGAAATAAGAAAGCATTCAAATGAAGAGTTTGATTTGAAAATGCGCCAAGATATTTGTTCACATTTACAAGTAATTCCATCATCAGATAGAGCAAAATAAAACATTTGCGATATTACCTCACTTGTTACATTCACTACAAGTAATATTTTCAAAGTTTGATAAAAAATGTTCTCTGCTTTTAACAGCTTTCATTGTAAATATCTGAAATCAACAAGAATGGATTGACCTCTTTTTGCTATCAACTGTCAACACAATGATATTCGTAGGATTTCGAAAAATGGTATCCTTTTCATGAAAGTTATAGATTCTATCAACAACAGCCTACATTTGGGGTTAAGGCATCGCACTTTCCATGTTATCAATCAAAAAACGTGATTTTTGTCATGTTTCTGTCTACAAACCACAAGTGAGTGAATTTCAAGGTGATAAACACGTCGCCTCTTAATTTGTGCGTATGTTTGCAACGAATATCATTATTTGTGTCTAAATGCATTAAACCCCGAAATTTTGTTCGTCTTTATGCAGTCAACATGAACTGTATACGTCTTGTTTCAAAGATTATATAATACATCACAAAACATCCAGATGATGATAATTAAATGGAGATGTGGTAGAGGTGGTGTTAGTAGCCTGGTATTATTTCCCATCTATTCTTATACCACTTGAGAAGCAAGTATTATAATTCAAAAAGTATTTATATAATTGGTATAACTCCATCAATGTTTCTAGCATTGTTACCATGGATTTCAAAAGTTATGATAACGAATAGGTTACAGATCTAATCATTATGTATCATGTTATGAAAATCACAAGTAAAATTGATTTTTTTTTTCAGGAATATATAGGGTATTATAGTTGTTAGCATTATTATTACAAGTATCACTGTTATCATCATCAGAATTGTATTATTATTTTAAATATGCGAATGTTTTATACTGCCCTGCATATAAACCTGCCGTGGCCTTGCAGTTATTTCGGAATAACCATGAATCTTAGAATCCACGGAAAACTAAGTTTAGTTTTTCGCCCGATCTCATCAATCACTCAGCAAAGACGACGACATCGAAGTCGGGTCACGTGGTTTTGACGTGGAGTCCAGGTCTCCAAGCACCGTCACGGCTCTCCTGTCAGAGTTCGCCACCACGACCACCGCCCACGGGATACCGAATATCTACAGCGCCAGATCAATCATCGAGAAGATTTTCTGGACTTTGGCCTTCTTGGTTTGCCTTGGCGTGTTTCTCAGGCAAAGTATGCTGTTTTACTAGTCAAGATATATGAGGTTGATTGAATAATATTTACCATTCTCTGGCAAAGTATGCTGTTTAATTAATAGTCAAAGATTTATGGGGTTGATTGACTAATATTTACCATTCTCTGGCAAAGTATGCTGTTTTATTAGTCAGGATTTATGAGGTTGATTGACTAACATTTACCAGTCTCTGGCAAAGTATGCTGTTTTACTGGTCAAGATTTATGAGGTTGATTGACTAATAGTTACCATTCAGAAATGTAAAAGTACAAGTTTGAATATACTATGTCTGTCTGATTTCCTTGTTGAATTAAATTACCAACAGATAAAGTTCGTGAAGAACAAGATAAAAAATAATTGCATTAGAAGATTACAGAAAGTGTTATTGGAGAAGAAGATGAGGAAAAAGATGAAGAAAATAAATCCAGATTTTTATTTTCTTCATCTTTTTGAGATCAGAGGGCTGACGAAAATCACTTGAATTTGAACGCCTTCTCGTTTATTTGAATGCAAATCTAATGAAATTTGCCTTGAAGACCTGTACTAACGTAAATATGGAAATTATTCACTCAAACAGGCTAATGCTTTATTTATAAGCTAATAATCAATTTTACTAACTCGAATTAGAACAAATTGCCGGATGCTTTAAAAATGAATTTCCTGCATTTCCTTGATGGCTGCCAGTTTTCATGGCCAAACTTAAATCTATTTTACAAAAAAAAAAAAAAATAAAAATCGGTGAAATTATTCTTTGATTTTTACTACCAAACATATGTCTATAGAAGAGGATATACCCTTGTATTGAGTATGATAATTTCATAAATAAATCGGCAATGTCGTAAAAAAAGAAGTGTATTCCTCATTCTTAATATCTATTGCATATAGAGACTATTCGAGTGAATTTGAACTAGCAGAAACGAGCCCTGTATCATACCTGCCAATTTGATATTGTCATGGTTTTATTATGACCTTGATGTTGTATCAAAACTTTTAATTCCCAAATCTGATTGTCTATAAATCATAGGAACAGTGGTGGTCTTTAAAACATTATCCTCGTACTTGCTAGTTATTCACATGGTATCTATGGTTAGTTCTACTACTTCGATTTTTATGAAATTATCTATATCCTTATAATTTCTTTATTTTTTTCGGGTCACCGAAATAATGACATTTGATGATTTTGATGGATAGATAAATATGATAAGTATCATGAAGCATTGTCGTTTATTGTTTACTCGAGGTAATTAAAGAACAGATACTTTAATCATTAATTCAATAAGCTTAAAGTTTGAAAGGAATTGTATATCTTCCAAATTATGTTACTACTTGTAAGATTCGGGTGGAAATTGATAAGTAACCTCAACAAACAATTTGGATTAAGAAATGGCTCCAAGTAAAAAAAAAAGTATGTATATATCTTCAACTCTACCTCATGACAAATAATCAAAAAAACTTTGCAAATGAAATAAAATATACAGCGACATTGCACCAAAAAGATGTGTTATGTGAGAACGTTATGTGGACGGGTTACGAGATGATGTCATTTATGACGCACCAGGTTTTTGTTTCCTGCTCCATTTAGGATAGAGAAGACAATGGAAAATAAAGACAAAATACTTGTCGATTTTCCGATCCAGGTGAAATACTTATCGCCGACTACCTGAGCTTCCCATACACCACTAGAACAGACATTATCACTTCAGCGGCCCTCCAGTTTCCCGCCATTACCCTCTGTAACGTGAACATGATGAGGAGATCAAAGCTGATCAACACGAGGTTTCAGGGACTTCTCAAGCTGGACGAATCATCCACTAGTGAGTCTTACAGGAGTGGATGGGGTGCACGTCATGAGACCGACACCCACGAGTCATACAGATCATAAATCATACAACCAATGAATTATACAGCTCACGAGTCATACAGCCCATTAGTTCGACACTAAGCTAACAAGGCCCGCGAGACCGACACATTAATCCCCGTGTTGTATTTGTCGAACTCGTGGGCTGATATAACCTAGTGTAGAACTCATGGGCTGTATGACTACGGGGGGGGGGGGGGGGGGGGGTGGGGGCGCACGGGGGCACGTGCCCCCCCCCCCCCAAACCGCTGGTACAAAAAAAAAAATACGAAAATGGTAATTCAAGGGTTAGTAAACTGCTTTTGACATCGACATCACTGTATGTTACTACTATTAATAAAGATAATTCTACTTTTGCTTCTAATGTACCTACTACTAATTTCCTTTTTACAACTTTATATCTACACAAGAACGAATAATACTTATACTACGATTATACATCCACTAATATACCAATGGCTCTATCACTACTACCACTTTTTCTATAAAAATCACTACTTATCATGTCACAGTCATTTACTGTACGACCACTTCTACTACCATTACTACTACAACTAATACTACTACTATTTCTATACGACTACTGATACTTTCTTCGACTGATAATGTACTATAAAGATTTTTTTTTTAAGTAAGTGCTGTACTGATTTAAACAAAGAAACGGACAACACTCCCAAATTTGCAGTATGCTAATCATTTTGCTAATGTTTCACTCTCCGAACCTAGCAGGTCTATAAGTTTCTAGTACAAAAATTTTTGAATGCATTTTATGCATATAACAAAATTTACATGGGAAAGTTAGGGGAAATAAGGCATAAGTCTTATCGAGTTCCAGATATTAGTCTTTGTTTATAATGTCATGTTATGGCACAAGAGGGTTTTAGACCTACATGTACCTGTCTTCTCATGTCTAAAAAGAAAATCATTTGATTTTGTTTTTATATATCTAATGCATATATCTTATGAAGCTGTGTGATATCATAATAGTCATATTTAAGGATTTTGTCCTCGCATTTAAATTGTAATCTGTTTGCTTCGTTACACACAGTCCTTGACTGACTTTAGAAATAACAAGAAATGACATGAATAAAGGAATAATGATCGTGTGAATGATTGATTGAATGAATGAATGGATGGATGGATGAATGAAGGAAGAAAGGAAGGAAGGAAGGAAGGAAGGAAGGAATGCATGAATGAATGAATGTCCATTATAGCTATCGTTTTCATACACGTTTTCAGCATTCCCCTGTTCATCTCTCTCTTCCCGTATTTTTAGGTACGAACTATGATTATTCTGAATGGTTCAGCAGCCAGTACAACCAGGAGATAAGAGGAGACGAGTTTCCCACTGTGTCCGCCTCGGGCCCACCAGGTAACCATCAAGGTGGAGGGGACAACCTGTAAGACTCGTATTCTTCTCCTCATCAAGAACGGATGCTCTAGCTTTTACGTTTATATACCTACATACTTTCATACACAATAACTCACTCATATCAATGTCAATGTTTTATACATGCAGAACACTGGATCCAGCTGTATTGAGACAGTGGTAGAAAACTATTGTGTACTAAGCAATGTCAGCAGTAAAGCATTCGATTGAATGGGATTAGAGATAGTTGAAAACGTTAAAGGGATAGTACAGTATTGGTAGAGATGAGAATTGGGCTTTGAACTTTTTGCGAGATACCAAGAAAACACTTATGATGTTGTACTGCATACCATTTTAAAAGGAATTCAAAGTTTATTTGACGAAAATCAGGTTTAGAATGACTGAAACATTCAAAAAACAAAGTAAAACAAAGCGATCGTAATAAAGTGTGGGTCCCACACTTTATTAGAATCGCTCTTTTTTGATATCTCAGCCATTTCAAAACCAATTTTCATCAAATAAACGTTGAATTCTTCATAGAATTACATGCTCTTTCATATTTCATAAGAGGTTTCTCATTATCTCACCAAAAAAATGTTAGAAATCTGAAATTAGGTCTCAACCAAAACTGCGTAATCCCTTTAAGGAGACACAAAAATTAAAGTTGTCTCCTTATCAAAGGTCGAGTGCCTCCTTAAAGGACAAGTTCACCTTCATAAACATAAGGATTGAGAAAATGCAACAATATTAGTAGAACACATCAGTGAAAGTTTGAGGAAAATTGTATAAACAATCGATGCAAAAGTTATGAATTTTTTTAAATTTTTGTGTTGGAACCGCTGGATGAGGAGACTACTACAGCTTGTAAGTCATATGCGTACAACAGTATAAAGGAAATATAAAAGAAAATTCAACATATTTTCACTTTTTTCGCATAATAAAAGAGCAATTGACTTGTCTCTTTCTAAAGGCAGGGGGAATAATATTACCCATAACATTTATCGGAAACGAGTCAGGGGAATTTGTACTTTTTTCAAAAGATGGAATTTTGTGAAATTCTCTTTATGTTTTCCTTATATTGTTGTACGCATGTGACATCTAAGTTATTCATACACTGCAGTAGTCTTCTCATCCAGCGGGTACTGCACAAAAACTTCAAAAATTCATAACTTTTGAACGGATTGTCTGATTTTCCTCAAACTTTCAATGATGTGTTCTACTAATATTGCTACATTCTCTCAATCCTTATGTTTATGAAGGTGAACTTGTCCTTTAATGTATAGTAATATGACCATAGTAAAGGTCTCTCTAGAGCTGCTGTTGGTAAGTATTCATGCTGGGAGAGTGGGCTTCTTTGTATCTAACGTGACTCTATTCTGTTTTGATGTACAATCGTATTGTAAATGTTACCGCTGTGTAGATGAAACCCCATCTCCATTCCCTCCATTGCCCTCCTCGGCTGATCTAATCCCAGAGCTGTTTTCTGATCTCGACTTGCGCATGTAAAGCATGGGGTCGAAGCTATCCACAGAACTTGTGAAAATCCGTCGCGATGCCTGCCGATGACAACAGTATGACATTAAATAAATTCTGCATCGACTGCTTATGGAACCAGAATCGTCACCCAAAGTTTGCCTGATAAAGCAACAGATAATATAAGCAAATTATGGAATCTGTAATACAAGATCAATAACGATTTTTTAGTGAAAACCAGGTGAGCATAACTTAGCTCGTTAACCCTTGCTGTGCTATAATGAGTCAAAAATAAACCATTTCTGAGTTCCACTTTGGGTATGAGCAGAAAAAAAAGACCACTATATGTATTTGTACCAACTGTCATGTTGGTTTTTAAATTCACTGAGATAAGCATCTGGGATGTCATGATTATTCATGTAATCCATATAAATGGTGCTTGCCAGCATATCCACCTGACAGCAAAAGTAGCATTTTGCAATATCAATAGAAAGAGATTGTTGATGCATTTGATGCAAAGTAATGAAACGGATGCTTTCCCAAATGTTAATTCATCTGGTCTATATGCAAGTCCATTCTTTGTTTGAACAGAATTGATGAATCCCATACATAATGACAATAATGATAATAATAATAGTTGATATTTTTAGAGCGCCTTTTTCGCTGGATACAAAGCGCTAGAACATTCTTTAAAGCTTATCTACTATACAGTATGTCGTTCTGAAAACGTGTAAAGAGCCAATAACCGACTGAGCAAAAAAAAAAAAAAAAAAAAAGAAGAAGAAAGGTTATTCGTACCAATGTGCCACTGAGCTAATTCCGAGCTGGCTTATCTGAGTCAAATATGCACGAATTTCATACACATTATGGGCAGGCATGCTGTGGAGCACATTAGGGGAATACTCTAAATGTATTAAACGCCTTATGCTAATGTTACATCTTGCCCCCATAAGCATTATGTTTGGTTTGGTTGTTTGTTTGTTTTTTGTTTGTTTTTTGTTTGTTTGTGCCATGAAGCCCAAAGCCACCAAACACAACTTGTCTTGCATTCCCTCGTATTTCTTCCTGTTTTGTATTTCCACGTGAACAGCGACATCAGCCCAGACTTCCTCAGCCACTCAAGGTGGATCGTCTCCGTCACCACCCCCTGAGTCGCAGGATGATTCTTCCTCCTCAAGCGTGTCAAGCAGCCAGTATGAAACCTTCTCCTTTTTTCAGAGTTCGTGGGACAGCTCGCAATTTGACTTCTACAACTACGAATGGCAGGGTGTACAGGGTGAGGTCATTCATGTCCTTACATACCATGATCGTTGGTTTGATCTTTTTTTTTTTTGTTACAATGTGTTATTTTTAATTATTATTTTGCTTTCATTGGTCAGTCTTTGTTTCTTTCTTTCTCAACTAAAGCAAAGAGTATCTACAGGGAAATGTCAGATGCTTGAAACCTACGCACATGCACCAACCACTATTATATGTATATCTGTGTGTCTATGTGTGTCCAATTTTACACAATAGCAGTAAACATGCAATATGTTTGTATAGTAATGTTGCCAGTGAATTAGTCGCACACGCTTATCAAACTAAAAAATCTAGCAAAAGGAAGAAAAACCCAAATGAGCAAACGTTTATTAATATCTTTAATGAAGAGTAAGACAAATGATATATGTCTATATTCAACTCTAAACTGTCTCTCTCACAATCTTTCTCTTTTTAAAGTACCTTAGGCAAGATAAATAGTTTTGGCCGAATTTGATTCTAAAAGTACAGTGCCCAGAAGAGCTTTACATTAGATAGACGCATTATTGCCGAGTTTGAAAAAGTAGTGTACTCTTCTTTTTAAACTATGTAAACTGCCCGTGTAAGCTTCACCTCTAGAATCTGTACGATATGATTTCATCCAAAGGAAGTAACGACTGGCCGGCGATTGTCGAGCAGTCACGTGACCCCGATTTCTATGACGTGCGAAGTTTGTTGAACCCATCATTGGAGGAGCTGCGGGAATACGGGCACCAACCCGAAGACCTCATCCTACAGTGCTCCTTCGATAGACGTAACTGCAGCTACAAGTAGGAATTGTATCATACTCATTACTTGGATATTTAGATATTTCGGTTGCTCTTTGTACTCGTTTGTCTACTGGTAGAAAATAGTTACTAGCGAATTGATTGAGGTGAGACCATTCAAGGGAATTGTTTGTTTGTTTTTCCTTCTTCTCTTTTGATTCTTCGTCTTCATTGACTTTCTACATCTTCTTTTTCTCTTCCTTCTTCTTCATTTCTTCAGCACATCCTTCCATTTCTCACTTTCCACTCTACAATTATTATGCCTGATTCTGTCTTGGAAAATCTCATCAAACCAACATGAATCGGAAAGAAGAAAAACAGAGAGGCGTTCTGTTCACTTTAGATGACATCAATAAGTAGTGGTGAGCTTGCTTGTACGTGTACTTAACTTTTACTTTGAATTCAAGACTTCGATATGATTACATTGAAGATGATTAGAATGTGTGTGTTTTAAAGAAAGAATAGAGAGAGAAAAAAATAATTTGCCCCAGACAAAACTAACGTAAAATAAATAAATCTTAGAGATATTAAACAAGAATATTAAGTATACCATGATGTCTACACGAGGGAGATCATAAAGTCTCCACGAGGGAGCTCATATAGATTACAACTTTACGACTGTAATCGTCATTTTATGCGGCTGTAGATGGCAAGACACAGACATGTTGAATAATTGGTGGGTTGTGTCACAGAACTCTGTTCTGTGGGTTGTGTTTTTTACCGTATGTTGCCATCGTGACCAAAGGGAGCAACATGAGACTCCAACCCTTCGCAACACGTGATAAGTTAAATAATTCCTTAAATTCCTTTTAAAGTTTTCTTTTAAATGAATATTTCTACCCTGGCTTGTAAAAAAAAAAAAAAAAAGTGATGGAACCATAAACTAAGAACATGGCGCTTGCAATGATATCTGTATCAGTATTAATCGCCTTTTGGTTTGTAATAATTCTTTCATAAACCCCAGGAATTTTACCATGTGGCAGCACGGAGACTATGGCAACTGTTTTACATTTAATGGCGCGAACCCCGCAGACAAAGCCAAGGTAGCGAGATATACGGGCAGAACTGGTGCGCAGTATGGTAAGTTTGTCATTAATTTTGCCCTACTCATGCAGCATGTGTGTGTATTTTTTACAGAGAAAACACTAAAGAGTACTATTAATATTGCATTTATTCAACACAAAAAAGCAACATGAACAAGAGTGATTATGTCATAAACATGACGATCTTGAAGAAATTACTTGAGTAATATGCCTCGAGTTCAGCTCTGACTCCCGATAATATATTTGTTTGTATGTCTTTTTAGTTGCTTGCTTGTTTGCTTTCTTATCTTCCAAAGGACTGCATCTCACATTGTTCGTGGAGCAGCCTGAGTATGTTGGCTTGTTGTCCACGGATTCTGGCGTGAAAGTCTCCATTCACCCGCCCACAGTGCAGCCGTTCCCAGAGGACGACGGTATAACAGTGTCTACGGGTCAAAAGACCTCCATTAGTCTGAGAGAGGTACGTCTCTTACGTGTTGAAGTTCACATCAAATCATATCAGAATTCTACTGTGAAGAAAACGATGTGTTGATTTTGCTAATGGGGATTAGGATTATTGAGCGACTATCAAGGTGATGACGTCATAGCCTCATTTGACTTGATTTATGCGATTTTCAGCGGGGCGGTCTCCTCATTATAGTATCACGATATAGACATTTAGCATTATTCCATACTGCTACAGTTTCTAAGAAAATCAATCTTACTAGTTAACAAAGGCTAAGTAGAAGAGATATGTGATTGTGTGAACACTATCATATATAAACACGTACACATATTATATGTGTGTGTATTGATATATATATTACAATAAAAGATGTTATAATAAATGGTATAAGATTATGATAATGATTAAATGCATATGTACGTATTTATAACGAACGTAAAGAAATGTAACAAGAATTCGCTTTGACTAGAATGGTCTTGGGATTCCTTGATAATATGAAGTTTATGATACAAATTAATTCAATATAAGAAAAAAACGAAGAGGTTTGGAAGAAGGCTGCTGAAATATTTAAATAAGGCATGTATAGTAACTTGTTTCATTTCGTTTCGCTTTACTATTATTTCTTTTACATTCATTTGTTTTGTTTTGTTTTGCTTCGTTTGGCTTTGCTTTGTTTAATTTTGTTTTGTTTTTGTTTTTTTCCCAGGTCAACGTCACTCGACTGGGGGGTCGATATGGCGTCCCGTGCACCAGAGACGGGACGAACACTAACTTCACGGAGATCGCCGAGTTTTCCTACAGCAACAGAGCGTGTTATAAAATGTGCCTTCAGAAGGCTCTCTTAGATCGCTGTAAGTGCATCAAAGACATCAGACTCATCAACACGACCCAGTGTACCTCCCTCAACTCGACACAAGGTATATAGATTTATCATGATTTGGTCTATCAGTCCATCGTCACTGCATTATAACTCATGCCATCACCTTTTACTATACAAGTGGCTTTTGTTGTAATCTTGGTACTGGTGTACTGATTTTATAATAATGAAAATGATGATGACAATAATGACGGTGATGATAAGAGTAGTAGTAGCAGTAGTGGCATGGTAAGTAAGTAGTAGTAGTAGTAATGATAATAATAATGTAATGTAAAGCACAACTTATCAGTTAATACAAATATTCACAGGCGCAAGCAGCTCCCACAATGTCACATCATTCACAAAGGGGCAGAATATCAATGATGATAATAATAATCATAATAATAACAGTAAAACAATGGAGATTTTCCATCTCAATTTTGTATTCTTCCCACTCAATAAGAATGAAAAGGATTCAAATACACGATACTGTGATAGGCCTGATAAATCCTCATTCGAATTCCGTGTCGTTCAATTCAAATTCAACAGCTATTTCAAAGCGTTCTAGCATATTTGTATAGGAGCATACGATTTAAGATCTGAACATTCAAATTCATTAATGTCTCCCACAATGTTCTTCCCAAAACATCTTTCAATGACTCAACCGAAGTTAACGAAAAAAAAAAATATATTTCTTTCCACCTTCACTTCAAACACATGCCACAAAATTAACGCGTTGAAGTTTAGAACATTATTGAGTAATCGTCATGAAACAATCATAATGAAGATTAACAAGTAAAGGTTTCTAGATCCGAAGCAAGCAAGCATGCACAAAAAAGATCGAACAGACGTTGAATATTGCGGAAACGCAACAAATTATAAAGTGTCTATGCAACGAAGTGAATTCTATTATTTCCTGTGAGAGAAAACGTATTAAAAGAACCTACTAATAAGCTTTTAAAGGATTGGGGTCTCAAGAAAAAGCAAAAATGGAGGTGTATAGACTGAGGGAAATTAACAGAGACATTCAATTAATGCCTGTACGTAGGAGTTAGCGTGAGCATATAAGTTATTCGCACTCATCATAGTAAGTATTATACCTGCACATCTTTCATATACTTGATTTCTTGTTGCAGAAAGGTGCCTGCAGCTGGTCTTGTATCTCTACGAAACGAACACACTGGAATGTGCCTGCCCGATCTCTTGCAGGTATACATAATGCACGGACCCTAGAAATAAAATAACTGTCGACTTAGAATGTATAATAGTGCGTGAGAAATTTTGTTAGAATAAATTGTTCCATTGTTGAGCGTTGCCATGCAGGTATTTCGATGAGGGAATGCAATTAAAATGTCAGCAGTTCCGATACAGGTAGAGGCCAGACTTCAGCATAACGTAGAAGGAGACACTCACAGAAGAATACAATTTATAGTTTAATGTCAGTATCAAAACACATGTTATAAGTACCGCGAATCACTGCGTTGCTCTCTGCATATATCAAGTATTCTGAAATACATATCACAGATCAGAAATCCGGTAAATACGTAACATTGTCATCGTTATTTTATTATTATTATTATTATTATCATTATTATTATTATTATTATTATTATTATTATTATAATTATTTTTATTATTATTATTATCATCATCATCAAAGTATAAAGATAGTAATACTATAACATAGTAGTAGTAGTAGTAGTGTAGTTGTGTTCATCACTATACCAATGATATTGCAATAAATTATATTCCTGAAGCGTTTGTCACGTGATGGGACTCGAGCCATTTTAAGACATGTATAACGTATGCAACTACAACCATATGATTGAGACGATAATGATCATATAAAATTAATCTTATACTTCTGTTGGCAGAATTAGTACTTAGGAAGCCTATGAGTACCTGTGGCTTCAATGAAACATGTTCTTCGATTAATCGGAAACTTCGCTTTGATAATTGGGTAAGAATTAAGAGATTACGGTGAGAGAAGGTTTTGCGTTAGGAGAACAAGTTACCGTGATAGTGATCGTTGTTACCACATCGAATCGTACCGTTAACTCAAACCTGTACTTGCGGCCTAATGTCTGTCTTGATCCTTTATATTCTTCAACAGTGAGATTATGTATCGTCCGAATGCATTTGCAGCACTCTGGCCAGCGGAGAGGTACGAGGTGAGTATACAGGCCTATAACATCATGTATTATGATTGTTCATCACCCAGACGGTTCTTTTCAGAGGTGATCACGCCGTCACTGTAATGCAGAAACAGTTTTGATATCCATTATTTTGTTCTTCTGCATGGATACTAAATAAAACTGTATAATTTTGATTCGATTGCGTCTGATAAGATAAGGGCTAGGAAAATATTACAAGAAATTACGCAAGATGATAATCCTTATTCATTTCGCTGAATAAATCGTTTCAGATTATTATTTTAGCATTTCTTTTCTGAGAATTGTATTTCATCGATCATCTAATATGTATTTCGATTCATGAATGTTTGATGATGATAGTATTTAAAAAAACACAAAATGAAATCAAATCAAATCTAGAAAAATCATTTCATTTACATTTCTATACAGTTTTGATTTTTTTAAAGACTGTGTCGATAGTGTGGATAGTGTGGAATAGTGTTGATAGTGTGGAATAATGAAAGGTAATATTTTTCCTCTCCGTTTTCCTTCTCCACCTTTACACACACAAACTATAATCCCTGTACACAAACACACACACACACACACACGCTCTCCAGGAACATCTAGCGCTCCAGCTGATAAAGATTAATGAGAAGGCTGCAAGAACTTTGAACAACACAGAACTGTCCAGGTAATGTTCCAGTTGTTTTATTCAGCATCACATTCTAGAAATTTGTTTCGGCAATCTGACACTTGTGTCAGATCACGAGTGCTTTACGGGAACCTCGTGGCCTTTGTATTAAGTTTATGGTGAATCCGGAATTCAGCATATGGAACGGGTTAATAGGCACCACCTGTGTGTTACATTTCATTTAAATATCTTATTATTGAAATGATAAGACAATCCAACAAATCATTGCATTCAATGGTCATCAACGGTGTCAGGGGGAACTTACTGCGCTACTTTACTCTAGTATAGACCACGTAAATAACACAGCGTGAAGATTTTTCTTTGAGTTCAAAAAGCAATAAACAAAAATTTAATTCCTCTACGGGTTCTTTGTTTTCTGACAAATGTCATCATAACGCAATGCAACATAAATGAATTATCTGCTTATATACTTAAATCAAATATTCCACTGAATTTATTAGATTAAATCAAACTCATCAAACTCCCTGTTACAATTACACTACACTTATACTACTGCCTACGGAGCTTCTGTAACTATCAACTGTCAGACGTTATCTTGCCGAGTTCTGTGTCCGATGACGTCGCTGGAGGGCGCCCTCGTCCGTCTTGTAGATCGCTAGGGTGCAGCGTCGGTGCCGACGTCGACCAGTCTGGCCCGGCCAGTGATGACAGCGTCTCTGTTGACGACCGTGACTGTGTCACCGAGCAGCGGCTGGTCCCGGACTCGGCTCGTAGTAGTGCAGCTGTCTCCGCTCGTAGCACTGCGGCTGCCTCAGCTCGTAGCTATGCGGCTGTCTCAGCTCGTAGCAATAGGCGGATGCGGCTGTAAATTTACAATTAACCATCACTAACACAATAATGTCCATCCATATTAACCCTACCTAGGCGGGGGGGGGGGGGGGAAGGGGGAGGGCCTCCGAGCCCCCCCCCCCCCCCCCCCCCCCTCGACGTACCGCGCGATGTATCGCTAACGCGAAAAGATATCGCCGCGACGTTTCATGACTTTTTTCTTTCGAGTCTCCCGCATCTTTTGACACCAAATTTGCGGTGCCTGGGCGCGCGGTTCCGAAGTTGCGCATAAATATGTACGTGCATGTCAGGCCAAAAATTTCTCAAAAACATGAATTTGAGTACAATTTCAAAGCAAACTGTGCTTACAGGCAAATTTCATAAAAGCATGATTATTTGGGGGTTTTATTGATTAAAATCAATTAGTAGCATATTTTCTAGGTTCGGAACAATGTCGCAGACAAGTTTCATCGAAAAAACAATGAAAAACATAAAGTCGAAAAAACAAAGAAATACATCAGAAATAAAAAAACAATAAAATACTTAAGAAATTTCTCTGATGCCGCATTTTTTTTTCTCTTATATTTGCTCAGGACACTGAAAAGAATATTAACACAAAAAATGTGCTCATTGTGAGCTTTATTTAGTGATTTATACCAAATTGTCTGGTTTCATGCATCATTATGCATAAATTTCTTTTAAAATTTAACTTCGTGGTACCATAGATTACGTCATAGGCAATGTGCGTGCCAATTTTCGTCGCGATCGCGCGGTCGACGGCCGAGATCAGGAGGGGGGGCCTGGGAGGCCCCCCGGCTCCATGATCGACCTAAATAGCCCGGCCTAGTTAGGGTTAATACTGTTCTGTTCTCACTTTGATATTCCCCGACTATACACGGCGACTATTCTGTGTCACACTCATAACATCAGTATCACAATCTTCTTATAACATCAATATCAAAATCATCTTACAGCATCAATATCAAAATCATCTAATAACATCATAGCATTGGCGCTCTCTATGGCGAATATTTAATACCTATTACTACTATAACTATTCCTTTAAATTCTCCCCAAAACATTTCTCTACCTGAGAATTCTCTTCATCATAATCTATAACTTCCGCATTTTTATAACCAATGTTTACAATGTGTGCATAAACCATAACCGAACTTGTTGGTTTACAGCTATAACAATATTGGATATACTTATGTAAACTTAATGTCTTCCAATCTGACCGTCATAATCATGTCCTTTATTTCTGCACGAAAAAAATTACCACCCTACTTTCTTCAACATATCAATTCATTCTTACCTTACACCTCAAATCATTCTCTTCGTACAAAAACATAATATTGTCACTTAATACCGGGCGCCTCGTTTTAACAGCGCCTCTATTGAGTCCCTAAGAAAAAAAAAACTAACTGGAAAAATTACTGAAATCAGCATTAAATTCCACGTACAGTTATTTTATGCCCTGCACCCGCGCGGAGAGTTGCCGTCTGCCCTCGGAGTTGTCGTCCAGTGCCCTGTCTGCCGATTCCGCTCAGCAGCAGGAATACCTTAGCCTCGGAGTATCACAGGTTCAATTTCTCTCTCGCTTTCTCCCTCACAGCCTTTTAGCTTGGATCTCAGCGAAGTCTTATCCTGGATTCCCTCCTATTTCGACGAGCCTGGACCTATGGAACGCCATTAAGGAAACAATACAAAATTCATTTCAATCCAGCCAATATTCATTTCACTTTTAACAAATACATTTCACTCACAAACATTGATTTTACTTTTTATAAAAATACATTTCACTTTTCACAATAATACATTTCACTTTTAAATTAAAATTCATTTCACTTTTCACAAAAATACATTTCACTTTTGAATTAAACTTCATCTCACTTTTCAAAAAAATACATTTCACTTTTGAATTAAAATTCATTTCCCTTTTCACAAAAATACATTTCACTTTTACATGAAGATTCATTTCACTTTTCACAAAAATACATTTCACTTTTACATAAAGATTCATTTCACTTTTCACAAAAATACATTTCACTTTTAAATACAAATTCATTTCACTCTTCACAAAAATACATTTCACTTTGGCGTACCATATCACTCAGACGAAACCATTTCACTGCGCTAAAACCATTTCACTCCGATAAAACCATTTCACTCCGATTAAAAAAAAAAATACGTTCCTCTTTTTTCCCGGCCAAAAGGTGGCGCCAGTCTGAGAGGAGTCACAGTGCCATGGCACTTTATTAGCACTGAGCTGAGGTGAGTGGCCGGCCAGCTGGCCGGCTGGCTATGCATGCAGTACCTAGATTTAGCGCGCTACGCTGGCGCGGAAGCGATGCGAGGCGAGCTAGCAGTCGACGGTCCTCGCCTCGGCCTCACTCACATGCACGCTCGTGCCGTTACATGCATACTACATCGAGAATTGAATCTACGCCTGACTTGCTGAATAACGTGTGTTTTACAACGCTTTTCAACAGCGATGTTGTGTGGTAAGTTTGATGTCTGACTTCTTGTGATCGACATGCTATTTTTTCCGGTTCAAAATGAGTATTTTTTGCCGTTTAAATAGTATCTCGAAGTTGACATAGTATTTTTCCTCTTTCAAAACATTCCCGTGTTTATAGCTGGCTGCTGACCCATCTAAAAAGGGGATTGATGTGACTTTTTGTTCATCAGGTCGGCAATACTTCGTGCTTTATGCAGATACCAAGATCGACGGTGCCCTAGAAGCATAACTTGTTAAAAATTAGGCCTGAAGATTGCATTTTTAGAGGACAAATAATGTATTCTAGTCCTCCGGAAGGTCACGTGATCGCATCTAGTGGGGAAGGGGACTTTTTCGGACCGTAAATGCACCGTTGTTAACGATCTCTGCGGAGGTGCAGGGTCAGTCCCATATATTGAAATTAGCGTTGTTCATTCGCTCAATTGGAACTTCGTGATATCGTGTGTTGTGTACAGTGAGTCAGTGTAGGCCGGTGGCGGTAGGCCTACAATTGTATGTGGCGATGGCAATTTGTAAATTTAAATTTACAACTTATTCACAAAAATTGTACAGTGTACAATGTGTATGCTGTCTATAATATCCTTCGTGATAGGCTGCATTTTATAGCCCTTTGAAGATTTAGAAGAAGAAGAAGAAGAAGAAGATTAAACAGGGTCTTAGTCTTCATCTCTTAGTAGTTAATATATGATTTAGTCATCACTTAATACAAACAAGAACAGTATAGATTCAATATTATTATCATTATTAGTTTTTTTCTTTCGCAAGGAGAAAGAAGGCACAAGAGCGATTCTAGTATTTGATGTAAACATAATTTTCATGACATGTTTAAGAGTTGACCCGGCTGCAATGTTAACACTAATAGAGTACCAGGCTATTTGAATTTTTCAAGTTGGTATACAAGTAGTCAGTAAATATAGAGATGTATTATTAGTCTTCCGCATCTACAATTTGTAACAATAAAGTTTACGAGGATGTCTGAATGAATGCAATTATTCTCAGAATAATATGAAGAGTTTGTTCGCAAAACCCGATAAGTCCATATTTGCCAAATGGAGATATTTGCGATTAAAGGTCAGGAAAAATAGAATACTAAGAAAATTTTTGCTTCTTTTGACCATAACTTCAAAAATGCCCTTTTATATGTAGTGACCAATATCTCATTTAAAAAGGTGTTATTTTGTACTTTATGACAGAGACTGTACTTGAAAATCTTCAAAAATGGACTTATCGGTTTTTGCGAACAGACTCTTCATATGTTTACCATAGTACAGTGCATGTCTGTAGTTTCTCTCTGCTTGAATTGGGGTTTACTCCAACATAATGTTTTCGGACATGTTATTGTGAATAATGGTTTATAATAATATTATCATCTATGATTAATTTGGATTAATATCTGGAAAAGTTGTTATGCATTTTCTAATCCTTTCTCTATTTGTGTCACATTGTATATGTAGGTATCCCCAGTACCTGACATCACACCGATGGAACATGCATATTTAAGGTGATTCTCTTCTCTGTGGCCTCCAGGAAAATCTGCATGACATAAACGAGAAGATCTACACTGTCAGTTCTATAGTGTATTTTGTTTTCTTGGATGCACACGTATCATTCAATCTCTGACAGATTTTTATCAAGGAGAGCACTGCAGTTTTGCAAGCGCTGAGTGACTTCCTCACAAGAATAGAAACAACTGATTAGTACACCTGTCAACTTTTTCATTTCATTGAAAAACCTAGAGCAGTATGTGATCATGATAACCTACCTCAGAAAGGTGCTAAATATGTGATATGATACAATAGGGAGAATGAAGTTGATATACAATTGTAACATATTACAGTATGTTACTGTATATCAACTTCATTCATCTTTCCGGTAACATTTTTAGTAAAGAGGATGTACATGTATATTCTTTGAAAAGCACGGTTGTTGTAGTAAATGTGAAGTTCGACCATTACAGATACATCAATGTGTGGAACTATGCAAGATAGTATATGTTAAATTATGTGCATATAAATTACTTTGGAGTCTGTACAGATGGCAGAATTATGAGCCCTGATTAAACTAAATATTATCCTTCATGATATTCTTGATAAATGTTATGGAAGCAAGTACATTGTACAGTATGAAGTAGTATCTGGACGTACAGCCATTACTCGACAGGGGGCATGTCTTGTTGCTGAAGGTATGAATTTAATTTGTACATCACCACTGAAGCACTATAAGAGGTTTAGTTAGTACATGTATGCATGTTTTATTGCTAATATTTTGGTTGTGACCCATTTCAGAAGAGGTTTCAAAGATGTAAGAATTCTGTTCAATCAGGAAGATACACAAGGTATGTCACCAAAAGGAATTGAACGGTCAAGAAGGGATAAGGAAGATGACGATTTTGACACAACAGTTAGATAGATGATACATTACATTAGTACTTCCCCCAAATCAACCAAAATGTTGAACATGTTCGCATTGAACGGGCATGCTCTTATTAGATACCTGTAAAGAAAAATTGTGGACCTTGTGAAAGGTAAGATGAGCAGATTTTTATAACACCTGGGGGGTTTCATGTTGGCCTGTAGTCTACCCCAGGGTTGTCGAGTGTTGTTACTGGTAAGGGGTTCGAATACACATTTGTATCATTCACTCAGTCATAACCATGAAGAGAGTGACACACAGATATTTTAAATGTGTATGATACTGCTTGTGTACATGTACTGATACATGTGTATTCAGTTGACAGAGATGTTGGGATGATTAGTTTGCCTTTTGACATTTCAGATAAGATTATATACAGTCAATGCTAAAGTTGGGAATGAAAGATTTCTTCACATAGATGTTTTGCAAGATGCTATAAGGCCAAATCTAATCTGTCTGCTTCGATTTCCAGTAATATTGATGTTTTAAAGTTACTTTAAATTTTGTATCTGTTTAGTTTCCAGTAAGTGTACTTCATACAGTGGCGGATCCAGTTAGGACCGCAACTGGCGCACGCCCCCCTTTATTTTTTGTTTAAACAAAAGAAATTAAAAGAAAAAAAATGGGGGAGGGGTGCATGCGCCCCCCTTTAATTTTGTAAACACGTCCCCTCTTTACGAAATTCCTGGATCCGCCCCTGCTTCATATGTAGTATGTACACTTCTGAATTGTTGATGCAGCTGCCAGTTCATGTGTTTGCAACATTGGCAGTGTGACCAATAGATACATTGTACTTGCCTTCAACGTATTTAAGGGCATATGTACACCTTCAAAACATTCTCTGCTGTTTGGACTGTCGATGAAGTTTATATATTTTGTACATGTTTCATTTTGTTTCCAGTAAGTACACTTCATATGTATACATGTACACCCTCAAATTGCTCTTGCAGCTGCCAGTTTACTGTCACCCTCTATTCATGTGTGTGAAACCTTGGCGATGTGAATACTATAGTAGATACACGTATGTGTACCTGCCTTCAGAGTACTCAAGGGCATTTGTACACCCTCAAACATTCATGCAGTTTGAACTATTAATGAAGTTATCTCTGTACATGTATCATTTGAGTGAAACCTTGCCAAAAGTGTAGATGGCATGTAATTTACAGAGTATTGCCTCAAAACATTTGTGGTATTCTTGCTTGATTTTATTCACTTACAAAACATTCAAGCGATATTCACAACTGTTACTTATGTTTGTGCAACATCGGTATCAGTATAGTTAGTTTATTGCCAGTGTCAAAATTTGCCGGCAAATTATTTGTACAGATCTGCTCAATACAATGTAGCTCTGCAATTGTTCAAACTACCTGGTACATTCATTTGCTCTTGTCTTATTACTGAGCTTCACCAGAAGATTTTTTTTTGAAATGTTCACTGTACATCACTGTTGTAGTCAAGACAGACTGATCCTACTCGCGTTCCTACATGTACTCACAAGACCGCTGACAGTTGTACCTTTCGTAGGTCTCTTACATGCCACTTGGCTGGAGACTGAGTCCAATGCCACCACCAAAAAATGAATTAAAAATAATTAATAAATGGATGAATAAATAAATGAGAGTTATAAATAAGAAAATAAAATGATTTAAAACTGCATTTGACTATACTGCTAAAAAATAGATAAAACTGTAGACTGCTTATGCAGCTCTTACTTTAGGTATTATTTTTTTTTTGTTATGTGTGTGATACATTGTCATGAAGATTGGTGGATACCTTGAAACTTAACTGCAATGTAGTTCTTTCAACACTTACATGTAATAAATATATATATATATATATATATATATATATATATGTATATGGAGATGTATATACATTTATAAAGAAAAAAAACTTGTGGATTGTGCTCCTTTCTCTGTTGTTATTAATGAAAATCAAGGTATTTTATTAATTGATGAGAATGGCACGTGCAATAATGTATGTAAATTTCTCTGCCTAGTTAGGTAGGCCTATAGTAATAGAGTGAAGTAATTTAGTGAAGTCCTTGGGATCAACAGCTTTCTTTTGTTATATCAAAATGTTGTTATAATCAAGCATGTAAAAAAAAGTGGATAATGTGAGCGGAATTTCGATATAATGTAACTGTGTTCACTTTAGCGGAGTGAACGGTATAAGTAGTGGTTATAATGTATTTGAGTGGATGCTTAGGATGCTTTGAATTGAGAGAGAGTGATGTGAATGATTGATGGCAGAATGAAACTGAGAATCAGACACTTCCTGTTGACGAAATCAGAAGGGTGGACAAAGCAAACAAAACAAAGATACATTGTATTATGAATAACAAGAACAAGACATATAATCAAAAAAGAGAGGGAGAGAGAGAGAGAGAGAGAGAGAGGCCAAGCAAGAGGCTGTAGACTATTAGTACGTATTGTCTAATGACAGACACTGCACACAAGTACAGTATATCACAGCTAGACGCTCGAAACTGACCACGTGTATTTACGCTGGGGTCGCTCATACAGTAACACACACGTACAAAGGCATCGAGGACACACGTCAATTTCTATGTGGGACAGTACAGTACTTCGCGATTTCGTGCCGAGAAAAAAAGGAATGACATCCCTATGATATCAGCTGGCTGCTGACCCATCTACAAGTCATCATATTACACTTTTAGGTATCATCTTAAAGCTGAATAAATTTCCTTTTACATGATATAACTTTTGTTGGTGCCCCACGATGAAAAAGAAGACTTTTAGGAGAATTTTAGAAGAATATCTGTATCCATTATTTCCGGAACATCTGCAATTAGTGAGCCACGAAGTTGATAATCTTTCATGTCGTTCTTGGAAAAATCAACAAGATAGCATCCAAGTTTTAACCTTTACCTATCAAATAAAAGAAAAATCATGTGAAAACAAAATTCAGTGACCAAGATATGAGCATTTCAAAACGATTCTCCAATCGCGCTCTCTATGACTTGCGGGGTCAACTCGCGTGCGAGGACTTGGACATTATTCTAGACAGGTTTTTTCGGGCTTGCCGACTGACTGGCTACTCAGTAAATCTAGGTACTGCATGCATAGCCAGCCGGCCAGCTGGCCGGCTACTCACCTCAGCTCAGTGCTAATAAAGTGCCATGGCACTGTGACTCCTCTCAGACTGGCGCCATCTTTTGGCCTAGAAAAAAGAGGAACGTATTTTTTTGTTATCAGAGTGAAATGGTTTTATCAGAGTGAAATGGTTTTAGCGCAGTGAAATGGTTTCGTCTGAGTGATATGGTACGCCAAAGTGAAATGTATTTTTGTGAAGAGTGAAATGAATTTGTATCTAAAAGTGAAATGTATTTTTATGAAAAGTGAAATGAATCTTTATGTAAAAGTGAAATGAATCTTTATGTAAAAGTGAAATGTATTTTTGTGAAAAGTGAAATGAATTTTAATTCAAAAGTGAAATGTATTTTTGTGAAAAGTGAGATGAAGTTTAATGCAAAAGTGAAATGTATTTTTGTGAAAAGTGAAATGAATTTAATTTAAAAGTGAAATGTATTATTGTGAAAAGTGAAATGTATTTTTATAAAAAGTAAAATAAATGCTTGAGAGTGAAATGTATATGTTAAAAGTGAAATGAATATTGGCTGGAGTAAAATGAATTTTGTATTGTTTCCTTAATGGCGTTCCATATGGACCCTTCCAAATGGGCACAAACGGTCTTTCCACTCTCGCGTCGGATTAGCTTCTCCTCTTTTATTCCTCCTTCACAGCTATTTATCTTCTCTCACGCTCCCTCTCTCGCTCTTAACCTTGCATACATTATCACTCTCCAATCAGTGCGATTCCCTTAATTTTAACCTTTCACTCCCATACCAATACAATAATAATTAACGTGTAATTTGACTTCTCACTGTCGCTTGCATTATCTTTATTCAAATACCGGGATGGGGCCTTTATTGATAACCAAATGAATTATAACAAAATTCGCGGGAAACCCAGCCAATCATTTCTTACCGTGCTACGAGAAGGATGCAGCTTGCAAACCCTCGATCTCGCCAGCTGTTGGCCTAAAAATTCCTTCTACCTAGACAGTAGCCCACCGTAAACAAGAGGTAGGAGAAAAGGAGGGAAAAAAAACCCTTCCGTGCCGTTTACCTCTGACAAGCAGTAATTGTGGAAGAAAACAAAAGATGTGTGTTTTTTTTCTTGGCATGGAGATTGCTGTAAATGGACGTCTGAAATATGTATCCCTCCTCCCGCACAAGTTAAACAAAGAGGAAAAAGGTAAATGTGTTGGTAGCACGTGTACGAGGTGACTTTCACAAATCATGATTTCCGTGGAAACGCGTATCCCGAGGCGTGTTATTATAGGCCATAATTTTTTAATCATTTTCTTTTTTATTCATTCATTGATTGATTTTACTGATTTAATGAAATATAAAATGAATACTGCATTGAAATGGAAGGAGGATCAACATGGAAACTACACGCTTGAATGAATTCGGACCTCTTGGCAAAGTGGCCCACATTTCTGCAAGCTTGTCTTTTACGTTGGCCTCTCTTATCCAATAACAAAATATTTTGAACAATAATTGGTTTCACATGTACATAACTATATGCCTACATAGATATATTATTGTAATACATTGTACATTGTTTGTTTTTTCCTTGAACTTGTATCAACAAAAAATGTGCTTAGGAAATAAAATCTCATTTGAGTTGAATTGAATTGTAAGAAGACAAAAATGGTAACTATAATAGATACAAGTTTACCATTACAATACTACTATAAAATTATCAAGAGAAGAAATAGCAATAAGAACATGACGTGCCCTGTAAATTTAGGAAAAATCAACAAGGCAACCTAAATGAACAAAATGAAAAAGATTAAAAAAACATGTCAAATGGCAAATCTAGAGGCAAAAAAAAAATCAGACTTTGTTCGCACCTTGAATGAAAAAACAGATTGTATATTAAAATTTATTTGAAAATAGGATGTACGTTCCAATTCATCGCAACTTTACTTGACCTTATTGAGATGTCATGGACTTCTGCTAAAACAAAAAGGAAAACTTGCATTTATTTTTGGGTCAAGATGATATTGCATGACTCATTACGAGTAGATTTTCACAAACATCAGATATTGTTTAGATCAATTCATTTCGCTACATATTTCATCACGTCCAGAAGAGGGAAAATATGCAAGTTAATGCAATTTTTGGTGTTGCGATTGTCTCAAATATATTGATCAATTACATATTCTTTTTGTTACAGGAAGAACCTTGTCAACCTTATCGTATACTTTGAGGAGCTGAACTACGAACTTAACTTACAAGTTGCTACTAATTCGGTGAGTGTTTCAAAGAGACCAGACTCTCTTCTCATAACGAAAGTTTACTCCGCGTATTCAAGTTTGATTTTGGTAAAACAAGAAGTGGAATTATCAGAAGTTAAGAAATCCTCTAATGGACGGATCGGTCTTCTGCCACGTTATACACAAATATGCAAATTAAAGTGACGATGTGATAGTCTTTGGTGCCAAATACTTTCATAGATTCATTTAATATTCTTTATGTTATAAACTCTACAGAAGAAGATTTTATATCCGTCGCATATTGGATTTTGAGTTGTGAAGGTTAAGAAATGATGACATGATGGCTAACAGGAGGGTCGTAAATTTTCGGATATCTTAGAAAGAAAGGCATGAGCTTAGGATTTTTATTACATAATAATAACAAATTGTTTATTCTGTGAGATATGGACCGTGATTTCTTCATCTCCTTTTCTGTTTTTGCCTTTGTGGTGAAGACCAGCGGCAGAGTAGCTTGAAAGCACTGAATTGAATTGAATTGAATTGAATTAAATTGAACTGAAGTGAATTGAATTGAATTGAATTGAATTGAATTGTATTGAATTGAATTGAATTGAATTGAATTGAATTGATTTCCACATCATGGGGTGGAACACCATGATCAGCCGAGCTGGTTTCCATAGGGTAGGAACAGATTCTTATCTATTACTCTCAGATATTAACATGTATTATGTTTAATCTCTGAATTATACATTATTATCAATAATGGAATTCATTCGATTTCTTAGACGTGATGGTGTGCCAAGAAATATAAGTTCACATTTTTTTTCTTATTCACAATTAATAGTTTGTTATAGGATAACCAGTGCGATACCGAAACAAGATTTTCATTTAAGCGTTTAACAATGTCCTCGGTTTTTTTTTTGCAAAGTAAAATAAACATATTGTTCCATCTACGTAAAGTGACAACAATTCATTCACATATTATTGGGGAAAAGATGACAGGTCCAATCAGGGATCCCTGTGGCACCCCATACAGTTTATACTTACCTAATCTAAAACGAAACCATTCACATGTATAGATTGTGTCCGGTTCGACGAATAATTTAAAAACCCATCTTATCATAGCATTTTAATCAAAGCCATATACATATATATATATATTATATATAGTTTGTGAGTTGATGTAAAATGCTACAAAAGCCTTTAAACCAATGATTATTATCAACCAATGTCTAGAGTCAACAGCATCAAACTATTTTTTTTCTGTTACATTTAGCAATGCATATTGGGTAGAGTGCTTTGGACAAAAGCCAAACTATTTATTTGTAAAGATGTGGTTATAAATCAAGTAAGTCTGACGTTGGTCATAGGCAACTTTCTCTATGATCCTGGCGACAAACGGGGTAACAGAAGTAGGTCTAATTACCGATATCATCTTTGCAGCTTTCCTTGTGAATTTGACTATCACGATCATATCCTTCCATTCATCTGGTATTGTGGCATTTTGTATTGGTATATTTTTAGAAAAGTTAGAGGGGGAGCTATCAATGATGAGTTGATGCATCTCCAAAGTTTGGCCGGTATGTTGTTGTTGTTGCTGTTGTTGTTGCTTTTTTTATACAGTGGGATATACCTCCTTTCTATATAAGGGTTTGTTCAATCCGTGATACTATTACTATTGCTGTCTCTTAATTTCTGTGCTTCGTTTACATAGTCTCTACCGCATTATTTCTTCTGCAAATCTGCTGAAACGGGGGTATTTTCTCAGAGACTACAACTAACTCTTTAATATAGGCCTCAAAGGTTAATAACGATATAGAGTCTAAACACTCCATATTTTACCTGCTGGTTTGTTATCAAACTCGTCATCACTTTCTCCCACTCCCTCCCAGGTCGCCAGTCTGTTGGGTGAGTTGGGCGGTATCCTTGGTCTCTACATCGGCATGTCATTCATGTCCATTGGCGAGATCATTCTTCTCTTTGGCTTCATCTTCCAAATCCTCGCCAAGAGAATCCGCCGACAGCCCACATCGCCGACGGAAGAGGCGAAGGAGAGTCCACGCGCCGACGCCGCTGACGAGGTCCAAGGGGCAATGCAGCTGCGCGACAATATTGTCGCCGCGTGCTGATCGCGCTGATCGTGGCCGTCCTCCTATTAATCATCGCTGCGGTGGTGTGCCTTGTCGTGCTTTTTGTTCGAGGGACAATAGTCTTCGCCTTTTGATTGACTCTCTGGGATAACAAAGCGATTAATTGTGATTATAAAAGCAGAGGAGGACATGTTGTAGGCCCTTTATCATGAAGATTTAGTTCTCTGGTTAGCTGTCGCAATGAATTGATTTCGGCTAACTTGAATTTTTCTGGTTACATTTTGAACATCCTTTTGAGCGCCAAGTTAACCATGTTATAATACATATTGAATTATTTTTCTTAATCATAATCTATATTGCCTAACTTACAACGAAAACATGCATTCATGATAGTGAACACAACCTGAATATTTATGTTCTTTTTCCCGTTTTTCCTTTTCCATTTTTATAAAAACTGTCATTTATTCATGCATTCAAGATACCATAACAACTCCCAGAAGCATTACTATATAGGGCCTATGTACACATTTCAGAATGTACTCATCACACTAGGTCTGAAATGGCAGGATTTTATAAGGCACACCGGTAAGGCTTGCTGAAAACGATCCCATTCTTCCCATTTTCCAATGCTAGATACAATCGCTACAACCAATATCTCGGCTAAAGAGATTGAAATGAGAGACCTGGCTTACTTTTAGCATGAGCATAGTATAGCCTGTATGGCGGTGATATCTACTTGCATTCTATGAATTAAATCTATAAAATGCTATCTAGATATCACCACCATATTGTGGTGGTAGGCCTAACAACAGTTTGGACATAGTTTATGTTATCTGTCTTTCACGTTCCTGCTCTAGTGGTGGTGCACATTTGGCTTCATCCTACAAAAACGCTCTTTTATGTATACACTATGTACATTTGCAGTCCTTTTGTATTTCTATAAATGCGACGACTAAGAGTGGATTAGGGCCTAGTGAATGTTACACCTAACACACGCCTCCACTTTTAAAAGAGCGTGCTCGCTGAGCGACTGATTGCCGTGAACTTCACCGATCACAACAAGAGTCTTGCTTGAATTCGTCGCGCCTTGTAGAATAGCAAGGTACAGGTCACGAGACTTTGTCAAACGGTTTATAGATAGGTAACCATGGTAACTCACCCTATCGTGTGTTCGTCTCAACAGAACCTTTACATCCAGACGGGTATATTCATGTTTCTGCGTTATTTGGAAACTCAAAAATTGCACCAAAGTTTGCAAGATGTAATGTGTGTTGATATCGGGGCAGTCTTTGGAAATTGCTGAGTGCATGATGTGAGCAGATGACCACTATTTTGCTCAACATTTAGGCCCTACCTCTTTCATGACGTGCACCTTTTTTCAGGACGAGGAGTGAGGGCAAACATTTTCAAGAGACTATAAGCGCTAAGGCGGGTTGCGGCAATCCTCCCACCGCTTTCTCCAGGTTAAGAAAGCGCGCCACGAAATGGAACAATCACCAGAATTCTCCAGTAGGCCTATAAACTATGGGCCTATTAAATAGGGCCTTTCATACGGTATTACATACACACACTTTGGAAAGCACGGGGGGAAGTTTGAAGCTTTCTTGTAATGTGTGCAAAACACTTGGTGTGTGTGTATTTTTCATAGTTTCTGTTTTACCTCCCTTTATTTTTTTTTTTTTTTTGGGGGGGGGGGTGGTATCGATGAGTTGACTCTTTATCCCATTATAGAAGCAATAAGACGAACACAATCCCTCCCCCTTTCGCCGACCTCATAATAACTCAAGTTTGAGTGTGTGACAGAAATCTTATAAGCACTCATTACGGCATATTGTGCAATGTAATCGTCTAGAAAATAATGATTGTATGCAAAACCGTGTTTGATTAGGCCTGCATTTTTGTGCAGAAATGTTTCGGAATGCAATGTTTAGGAACTTTTCATCAAACGGTGATTTGGATCAAAGTTGTGCCAACAGTGCATGAACTGTTATCGTACTAACAATGCGACACAACACACTTAGTCAAAAACCACCACTGCTTAAATCAGCTCACACGAATTCGGGTGCGTATGAGCAGGTTGTTCGGGTAAAATTTTCATTTTCATGTTTAATAAGAATAATAATTACAGTAGTACACAGTTACTATAGGCATATCAATAATATCATCAACAATTAAAATGGCTATGATAATGGTGATAATGATAATAATTTTGATGATAATAACAATGAAAATAATAATAATAATAATGATAATAATAATAATAATAATAATAATTATTATTATTATCATTATTATAATCATTATTACTATTATTATCATTATAAAATAGATAGCACGGGGCATTGCTTCATACGGGCGTTTCTTAGTGCATTGATGCAGAACAGAATAGTGCAGGATATAATTTCCAACATTAATCAATCAATTCAATTAGTTTATTTTCAATCAACGAAAATCAAAACATAGCACAAAGTAACATGTCATGAAATAATTTTGTTCAAACATTTGCAAAAGATTCATGCAGTATCCGAGAGAAATCATATAACAACATAATGAAGAGTTTGTTCGCAAAAACCGATAAGTCCATTTTTGAAGATTTTGAAGTACGGTCTCTGTCATAAAGTACAAAATAATACCTTTTAAATGATGTATTGGTCACTACATACAAAGGTACATTTTTGAAGTTATGGTCAAAAGAAGCAAAAATTTCCTTATCATTTTCTTTATTTTTCTTGACCTTTAATCGCAAATATCTCAATTTGACATATATGGACTTATCGGTTTTTGCGAACAAACTCTTCATATATATATACATATATATATATATATATATATATATATATATATATACAATAATTAGGTGGAACAATGCATATATACTTCGTGGGCGTGCGCAAAATAGATTCGTTTATGGAAAATAGTGATCCACTAAAAGCAAACCTTGTGGGACGTGGATCGCTAGATAAATAATAAGTAAATGATATATCATTCGAGGGTATTTTATAACTACATGTATTGTATCTAATATAGATTAATTGAGTCATTTGTAAAGATATACATGCAGTTATATTGAGATACGCAGGTCGTGATATACGTATTAAAAGCAAGAGAGAGAGAGAGAGAGAGAGAGAGAGAGAGAGAGAGAATAAAACAGCATCATTATACAGGTTACCATGGACCTCACGTTCATGAGGTTACCAAACTGTCTTCAAACAAAATCTATGTTATGAAAGTAATGCCACCTGTTTTCTGTTTTTCAATTGGAAACCATAACAGATGGATTGAAATTCATATTTAAGCATTACATTATTTTAGGTGTATAGACTTGGTGTATAGACACTTGGTGTATAAACACTTGGTGTATCATGTATACTTTACATCGGGTTTTGTTTTCTTTTTGTCCAATCCAAAGCCAAAATCATCTTCAGCTTATCTAATCTGTTTATAATTGATGGCCGTGCCTGTGCATGCTGCTGATGTCTGGAGACTATATGTTCCAATCGTTACATGACCGTGTCCGGTCATAATGAAAGTGTTTCAGTTGTTGAAGTTCACATTTTCGTTGTATATTGCATAATAGAACTGAATTTGGAGTCAGGAGTTTCATTTTTTTTTAGGTGGTTATTCAACCCGATTGTTGATATGGCATCATAGACGTCGTTACCTCAATTCATTTGAAATGAAGTCATATACCCAACTTCCTTTCTACATGTCCAAAATATAGCTTTGTGTATACGGGTAATACATGTGGAAAAATACAAATGATAAGAAAGAACGCCTATTAAGCCTATTTGAAGCGTTTCTGTTGCTTATCGTTTTATCGTGCTTTCAAGAGGAATACAGGTAAACACAATGTAGATAGCATCATAAATATGAAAGTTAGAATCGGGCACTTGGGATACTAAAAAAAGAAAGAAGAAAAAAAAAAACGATTCTTGCCTTACTATTCTTGTAATGTTTCTTGTTGTTATTAATGTTTTGTTCAACACTGTAACGTTTTCGTTAAAGCGCAAACTATTTTGGTAATGTGATAGACATGTATTTTCGTGATTTCTACAATACGCAGTACTAGTATGTGGTAGGTCGTATAGGTGTACAACAAAGTTGGGTGTGTGAATTATTTAAGTGCTATAATGAATATCATGTGGCTAATTTCAAAGTAAATTACTATTGTGATGACTAAATTTAATGCTACGATGCAGATGAAGAAATAAATGGGAAACGGAAATTACTCAGGTTATTGAGTGTGATATGTGTAAATAATCATGTTCGTTTGGATGTGTCCGTCAAGTAGCAGTACAGTACACTCCCGTTATAACGAACACGGTTATAACGAAATTCCGGTTACAACGATATAAAAATCCAGGAGGTAACATTATCCACTCTATGTATTTTTATAGTTTGTTTGTTCGGTTAAAACAAAATTTCATAACGAAAGAAAACTGCCGGTCCCGAGGACTTTACTATAACGGGAGTCCACTGTACATAGTCCTGTAGCAGGAAAAAAAAAATTAAAAAAATATAAAAACACACACACACACACACACACACACACATACACACACACACACACACACACACACACACACACACACACACACACACACACTGTTATAGATACATGTGCATTGTACTATCATTTCTGGGCACTTTATTGTTCCGCGGAGAAATATGTAAATAAAGGAGTTCGACAAGATGACCGAGATCGACCATACACCTTGTTTGAGAGTCTGGGTATATTTGGTGGTTATGATCACGATGATGGTTCGTTAGTCCAAGTTAACCTTCGTAACAACACATACAACAAAAACAAACAAACGTGTGTAATAACTGCAATGTCTATTCATGGTAATCCAAGAAACAAAATCTCAGATATCTTATCCATTGCATCACCACCTTCCCCATACATCATAGTGACTGATATCATTAGGTGTAAGTGTATAATATGGAGTATTTCATCACGAAGGGAATCATGTGAAAGGAACCAACTCGGCAATGTATACTGTATAGCCCTTTCTACATTATGAAGGATTGCAAGTGGCTTGCAGTGTATTCATTTCCATCCCCATCACATCCCCACTGCACAACAGCAGCAACATAATGTGACAAGAGAGAGATAGCAAAGACGGATTCATCCATTCTAAAGATTTGTGCCATTTTTGCATTTTATGATTCTAAATACATGAAGACATTTATAGGGGAAAAAGACAGGATTCATACATTACATATTTCATGAGTCCTGGAACCTAGTTATGAGAAGGGCCATGGGATAGTGACATTAACCTTGTTTCTTCTCCTACCAGGGAAAATAAAAGAAATATATATATATGGACATGCACAATGACTTAATCATAACAGGACATTGTTATATCCAACAGCAAATGTCAAACACCTCTTCACTCATGAAGTGACTCACTAAAATGCAAAGATCGATCTGAGATTCACTATAAGCACGTCCATCTACATGTAACACATAGTTTTCACTGTGTTGGGGAAAAGTGAACCTCGTCAATTTTACCTACAAAACTGACACTCTGCAGGCATTCCAAAGATTTCAACAATTAAACTTAAGTTTCATTCACATTTTCTGTCAAACATAAAAGATATGTATTCCATTTAAAAGGTGAGTTGCATTTGAGGGTTGTGATCCGAAGTGTAGATACACGTACACTATACGAGACTAGCGTACAAGGTAATCTCAGTATACTCTAAAGGTCCCTTTTACTAGGAAATGTATGCCTACGCCAGTCATTACGCGATTTGCTTAAATTCTGTGAAGGGGTATAGTTCCAGTAATATCGGCCTTATTTATAAATAGTCTGTAGAATATATGAACAATGCACATTCAATGCAGCAGTGGTAACTGTTACTCAGCACTACCAGCAGTGCGATGGGTATCTAGTTAGCCGGGGCCAGCGGGGCAGGCGTAAGGAGTAATAGGGTTACAGTACATGGGCGTCACCAGGGGGGGGGGGGGGTGCGTTGGGTGCGAACGCACCCCCCTTCAGATCCTTAAAAAAAAAAAAAAAAAAATCAGTCTGCGAGTGACCTCAACGCCGGACGCTTAATAATTATTCTTTTATATTTTCTTTTTTATAGTTTGCACCAGGGACACACACACAAACACACACACACACACACACACACACACACACACAAAAAAGCTCGTCGGCAAAACCAATACGCACCCCTGGTTCTGGCAGCGCTGATTTTATACATATCTATCAGTATTCTACAGTGTTTACTATCTATCGACCATACAGATCGGAGCACTTACTCAGTATACACGTTTGCATGTACGTGTGCTACTTACAAGTATGTAGGGTCTATGTATTACTAAAACTGACCAATCCACATTGCCAGCCCAAGAGCGAGCCTTAGCCTCATTAAAAAAAAAAAATGGAGGGGCAAGCATATTTGAGTTTTGCCCCCCCCCCTCCCCCATAATTAATGATTCCCGAAATGAGAAGATTTTCTTGCTTTTGAAAGAAAAAAATGTTGGCCCCATAAAGATATTGGACGGCAAGCGCACCATTTGCCAACCCCACATAATCATAATTCCCGCGATGAAAAGATTTTCTTGCTTTTTTGTTAGAATTCAAGAAATCTGTCCAATTATTTCACTCAAAAGCAGTGGCGTAACCATGGTAACTACGGAGGAGGGGGGGGGTGCGCCCCCTCCCAATCCGCTGGTTAAAAAAAAAAAAAAAAGATTTACCGAAATAGTAGTTCAAGTGTTAGTAAACTGCATGCTTTTGAATGAAAGGGTGATCCAGAAATAAGATATTTTTCTATGATTTCCTTTAACCATAATTAAATAGGCATATAGCGTGAAACATTGTTCAAAAAGCCCGGACCCGACAAAAGATTGTGATTCCTGGTCGGCATTCTGCATATAAGCAGGATGTGCGCAGTGTACTCAGTACATCCGAACGAAGAGTCGCTACAATGTTGCGCAATGTGATGTAGAATGTACACCTTTGTACCTTACTCTTCGTTATTATCAAAGCTAGATCATTGACTTTGCAGTGTTGCTTTACATACTAGTCTATATCAAAATGTCTTGCATTGCCAATAAAAAGACTTGACCTGGGGTAATTCCTAACTTTTCCATGTATATAATACACACACACAAACACGCACAATTAGTTTAGGGGATGCTCTATAAAGTGCAGATTTTGGACATCCTTTCCCCGCTTGGTCACTTTGACGCCACCTCGCTGGTCATACCTCCCCCAGTCATGAACATAAACCCACACCCTTATACCACTGGATCCAGGGGGAGGGGCGCATCGGGCGTCCCCCCCCCCCCCCCCCTTTCATTTCCAAAGCGAAAAAAATAAATAAAATAGCTGCAAACGGCAGTTTTGGGACAGTAAAATGTCAAAATTTTCAAGCTCGCTCGCTCCTCTCGCTCGCATTTAGTCCTAATGCCATTCTCCTGAAGTTGCTGCCAGTAATTGCCGGCAGTTGCGCCTGGTGCGCCCCCCCCCTTAATTTCCAAAGCGAAAAAATATAGCTACAAACGGCAGTTTGGGGACTATAAAATGTCAAAATTTTCAAGCTCGCTCGCTCCGTTCGCTCGCATGTAATCTTTATGCCATTCTTCTGATGTTGCTGCCAGTAATTGCCTGCAGTTGCGCCCGGTGCGCCCCCCTTAATTTCCAAAGCGAAGAATTAGTCCTAATGCCATTCTCCTGAAGTTGCTGCCAGTAATTGCCGGCAGTTGCGCCTGGTGCCCCCCCCCCCCCTTAATTTCCAAAGCGAAAAAATATAGCTACAAACGGCAGTTTGGGGACTGTAAAATGTCAAAATTTTCAAGCTCGCTCGCTCCGTTCGCTCGCATTTAATCTTTATGCCATTCTTCTGATGTTGCTGCCAGTAATTGCCTGCAGTTGCGCCCGGTGCGCCCCCCCCCCCCTTAATATCGAAAGCGAAAAAATATAGCTAAGAACGGCAGTTTTTGGACTGTAAAATGTAAAATTTTCAAGCTCGCTCGCTCGCATTTTATTGTTATGCAATTCACCTAATGTTGCTGCCAGTAATTGCCAGCAATTCCGCCCGGTGCCCATCCCCCTTAATTTCCAAATCGAAAAAATATGGCTAAGAATGGCAGTTTTTGGACTGTAAAAATGTAAAATTTTCAAGCTCGCTCGTTCCGCTCGCTCGAATGTAATCATTATGCTCTCCTGATATTGCTGCCAGTATTTGCCAGCAGTTGCGCCCGATGCGCCCCCTTCAATTCTAAAGCGAAGAAATATAGCTATACAAACGGCAGTTTGTTTGTTTGTTACTGTAAAATGTCAAAATTTTCAAGCTCGCTCGCTCGCTCGCTCGCATTAAATAATTATTATCAAAGACTCGCATGCCAAATGTATCATATTGTTTTTTGTACATTCTGTTGGAAAAAGAGTGAAAAAAAAATAAAGTTTGAAAATTTGAAACTATCGTAACATTTGTCACCACTCCATGCACTGCCGGTTATTCTGTCACTGCCGTTGAGTACTCTGCTTGTCCATAGACATGATACCCTATGGACACCCACGCGCTCATGAAGACGTGACAGATGCTATTTCCCACGGTTTATCTATTCAATGCGTTCTAAAAGATTTTTTTTTGTACGATTTATTTGATCATTTTTTTGTGAAAATGTCACCAAGAGCATGCATCAGATTCTTGAATTTCCTTGCAAAAGTGACAAATTTTCTTAGCCTCTTTTGAAATTACTCCAGGGAACCCATGATTTTTTTTAACCAATTGTGATTTTGTGAGATTTGGATCACAAAGAGGAATGACTGTCTTTTCATTTTCACTTTGTTTTCTTTCTTGAAATATCAAACAGTCTCTTCAAGTTCAAGTTCAAGTTTATTTAAATTTCCATCAAATAAACAAAGAATGTATGTAATGTTTTAGCACAACATATCTGTACTAATTGCACTCATCTCTTGCTTGCAGCTCAAAGTCCTCAAGGTCGAAGATTTTCTTTACATTTGCACTCATGACTTTGTACGTCAAAATACCGATACGTCGTTTTCTGCAGAACGAAATGATGAATTTTGAAAAACGAACTTTGATGAAATAGCGTTTCTTTTTTATCTTTGGTTTTGTGTTTTGTGTTGTTTTTGTTGTTGTTGTTGTTGTTGTTTTTTGTATGGGCAACACTCCCGGCTTTGTTAACAATCCATGTGACACTATGTAGATTAATTACGAAACAAGGATATTAAAGAAAGTTCTCTAGTATTTCCCAAAGGAATTATTTGTAGATAATGGTTAAGAGTTGATGTTACGGTCTGAAGACTATGGCGGAGCAGGAATATCTGAGCTTGATACGAATATAATTGTAATGACGATATGTCATAAAACTTGATTAATAATACCAGGCCGGTCCTCTTGATCACAAAGAATAGATTAAAAAAAAAGTGTTTCATGATTGCAGAGTCTCGATTCTGGAGGAAAATAAATTGAAAGTTATGTGGGAGTTGATCCCTGTGTCTGTATACTTCACGCAAATACACACATGCCCACACACACACCCACACACCTACACACACAAACACACACACACATGCACTCACACACACGCACACACACACACACACACACACACACAGAAACCAAACAAACCGAAACTCTCATCATAGATGATATTTTATCATTATCCTGAAAAAATTAAAGTATGCAATTACCTGTTTCCCCATACTATGATGTGGTGAAATGATCCCGATAATGGCATTTTTTCTCTTTGAGATGAAGAGGACAAAATCTCATTACATATGTTGAAAGGGCATTCATTCCCATGAGTGAAGAATGAATGAATCTAGAAAAACAGTAAATCATAATAGTAATACATGTAATATAAAATCAAGTGTGCCATCACCGACAACATCTTTAAAGGGGAAGGCTAGTAACTGATCAGTGGGAATCAGTGGAAATGCTGGGAGATGATTGTTCCAATCCTTATGGGATTCATTCAAGAGTTCATTGTATATCTATTGTTGTGTGAAAATGATTTGCTTCAGAACGGTCTCATATTCAAGTAATGTGCAGATTAATGCTCCGTCACTGACCAGGGACGCTAACCTGGAAGCATTAAACTGCACATTACTTGAATATGAGACCATTCTGAAGCAAATCATTTTCACACAACAATAGATATACAATGAACTCTTGAATAAATCCCATAATGATTTGAACAATCATCTCCCAGCATTTCCACTGATTCCCACTGATCAGTTACTAGCCTTCCCCTTTAAGATTTCATGACGAGTTGTGTCTCCTAAATTTGGAAAAGTTAGAAAAGGAGTATCTTATAATCATGATTATATATACATATGTATATATATGATAAACATATATATCATATATACCTCACAATATATATATATATATATATATATATATATATATATATATATATATATTATACATTTATGCTAATGATGAGTACCCGGCTGACAAGAAATGACGAGGAATACAGAGAAACTAAATGGAATTTTAGGATAACCATGTAAACTTATTTCCTGTATAATATAGGCGTCATACTCTGTTACTCTTACTACAGCTGACTGTACGTTCTCATTTATAGCTCGGCAACCCTTTAAAGAAAAGGTTAATAAAATTGAAACGAGGAGAAAAAAATAAAATTTTTTGTCACTCTTACTTTATTTCATTTGCTATCTAGTCGACAAACGAACCTATACACTAACACTCAGTATCGTCCGCAATCAATAGTATGGAGGAGACAAGATTCACAGATGTACAGGCTGATATTTGGTATATACACAAAAGTGACAAAATGTGGAAAAAATAATTAATTTACTATGATTCAATATGACTGCTTCTCGAGGTACGATTGTAATTAGTTCTACAAGATTTCAGCATTTAGAATAATTTCATGATAGAACGACTCCAATCCCGGTAGTCATAAACATCAGTCTTTCGTCTTTGCATACTAATGTTTGCTGGTATTCTCGGCAGGTAACTTCAAATGCTTTGGAGATTTGAACGGCAACAACCATTGTGTTATGAAGAACAGACGATCCTCAGATACCCGAAACCTTCATCGATCATGACGATTGGGAAGATGTTCAGCCATAAGATCGATACCACTATAAAATCGAAAGCTTGTGGGTTGGTCGCTACAATAACTGACATCATGCCCTACTCTGCTTTGAAAAAAAAAAAAAAAGTGATAATATTTCCGATTTATACAAACCCGTAATCATTGGTTGGGAGTTCGGCGAAAACGTGCCGTGGATGTCTCCCTTTGAAATGAAACCGATTGTAGGCACAATTAACTCAAAGATTAGTACTCATATAACGGACTTTCAGGATGATACATCATTACATCACCACATATTCTGTTTTATGAAGCAACGACACATGCACCGTAATTCAATTCATATTTTTACTACCTTGGTCGAATTGACAATTATTTGTTGAACAATGGGTTTGCATTTAGATGTTAAAACGATGCTTAATGCAAAGGCATTCAAGTAATACACGTCATGTATCAATGTCCGAATTGCTGAAACCGGACTGAAACGCATGCGGGGCAGCTTATTTACAGTCATGTTATACAATTATTAGAGTTTTTTTTTTTTTTAACAAGGCGTGAAAGAAGGAAGATTGGTGCGTAATCTTTCGTGAAGAACAGGATCTTTTGTTGCAGTAATTAATCACACATCCGAGTAAGAAATGATTACCTGTATATTATACCTGATTGAGAAGGCATTATCCAACTGCACATGTACAAGTACTGTTCACCCTTTCAATGACATGAGGCAAGAGATGCTTTTTTATTGCCATGTCGAACATGTCGAATGAAAGGCAACTCAGTCTCTACATTCACAATCATTATCTACAAGACGTCACAATCAATTAAAATCTCTCCGAGAGGCATGGTATTCTATGATTGTATACCAACGGAGCTGACTGTAAGTATTAAATACATTTCAAACTCTAGACGACAGAAATAAAGGAAGGAGAAAATAGCATATTTGAACATGAGGAAAAGGAAGCACAAAGAAAAAGAGACAAATCTTTACTATAATCGTTATCGTTCTCCCTTTTCCTGCGAAGAAAAACAGAACTTTTTATTATTCCTCTTTTGTTACCATTGAAAAAGTGTTGCCTCACACTCCTTCATTATATCATGTCTAACCTGCTGTCAGTTGAATCCTTCAGGAGTATGACGCATCACGAGCCAAGGCAAAAGAGTACATATCAACAACAAGAATGATGATCCATTTTTTCGAGATTTTATGCTACCAAAGATCGTCAATGGGCAGCTCATCTCCTACCTTATGTTCACTACATCTAAAATACACGAACCTTGATGACCGCCTACAACGGCTTGAATTTTGTATTGCGAGGTTTACGATGACATGAGAACACTGATATCAATCAATCAGAAATGTTTCCAATATGACACTATTACACTATGTATATATTTTCACTGCAGTTCTCCTGAAATACACAGCTTTGCATCTGATTAAACTGCAATTAAAGTAAAAGACAAACAGATTTCATTCCTATCTGACACAAGAAAATCAGTTTATTTGTATTAATCTTAGCAAATGTAAATTAATCGAAAAAAAAAACACTTCAATTGTTATTTTTTTAGTGGTTATCACCGATATAGGTAGCCCATGTATATTTAGTGATTTTGGCTTGCATTTACAGCTCTGAAATGCACACCGATTAATAAAATCGACTATTAATAAACTATCGTTTTATGTGAACTTCTTAGCAAACAGAAATGGTTATTACGTATTCACAATAGATATCTCTGTGTAGGAAGTGTTCCAATACAAAGCATCAAGACGAGCTAAATGTACCGGCTCTTGTAACAAACTATCGTACATCTACTTTTGAAGGAATATTTCCTATATAGAAATTTTCCTAATGTTTCTTTAAAATCTAGATGATATTTTTGCTGTAAACTTGCATTGATTTGTTAAAAAGAACTACATCGTATAATCTTAAATATTAATCATGTGAACACTTCCTATGCTATCATGTATGTGCCACAGAGAAGCAACAGCAGGGGCTATTTGCCTATTGGGTGACACAATCATCCAATCACACGGCTCGGAAAACGATGGCGCTAAGCAAAGAGCTAATCAGCACAGTCGCACTCGCCAAGACGTGCACAGCGCCCGCTGTCGTTGTCTGCATCGTGGTGTCCTGTTCGGCACCATCTCCAGCCTGCGGCTCGGCTGAGCCAGCCATCATGGACGGAGCAGCACTGGTGGGGTTGCTGGCAGCTGCCCCCGGCACGACGTTGCAGTTGTCCGTATCGCACACGCAGAGGGAGCCAGTGGTATCGGTGACTGTGATGCCGGGTGGCAAGTTGCCTTCCTGGCCCGCTGACTGCGTTATTTGATCCGCAATCACGGTTACCATTTGCGGGGGGAGGCAGTTGTCTGCACCAAGCATGCTGTCCATGCTCGGGTCACTACAGCCTAGCTGCGTCATTGTAAGGGTACCGTCACCGTCTATTGGGTTCGAATGGTCAGCAGGAAGCATAAAAGAGAGAGAGAGAGAGGACGACAGAGAGACAGATAGAGATAAGTGAGAGAGAAAACATTGTGTTATAGGTAATTCAATCTTTTCATGCATCTTTTCAATGTCCTGTACCTTTGTCCATTTCCTTATTTCTTTTAAATTGATTAGCATACGACTAAAGCAAAGTATTATCACAATGGAGGAGAAAAAAAAAATCTCACTTTCTTTCAGAGTCAAACAGAAAAGCACCAATGCATTCTCTCTCTCTATATATATAAATATATATATATATATATATATATATATATATATATATATATTTTTTTTTTTTTTTTTTTTTTTTTTGGGGGGGGGAAGTTGTCTTCACCAAGTATGCTGTCCTTGCTCGGGTCACTAGTGTACAGCCTAGCTGCGTCATTGTAAGTTTATCATTGTATATCATTGTCTTTACACTGACGAGGGTCTGAGGAAGACCGAAAATTTTGTAATAAAAAACTTCTCGTTGGATATCCATGACAATGATAAACGTGTTTATCATTGTATATCATTGTCTTTACACTGACGAAGGTCTGAGGCAGACCGAAAATTTTGTATTTTGCTGCTTTAAATATTCAAAGCACGTTTTTTGACGAGTGCGAAAAATCATTTCTACGATGTCTCTTTTAATTGATTTTCTCAAGTCCCTAAGCCCGCTTTTCACTTTCAACTCTAATAGCTTTTGGGAGACAGTGAAAAAATGGTACTGATTCTAAATTTGTATCGGTCACGAATAATATGTCCCAATACGCTGTACAATGATAGCTCAATCTGATAATCCCTTCTGTGAGTTACATTCTGTTTTGTCCTATCTATGGCACAGATAACAACACTTGGTGAGATTAAGAACTTGAATAGACCCTGAATTACAAGTCTCATTTTTCATTAAAGACTATTCTCTCGTGTGTACTTTCTTTCCACTTTTTAGACAGGTAAGGAAAGTCCATTTTTAAAGCAATGCATAATTCTATGGCTTACCGTGTCTGGTCTTTCAGAATCTACCCTTAACTATATGTGTATGTGTGTGGTTATAAGAACAAGAAATTGTGATTGCCCCTTTGGGCCGCAACACCCCCCCCCCCCCCCCTCGGGGGTCTGAGGACCTGTCTACGCCGCAGACGGTAAGTTACTGCCCAAGGCTCAGAAGGCGAAAGTCGTATGGTATACTTACATGTATCGCTGGTGAAGGTGAAAGTGAATTGCTGCGTCATGCACTTGTCACAGGTCATCGGAACAGGTGTCTGGCAGGACATTGACGTGGGCGCGCCAGTACCTTCGGCCCCCGCACCCTCGGCTGCAGCTAATCCAGCTTGAAGAACCGCGTTTGTAGAAGACATCTCCATACACATATTACAAGTGATGGCGCCAACTGGACAATTAGAAGAAAGTAGATGGGAAAGAGTGAGAAAGGACAATGTTATTCATTTGTACTTATTAGCAAACATGGCGTTGCATGGTTTTGATCGGTGTTTTTTACGCCCATACGACCACACACACAAACAAACACACACACACACACACACACACACACACACACACACACACACATTTCTCTCCGAAGGGACAAATATAAAAAAAATACAAAAAATAATGTGGCACTGTTACTTAGCAAAGGAAAGCATCTTTTTTATTCATTTTTTTTTAATACGAGACTTTGATAACCATTAAACATCTATTATACATATCAAAGGTAATGTATTTGTCTTTTAACTGGGAATGTGAACTTAGGGACAGAATTTCCTTATGGGTGAACACAGTCATATTACTGTTCCAATAAGCAAAATAAAAGGAAAGAGAAAAAAAAATGTTCCCTAAAAGTCAAACTCATTGGAAATCGGTCTTATTGCACAAAAGAGTAAATCAAAGCCTAATAAAAGTGTGCATGGTTCACGGCATCTAAAAAAGAAGAATATAATCATATAAAAAAGAATGTTCCTTCCGTCTTCAGTGTAACCAGTTGAATAGTACTTTCTTACCCTACAGTCTTTCATCCTTTAAAATCAAAACCTTATTCAGCCACCAAAAATGTCAATCAGTACAGTGCGTCAACAGTGCATGCTGAATGTCACTCTGCGTTCGGACGCCTCTTCAGGAACGGCACGAGTGGAATACCCATTTGATCCCCACAAAATGTCACTGTGTTCCCGGCAATGCAGTGTTCCTACTTGCACACGCTACCACACCACTGTCCACTATAGGAACCGTAAACTGGCATTACAATAAATCAGCCTACAATTTCAGGACACAATAATCCTTGAGACTACTCAGATCCGATATAGATTTGGACTCAATAGAGGCTTCGTTCCCAATCTTATGATTTAATTTACTTATTCTGTCTCTAATTTATTGTCTCTCATTTCGTAAGTTTGCTATTTTGTTTCGGTATTTATGAGGACGTGCACGTATTCATATTTGTGCATTATTGTCAATCTTTGGCAATTATTGATTTTGCGCTTTCAAGGAGAAAGTCCACGTTCAAAGACACGTGAATTTAGTGAATGCAACATTACTAAAAGAAAACATCAGTGAGAGTTTGAGGAAAATTGGACAACCCATTCAAAAGTTATGGATTTTTGAAGTTTCTTCTCAGTCATTGCTGGATGAGAAGACTACTACAGCTTGTGATGTCACATGTGTACAACGATACAAAGCAATATAAAAAAAAAATCAACATATTTCCACCTTTCTCGCATAATAAAAGAACGCTTGTCTTGCCTCTTTTAGAAGGCAGGGGAATAATATTACCCTTAACATACATGCAGTGACAGGTTGAGGAAGTGTGCATTGTTTGAAAAAAAAAATAAAATAAATTTTGTGAAATTCTCTTTATATTTCCCTTATATCCTTATAGGCATGTAACATCATACACAGTGGTAGTCTTCTTATCCAGCAGTGACTGCAAAGATAATTTAAAAATTCGTAACTTTTGAATGGATTGTCCGATTTTCCTCAGACTTTCACTAATGCGTTCTACTAATATTGCTGCATTTACTCAATTCACATGTGTATGGAGGTGAACTTGTCCTTCAAGTCATCATTATCATCCTACCAAAATGAAAGCGGTGTCAAATTGTTCTCAAGTTAACATTTCATTTGGTTCTACGGCAGTCTTGCCTGAAGAATTTGAACAGGAAAAGGCTCTCTTTCTTGTTTCTTGTTTATTTTTCTTTTTTTTCTTTTGCTTTTGTTTTTACCGGGTGTATTTTCGGATGATTTAAAGGGGGAGGCTAGTAACTGATCAGTGGGAATCAGTGGAAATGCCGCGAGATGCTTCCAGGTTAGAGTCCCTGGTCAGTGACGGAGCATTAATCTGCACATTACTTGAATATGAGACCGTTCTGAAGCAAATCATTTTCACACAACAATAGATATACAATGAACTCTTGAATGAATCCCATAAGGATTGGAACAATCATCTCCCAGCATTTCCACTAATTCCCACTGATCAGTTACTAGCCTTCCCCTTTAAATTTCGTGATAATTGTTATCAATGAATTCCAGAACTCCCGTATTAGGTACAAAATGAACAGTAGGTCTGTTTTGTGCAATCGGTGTGTGCGTGTGCGTTTGTGTATGTATGTGATACTTCATGTGATACTCCATCGTATCAATTACATGACATTGCTTGCTGAAATATGTTACAAGAAGTTATTGTTATTATCATTGTTTTCCACTAATTCCTATCTATAAGGCTGTTTCCATTGTACAGCAAACTTGTCAAGAACGCTCTGCTCTGTTAATGCGCAGTCATGAATATGATATATAGAATGAAACTACTGATAACTAAATTCATGATTAACCGTTGAGGACGGTTTGATTATGCTACAATACACATTTTCCATTAAGACACCTGCATGCCCGAATATACTCAGGACTCGTCCTCAACGGGTTAATCACGACCGTGAGACAGGGAAGAGCACAACCTACACCTTTGCATTCACCAGAATAATTATTGTATTCAATCACAGGCTATCACTCATTCGTAACGTTCAGGAGCACGTTTTTCCTTCACTGCACACTGCATCGCACAACGAAAACGACATTACATACACGCTTTGAAGTAAGAATGGCGATGTATTGCTTTATTTGTATTTTACATCAAATATCTCAAAGATATTAACAAAAGGTACACACATCTAAATCCAACAAGGTTACAATACGTATTAGTACTTGGCTTGACACAGTGGAATCCATAAGTGTATTCATCCAATTTTACGTCTATCAAAAGACAGAAGGGGCAAAAAAAAAAAAGAGAAAGAAAATATGATACAAAATTAAAAGAGATTTAAATGTAAAATGATGATGAGTAATGTCGTTACAAATGCTGGTATTCCCAGAAAATATTACTGTTAAAAAGCTAATGAATTTGGTGGGACAGTGTATTGTAGTATCTGTAGGTTTCGCTGTTCCTTATCCACTTAATTACCACGAGTAATCAAAGAAAAATTGAATGTACACACCATGGAATAAAACAAATTAAAGTAGGAAAATTTGCTAATTAGGAGGAATCTACATAAAGCATTCCTTTTCAGGCGTATAGATTCAAAGACGATATTGTAAATTGAGTTCCTACATGAAATTCATTGTTGTATCGTCTGGCAAACTAGAACAACAATAATAAAAGGTATGTAAAGCATAAAAACGAATGCCCAATACTTATAACTACGAAATTCATTTTTGTTTCGTATGGCAAACTAGAACAACAATAATGAAAAGTATATAAGAGCAGAAAAAAAAAAACGAATGCCCATTACTACGAAAAGAAATAGTGAAATAGTGAACTACTACTACAACTACTACTACAACTAACAACTACTACTACTACTGCTACTACTACTACTACTACTACTGCAACTACTACTACTACAACAACAACAACTACTACTACTACTGCTACTACTACTACTACAACAACAACTACTACTACTACTGCTACTACTACTACTACTACAACTACTACTACTACTACTACAACTAACAACTACTACTCCTCCTCCTCCTCCTCCTCCTACTACTACTACTACTACAACTACTACTACTACTACTACAACAACAACTACTACTACTACTACAACTACTACTACTACTACTTCTCCTCCTCCTCCTACTACTACTACTACTTTTATGCATACAAGTCTAGAGGCAAAGAACATACCTTGCTTAGACTCTCGAAATGTGAAACGACACAACATTTTGTGAAGAAAGAACAAGGTTTTCATTTCGGTTAAATCGAAAAAAAAAATGAATTGTTGGATAAAATTTAGTAATGAAGAATAATTTTGTTCAATATCATACACTTTTAAAGTATATTTTTGAAGAGGGGACCTTGCAGTGAGCATTATCTTTTTGAAATGTAGGTATGATGGGAGAACTATTCTCGACTTGCAATTGTGCTAACTTTTGGTTTCTCCCTTTAGCAGCAATATCTTCTGGGTTTTTTTTTTTCATAACCTCTGTCCATACATCTGTCTATGCATTCTTATTCGTATTTCTTTATTAAACTGAATTAAACTACACCATAACCTGCTGTTCCTATGTATATAGGATAAGTATACAATTTGCATATACAGATGTAAATGCCTGGAATATCATTGTATTTTTTTTCTAAAAGTTGATATTATCATATCTTATGTATTTTCATGCTATATCAATATGCAATATGCTGTTAATAAAATTCAAGTCAATGTACACATTTTGTCTGGTTAACAGATAACAGTCCTCTTCTCGCCTTTATAAAGTAGGGCTAATACCGATTTAATCGGGCAGAATTGCATCGTCTTTTTCGTTTAATCTTTGTGATGTGATGCGAACGATACCAGAAAATTTCACGTAACCAAAATTATTCCCTGGTTTTAGAACGGTAATTGGTGCTAAACCAGGAAAACCACCCCTTTAAGCGAGGTTGATAGCAGCCGTAACAGAAAGGGAAGTGCCAATGAACAAGAGCGCCCCGTTCATTGTGAAGTGCATAGCGCCCCCACGAGTCGTGGTCTGCACAGTAGTGCCAGCATCTCCGCCGCGGCTGCCGTCTCCTACGATTGGCGCGGCTGCGACGGTCGTTCCTGCCGCAGGTGGCGCTGTAGTGGTGCCGATGGCGTTGCAGTTGTCGCCCGTGTCGCAAACACACAGACTGCCGCTGACCCCCCTGTACGTCAGACCAAGCAGTTCGAAGATTTCCTTTAGTGTATCGACAACGGTGGCTGCGACGAGGGAGGCAAACGTATCGCCAGAGATGCAGAAAGTTCCCTGGAGCCCGCCCTCATTACATCCCAGCTCCCTTTGAGTAAATGAGATATTGCCCACTGAGCGTAGGAAGGAGAAATGTGAAAATAAAAAAAAAGAACAAGAGCGAAGCATACTGTCAGTTGGCATTCGGCAATCCTATGTACAATGACCCATCACTGAATGGATGGCTAATCTACACAAAATGAATCATAGATGTGACAGGTAACATAATCATAATATCACACAAACGGTCAAATTACATTTGAAGGCAATGAATGGGATACCAAGAAATTTAAGCCTGACGAGTGCAATATTCCCTAGTGCGCTATGAAATATAAAAATGGGTATTACTTTTGAATAATAATATTATTTATTGATATCATCATCAATAAAGTAATATCATTCATTAATCGGCCGTAATCTGGCAGAACTCCCTAAGTCGATTTTGGTCGATTTTCAGGTTTTGAGTGTTTTGTGTGTTTTTTCTCATGCTCTTTCAAGTGGGCCAAAAAATAAGTTGTGAATCGGTACAGAAAGTTATTTTTAGAAAGTGATTTTGGCAAAATTCCTAAGGAGAGAGGGCGATTAATCTGGCAGAACTGCGTAAGTCGAGATTCGAAATGAATTTTCCGATGTTTATCAGGCAGAACTGCGTAAGTCGACTTACGACAACGCTTGGACCAAGTTGTTCCTGCATCCCGCACGGACATGGTATATCTTAACACGCGCGTGCGCGACCTTGGTAGTGACGAACGCGCTGCGCGTTCAGGCTAGCAGTGCCTAGCTAGCTAGCTAGCTAGCTAGACACGTCGTACGGCTACGTGTATTGTACACGACGACAGTCACGCTAAAGCAATAATCCTCGTTACTCTTGGGGGAAATTGCCACTTTCTTTCCCTTCATAGACTGGCAGGCTTCAAAACAGGTCAATATGCGGTATGCCTTACTAATAAGTTTTGCTACAATCTAGTGTCTTTTAAGCCTAGAGCATTTCTAGATCTAACAAACGTTATAGTTTGCATCTTGTCTGACATCACGCTCCAGTCAACTTGAGGCCTAGGCCTACTTAATACTGCTGCAGCACTTGTCCATTGTTAATGTACGTGAAATCAATGTACTGTGCGGTAGCGTAGGTCACGCGAACAACAATATCTGTAATCCATTGACCATAGCTTCTTATTTTGTTTTTCATTGTAATAAGCGGTTAGTGGGCTTGGATCTATGGGATTGATCTCGAGAAGTTTAATGAATATCTGGGATACCGTCCATAACGATGGCATTTTCGATCCAATCCTACAGACGTCAGAAATTGACCAATACTAACACTTTTACAGTTTACTTTTTAATGCAGGCACCGTACCGGTACTCTCAGTAGAGTTGTGCAGTAGGGGCCTACTAGACTACTGGGGCCTACCGTTACTTAACTTAGGCTGAATCGCCGGTTATTCTGTCTTTACTCAGTTTTCTATTTGTCTAGATTTGATTCGGCCAGACATTCTCGAAGTTTGTAATATGAAGAATCTAGAATCTACAGGTTAAACGCTAAATTATAAACATTTAGCCCTAGAAATAGATCTGAAACTTAGATTTAGATTTGTGTTCTAGACTATACATTACTACTACTAGACATTATAGGCTACCATAGACTTACCGTTAGTCATTATAGATAGGCCGGTTAGGCTTTACGTTGTTCTTAGATCTACTATAACATTAGTACCTTCTAGGCCTAGATCCCCAATAAACAGTCTAGCTGGAGATTTAGCCCCTACCTGGATATAGAGTTTAGATCTAGAGTCTAGACTAGAAAATCTAGAAACTAATTTTCATTGATCTACTAGTCTGTTATAATGACGCCTCAAAATAGACGTCTGGATGTTACATAGACCTAGACAATCGAGTAGACAGAGTTCGAGAGTTCTCGTTCGTTTTTAATAGGCCTGCGTAGATAGTAACGGTTAGAACGCTACTACCCTGAAACGTTAGTACTGTAGTGACAATAAGGCCTAAAGTAGGAGTCGACACAAACGAGAACTAGGGTCTATTTTTTTATTTTCTAATAAAGCTGTAAATAAACTTTTAGTCAGGCCTAGCTCCTAGTATTCTTTAGTTTAAATAGAGTTTAGGCCTTCAGCCAAAAGGGTCTAGGCTTACTCTTACTTTGGGCATAGAGTAGGAATACTAGGATAATGATGAGATCAGTAGGCCTATCGTGTGCAGATTCCTATGTACCGCTCTACTAGTCTCTGGATGTCTAGTGTATCGTTAGGCCTGAATAGACTACGGTCTAGACGGTCTACAGTGTAGTACCTGTAGTCTTGATGAACAATATAGCTTAACATCTAGAACCTAGTCTAATATTATTCTTAATCCAAATGCAATGCTTCATGAGATCGACAATAACCCAAGCAGCAGCCAGGCTTTTGATGTAGCAGTACTTCTTGTGCCGCTAAATAATACTGAAACATGAAACAGACTGACAACATTTGGGGAAAGCAAGTTATTTTCCACATACAAATGAATGGATAAAATGAAATTAAATGTGAATCAATAATGATGACTTTATACAATACAAATATTTCAAAAACATTGTACTCGATCTAAAATATTCATTGTTTTGACACTGCATCCGCTGAATAGTAAGAGGGTGGATGGTAAAATACGATAGACAACCCGCAGAAAATAGACCGAGATACGTAGTTCTGGTTGATAAACCACGTGTTTATCAGCCAGAACTGCGTATCTCTAGGAGATACGCAGTTCTGGCTGATAAGCACGTGGTTGACGACGAAAAGAGATACGTAGTTCTGCCTGATGAAACACGTGCTTATCAGGCAGAACTGCGTATCTCCTAGAGATACGCAGTTCTGCCTGAAAAACCCCCCGCATGGCCAAAAACTTACGCAGTTCTGGCTGATCAACCCGGGCACGTGACCAGAGATACGCAGTTCTGCCAGATTACGATCGCAAAAATTTGGCGACGATTAATCTGGCAGAACTGCGTAAGTTTTTTAAATTGGTAATTTTTACTACTTAAAAAGGTCAAATTGTCATTTTTTTGCTGGAAATAAATTCTTTAGACCAATTATGACCGAGAAAAGAGGAAAAATGCAACTCATCGTATCTCAGTTTAGAAAGGTGTAACATTGAATCTTTAAACCCGATTTCTGGCGTAATGTGTTAAAGGAGATACGCAGTTCTGCCAGATTACGGCCGTAATGTATTATACAATTTGTACAATTACTATTTGGAAAAAAAAATGTATTGTGACTCTATTTGGATATCATTAATTTGTCATCGCAATAGCACAAAAAACGAACGAAGCAGATTTCACTTATACTTTTGTAACACAAATCCCTCTTCCATAATGTATACATCCCTCTTGCTAATCGATTGCCTTTATTAATTTATAATACTACCACAAGTTCAGCTACTATAACACTACACTGCATACTGTAGTAGAAACGGGTACTCACGAGTTTCATGCGTGTAGGTCTGTTCGACCACATTTGCCTTGCACGCTCTCGGCATGGAACAGTTCACTGTCAGCGGAGCATCGCACGATACGGCGTCCGGATCACTAGGCGGCATAAAGGCGGGGTTAGACGACGTCATCTGAGTACACTGCTGGCATTCTATAGAATCCTCACCTGATTCGAAACACACAGTGAAAGCCCGGATGTACGTTCATAATAACAAGCCTTTTTCCAAAGGCCTCACAGGCTGGCCATCATAGCGCAGAAAGATCGTAGTAGCCAAGCGCCTCAGCCGGAGAGAATAGAACCCCACCCCCTATTTTCTATGAGACATGCAAATGTGACAGCAGCTATTCATGAGCTATCAAAACGATGAATATTTGTGACCGTGCACCTCAAAGCGAACATAAAGTCGCACACACTGATTTTGTGTGAGAACTGAAAATAAGTGAAATGGGTCAACCTAGCCGAACTTGACTTTTCATATTTTCTGAAAGAGCGGGTCTTCTTTTACATTATGCTAAAATTTGGTATCATAAAACGGACAGAAAAGTGTGGTTTTTTTTGCAGTTTATCTCGAATATTTTTGGTAAAATAGTGTGATTAGGTGTGTCTTTAGAATCCCTTTTTCATTTCTGAAAAACCTTGTCCACACTCTTCACTTTCATCTCTAATAACTTTTGAAAGGATAGTGCTACTGCTTTGAAAGTTGGCATTAATTATGGACAAAATGTGTTAATGAGGCATGCTTAATTTCAGTTTAATCTGATCATCCCGTCATTGTCGGTACTCTGGTGGTTTACTTCCTGTTTTTTTTTTGTCCCATTCATCGCACAGCCAGCACAGTTTCGTAAAGATTAAGCGCTTGAATAGACACTGTACTTCAGAGCCTCTTTTCTCAGTTCACACTTTTCCCGAGTTTGTGCTTTCTTTCCAATATTTAGATAGGTTAGAAGAGTCCATTTGATTTGAGTCATACATCATTTTTAAGCTTAAATTCTGCTCTTTCAGAATATGATCTTAACTAAAAATTCATGTCTGGCGACTTTTTTGTTTGTTTTGAGGTGCAGGGTCACATATAGAAGATGATGGCGGTAATGACACTCCTTCTGCTACCAGTTACAATAAAAAAGCCCAAATGACAAAGAGAGTACAAAGAGATTATACTGTATGTTATTAGACAACTTGTTATATCTTAATTACATGGAAAAGGGGGTTTTTATACGGAGGATCTACCGCTGGATGAGAGAGACCAGAAATGGAAAAAAAAAACCATTAATGATAAATGCTAGCGGATTATAGGGAATGGCATGTATAAAATATATCATCTCTGTAATCTCTATTTGTAGAACACGTGACGTGGCTTCCTGCCTACTCCAAAAGAGCGCCGTCTGTTGGTGTGAGTCACCGCTTTTGGACAGGATTCGTGTTTACCTGTTTATACACAGAACCCCTTCCCCTTAACACTTTCCTTTATAGGAACATTGATTCCCTAACACAGTGACTCACTATTCAGTCTGTTCAAGGATGGTAATGATCACAGGTAGATACTACTATTTGATTGTGCATATTGTAAATAGTACATTACGGCAGATAATGTCAGTATGACTTGGTACGGGGAGAAAATGAATTGGACACAATGTCCATACGATTCAATAGATTGCACTGCTGTTAAGCCCCCGTTCCACTATGCCGTTCTCGCTACGATTTGACAATTTTCTCAGGTCGGGAAGGATCGGGTAAAACCTGAGCCGATCTGGACACAGTACGATGTTAGAACGCTCTAAGTACGCTGCAGTTACGACTACCAAGTGCTTGCTACGCTCTTACTACGATGATCGGGAATTAGACATTGCGATCTCTGCCGCTGCCGGTACGCTTTAGAACGATGTAGCTACGCTGTTAGTGCGATGTTGCCGATGTTATCCGATCAATGCACGCTGTATCTACGCTCTGAACGATCTATACGATCTTATCACGCTGTTACCCCGTTCAGAGAGCTGAAAAGTGCCCGATGTGCCCCGATGTACCCCGATTCGACTGTGGGTCAGCAGTCAGTCAACTTATTAGCATGTAGAACCGAAGAAATATACTGTGGACCTCGAAGATTCATTCTTCTTTTTTCACTTTTGATTTTCAAAGTTGTTGTTGCTTCGTTATTCTCACTACTCTTTCTTCATCAGCGAGCCCGTGCTTCTGTGCCTCCAGTGCCCTGGTTATGACCCACCATTTCCCTCTCCTCTACTCTCCCCTCCTCCCCCCCCCCCCCTTTGTCCACCTCGGACTTACTACCTTCTTCACTACTATATCTTTCTATCCTCTCATCAATTTTTTCCTTACAAGAGAGCCGCCATGTGTTTGTTAATGTGCGTCCGTATGTGTGCATGTATGTGTGTATTACTCTGTCTGTCTTTTTTTTTTTTTTTGCTACCGCTTAGGGAAATTTGTTGTTGTTGTTTTTTGCAATTATATATTTTTCTCTATGAGGGGACTGCATTCTAATACTACAAGCTCTGCTTTTTAGCAGTCCCCTCCATTTCCAGCAATATTTTGTATGCATTTACCACAGTGACGTAACTTTTATTTGTATCTCTGTTGATAATTTGCCTGCATCTCTTTTACAACGTTATTCTGTTCATCGCATTGTAGTACTGATTTCATGACGTCTGTGTATATGAGCGTTTCTTTGTATTTTTTATTATTTGTTTGTTGGAAGTGAAATAAATCAACTTGAACTTGAACTTGAAGAGCCTCCTCAACTCACGGTTCTTTTGCAGCAATGCATTGTATAAACAAAGACGTGCTGATTTTTCAAAGGATTTTTCTTGATGTCCTTGCTTTTATAGTCCGTCTTCCTCCAGTTGTAGATGATTTCATATTCTTCAAAATTCTGCTATGTCCTCTTCCTCCTCTTTCACCATCACGTGCAGTCTCTCTTTCTTCGCCTTTTGGGTAGCTGCTTCGCTGCTTTCTTCTCTTCTTTTTCTTCATATCTTCTTCTTCTTCGAAAATTACAGCTAAAATTACTTCCCGTTCTTGTGCCGATGTTACTACGCTCAGAAAGACCTTGTTACGCTCATCCCGCTGCGTTTACGCCGTCATTACGCTCTCCCCGCTGCGTTTACGCTGTCACTACGCTCTCCCCGCTTGCCGTACGATTAAAAATACAGTAAACCTTGGATAAGTCGACGTCGAGTGAGTCGAAAATCACTTAACTCGAAGCAAAATAAAAAGTCCCGATTTTTCCCTATGTATTTTCTCTAAGAAATATTTGGATAAGCCGAAGTACGAGAGTCGAATTTCGGCTGTGTCGAAGTAAAACAGTCAGTCCCTTTTGTACAAAATACACGTAGTTTACATCACTTGAGCCGAAGAAGATTTGTCTGGCATTCTCATTACATTTAGAGGAGAACAAAATAATCGGCATGTCGCAGAACCCCGTCCCTGGCCTGCTGCAGGTAAGCATGCACACTCACCGTACCGCTCTGCACGCATGTCGAATACATACACATGTATGTATACACACAGCACATCGATCCATGTACTTTATCCATACACACAGCACATCCATACTTTATCCATGTCAAGCCAGAACTCCTTGGTCAACCAATCGCTGCTTTAATATTTTAGTGACAGGCCAAGTGGGTGGAGCTTGTTTGTGCGTGCCCGGCTGGCTGTATAGTTTTGTTCAATGGAGGTAGGATGGGCCTGGGAGAGTGTTTGTCTCAGGGTAGGTTGACAGAGATGGCTACCTATGTTGCACCATAGACATAGCACATGCACATTGCCACATTAGCGCAGACATTCTCAGCGAACTACGTTTAACTACTAGGTACTAGTATTGATACAAATTCCATGTTCAATTTAGAACAAAATAAGAACATTATCTTCAAGAACAGACAAATTTGAATGCAAACACACACAAGCACGCACACACACACACACACATGCATGCAAATGTCCTATACTACATGTACATAACTGTGAGTCGAAAAAAAAATCGACTCTCGCGAGAGTCGAATTTCACTTAAGTCGACGCATTTTTGTCAGTCCCGAGAGCTTCGACTCATGCGAGGTTTACTGTATGTCAATTTTGATCGGGGAGATCGGGAAGAAATTTTGAACCGGTTCAAAATTTCTTCCCGATCTGAAAAACTGCCCGCTCCAACCCCGACCTCCACACGCTGCTGCTACGATGCTTCCGATCCCCGTACGCTTTTGCCGCTCTCTCCCGATCTGCTAGATCGGGAGAGATCGGGGTCCAAATCGTGATAGTGGAACGGGGGCTTTACCAGAAGGAACCTGCTATAAATTAAATAATCATATAATATCAAACAATGGATAAAAGTTTTCTGATAAATGAAAGAAACATGAGACATGACGATGCAAATTATGCAAAGATGGAACATAGATGCCAGTACAAACACATTGACCTACATAGTGCATACATGACTCTAGCTCCAAAAAATCTACCAATAATTATGCTAATTTGTATTCTTCTAATTGTTTTTTTCATAAATTTATGTTAATCTGTGTGCACTGATCGTATGTACATTATTTGCCTCTATAGCTCAGAACAACCGTCTCTTTGTCTTCTAAATAGTGTCACACGAATTTCTCACGGGATTTGATGCGCAAATATTCACGGACACACCTGAGGCAAGTCTTGTACCAAGACTAGTGGGTGGGGGGGGGGGGGAGCTAAAGTATAGTAGAGAAAAAAAGAAGAAAAGTATTTGCAACCTAGAGAACAGCAATGTCAAGGACAGCATCCCCCGGCGGGCGCGCCAAAACAAACAGAAGTCTGGGGACCACAGCGGGGGCGCCATATTGCCTCAACCGCTGCGAGTTTCAATGCAGTTAATTGTAGCCACAGACATTTCGTGCCGCCAGCTCTTTACTACATGAACATTTTTCATTCGATTTCATTCGATATGATGCAACACAGAGTCATGCATTGTTTTCATTTCAGGTAGAACGCACTGCACCATGAATTAACGTCGAATGAACTCTTTCTTTCAGTTTCAGTGTTACTGATGCAACACAGCACTTTCTCAATTTATGATGCGCGTATTAATAAAGCATCAGCAAAAGTGGATATTTTTAAGGAGAGGGGAGATGATTGCAACGCATGTCGAAATAGCCTGGCATTGGCGCCAGGTTGAATCATCAGCTTACTCATTCACGATGACCGGGCGACAGGGCCGAAGGCGAGGGTTATACATCAAAGGATGAAGCAGAGCGTCCTTCATTGGTATTATGACCATGGAATTACTACACAGCGGTCTGTGTGTAGCTCCATGGTATGACGCACTTTCTTGGGCAGCTTTCACCCCGTGGCATAAACTCCCAAACACACACACACACACACACACACACACACGCCCACATACACATAAAATGCCCTCGTGCCTCCCCTCCTCTCGGATCACCCTCTCCCAGCCTCCCCATCTCTCTCCACCCCGTAGATTTTTCCAGTGTCTTCGAGGCATAATTATGCCTGCATTTGACCCACTCCCCTACACACTCAGAGTATTACTACTCATCACTACTGGCTCATTGATTGTCTCCCCCCCCCCCCCCTCTCAGCTTGTGGCCCACGTATAAGGTGTGTGCTACGCATGTCGTAATGCGCGTATGACGTGTATTAAACACGATTTTGTATGTATGTTTGTATGTATGTATGTGTGGGTGTTTCTCACTCTGTATCTGCGTGTTTATGTTTGTTTGCTCGTTTGTTTGTTTGTTTGTTTGTTTGTTTGTTTGTTTGTTTTAGCCGCCCATTTCCTTCTCGCTTGCAGTTGATTTGTTGGCCCCCACAAATCGATCTTTCGAAGTTCCTGAAAGATACAGGTTTTGTTGTTGAAATGTTTCTGTGTTACTTCATTTTCATTCTTAGTTTGTTGTTGTTGGTTTTTTTTTTGTGTGTGTTTTTTTTTGTTGGGGGGGGGGGGGATTAAATTCCGGAGCAACCAGTGTGCAAGTAACATATGCTATGTTTTCTATTTCTTTCTTTGAGCAAGTGTGAATTTTCTTCATAGCCTGGATAGAGCTCTTTTATGAATCATGACAATCACCTGGTCCCTACAGTTACAATTTCTTTCTTAAAAAAAAGAATAGTTACCATTCTTCACACCAAAACAGTAGTTGTTTTCGACGTCTGATCAAAAGCTCGCGATAGCAGCATTTGTTTTCAAATTTGATATCCTATGATATAGTTATGTGTTTCACTACATGTACTAAGAATGCCCTGTGGCGTAAAGAAACCTTGAGAGTTTGCCCAACTCACATAGCCTTATGAATTGGCGTTCCTTTGACTGACATTTGTATTTCGTATTTTGTGATTAGGAAATATCTGCCAATATTATATCTAGCATGGAGATAACTTGCATCTGCCAAAAAACAAACAAACAAACAAACAAGCAAAAAAAAAAACCAACAACATACAAATAAAAAAACACACACAGATAGAAGAGGAAACTTCACGAGGCTTGAATTTGATACGATGTTATGTTGTAAAAAAATAATATACGTTTTCATGGCAACAGATGCTAGGTAGCTATAATTTTCCTCACAGTTAGTAATCAGCACACAAAGCTCTCTTCTTTTAGACATTAAAAACGAAGTGTACGTGACAAATTCCGGCGAAAATGATCGTTAACTATAGCTTGCACCATTTATAATTGAAGTCACGAAAACGTAATCCGAAGTGGGGCCAACGATTTGCCATCGCTTCATTCAGTTGAAGGGTTCGATAACAATAGTTCGAGAGCTACGAAACAAAGACAATTATATGGAACGATGGTATACGTTTATCTTCATAACTTTCAGAAAGATTAAAATGTCTTGGAAACAAGTGAGGTATCATTTGAACGGTTAACATAGTCCCTATCTGACGACAGACTAAATATTCAAACCGTTTAAACGTTTTACCATAATATGACATTTTCCAACTGGTTCTGTAATGATTCGTTAGTTACCAATTTGATGAGACTACCTGCAATAAATATATAGCCTCATTTCGAGGTTATGCCTTTTTGTTGAGGCCTTCCAGACAATATTAATTACATGTACTCCTATTGAAACTGCGGTTGGCATTTAATTACAACGCCCTCACTCTTATAAAGTATTGCCTGTGTGTGTGTGTGTGTCTGTCTGTCTGTGCGTGTATAGGTATGTGTGTGAACAGCAAGCGAAGACAAGCGACTATTGTTGTTTTGTTTAGCAATAAAAGTAGATATGGGGATAGGGTGATTATAATGTATTAAAACAAACAATTACAAATTCTGTTCGTTCAATGTAACACTAATTTATGATATCTTAGTTTACTGCCTGCAGCTTTTTTGCTATGCTGTCTATTCGTATGTGTACTTTGTGTAATTAAGCACGCCATTATTGATGAGTAAGAGCACGTTGATCAAAGAAGAACTTTGGTTGTCTTGTAAGACTTACAGTGTAGGCGTATGTAGAATTTTATATTACTTTTGTACTTAGTATGAATTGGCATAAATATGTCTCTTCCGATTTAGTGAAAATTATTCAGCAGCACAAGTGAGAAGTATATAGCTACCTTAAGTTTCTTATTCATGTTCGTTTCACTGCTAATATACGATGTTGATATCAAACACAATTATTTTTTAAGTAAAAAAGTTGCAAAGATACATATTGTCATTTTGTGTGTGTGTGTGTGTGTGTGTGCCGTAGTCCGCATCAAGACCAAATACAAATAGATTGATTAAAAAATATTAGTTGTCATCAGGTGAGGATGTAAGGTTCTACGTATTTACGAGGAACATGATAATATCTCAGCTTTCTTCCCTCAACTCATGTGGATTTCAAAGACAAAACGCGAACGTGACAAAATCAATTAAACGCACACATCTATGCTCGCAGATCAAGCTGATTATAATATGGTGATGACACATATAGTACAACATTTCCCCTATGGTCTATATTGAGATTGAAATCATACACATTAGTAATGTCATTTTGATTATCTTTATTTATCAAAACTAATAATTTTCATAAAAGTTTTTCGATCCATCTGTGAGTAAAATCACAACGTACAATTAAAATCCCGGCACCATTCTTCTGAAATGAACATGGACAAACTGACATGGTGTAAATCAAATAACAATTGTCAGTGAGCTATTTAAACTCCATGAATTAACCATTATAAGATTGGGTTTTCTGGTTGAACGAGAACTTTGCTATTTGTTCTCTATCATCCGACTTTGGAATAGTACAACACACTCTGTATGTTAAGGCTAATATAATAGGCCTACATATACACGAGCACATCCCAATACATTCACACACACATAAACACAATGTCACACACATTAAGAAACGGCATTTTAATACTTTCTCACACAGTTCATCTTAGCAGTGATGGTTGAAGCAATGAAAAGAAGTGCATTTACGTATGAGTAAAGACCTGAAAAAAAATGATGAAATTTACTTTGTGTAGTTGCCAATGAACCCTTCTGTACTATGTATATTGGACAGTGTGTCTGAAGTTACGTCGATTTTCATGTCAATCATTAATCAAGCCTCACAGAGTTATTGACGAAATAATCATTAATCTGTTTGTGATATATATTTGTGAAATGTTCACAAGGTGTTACACTAAACTACATCAACACGCATCATAATAACTACAAAGTTCTCAAAACTTATTCAAGTGTTTCTCTGCGTGAACCTAAATTCTGAAAGTATGTCATGGATCGTATGTGTTTTCATTAAAATGATCACACAACTGATAATCATTTCAAAACATGTTAGCGTGTGGCATGCTCTTACCCCTTGAGAATTTTACTTTCTGTTTACTTTCCCATGTTCTAGCTTTCGCAAACTTTCCAAATCCTGCCACTCCTGAACAAAAGAAAAATCTATAAATAAAAAGTTGGCACTTTCACAAGAAGCTTATTTGTTTTATAATTACAAGGCAAAATGAAAGAAGTTTGAACACGTGACGAAAGATTGTTTTTTTTTCTTTTTTTTTTCATGCATGGACACGCAAACTCCTTGTCACACACACTAACACACATAATATACAAACATGAACATATTATCAACATGAAACAATTTTCAAATGAGCTCGTGCACTGTCTTAAAGGAATTTATCCTTATATTTTCATTTGCATTTCACACTCACAGACACTGACTGTTGTTGTTACATAATCAGTTATTCAGCAATTGAAAACAATGACTACACGTGCAAAAAAAAAATACATCTAATCATGATGATGATAATGGAACATCGGTTAAACTAGATACTTTTGTTAATACATGTAATAGGTAGATTATTCGATGATATCTCCTCTGCAGGATCATCCCCCCCCCCCCCTCATCATTTCCTAATCAGCAGGACTTTCATTTCTAATAAAATGAAAACGATCATGACGATGATGATACTACTACTACTACTACTAATAATAATGATGATAATAACAATAATAGTGATAATGATAATAATGAAAATATAATGAAATTATAAGTAAAATAGACCAATCAATTAAGGAAGTGGACATGTTCCGAAAGGTCGTAAAATAAGAACACTCATATCCCAGTAAATTGTAGGACCACTGTTGATACGAATGAAACACACTACTAAAACAGCACTCATTCGTCCGACCCCATTTGGGCCTCCTCCTAATAAATGCTAACAAGCAGGCAGCAAGTTCCGATCTATGATACGAATACTTCAGCCAATCGTGCTAACTTATGTTCATTAATCACACAGATATGATTGTAGAGGCGTACAGTTGGGAGTATAGGAAATGAAGAGAGAGAGAGAGAGAGAGAGGCAGAGAAAAAAAACACCGATATATTTATATATGTGTACATACATACATTTATATATCCCTCTCTCTTTGTCATACACACACACACACACACACACTCACATGCACACCTTTAACAATCACGTATTTTCTTTATGGAGTGAACGCTTGCGTGACACACTAGGCACTGCTAGGTAGAGTTAATATATGGGTTACATCTCATGTACTTGACTCATTTATTCCTCAAACAGGGCAGCGAAAGTGGGGGTGGGGGTGGGGATGCTGATAAATGAAAAACCGTCTGTTTCCGGGAGGGGATACACATGCCCACACTGGACGGGGAATCTAGGCACACTGGCGACACTCAATGGAGTTGCATAGTATTCCATTATTCGTTAAGGGGTGGGGTGGGATGACTCACCGTTTGAGAGGCCGCCACACAGTAGCATCACTGAAGTCAGAAGGAGCATCATATTGACGAATTCCTATACAGTGGGGAGACAAGCACAAGAACAACAACATTGAGAAACATGTTAAATAGAATAAAGGTGCGTTTCAATCAATCCGTAGCGGTATAAGATGAGCGTTGAGCATAAACATTAATAAGCCCATATAAGCGTCTAGTCTGCAGGCAGCAGACCGTGACGAGGGCTGTCCATAGCCAAGCCCCTGAGGGAGAGTTGTGCTTTGATACACGAAAACTTGCTATCCTGGGCAAAGATAACTATATTGATGTCATCATGATATATCTAGTGTTATCCCCCAATTCATCATAGCAGGAATGACAGCATCATACCCCGCCGCACAAAGAGTAAGCAGTTAATTGAATGAAGGATTTGAAAAAAAAAAACAACATTACATTGGATAGAATAAATAAGCGCCAATAATGAAATTATTAAATTATGAAATAGGTAAATTTCAGTTTGGATACATTCAACATTCAGTTACTAGGAAAATGATATACAAAATATAATAAGATGTAATAACACAAACACACAGGTAACAATGTAGGGCACACATAGTATTCAGGTGATATAGCTACATGTATACACTACGTTGAAACGGAAAAAGAAAATCTTGAAATAATGATAACAATAATGATATTACTACTACTAGTAACTACGATATTAGTTATCATCATCATCATTGTCATCATATTATCATGATCATCATTATAAATAAGTGTCTGGAAATATATATATATATATATATATATATATATATATATATATTTTTTTTTTTTTTTTTTTTTTGCAAAGTTAATTGCCCTCTAAAATAAGAAATCCACTTCAGAACATTATCAATTTATGAAAGAGAGAGAAAAAAAAAATCCCTTCGGGACAGTGCAAATTATGTTCAAAATTAAATAATAAGGAGATGATATGCTGAAATTTCAAATGTCATATCCTCATTTATTCATTTTTTGTTTCATTCGAAAAGAGAAAATTATTTTCTCTTTGTTTGGAGCGATTCGTTTTTGGAGTTAATTCCTAAAAGGGAGAATTGAATGACCGAGTGTAGAAGGTCGTGGGGTTACATCGTACAATAACGGAGCTGGAATGAGAACCTCATGTAAGTCCACGATGGCATTATGCAAAAAAAAATACAACATATATAAATAAATGAATACATGAATGAATAAATAAATGAATAAATGAATAAACTCATTTATTCTATAATGTGACTGTGCATCGTAAAGGCAACAAAAAGTCGCGAGCAATGATTTTGTGTGAGGACTGAAAATAAATGAAATGGGTCAGCCTAATCAATCTTGAGTTTTTCATATCTTTATAAAGAACTGAACAAATCTTCTTTTGCATTATGAGAAAGTTTGGGATCATAAACCAAACAAGAAAGTGTGTTTTTAGAAGTTTTTCTTGAATCTTTTTTTTTAAAGAATAGTGTTATTAGGTGTGCCTTTATAAAGAGTCCCTTTTCATTTCTCAAAAAACCCTGTACACATTCTTTACTTCCAACTTTTGTAACTGCATAAAGAAAGATGCTACTTCTTTGAAAGTTGGTATCAATCATTGACAAAAAGTCTTTCATAGTAAAGAATGCTCAAATCTAGTTTTATCTGATAATCCCTTCATTCTTGTTGATCCAGTCTTTACATGTTGTTTTGTCCCTTTCATCACACAGCTAGGCCCTAGCACGGCTTGGTAAAGATTAAGCAAATTAGACCCTATACTTCAAAGCCTCTTTTCTCAGTTCACAGTCTTCCGATTGGCTTTTTTTTTCCCAATATTAAGAGTTAATAGTAAGGTCAGGAAAGTCCAATTAAATCTAGTTGTACATTACTATGAAGGTTAAAAGTTTCCATTTGTAGAATCTGCTCTTGACTGAAATCACATGTCTGGCGAGTATTTTTTATTGGGTTTGTGATGCAGGGTCAGATATATACATATATATATATATATATAATCACAAGACAGTCACAAATTTACTTGGCCACATAACTAATGGCTGAAGCCTAAAAGTCATGACGTCATTACCATTCATTGTTTTGTCTTTGCTTAACCCTTTCTGTGTCAATGCATCAAATGTGCACGACTTTCATTCACAAACCAATGGACAGGAAATAGAAGAGGCACACAAAGGTTCAATGTCCAAAGTGTGCCGTATTCCTCTCTTTTACAAACTCGTTCTTTGCCCCCCCCCCCCCCCCCCATCTCAACCTACACATAGCTACACTATACATCAGGGATCGCCATCCCACTGACTTCTTGTCCTGACAACTACAGTACGCTGGTATGTTACAGAACAACAATTCATATTAAGTTCCAGACGGCCTCTAAAAGGCTATGATCCCAATGACCCTGCGAGGACAGAAACCGGAGCGGGGAAAAAAAAATGCCGAGAGGTCGCGTTCCCAATCTGCGTGCAGGTCGCGTAGACTTGACCTCCTTGCTCGCCTCTTGTTGTTGTTGCTTATTTTTTCCCCTGCTACTTGGAATAGCCTTGCTACCTATATACTATCACTATGTTGGTACTTTGCGAGTATGGGGCGCCAAGTGTCACATGGTTCCTTTCGTCACACAAAAATCTAATCAGTCATTTTCTAGAAGAAATGTTCATTTCGTTACGAATAAACATTTCGTAAGGAAATGGTCATTTCGTCGACGAAATGATTGATTCCGTAACGAAACGGACAATGCGACACTTGGCGCACCATATGTGAACACCTTGGACCCGCAGATACCAATCCAGCAACTGCAATCCGAGTCGTACGTCTTCGTGTCACGCATCAGTGTTTATCTTGGAATCAAACCAGAGCTCAGTATGACGCTGTCAACTCACCCCCTTTAAACCTAGCAAGCTCTAAATGCCAGAGATGCGGAATATAGACGGGTTATGGGTATTACTAATCAAAGAGCGATGTGAAAATGTTAACGCTATGAAGCCATCACCAATATGATAATTGCTCGCGGAGCGAACCGTTCCATTGGAATAAGAGTCGAAATACAGGAAATTATATAAAGGTAATATCCCTCCCAAAGGAATAAACCATCTTTACGCTTTGTAGATCACTGATCCTAATGACCTAATGACGAATGATATTCTAGGCTGATGCAAATCATGAGATATTAATATGTGTAAAGTGTTGTCCAGTGGTGCTTCGAATTAGTTTTCATCTTGAGCGAGAATTGGTGGTTCACCATGAGCTGTGCCCTGTAGCAAACGGCCTGAGATGATTTGCATCCATTTTTTATGAGGCAGTTTGCCTCTCCGCCTCCATCTCATTATGTTCATTCGACGAGATCAGTCAAATTTGAAGGTACAACGACTGTCGCACTGAAATTAAACAAAATATTAAAGTGTTCCCTAGTGCTTTACTGTGAACTTATCAAAGGCTGATGAAACGAAAATCCAGCTCTAGTGCTTCAAACCAGGTGTAAAATGTGATTTAGGGATAGATAGCAACAACCAACGTAAGAGTTTTGTGTTTCACTATTTGGCAAATTTGTACTGAATTTCACGTTTCTACCCATGCCTTGGCGACCTTTCCTGAAAACCAAATTGTAGACCACTTGTTTTTGTTTCTCTTCATTTCGTTTTTTATCTGTAGTTTGTTATCCTTCCTGTTCCGTTCCTCCTTTCGTCTTGTCCTTGTCATAGTCCTTTCTTTCTGTTTGTTTCGCCTGACGTCATAATATCATTTTTTTTTTCATACTTGACGTCCTTGACGGACCTTGAGATGCCCTCATCTTCTAGAGTAATTCATAAAATTCAAAAGCTGAGCTTCTCTAGTGAATTGCTCTTTTTCATAACGGTTACAAAATAAAATTTTATTGCTTACTTATTTATTCACCTACAGAAAAAGTTAACATTATAATTGTATCCATGATTTGTTGAAACTTACGTGATTCAAAGATCCTTGAAATATTATGTGATCCTTATTTCTTTTCTATTTCTGTATGTGGAAAAAATCACTTGAATTGAATTGAACATGAATATGTAAATAAGTTTAATCAATGTTAAATACTAATAGATACAGAAAATGCGAACAATAGTTATGATATAGTTTCTAGAATAAAACATTTAAAGGTTTTTGTTGTTGTTTGTTTGTTTGTTTGGTTTTTTTTTTTTTTTGCATTGAGAGAAAATAGTGAAATTCCTAATATTTTACCCTTTGTCGCAAAATATTCATATGGTACGATGTTTGTGATACAACAGACCTAAACGTATGCATTCAATGTGATTACCCGATTTTTTTTTTCCCTCACTGTTCCCAAGGGCACAGGTTTCCTTTAAATTTGTTTGCCATAGATTAAAAAAAAATCTTTCTATTTGTAACTGTTTAAAAGTGATATCAATAAGTGAGGCATTTCGAATTTCTTTTCCTTCATATACTAATGTAAAATTTATGGTAGTTGCGAGGCAACGAAATCGTCCCCTTGTTATAATTACAACGATGCTTTAAAGTGCTTTGAATATCTCATAGCTTCCCGATGTTTGTTTCTTTACTGAAGTGAAGCGTAGACTAGTTTGCTGCAAGTTTTCGCAGTATCCATTTACTTAAAAGGGAAATTAATCCCAATATACAGGTTTGAGCAAAATGCAGCACTACAATAAGTAGAATCCAGTAGTAATGTTTGAGTAAAACCGGTTTCAATCGTTCAAACGTTAAGACCTGTTAAGCTTTACGTGCCACAATCTGGTTGAGAAGATAACGGAAGTTCCTTACTTCACTGCAGGACAACAATAAGAAGAAAGTATTGACTATAACGATACGTCTATGAAACTCCATCTTTATATTCATTACACACGCTTTGATACAATTGAAGACCTGAATATAAGAACGACCCAAGTCCAATTTTTGGACAAATTCAGTTTGACATGGGAAATTGTAGCTTATGCATGGACTCATCTTGAAGTATAAATGATAAATCATAATTACCCCCGGAAGTGCCTCAAATGAATGAGTTAAATCTTATATTAATGTAAGAATGAAGGACTTGGGTCATTCTTACATTCATATAATAGCGCCCTCTCTCATCCTTCTCTCATCTCTATAGCAGAATATCATGTATATGAATCAACTCAGGAAAAGTGTGAACTGAGAAAAGAGGCTCTGAAGTACAGTGTCTATTCAAGCACTTAATTCTTACCAAACCGTACTGGCTGTGCGATGAATGGGACAAAAACAGGAAGTAAACCACCAGAGTAACAACAATGAAGGGATTATCAGATTGAAATGAAATTAAGCATGCCTCATTAACACAGTCTGTCCATAATCAATGCCAACTTTCAAAGCAGTAGCATTATCCTTTCAAAAGTTATTAGAGTTGAAAGTGAAGAGTGTTGACAAGGTTTTTCTGAAATGAAAAAGGGAACTCTAAAAACACACCTAATCTCACTATTCTACCAAAAATGTTCGAGATAAACTGCTAAAAAAACACACTTTCCTGCTCGTTTTATGATACCAAATTTTAGCATAATGTAAAAGAAGACCCGCTCTTTCAGAAAATATGAAAAAGTCAAGTTCGGCTAGGTTGACCCATTTCACTTATTTTTAGTCCTCACGCAAAGTCAATGTGTGCGACTTTATGTTCGTTTTGAGGTGCACGGTCACATATGCAATGTTGCCTTCCCATCACAGTTAAATAGAATATTTTTGGACAAATAAAAAAGATATGAAGTTTTTTTTAAGTTTACTCGAAATGGTCTTCCATGGACTTGGGTCGTTCTTATATTCATATACTAAATTGTTACTGAAAGATTATTTCTCCTGCATAGTTTCTGCGGAAAGAGAGGTAAGTCAAGTGCTCTTTCATTTTGCAAGAGAAATGAGACAAAAACAATCTTTAAATCGTTGTGTCTATTTCCCTTTTAATGTTATTATGCAGTGAGGTGAGAGCTGTTTTTTTTGTTTTCATAATTTCCTCAAACTGAAGTAATGCGTTTACCTACATTGCTGCAATCACTAAATCCACATATATTTGGGCTTAGACATATCTTCTTGGTCCTAAATTCTTATTCGGTGAGATAATGAGAAACCTTTTATGAAACATGAAATAACATGTAATAAAAAAGAGGAATTTCCGTTATCTTAATGAAAATTGATTTTGAAATGACTGAGAATGCAAAAGAAAAAGAGAGCCTTTATCCTAATGATAGTGTGACCCACCTTTTATTAGGATTACTTTGTGCTACTCTGTCGATAGATATGTCAGCAATTGCAAAACCGATTTTCATTAAATAAAGTTTAATTCATCTCAGAATTGTATACTCTGCACTATTTCATAAGTGGTTTCTTGGTATCTCGCAAAAGAAAAAAGTTAAAAGCCCAATCCTCATTTCCACCAATACTACACCATCCCTTTAAACTGAAAGCCACTTGGGGTTGCGCCTCTCTTTACGCAGTCTACCGTAAACAGTCATGTGCGCCGCTAAATGGGATCAAGAGCGAAGTCTCGATGGCGCCTCGCTGGTATGTTGTGAGAAGATGTCTTGAGGTATGTCAAAAATATCTTCTTACATTGCACGAGAAGCACCAAATAGCACGCCCTGAGTCCTCTACAACTGATACAAAACAACCCCTAAAACAATAACAGTTTGTCATCTTTTCAAAGGTTAGCTTTTTTGAAGGTTACTTTTATTATAAAAGTACGTTAATGCAAAATTGGAAAAAAAAAGTAAAGAATCGTCCAAAAGTTCGTTGTTCCGAATATGAAATAAGGTTCGTTATTTTGAAGACCATTAATCCGTAAACGGAAATGGGTTTGCAAATCCGGCGGAAGTTTGCAACTACGCACCCTCAAATCATTTTCTGATGAAGGGATTGTATTTCATTTTTCTGATCAAGGACCCTTTGAAATAAAGATAATCACCCCAAAAATTGAAACAGCCAAATCATGTATTTTGAAGAATCTTATTAATGGGAATGTGCCCATTATGTGAATGGATTCAGATAAGGAAACATTGGTACAACAAACCAGTGAAGTTTTGGACAATCCGTTCAAAAGTTATGATTTTTTTTTACGTTTTGGTTGAATCCATCTGCCGTCAGCGCTGAAAAAAAATATAGGCCTATATATAAAGATCGAAGACTGCAAAGTTATTGATGTCTATAAGAAGATCAACAGTATAAAATAGATAAATACTGATTGAATTATACATATTCTTCTTTTTTTTTGGGGGGGGGGGGCACAATGTAAAAGCATTTGACTTATCTCCTTCAGAATACGGAGGGCATAATGCGACACATAGTTATGTCAGTCAAAGATATATGATTCCATAAAAAAAAAAAACCAGATACGTTTGTGAAAATTAATTATTAAATGCGGTGAAAAAAGTAACACTTGCTTCATACCCTAATGTGAAGTAATCGAAATTTTGAAATTGTACATTTCTCCATGGTATTTGGTTCAACCTCTCATGATTTAGTGTAAAGCATGCCCCAAACAATATAAAAATCGAATAGTTTGCAATCTAGCATCTGGGAGCAAGACTAGATAATATGTCTAAGTCTTTCGCCACGGGATGACGACGGGCAAGCAGGGAGGAGTGCCAAACCAAGGTCTTGAGACGTCATTATTCATTTGTCTCGCGCAACATACATGCAACTGACAGTGCGGTATTTGTTGCTTGTAGGTCTAGCGGTAATCTTGAACATGAGCTGCTCTATTTTGATTTCCTTCCTTTTTGGGGGGGTGGGGGGGTTGGTTTAAACTCTACCAATGGTTTCAAGGTTTCAGGCTCCCAGTCAGAGGAAATTTGGAGGTCAAATAACGTACTTCCTTATCAAAATGCACCATCCTTCCTCAACGCACGCAATCCCAGGTGCGTCTCATGCCCCCCCCCCCCCCCCCCCCCCATCCACACGTACCCACACACTCACGCATCTATAGACAATTTTCCATTGAACGTCGAAATAGGTGTAGGGAAAATGGGATATGTATGTTGATGATGGAGTGATGATGTTAAGGGTCCTGTTTACCTTTGGGAACAGTGAATTTAAAAGTATTCAAGATATCACATTTGATGTATAATGTGTAGGTCTGTTGTATCACAAAACATCCTGCCATATAACATTTTCGCAATAAAGCCTAGAATATGATACAGGAGATATCAGTATTTTTCTCATTAAACCACAACTGTACACGGTTTAGTCTGGAAACATTTTTATTAAACTATCGTTCACATTTTGTGTATTTAACAACACTTAACATTAATTATACGGATTCAATTTTTTACAGTGGTTGTTTCTACCCCGAACTCACATTTTTGAACTATTTCAAAGCACTAATGCTTGGTTTTTGTTTTATCTGCACACGGTAAATTATGCCTTTGATTTTCTTTGTCAATAGTGCTTGTAAACTGTAATAACTTTTTTCCTGGGTTTAATCTTCTCTTAAGCAAAAAAAAAAAAAAAAAGTCAATATCATCCGTAACAACAGCATCGTTTTTCACAAAACCATTATATCAAAAAAAAACAAAAAACAAAAACGTATGATCTTCACTACTGCTTGTTTGTTCAAATAAAATTGTTTTTTATCAACAGTTCAATATAACTTAATAGTTATAGACATAACGAAAGTCATTGCTCTCCTAATTACTCTCCTCGTTGGTTCTAATCATTATAAATACATAAGCTATAAGAGGAGCAATAATCTATTACTTGCCGTGCTATTTCTGGGGAAAATCAGAGAGTTCTCTAAAATAGAATTAAATGTATATTCACTCAATGACAGGCAATGTGAAACATATAAATTGCAACCTGAAAGGAATTTAACAAGTTATTTACAGAAATGTCTCAAGTCTCGTGCGCCAGACGCTTTGTATTACCGTCATTCAGAGAGATAGAAGCAGACAGAGAGACAGATAGAAAACACAACTTGTCACACTCATCAAAAATATATATTATTCAAATCAGGACAGAAGTACAATGATGTGTGTGCATCGGTGTTGTACGGTGCTATTTCAACGACAGGAACTCTCAAAATATTATGGTGAATCGTTTCACACAACTGAGTAATAAATCTCCCGGAAATGTGAATACCAAAGGTGTTCTTTGTTTGTTTGTTTGTTTTTAGAGAGAGAGCATTATAATATATCACGTGAATAGTGATGGAATAGAATCAGGTCTCCTGAAGGTAATGATCTTTGGTGAGATCGGTGTCGCTAAAAATGGGGACGAAGCCCATGTATTCTCGGGGATTGAGTTAATGCGGCAATATTAGTAGAACACATCATTGAAGTTTGAAAAAAGAAATTAAGAAATGGAACATTTTTTTTTTCAGAAATAAAATGAAAAAGTATTATTTTTTTTTCTTTAAATTTCGGTGCCGCCATAGCTGCATGGGAAAATTTTAACAGGTGGTGACGACACGATGGACAGCCATATAAATAAAATATAAAAAAGGAAAAATTCCACCCATATAATTTCTCTTCTTAATGAAAGGTACACCTTCCCTCTAACTGCCATTATTTTAGAAAGTTATTACAATTCCTCCTGTTTTCCGAAATAAGTCAAGTGCCTCTTCCCAACCCTATTTATAAGATGAAAATATGTCAGATTGTCTGTGATTTTTTTCAAAATTAAATGCTGTCTGTACGTATCAGAAAAATGTAAATGGTATTAGGTATTCGAAATCAATACAGAAAATGTGAATTACATGCGCGCACCGTCGAAATTACGTCACAAGAGTATAGTATATACACACACGCTGGCATCAGTAGGAGCGGCAGCAGTAGGTATAAAGCACAATGTTTTTCCACACATTGTCCGTTTTAAAGTGATGAAATAGGACTGGTGGAGATGGCAATAAAGCTTTAACTTTTTGTGAGACAGTAAGACAACACTCAGGAAACGTTGAACTGCATATCACGTGCAAATTTGGGCTGCCGCGCATGAAAATGGATGCGCGATGGATTCTAGGAGAGATCCATTTCGAGGCGGATTAGAACAGGAACTATTTAATGCTTATTTTATTACAAAAAAGGAAAGTTAATTATTGTACTCTATTCTGTTGTTGTTGCTTTTGTACATTGGAAAAGGCAATTTGTCCTCAACTTTATTTCACTTTCAGCGAATATTTCTGAAATCGCCTGGTTCCCTCTTTCTTTTAAGTTTCCAATTCAACATTGACAATAACTTTTCTTTGAAACAATTCGGTTATAATTTGCCTATTCTAATTGCGTCCTCTTTTAATTTTCACATTGCTTGAGCAACGTTTTCTGTATTACCCCCCCCCCCCCAAAAAAAAAAAAGAGCTGCATTGATTTGTATGTATATGCAAATGTTATTATTGTATAAAGCCGTGGATCTTGCCCATTATCTCACACACACAACTGTTCCAATTTGCGTAGGCCTACATGTTTTGCACTCTATACCGTAAATGACTCTGGATGGGAGATGTATGTCAGACCAAGCTGGAAGTATGGGACTGCCTTCAAACCAACACGGAAAGCCAACACGCAACAGCACATTGCCCTGTATAATTGGGTGGAAACCCACGCTCGATCCTTGACCCTCCAGTCTTCACATACCCAGACAAACTCACTATTGCTGAGGCGCATAGTGCTGATGTGTATTAACACCAGAGAGGTGGGACCCGCCCATAATAATCATTGATTACACACACACAAAAAAAAAATACAAACTGGTATTGCAAAATTCAAATGAAATAAAAGAATAAGGATACATTCAAAACACCTTCCAACAAACGCACGCGAAAACGTTAAATGCATTAAAAACTCTTCAGCTCACCAACTCATAATACACAAAACGATCGAGTCCCAATCTTTCAACAATAAAGTGTTCGTGATAGGTAACGACCAGACCAGGGGGGGGGGGGGGAGTGAACCCCCCCCCCCCCTTAAACTCACACGCACACACGTACAACGATACGATTTTGCAGGACATTACTGGTCCACATAAGAATTATCATATTTTCCAAATATTTGTGAAATGAAATGGACAAGTTAAGAAGACAGAATTAAAGACGGCCGAAGAATTAACAGAGCCACTATAACTCGGGACAGCACAGGATTTCAGGGAATATATATATATATATTTTTTTTTTTTATAATGGTTCACTTTCACAGGTGAGCTCTTCAATAAATACATTTTCAACTGAATCTACGATCAATTTAAAACGTTTTTCTTTGAAGCACCCGAGTACCGCACATATTACTGATGTATAGTGTCTGCCATTACATTATAAAAAGGAAAAACAACAAATTATATTCAACATTCGTGGTTAGACGGTATATAGATCACCGGGAATTACGTATTTTCAGAAATTACTTGAGTAGGCCTACTTGAGCACAATCCCAGTAGCGGATCGGGGGTGGGGGAGGGGGGGGGGGGGGGCGCACCGGGCGCGCGCCCCCTTTTTATTTTATGTTGAAACAAAAGAAATAAAAAGGAAAAATCGGAGGGGGCGCTGCCCCCTTTTTTTTTTTATTTTGTGAAGGCGCCTCCCCCTAACCGATTCGAATTCCTGGATCCGCCCCTGTTCCTTACCTCGAAACGTATCTATATATTAAAGAAGACACAGAATATTAGTATACTTTATAGAAATAATATAAGGTTTGCAAGATTGCAGAAAATAAAGCCATGTCTGCAGTAGCATAAGGAAACCATAGTGACAACTTCCATGAGACTTCGTGCTTAAAATTGAAATCCCCATTAGGGCATGGTTAAGAAGTCTAATTTGATGATCAGTCCAAATTTAAAGTTTACGAGCTCCACTTCTGCATGGTCTGTTAGTTGCTCCTTTCTTGCTGCAGTCTAAATGTTAGGTCGAACACGAATGCTTACCGTTAATGTACAACTCCTTGAATGAGAATGTCAAGAACCACGTTCCGAGAGCCAGCCGTACAGCGATCCTACAGATTATCGGCACAAACTTGAAAGTGAATGACTTTTTTCGCATGTCGAACCGGAATTTATACCTTATGGCGCACAGGCGATCATTTCGGGTCTGTTGCGCAATTTATCGTTGCAACCCACCCCTTTGTAATAAGAGCCAAGAACAGTATCCGGGTCTAGTTTGACTACGCGAGGTCAAGGACAAGGTAACCTCCCACTCAAACATCTTGTTCATCTAAAGGGCTTTTTACACTTGTGTTTCTTAACCCCGGACTTTCTCTGACCCAGGACTATCGTTAGTCCCGTACCAATTTTTTCAGCTTTTTACACTCGCCAATTAGTCCCGTACTATCTCTTGTCCGGGGCTAAGGAGAAAACTGACCTTTTTACACTCGTATTTCTTAGCCCCGGACTTTCCAAACCACATGAATATTCATAATTACGCTGTGTACTGTACACGTACACGCACGCACCGGCAGCAATTGATTACCTCGTTTCTGATTGGTCAGTGAGGGTCGGACTTCGTCTCCGTCGCTTAGCCCAGGATTATTTTTTCGTTCTGTTTACACTCACTTGCAATTGCGGTGGCACCGCAATTGCGGTGCTAACCCCTGCTATTTTGCAGGGCCAGATAGTACCGTACTATCGGTGGGGCTAGCCCACTTTGGCAAAAACGAGTGTAAACAGAAAGTGGGCTAAGGATAGTCCCGTACCAACGGTGGGGCTAAGGCCCCCCCCCCCCCCCCCCCCCTTAGCCCCACCGTTGGTCCGGGGCTAAGCAAAATTTTACAAGTGTAAACACTTTTAAGGGCTTTTTACACTTGCGTTTCTTAACCCCGGACTTTCTCTGACCCAGGACTATAGTTAGTCCCGTACCAATTTTTTCAGCTTTTTACACTCGCCAATTAGTCCCGTACTATCTCTTGTCCGGGGCTAAGGAGAAAACTGACCTTTTTACACTCGTATTTCTTAGCCCCGGACTTTCCAAACCGCATGAATATTCATAATTACGCTGTGTACTGTACACGTACACGCACGCACCGGCAGCACTTGATTACCTCGTTTCTGATTGGTCAGTGAGGGTCGGACTTCGTCTCCGTCGCTTAGCCCAGGATTATTCTTTCGTTCTGTTTACACTCACTTGCTTGGCACCGCAATTGCGGTGCTAGCACCGCAATTGTGGTGCTAACCCCTGCTATTTTGCAGGGCCAGATAGTACCGTACTATCGGTGGGGCTAGCCCACTTTGGCAAAAACGAGTGTAAACAGAAAGTGGGCTAAGGATAGTCCCGTACCAACGGTGGGGCTAAGGCCCCCCCTTAGCCCCACCGTTGGTCCGGGGCTAAGCAAAAATTTACAAGTGTAAAAAGCCCTCTTCTGGCATACATGTTGTTAGTACCGATAATCATGTATGTATAATCAGTGATGTTCCTAACTGACGACGACATTAGGTTTTTGCCGCTGGTTCAGTGACAACATGTATACTGAGTACAGTAAACTCAAATTGTTTTTGACATAGTATGATGACAAAGCAGGATTCACGCCAGGATTTTCTCATACTTGTGGATTATCGCAAATGCACTATAGGCGCGTACACAACGAAGCGCGAAAGACTCTAATGTTCAATACAACACAGATAAATCACCGCTAAAATACCACTTTTGAAAGGTCATGCACCTATAAAAAGAGAAGTGAGGACAAACTATGGGGAAGAAATTGATACATATTGACGCTAGTAATAACTCATAATATTAATTTGTAATATTTCTACTCTTTGTTAATATGTGGAAACATGATGAACACATCGTTTTCAGAAACATCTGTAGGTCACTGTACTGTATAGAAGTTTCAGTAGTGTTTAAACAGTCCCACTCATTTGTAACTTTTTCTCGTCGAAAAAAAAAGAATGAAATAAAAAGTTGAAACAAACTGAAGTCGTTTACTTTCATTTTTACAAGGGAAACCAGAGCAGGCATTAATTCCACGTTGAATGCAAAAGTATGCCAGCAGTGAAACTGACAATACATCAACAACAAAAGCAGGGATACAGTGACAAAAACAACAACAACCACAAGTAGCAATTATCATTGAAAATGGTTAAATCATGTTTGTTATGAAATCACGAACAGATGTCAAGGACAGGATATTGCGCTTGTGATTATTTGTTGCTCGTTAGAAAGTAATAAAGACTAAAAAACACGCAAATAGAAAAAAAAAAATACCAGTAAAACTAAAACTAAGTCACAACATTGAAGGTCGAAGGAGAGATTGAGCACGGAGTGGTATGGTGGGGGCGTGTAACGTTTCATTAAAAAAAAAAAAAAAATCTTACTAGCAAGATTGGAAATGCGGGGCATTCATTTTTTTTTCTTCTTAAGCAGCATTAGTTGCAACAGAATTATGCAATGTTAAAGTGGTCATGACGTTATTGGCCGACATTTCTCCATTAATCTGCAAAGTTTTCCTTCGCACCTCTTTTCTTTTTGTCAAAGTTAAAGACATGATATGCATATTTTTTTGTGTCAAAAATATATATAGGCCTTATCATTATGCTCCGAAATGTGTATATATATATATATATATATATACATATATACAAATAAGTAGGCGACCTATATATTAGCAAGCACTAGTGAATTTATCACCACGCACTCCATGAAGAGTGATTATGAATTAATCGTATCTTCCATGTCCAATGTCCCATTTAAAGGGGATAGCTAGTAACTGATCGGTGGGAGGCAGTGGGAATGCTGGATCATGATTGTTCCAATCCTTGTGGGATTCATAGAGTACATTATATATCTATTGTTGTGTGAAAATTATTTGCTTCAGAATGGTCTCATAGTCAAGTAATGTGCGGTTTAATGTTTCCAGGTTAGCGTGCCTGGTCAGTGACAGGGCATTAATCTGCACATTACTTGAATACGAGACCGTTCTGAAGCAAATAATTTTCACACAACAGTAGATACACAATGTACTCTTAAATGAATCCCACAAAGATTGGAACAATCATTTCCCAGCATTCCCACTGATCGGTTACTAGCCATCCCCTTTAAAATCACGTGAAGCTTTTTCAACTCACTAAAGGATACATTTTTTATCCAAAACATAATTTCAACTATGTCAGAATGTTGGCCTGTTTGACACTCCAAGAAGTACTACAAAAAAGTGATATCATTTTGCAAATTACATGTAGTATGCTATTTGCAAAATGATATCACAAAGCAATTCTGAAATTATGAACACCTTCATACCGTTACTCCGTGAAATGTAACAATTTCTAACAAAACAATAATTGTGACATCACAAAGCATTTGACGTCGTGCACTGTGTCGTATCTTACTGTGAAGCTAAACATTCCCCCCCCCCCAAAAAAAAAAAAAAATAATAATCTGAATACGTTAATGAAGTGACTTATCATGGGTACAATGTGATGTCTTTATGGACGCGAGATGTATGGGTTTGCAGATACGCACACATAATGCATTGCCCATAATCATGTTCGTATAAAAAACACCCAGCATTAATCAAATTCCCAAGTGCTTGATAAAAGTCCATTATATCACTGCGCTGCTGCAATGGACAATCCATCTTAATTCACTGAGACATCACTCAGATAAAATTGAACTTAGAAGAACTTTTGGTTTCACACAGTACATCCAGACAATGGCCGGGTAGTTTCGCATTCTCATTACGTGCAGTGGGGCCCCTCCTCCTTTCCAAAAACAACAAAAACCAAAGTTTTACCAGCAACAATGACTGATTCATTTCTTTTTACAGTGATCAGTGAAGTTTACATAGTGTTACAAAATACCATACTTAAAAGGATATGTCCACCCTCATACACATGTCAATTGAGATAACGCAACAATATAAGTGGAACGCATCAGTGAAAGTTTGAGGAAAATTGGACTATCCGTTCAAAAGTTATACATTTTTAAAGCTTCCGTGCAGTCACTGCAGGATGAAGAGACTACTGCAGTTAATGATGCCATATGCGTAGAACGATAAAAGGAAAAATATGAAGAGAATTCCAAAAAATTTCATTTTTTTTTGAAAAAAAATACACATTCCCTCAAATTGTAACTGACATAGATATGTTAGGGTGATATTACTCCCCTCGCCTTTTGAAAGAGGCAAGCCATGTGCTATTTCATTATACGAGAAAAGTTGAAATATGTTGAATTTTCTTTATATTCCCTTTATATCGTTGTACACATATGGCATCACAAGCTGTTGGATTCTTCACATCCAGCGCGATTATGGATCTGAAACCTAAAAAAGTCATAAATTTTGAACGAATTCTCCGATTTTACTCAAACTGTCACGTATGTGTTCTGTGAATATTGCTGCATTCTCTCAATCCATGTTATGTTTATGAAGGTGGAAGAAAGGCATGGTCGAGTGGAAATAAGGCACCCTTAGCGGTGAAGTAGTCGTTGCAGGAGCTCTGACGTCGGGCAGGCCTATAGTCTATGTATACCTAGTGGCGAAACAAGCTTCGAAGAAGCCACTATCAATACAATCTAGTACGATTAAGTTTACATTGGACCTTATCTGTTACAGCAAATTAATTTTTAATCCTATTTTCAATCATGTACTTTTTTCACAACGACGAATCTGCGCTTTTTGCATGAGGTGAAGGCGGCATCCATTGCTGTGTTATTTTGTTGCAAGGCCCCTAGGAATAACAGTATGTAAACGACGGGGCAGATATCCCATGATACTCAGTTTGTGAATGAGAATGGCTACCGCCCAACAAATCAACGCACTATTGATAACAAGGCAACGCAATTATAATCTTAATGCGCTGGGCGCGGATTTGCAGACCTACTGGGGTTGCTCGGTCCATTGTTGAAACATTATCTCTCCTCGCAATGCTAATTTGAGAGCGCGCAAAGATCACCGGGTGTAAGCATCCGGAATCCAGCATGGACCACGAGGTACACCATCCTTGTTTTTCCATTATGACCACGTGATGACAGACTTACAGGTCAAACTGCGGGAATGGACATACCAATGCAACCCTATGAACTCTCGTGTATGGAATTTGCCAATAGCAAAGACATTCGCAATGATAAGCTAATACATACTTGTGTAATACATGTACGTCATGTATCAACTGTGTTCCTGTGTGGATACTTATGTGTGTGTGCGTTACATGTACATTATTGCACACATATATCACGTATCCTTCCATATAATTATCAAATTACTCGGTGAATTGGTTTCACTCTCACCTCAATCTCATCCTGTCGCCATGCTAGTCAATCTATGAATAAAGGCCTACATGTACTTTCACTTGACTTTGATAGACGGTCATAATGTAACAGCTTGGCAGAGAATAACATTACATTACATTTTGAGTTCGACTTTTTTTTCCAATTATAAAACAACAACAACAACAACAACAACAACACCAACAACAAATCCTACCGGCTTCCAAATGTTGCCTTATTTCTAACTTTTTTTCTACATGAAATCATCCAAAAGTATTTCGTTGCCAAGGACCTTTTATCTATGTTTTTCCCTTTACATTAATTGACAACATGTATATAACAATATCATAAGTCTATAGACCTACTGCATTGGTTTTGTAAGGACTCTGAGCTAAATTCGCCGTATGATGTGGGATTGCAGTCATACCAACCTTTGCTTGAAATGGGACTAAAATAAAATAATTGAATTTCATTACTTTAATTTCGTTTAGAATTTCTTTCACTCTTCACTCCCTCTGCGTTGAAGGATTCTGCGTTAAAAATTATTCAAGAACTCACATGCCCAAATTTTCAAGTAATATGCTTCGAAAGTGACGTCTGTGTTATTCTAGATGAAAATGACATACATACACAGACCTCGGGGTAAATTCCATGAGCATTCTAATGTATTTGAATGTAACATGGCCAGATTTTATCGTATTTCATTATGAATACATTATTATATACGGTGTTGGATATCGCCTATTTTGACATACACCATACAATGTATTGTTTGCATTTTGCTTCACTTGCTTTGACACGGACATTTCTGGATGTTGTTTTTATTGATGATATTCTAATGAAACATGCTTCTTTATTCCGTATCGGGCACGCCACAAGTTAAGTTTATAGTGATATTTACTAGTACTCCAACATCTTTTTGTGAAAATGATAACTCGAGAAATGTTGAAATAATGTTGATGATTATAATACTAATGACGATGATAATGATGATAATAATGATAGTAATGATAATAATAATAATAATAATGACAATGATAATAGCAATAACGATACTAATAATAGTAATGGTTTTCGGTTGAAGATATTAGTTTCAGTTGTCAAATACTGGAATTGAGCAATAAAGTAGTCCATGGAGGGTAAAAAAGATTTGGAAAGAAATCTGAATCGTTATCTACATTCAACACAAAAAAAGACAAGAAACACATAATGTGAATTTATTTGTTATGAACCCCTGCCTTCTTAGTTTCTTGTTTATTTTCTGCTTCCCATGGTCTTTCATTTGTTCTTTCACTACAGTTGTAGAAATGAACTGAAATGGAAATAAGGTAAAAAAATGAGATACATTCTGGAATAATAATAAGAATAATCGATTTGAATGAAAAAAACAAAAACACGAGTTTTACATTTCATATTTCATATTAACGTGAACGATTTTACGGATATTTCATTCATTAATCATCGACTGGCACTCACATCATTTTAGGCAAATATGTCTCTTTCTTATCTCCTTTAAGTACCATCGCTGACTACAAGCAACAGTGCAAATAAAATCACAGTCAACGTGTATGTAATATCGGGAACTCATTACACGAGCCTTTAATCTCTAAAAGGAAAGTTCTTGTCTGTCATTTGTCCGTTGCATTTTTTATATTTGTTATTCTTCTTCTTACTGAAAACTTTGCTCTTCTTTAGATTCTCTCGTAATGAATCCTATAGCTTTCAACCGTTTCCGTCAAGTAGCTGCTGACCTCATAAAATATTTTAAACATAACCCATCCCGATCTAATAGGCATCGTTTTCAAGAAAATCCAACACTCACCAGTGAATGGAGTCACGGTGATATACTTTGCATACTTTATCTCATAAAACCGCTAACAAGGTCGTTGTGACAACAGCGATAGATTGCTGGCATAGATTACCATTGTTTTCTGTCAGTCGTGCCAACGGGGAAATTTGTCTGAAATGATTAAAGGGCTTTTTACACTTGTAAATTTGTGCTTAGTCCCGTACCAACGGTGGGGCTAAGGGAGGCCTTAGCCCCACCGTTGGTACGGGACTATCCGTAGCCCATTTTCTGTTTACACCCGTTTTTGCCAAAGTGGGCTAGCCCCACCGATAGTCCGGTACTATCTGGCCCAGCAAAATAGCAGGGTTAGCACCGCAATTGCGGTGCCAAGCAAGAGAGTGTAAACAGAACGAAAAAATAATCCTGGGCTAAGCGACGGAGACGAAGTCCGACCCTCACTGACCAATCAGAGACGAGGTAATCAAGTGCTGCTGGTGCGTGCGTGTACGTGCACAGTACACAGCGTAATCATGAATATTCATGTGGTTTGGAAAGTACCGGACTAAGAAATATGAGTGTAAAAAGGTCGGTTTTCTCCTCTTTTCTCCCGGACAAGAGATAGTACGGGACTAATTGGCCAGTGTAATAAGTTGAAAAAATGGTACGGGACTAACGATAGTCCTGGGTCAGAGAAAGTCCGGGGTTGAGAAACACAAGTGTAAAAAGGGCTTAAGTGGATTAAGTGAATGCAGCAACTTTAATTGGAAACATCACTACAAAGGATGTTTAAAGGAAAACAAAACTCAAAGAGAAATGTGGATTGAATGAAAGCAACAACAATAGTAAAGCACATCAGTGAAATTTTGAGGAAAATCGGACAATCGATGCAAAAGTAATGAATTGTAAAAGTGTTGGTGTTGGAACCAATGGATAAGGAGATTACTGGAGTTTATGACGTCATGTGTGGACAACAATAAAAAGAAAATATAAAAGAAAATTCAACATGTTTTCACTTTCCTAGCGTACTGAAAGAGTGCTTGACTAACTGCTTTTAGAAAGCAGGTTGAATAATTGCTTCCCATATGTCAGTATCAAGTGGATGGAACATGTACTTTTCATGAAAAATTTATTTTTGTGGAATTTTCTTTATAACTTATTTTCTTGCTATTGTTGTCCACAAATGACGTCATGAACTTTATTAGTCTCCTTATCCAGTCATTGCAACGCCAAAATTTTAAAGATTCATAACTCTTGAATCGATTGTGGAATAGCGGTTGTAATTAAATTCTTTAACGTCCTATAATTACATTTCTCACGAGCCGTTCTGTTTTTGTCCGCCTGATATCCAATCTTTGAAACTATCATACATAAGGAGGTGACTACAACATACCGAGTAGAGCTAACACCTGTTTTAACGTAGGAATGGAAAAAAGTTTCATCTGGTTTGTGTCGAGGACAGGTGGCTATTTTATAATCATGTTTAGTAATATTTAACAGGTGTTTTTTTTTTTCTTCCTCCCACCATTTCCTTTACTTCCTCTAGGTATCCGCATCCGTATCAGATTCCGTATCCGTTCGTTGTCAAATGATCTACCTGTTTCCGACTTTTTCAGTGTTGATCTACTTTTGTCCGGTCAGTTGTGTTAAAAAAAAAAAAAAAAAAAAAAAGGTGATAAATATCTTCATATCACTAGTAAGCAATTAAAGCGAATGAACACGCCAGAAGGAACAGGTCGGAATATTACTCCTCGCATAACATTCTACTTTTTACACATTCTGAACAAAAGAATAGAAACAGAACAAAAATCCAAAGAACAAACAAGAAAACAAAAACAGGAAATGTCGTGAGTGTGAAAAATACATTTAGACAGTTTGTTTGTTCTTTTCTCCTTCCTCACTCGAAATTTAGGAAGCAGTCGCTGTTAAGGTTACAGAAGGGCTTTTTACACTTGTGTTTCTTAACCCCGGACTTTCTCTGACCCAGGACTATCGTTAGTCCCGTACCAATTTTTTCAGCTTTTTACACTCGCCAATTAGTCCCGTACTATCTCTTGTCCGGGGCTAAGGAGAAAACTGACCTTTTTACACTCGTATTTCTTAGCCCCGGACTTTCCAAACCACATGAATATTCATAATTACGCTGTGTACTGTACACGTACACGCACGCACCGGCAGCACTTGATTACCTCGTTTCTGATTGGTCAGTGAGGGTCGGACTTCGTCTCCGTCGCTTAGCCCAGGATTATTTTTTCGTTCTGTTTACACTCACTTGCTTGGCACCGCAATTGCGGTGCTAACCCCTGCTATTTTGCAGGGCCAGATAGTACCGTACTATCGGTGGGGCTAGCCCACTTTGGCAAAAACGAGTGTAAACAGAAAGTGGGCTAAGGATAGTCCCGTACCAACGGTGGGGCTAAGGCCCCCCCTTAGCCCCACCGTTAGTCCGGGGCTAAGCAAAATTTTACAAGTGTAAAAAGCCCTAGAGTCTTGCACGCCATTGAGATCAATCGAGGCTATATGATGCAATGAACTGTAATTCCATACGTCACAGTGTTGCAACCTGCTGACAGGATTGTAAAGGATTTTACTCTATGGTCCTCGAGGGAATCGTTTCCGCGTAGGTGTGTATTATATTCCGTCGACAAAATGCTTTCAACGTACTTGTGTGAATGGATGCGACCAGCATTCAAATCTACACTCAGCTGCCCTTGGGCATGCAATTTCCTACCACTTCTACACTCAAACAATACTTGAAATCTTCAATAATGCCACGCTATCGCTTGAGAAGATAAGAAACAAGAGACCCGCGGGTCTAGCGCTCACCTGAGTATCGCAAGTTCACCTTTTACGCAGTCACTAATCTAAATTATTCACAGCTCTACCAAAATTTGACAAGGCATTCTCAAGTGGAATATGAAAATGTACAATAAGGGCCCAATTTTTTTCAAGATTCCTTAATTTGGGGGAATTGGGGCCCCCTGGGGCCCTCTGGGTGGGGCATGGTGCCCAGTTTGATAAATTGAGATCCTGACCACCTAGGGATGCTACCTGCCAAGTTTGACAAAAATCCATCATGAGGTTTTCAGGAAGAAGATGAAAATGTACAATTCAGGCCCCCATTTGGACCCTTCCAACCACCCCCCCCCCTACCCCCAAGAGGGGCACCCCTGGATCTCCTATGAACAAACTTGAAACTACAGTCATTAATGTACTCACTCATAGTATTATCTCAGCTCTATAACTTCTGATTCTAGAGAAGATTCTTAAAGATTCCTTCATTTGGGGGGTTTGGGCCCCCTGGGGGCCCCCTGGGCGGGGCATGGTGCCCATTTTAACAAATTGAGATCGTAACCCCCTAGGGATGCTACCTGCCAAGTTTGGTGAAAATGGGTCATGGGGTTCTCAAGGAGAAGATAAAAATGTACAATTTAGGCCCCATTAGGACCCCTCCTCACCCCCCCCCCTGGGTCCCAAGGGGGGCACCCCTGATTCTGCCATGAACAAACTTGAAACTACAGTCATCAATGTGCTAACTCATAGTATTAACCTAGCTCTATCACTTCTGGTTCTAGAGAAGAAGATTTTTGCGGATTCCTTAATTTTGGGGGGGTTTGGGCCCCCTGGGGGCCCCCTGGGTGGGTCATGGTGTCCATTTTAACAAATGGAGTTCCTAACCCCCTAGGGATGCTACCTGCCAAGTTTGGTGAAAATGGGTCATGGAGTTCTCAAGAAGAAGATGAAAATGTACAATTTAGGCCCCATTAGAACCCTTCCCCACCCCCCTCCCCTGGGTCCCAAGGGGGGCACCCCTGATTCTGCCATGAACAAACTTGAAACTACAGTCATCAATGTACTAACTCATAGTATTAACTTAGCTCTATCACTTCTGGTTCTAGAGAAGAAGATTTTTACAGATTCCTTAATTTTGGGGGGTTTGGGCCCCCCTGGGGGCCCCCTGGGTGGGGCATGGTGCCCATTTTAACAAAATGAGTTCCTAACCCCCTAGGGATGCTACCTGCCAAGTTTGATGAAAATCGGTCATGGGGTTTTCAAGAAGAAGATGAAAATGTAAAAAGTTTACGCACGACGCACGACGGACGACGGACGACGGACGACGCACGACGCACGACGCACGACGCACGACGCACGACGGACGCCGGACGAAGGGCGATCGCAATAGCTCACTTGAGCCTTTGGCTCAGGTGAGCTAAAAATGGGCGGGGCATGTTCAGTTTTAAGGAAACATGATCTTTAATTCCAGCCCCTATACAGATTATGCTTATGATTAGTGCCCCCCCCCCCGAAAGAAATATATATATATATATATATACATATATATATATATATATATATATATATATATATATATATATGTTTTGAAGTCAGTAGAGTCATTACCGATAAAGAATTGTGAAGACTTTAAGTAGCAATGACTTTTGGGGTTGATCAGTCTTCTTTCCTACACAAGTAGTAGTAGCGCAGTAGTAGTTACAGTAGTAGTAGTAGAAGTAGTGGTATAATAATGATATTAGTAACAGTTGCAATGGTAAGGATGATGATAATGATAATGAGATATTGGACATGATATGAATCATTAACGCCAAAGAATTATTGAGAACACTTTAATAGAGAAATTAATTTGGGGGTTGACCAGTCTTCTTTTCAACACAAGTAGCATTAGTCTTGTAGAAGCAGAAGTTGCAGTAACAGTAGTAACAGAAGTAGTAGTAGTAGTAGTAGTAGCAGTAGTAGTAGTAGAAGTAGTAGAAGTGGTATAATGATAATGATTATAGTTACAGTGATGACAAGGATGATGATAATGATAATAACATATTGGATATGGATTACTTGTACAAAAAGAATACGAGATTGGAAAAAAAAAGTAAGCCAAAAAATGTGTGTCAACATAAGTAATTGTCATATTTTTGAATTTCTTTTTTTTTTAGACACCGTATCAAGTCTGAGCAATCAAAAGTGTATCTTACATGTATATTTTGATCAAAAACATTTAAGTAGTAAGTAAAGATCTACTCCTTTGATACGAAAAAATAGCATAATCAAAATTGAAAACAAAGTGATTTTTTGTGGGAAATACAGAAATGCTACAATATTCACAGTTGTTATTTTAACCCTTTATTTCATTGCATACCTATCTAAGGATCTTCTCGTTTACTTATTTTCTTCTACACAATTTGGACGGAAGCTGTGGTACAGCAGTAAACGAACTGAGAGAAAATAAAACAAAGTTTCCGTAGGGGACTTTCTTGTAACTACAAGGAGCACTGCCTTGACCTTTGACCCTAGCCAGCCAATCGTGCCGTTGCCTCTGGCAAGAAATTCCTATTCGTCTAATATTTTCCTTCGTCAGTACATTCTTATGAGGCAAAGCCCTATTATGTACTCATATTCACAGTTCACATATCATATGTGACTGTGCACCTCGAAACGAACATAAAGTCGCACACACTGAGTTTGCGTGAGGACTGAAAATAAGTGAAATGGGTCAACCTAGCCGAACTTGACTTTTTAATATTTTCTGAAAGAGCGGGTCTTCTTTTACATTATGCTAAAATTTGGTATCATAAAACAGGCAGGAAAGTGTGTTTTTTAGCAGTTTATCTCGAACATTTTTGGTAGAATAGTGTGGTTAGGTGTGTCTTTAGAATCCTTTTTTCATTTCTAAAAAAACCTTGTCCACCTCTTCATTTTCAACTCTAATAACTTTTGAAAAGATAGTGCTACTGCTTTGAAAGTTGTCATTAATTATGGACAGAATGTGTTAATGAGGCATGCTTAATTTCAGTTTAATCTGATAATCCCTTCATTGTTGTTACTCTGGTGGTTTACTTCCTGCTTTTTGTCCCATTCATCACACAACCAGCACGGTTTGGTAAAGATTAAGCGCTTGAATAGACACTGTACTTCAGAGCCTCTTTTCTCAGTTCACACTTTTCCTGAGTTTGTGCTTTCTTTCCAATATTTAGATAGGTTAGGAGAGTCCATCTGATTTGAATTATACATCATTTTAAAGCTTAAGGTCTGCTCTTTCAGAATGTGGTCTTATCTAAAAATTCATGTCTGGCGACTTTTTGTTTGTTTTGAGGTGCAGGGTCACATATTATCACGTTTGCTAAACGGGAGTGCCAGAGTTAAGCCAGCTGCTCAGAGGTCACGAAACTGCGCGCGCAAAATTGTCACGGTGCATGTTGTACTGTACTAGGAGTCGATATCTTGAAGTCATGGGCTGGGCTGGTATTCTGTCGGAATATCTACATTGTGACTTACATACCCACCAGCGACTTTTGCGTTCATTACTACATAATCATAGGAAAATAGCATTGGCTTTTCTTTCAGGAAACAATGGAAACTACACGGGTACGCCACTGCATGCACGTGACGGTATCTGCGTAGTCCGAGACGTCCAGGCTGGACAATCAAATCGAATTGATATCATGCATTTTAATCATGTGGGCCTACTCTGTGTAGCACAAATCTTCTATCCAGAACGCCCTAGATGTTGTTGTTGTTCATTTTCCATCTGTGAAGATGGCTGGATAGCCCATATTCAGCTACACTAAGCTGGTCTTCCATGGGCTCCAGTTGGATGTGGGGTGGGACCACTTCACCGGGTTAGACACCCTGCTCTTTTCGATGAATGAATGAAGCGGGATCTTTTACGTGCATGAGCTGTGACTCTCTCATACACGGGACCTCCATTTTATGTCCTATCCGAGGGACAGAGTGTTTTGCCTCTTGCCAGAGGGGACGGTATGTTTACACACGACATTGCTCAGTCCAGACTCGGGTTCGAACCCGGGCCGCGTGATCGTGAGGCAGACGCGCTACCGACTGAGCCAACTCACCGCCCTAATATTATATTAATAATACTAATACTATATTATGAATACTAATACTATATTATGAAGAATTTTATCGCAAAAACGATCTCACTCCATTCTTGTTGAGTTGGAATATCCGCGATTAAAGTTGCTAAAATCAAAGAAAACAATAAGAAAATACAGGATATTTTTCAATCATCACTTCTAATTTATTCCTTGTTTCAAGGCATTTCTGGAATGTTCAATTTTCCTCTGTCTGATGATGGACTTGAATATTTTAAAAATGTTTAAAAATGGCGCTTACTTCATTTTGCCATAAAACTCTACATTTTTCGTTATTGCTGCCATAAAGGGGCCTCATGAATCATTCAAGTATTCTATTCCAGCAATGACAGGCACGAGGATTAAACCAACATTTTGAAAAATCAAACCTAAATCATCTCTAAAACGTCAGTGATTATAATAATGCAATACTAATAGACCCTTTGTGTATTCTTAATACCCCCCCCCCCCCCTCACCCCCGATGCCTTTCTCACGGATCTCTCTTACGGGCCTCTCTCTCTCCCTCTCTCATAGTTTGTACTCTACTCATCTCAGTTTTTGGAGTCAAAGGGGGCCTGAGTTTTCGATCCTAGCAGAATCTTCGTCAGAGGCAAACATTTAATGACAAACAGGCAGGGAGAGCAATCCCACATACATGTATAAGGACTTCACACAACAAGAACAGTCAGGGACAGGCTGGGGACACAGAACAAAGGACAGTTTTTAATCCAAATTTCATTCATATACTGGCTGTCCTTGACATTACGTAAATTGCATCTGGATAAAGGCTGTGTGGTCTTCCTCCCCCCCCCCCCCCTCTCTCTCTCTCTCTCCCTCTCTCTCAACCTACAGGATACAGCCTCCCTAGAGCCTCATGAACTCAGTCTACCATTACAGTGATCACAAAGAACGACGAGCTGAACTAACCTTGACTATAACCACAGCACACCACATTAACGCAAATTAGATCGGAATATTAATGTAATCAGCACGATACGTCTCTAAAATGAATTTGCGGCATCCCCGCCAAGCACTAGTCTGGCTACCAGACCGTCGGCTCGCACTTATTTCCATACCAGAATATTAACGCCCTCTAACGACAAAACTTGAGAAGTAGCAGGTTCAGGTGGATAGTTTGCCTTCGGCAAAGGAATCGACTTCGTCGCTGCGGAGACGGCATTTTGTAAAACAAGTACAGTTGGCAAAGGGTCTGGAAACCAGACTACGCAAGCACAGACATCTAAAACATTGCAGATCACTACGTAGATGGACGCACTCACATCTAACGCTAAGAGGATATTGATAGACTCTTTTTGGTTCAGCGCACATTTCCCACCCTCCACCCCTAGGCTTGTCTCCTGATGAAGCGCGTGCCGTAATGTGCGCATGAATACACTGCCAATCATCACGTGCCACCCCCCCCCCCCCCAACGTGGCTATCATTTCACTTCCCTGGTGAATAAAATGCATCTAGGGACCTTAATGACTCCAATACACCTACAGTCGGCCTCAATGGCCTTCACTTCTATCGGATGCACTTTTAAATTGAGTTGTTTAAGACCTTGAAAGTTGGCATCCGCTACGAGAGTATTATAGAGCAAGAGAAAATTCTCAACATGAACGACAACGAACGGATGCATCAAAAACAGTCGAAGGTCAGGCACGGAAGTGAAAATATAGAATAAATAATACAGTTTCATTTCTATTAGAAATATCTCCAGCATATTTCGGTTGGTATATACCTAACCATAAAAAAATATGCCTACAATAATATTGAACAAGAACATGGCAATTACTACAATGGTATGATTAATGTTTGAGCCTTTTTTTTTTTGTTTACCTTTACCGGTAAACATATTTTCATTTATCTTGTAGTGTTGTTGTTGTTGTTGTTGTTGTTGTTGTTGAGTTCATATTATGCTGTTTATAACCAGTAACATTACCGTTACACTAGCAAAGTAAAAATGATTGAAAAGTAGAATAGAAAAGTACAAGGGGTTATAAAGTACCTACATTCGCCATTATTTTGCTTTTCAAGGCAGGTTTTTAATCTTGAAATGGTTCATTATTATTCAATCTTTAAATGCAGTCGATTAGTCATACATAGCAGACAGCATGCTGTTGTACATGACGGATTTCCATATCTGACTGTGTTGCATTTCAGTTGTAGATTCAATCTGCATTAACCGACGACAGCTGTTTTTATTCTGTTTGAAAAATTTTCTAATCTTTTATCGTCTCTGGTTAGATAAAACAAACCGCAGTTGTCATTATAGGCCTATATGGGTAATAGCCTTAAGGAGGACGGCCTCACTTCCACAAACACGACAGAGCTTGATTAACAAGAAATGATTTTCATTTAATTCGCTGCACAAAATGTAGACAAAGGAACGTTGAGCGGATTAGCAATGAATGCGAAGCTAATGGCGGTATAGTGTTATTTTACTACACCTACTGACTTTCCGCTCCTTCAAGTACCAGCGACATTGGTAACTAGTGCACATAAAATGAAATTGGACCTTGATGGACTCTACAAAAGGACAATTAAGGTAGACGTATTGTCGGGGGGGGGGGGGGATTGGGATACTCGTAATTCATATCAGGATAAACTCTGATCTTACAGCCACTTTCACTCTGTCTTCCGGGATAGGGTTGTTTTTCTTGTCAGTCATTGTTCGTTCGTTTGTTTTACCCTTTCAAACGTTGCCTTTAAAATTGTCGCGTACTATTGTGAGAGCTAAAATACTCCAAATCTCCCGAGGGAGGCTGAAAGGGAGGGCGAGACAAGTAAAAATACAAAGTGAAAACAAACAAACAAACAAACAAACAAACAAACCAAAACACTCTATCATGATTTCTTTTAGTGTCATTTGTACGGGTAGCCGAATTTCTCGATCGATCTTCGTAGCTGGCATACATATTGCTCTCCAAAAAATATACTGTAGGACGGTTACAATAACGACGATGGTAATTAACGCCCATCGGTTCCTTTTCCGTGTTCCTCCACTTTCATGTCCACGTTCAATATGATACAAAACATTGGAGACTCGAGCACAGCGTATAGGTTTACATTGTCAAGAGAGCAGGCACAATGATATATTATTACAACAAAACTGAATCGACGAGTTCTAATAGCAGCAATACGTATATTATACGTATATCATTGTACCGTCGCTATCGACGTTATCTATTGTAAGTACTTAAAGGGGGAGTATAGCTACATTGCAATAGAGGTAAAGAGTCCTTGTAAAATTCCGTTTTATATTGCATCATTGTCGTGCTCTACTTTGGAGGGGCAGGAGTTCCATCTCAATAGCTCTTTGCAAAGTACAAGGTGTGGCTTTAATCTAAGGGCTGTCGATTGGATACTGCAATAGCAGCTGAAGCAACAACAGCAACAATAGAGAGAAACAACCTCACATTGCGGGACATGTTGAGTCAATGGGAAGCAATACGCTGAACACTGGGGATCCTGTGACGAATAGGTCACAGATTGGACGGGGGTCACTAAGTTCTAGCTCCAACAACAACCTCGTGGGGTGCTGATTCGGCTTGCTCCCACCACGCATCTATACGTATAAATGAATATTCTAGTAGGATGCTTCAAACAGAAATGCGAGTACAGCAAATACATGGAACTGGATGAATAGAACTAAGGATGTTAGACAATCTGCTACGAGAGTATTATAGAGCAAGAGAAAATTCTCAACATGAACGACAACGAACGGATGCATCAAAAACTATTATGCTGTTTATAACCCGTAACATTACCGTTACACTAGCAAAGTAAAAATGATTGAAAAGTAGAATAGAAAAGTACAAGGGGTTATAAAGTACCTACATTCGCCATTATTTTGCTTTTCAAGGCAGGTTTTTAATCTTGAAATGGTTCATTATTATTCAATCTTTAAATGCAGTCGATTAGTCATACATAGCAGACAGCATGCTGTTGTACATGACGGATTTCCATATCTTACTGTGTTGCATTTCAGTTGTAGATTCAATCTGCATTAACCGACGACAGCTGTTTTTATTCTGTTTGAAAAATTTTCTAATCTTTTATCGTCTCTGGTTAGATAAAACAAACCGCAGTTGTCATTATAGGCCTATATGGGTAATAACCTTAAGGAGGACGGCTAAGATTGCTCACTTCCACAAACACGACAGAGCTTGATTAACAAGATATGATTTTCATTTAATTCGCTGCACAAAATGTAGACAAAGGAACGTTGAACGGATTAGCAATGAATGCGAAGCTAATGGCGGTATAGTGTTATTTTACTACACCTACCGACTTTCCGCTCCTTCAAGTACCAGCGACATTGGTAACTAGTGCACATAAAATGAAATTGGACCTTGATGGACTCTACAAAAGGACAATTAAGGTAGACGTATTGTCGGGGGGGGGGGGGAATTGGGATACTCGTAATTCATATCAGGATAAACTCTGATCTTACAGCCACTTTCACTCTGTCTTCCGGGATAGGGTTGTTTTTCTTGTCAGTCATTGTTCGTTCGTTTGTTTTACCCTTTCAAACGTTGCCTTTAAAATTGTCGCGTACTATTGTGAGAGCTAAAATACTCCAAATCTCCCGAGGGAGGCTGAAAGGGAGGGCGAGACAAGTAAAAATACAAAGTGAAAACAAACAAACAAACAAACAAACAAACAAACCAAAACACTCTATCATGATTTCTTTTAGTGTCATTTGTACGGGTAGCCGAATTTCTCGATCGATCTTCGTAGCTGGCATACATATTGCTCTCCAAAAAATATACTGTAGGACGGTTACAATAACGACGATGGTAATTAACGCCCATCGGTTCCTTTTCCGTGTTCCTCCACTTTCATGTCCACGTTCAATATGATACAAAACATTGGAGACTCGAGCACAGCGTATAGGTTTACATTGTCAAGAGAGCAGGCACAATGATATATTATTACAACAAAACTGAATCGACGAGTTCTAATAGCAGCAATACGTATATTATACGTATATCATTGTACCGTCGCTATCGACGTTATCTATTGTAAGTACTTAAAGGGGGAGTATAGCTACATTGCAATAGAGGTAAAGAGTCCTTGTAAAATTCCGTTTTATATTGCATCATTGTCGTGCTCCACTTTGGAGGGGCAGGAGTTCCATCTCAATAGCTCTTTGCAAAGTACAAGGTGTGGCTTTAATCTAAGGGCTGTCGATTGGATACTGCAATAGCAGCTAAAGCAACAACAGCAACAATAGAGAGAAACAACCTCACATTGCGGGACATGTTGAGTCAATGGGAAGCAATACGCTGAACACTGGGGATCCTGTGACGAATAGGTCACAGATTGGACGGGGGTCACTAAGTTCTAGCTCCAACAACAACCTCGTGGGGTGCTGATTCGGCTTGCTCCCAACACGCATCTATACGTATAAATGAATATTCTGGTAGGATGCTTCGAATAGAAATGCGAGTACAGCAAATACATGGAACTGGATGAATAGAACTAAGGATGTTAGACAATCTGTTCGGATTTTTAACCCGTTCCATACTGAATTCTGAAATGGCAATAGACTTAATACACAGGCCACCAGGTACCCGTATGGAAAGGGTTAAGAAAACATTTCAATATCATGAGGTCAGATAAACCGACAAATGAAGAGCAAAATCTTAATCTTCCAGTTTTGTGAAGTGTCAACATTCATTGAGCCTTTAAAGGCATTGTTGACCGTTGGGAGCAGTGATTAAAAAAAAGAAAATGTCCGAGTTATCACATTTGATGCATATGTGGAGGTAAATTGTATAACAAAACATAATACGAGCTAAAGAAATTAACAATAAAACATAAAATATACGGAGATATTACTATTGTTTATCAGTATACCATAAATGTACACTGTTTATCATAGAAAATAATTTACTATGACTATTGTTCACTTTTTGTATATTTAACAATATTAATTTTACTGAATAGCATTTTTACATTAGTTGCTCTTATTCCTAACTCACATTTTGGAATTATTCTAAAGCACTTAAGCTGAGTTTTTGTTTCATCTGCAAACGGTAAATAATGCATTTAACTGAAATACAATTTTAATAATTCTCTGTTCCTTCATGAAGAGCGGGTCAAGTGATGTTAACTCGCGTTTTATCTCGATACAAGCCATTCAAGACAACTTTAACACTGTAATGCCTACTCTAAAATCTCCCAGAATAAGAGGACGCTCTTTTGGTTACATGGATAGATAAACAACTAAATCATATCAGTTATATATCAGTTATAATTATCACAATGTAGTAGTGACAGATATCGTATCATTATTCATACTGGAATAAATAGAGCGGAAGATGGCCGGAAGGTCCCACTTGTCTTAACACAGGGCAGATTGTGAAGATTGGCCGTCACGGACACAGAGACACAGAGACACACAGACACACACAGACACACACATACACACACACACACACACAGAGACTCCAACCCCAAGCACCTTCTGATCTGGAGATTCTCCCGCCTGAAACCCCTAAAAAACGGGAGACTCCAAGTTGATATGCGCGAAACGTGAAGTTCCTTGCGTTCGGGGCCCTGGAAGCTCTAGGGTTCAAGATGCTCTCTCGTGCTATCTAAGGCTTATTTTTCAACATACAGTGGCCATAAGTAAGAAATCCTTTCTAACGGGAGAGACAGAGCCAGGGCGGGAGAAATCAAATCTCAAGCGGGAGAACGGGAGATTTTGCAAAAATGGGCTTTCGGTGGGAGATCTCCCGTCGAAAGCGGGAGCGTTGGAGTCTCTGCACACATACACACACACTCATACACACAGCTTTCGTGCGGTATATGCGGTATGTCTGGTGTGCCTTACGGCTATCTTCCTATTTTTGAGTATGTATGTGTGTGTGTGTGTGTGTGTGTGTGTTTGTGTGTGTGTGTGTGTAAGTGTGTGTGAGGGTGTTGATGTGTCACGGAGAGTAAAAGAGTGCGCCTCAAGAAAGAAACAGACAAATGAAAAGAAACAGATCGAGATATTTCAAATATAACATGAAACGAAATCACCATTTTCCGAGTCTTCGGAGGATTTGCCAACATCGATATCACCTATTGTGCATGTACTTCTTATACGATTATGTTGTTGTTGTTTTGTTAAAACAGTTTATGTAAGGGAGAAATACATGGAGAATCCGAATGGGAACTTACCGCACAAATGTCGTTCCAAAATGCACCAAAGAAATAGTTTTCTTGCAGCTAGAAGCGCGCTTGAAGCCGGGATGGGTGCGGCGGAGGTCTGTGGCTGGCGAGCAGGCGATATACAGCAGCGGGCTACGAGACTGACTCTGCTTTCCCTTCGCTTTCGCTCACAGTATTTATCCAACCAGCACTCAGTCGACCACACCCTGCAGTCCTGTGAAATCATCTTGCAGTTTGTCAGACATGTCAGAGGAAGACACACTGTTTTGCGTGCGCACGCACACGCAAGGACGGTTTGATAGGCTGGTAGCGGTATTAACGCCAACAACTTCAGGTTGTAACTGTTGAAAGACAACGCAAGTTGGGATTACTTCACTTCGCATTGCAAGATGTATTGAAGATATGTTTGTTTGTTTGTTTGTTTGTTTGTTTGTCTGTTTGTTTGTTTGTTTCTTTGTTTTTTTTTCTCACAGAACCAAAACAAGATTCAGGCTGTCGGAAACTTCAGGAAATTATTCGCTGTTCCCCGCTAACTTTGCAAAAATACAAAATCCCGTGCGTGATCCTTGCATAGTTGAGCAAGTGAACAGAATATTATTATGGCCATTTTATTCACCATCAGACATTCCTAGCAGTACTAAACTTATATCGATGTTGAATTCGAGAAGTCTGTACATTGTCGATTCCTCATCAAGTAGACATATCGGTTTAGTTACTCTTGTAGGCCTACACCACAAGGTAAGATTTCATTTCCATACCATGACTTTAACCTTTTCCGTGCACAAATTTCACATAAATGTACCTATTGACAAGACGCACAGATGGTAATTGATAATCACAGAGCAAGATGGGACAGACGGATTAGTAGACGTTTAATGAAAATCAGACTTTAGGTTAAGAATCTTACATGAATTTGGAACATCCAAACTTTCCAAAGTCAGGGTCACTGTATCAGTGATGTTATAGAGCTGCAACCCAAAATCCAGATTGATTCTTTTAAAAACGTTTCTATCTCTTTTACCTGAAAGCAGTAGGAATACGAATTACTCAAATGTCTTACATTATGTTTGAATTTACTGACACATTGATAACATACAACCCTTTTAATAACAGTTGCATGTTTATTTAAGGTATATTCGAGGGTTTTAAAGGGAATAATGTTGAAACACTATTAATGCAAGAGGAAGGACAGGTTTTTAACAATTAACAATACAATATATGTTTGGTTTTTTTTTTTTTTCATTCAACGCCAAATCTATTGTCGCTTCAATGTGATATATCATTAGAATTACACAAGAATGATAATGATAAAAAAAGGAAATTCTATTAAAAATAATTTGCCTAGGAGAGAGCAATTGATTACAACTTTGCAGCGGTGATAAACCTGTACCAAGATATACCTGCAACAAGTCATTTCAATCTGGCCGTTTTAAAACACAGCAAAGATTTCTAAACTCCTGTCATGTTACTAGAGAAACCTTAAACTTAAATAGCTTCAAATTTCCTAAATAGTTCAAGTGTTGTTATGTCAGTGTGTTTTCATCCAAACGTCTCAAAGGGGTTTCCAATCTAAAATGCATAGAGCAGAATGGATAGACAAGCTACAAAAATGAAATAACACTTTAAAGAGGTTCTAAACGTATCATTAGATTATCACGTTTAGATATGTATTGTCTTTAATTGCTTTGAATATCAGGTGGCGGCGGCGGCATCCAGCCTAAACTCCGGCCCTTTTCTAATGTTCTTACCGAGGCCAGCTTCGCCGCTCTCTTGTGTGTGTGTGTGTGTGTGTGTGTGTGTGTGTGTGTGTGTGTGTGTGTGTGTGTGTGTTTGTGTTATTGTGCTTTAATGTTTTTAATATTTTATTTTTTTACATTTCGTTGTTTGTGTTCGCCTTTTGTGCGTTTTTTTAATTCAAATTTAAATGAAGTAGGGCAACTGTGCTATAAAAGAGTCAATGTTTTCTGAAAAATAGGAAATAATCACGCTTTCAAAATGACAGTATGAAGAAATGATGATTGTGTTCTGTGTAAGGTAAAAGTACTATTTGTTAAGATAACTTTCTTACAAAGTGTAGTCAAAAGTAAGTTGGAATCAAATTGCTCATGATAACAAACATTATAGTTTTGTTTTTCCAGTTCGAAATGAAATCCCATGTCATTGTTTATTGTTTAAAGGGGAAGGCTAGTAACTGATCAGTGGGAATCAGTGGAAATGCTGGGAGATGATTGTTTTAATCCTTATGGGATTCATTCAAGAGTTCGTTGTATATCTATTGTTGTTTGAAAATGATTTGCTTCAGAATGGTCTCATTTTCAAGTAATGTGCAGTGTAATGTTTCCAGGTTAGCCTCCCTGGTCAGTGACGGAGCATTAATCTGCACATTACTTGAATATGAGACCGTTCTGAAGCAAATTATTTTCACACAACAATAGATATACAATGAACTCTTGAATGAATCCCATAAGGATTGGAACAATCATTTCCCAGCATTTCCACTGATTCCCACTGATCAGTTACTAGCCTTCCCCTTTAAACAACTGTCTGGGAATATGATGCAGACCCCACTTTTTTTTTTCGTTTATTTTGTTAGTCTCATTTTTTTTTCTTTTTTATTACTTTTGAAGGTTTTCTATCTAAATTGAGATATGTCATTTAATCTGTGATAATATGTATCGATACTCCTTTTTATGTCATTCAAGGCCTTGCAGACAAAGTAGGTTTGCGGAAGCAAATTGTTGTGATTAATTATATAATATAAACTGAAAATGAAACTGTATTGATATCTGATTTCTTCACATTAGATTTTAGCTATAGAGTAGAATTTTACGTTTAATCAAAAGCTGCTGAGGACTATTCCCGAGAATAGTGCGACAGGTGTCTATGGGAAATGCGTGCTGTATTGAAAATCACTGATCCTCAATGAGTAAAGTCCGTTTTTTTTTTAATTTTTATTCGTGATCGGAGAGAGGGAACTGAAGTACAATGGGGAGGACATGCTTCACGAAGCAGTGTAACCTTGGTGACAGCTCGTGACCTTGGCAACATGCAGTGAGGCTGACAGGCACACACATACACACAAGCACACACACACGCACACACATACACATACACACACACCACATATTTATACACACATTCACAGCTCATCTTGCTTCATCGACCTCATGATTTAAACTGTACTTTCAAACACAAATTAACATGTCTCATGATCTGTATAATGAAGAGCTTGCTTCCAAAAGACGCTAAATTCATTGGAGAATGATGGATTTAGGACCATTTGGAAGCAAACTCTTCGCATGTCCTTCAACCCTTGAGTATCACAACAGGATGGCAACTTTGAAACGACTTTGGTTTTATTGGCAGAGAGACAAAATTCGTTGTCTCGTTATAAAACAGCTTTTAGAATGTAAATGTCTTATATTTTTGTTAAATTTACCTAAAGTAAAGTGGTTGTGTGTACTTGTTCCACCCGTGTGTACACGTCCAAGTATGAGTGTGTAATTATGTGTGTGTAGGTCTGTCTTTTTCTCTATGCGTGTGAATACGCGTTTGTGCATTTCTGAGGGGATGCTAAACATTACAGAGATGGATGTGATGCACAGTCACATCTATCAGCAAAATTAAATGCGAATAAAGAAAATGAATTCAGTTTATTTTTCACTACTATGCAAGGTTACTTCTCAACAACGTAAATGAACATCATCAAGCAACGAACAGTGATGCAACTGGAATTGATCAACTGTTTTGTCTCCTAGCAAGGGAGTGCAATTGATATGGAAGTATAACTCCAGTGTGTTTAAAACGGAACACAAGCAATATTGTATGCGCCGGAAATGGGTGAGATACGATAAGGATAATTATATCTCGACACTTTAGCCTTCTTATCGCACTGAAGCAGGAAGTAAGGGTGAAAAATATATATTACTCTTTTGCATTAATAAAGTATCGCTAATTGCTTCATTTCTCCTTTTTTTTTTTGGACGGGGGGGGGGGGGGGGGGGGGGGGGCTGGAGGGGAATACAAGGCCGTATTCACTAGACCAGCGCATGTCACACTTGTGTCTTCACATATTATGTAAATGTACCTAAAAAACCAACCAACAAACCAACCAATGTGTTCAATCTGAAATCCGCCTGACTACCAATTGAGGAAATAATATAAGCTGTGAGCAAAATGCACGCGCAAATCTTTAAGCAAATTGAAAACTTCATCATCATCACCATCATCAACAACAACAGCAAACAACTACAACTGAACGTATAAGTAGGCTCTTATTGAACTGGAGCAATATAATGCCCAACTGAATCAGCACTAAATCATGTAGATGAATAATATTGATCTCTTTGTCTTCAATCACGTCTACATGGATTAGGGGAAATCTGGTAAAGTCTATAGCACCAAGATCCGGGTAAAATCCATGATATTGGCCAGCTGTTCCCCATTACATGAGTCTATTCCGTCCTCCTCAAAGGCAGTGGCGGAGCTGTTCTGGAGCACACCGAAGTTCGTGAGCTCGCAGGACCTTATGAACACGATAACAAGAAGACGCCGCGGATCATCCCGCCACACACTGCCTCTTGGAGGACGTAGCCGACGACGATCTCAACAACCTGCTTGGGGGATTTACCATCGCTCAAATTGGTGTGCTGCCCAAAACTGAGCCTTTACTTTTGCCGAAGAAGAATGCAAGCCCCTGTTATCTTCGTGATCATATCATGTAATATCTCACTATGTCGATGAAAGCAGGTGAAAGAAAGTATTATGCAAACCTTTCTGTGTGTCTATCATTGGTTTCCACCTCCAATAATATTTCCTCTCTCTTTCCCTCTCCGTCTCATTCTATCTCACTCTTTCATTCACTTGTAATGAATGATATCTTGTCAAAGTGAAACCATGATAACACAAGAAACAGAATACATGGTGAGTCATAACGTTTCCTGTAAAAGATTGGAGAAAGGGTGAGCAATGAGAGTACAGCTGATTTGTTTGAATATATTTTCTTTTATATAGGGCACATATGACCCTGCATCATAAAATAACAATAACAACAACAACAGCAACAACAACAAAAGGGTCCCCAGACATGGATTTTTAGTTATGAGCAGTTTCTGAATGAGTAGACTTTAAGCTGTAAAATGATATATAACTAATTACAAATTGACTCTCCTAACCTATCTAAATATTGGCAAGAAAGCACACATGGTGAAAAAGTATGAACTGAGAAAAGAGGCTCTGAAGTACCGGGTCTATTCAAGCGCTTCAATCTTTACCAAGCCGTGCTATAGTTGCGCATTGAATGGGACAGAAGACAGGATGTGAACCACTGGACCAACAACAATGAAGGGATTATCAGACTAAAGTGAATATTAAGCATGCTTTATTAATGCATTCTGTCCATGATTACTGTCAACTTTCAAAGCAATAGCATCGCCCTTTCTAAAGTTATAAGAGTTGAAAGTGAACAGTGTGTACAGCGCATTTTGTTTGTATGTTTGTTTGTTTGTTTAGAAATGAAAGGGGACTCTATTAGACACACATAATCACACTGTTCTACAAAAAAAAAAAACAAGTTTTCAAAAAAACTGCTAAAAAACACATTCCTGTTGGTTTTGTGATCCCAAAATTCAACATACTGTAGGAGAGGACTTGCTGTTTTAGAAAATATGAAAAACTCAAGATTGACCAGGTTGACCCGTTTCACTTATTCAGTCCTCACACAAAATCAGTGCGTGCGACTTTTTGTTGGTTTTGTGATAAACGGTCACATTTATATATATAACAAAGCTCATAGTGATTAATGGTAAACAATAATAATAGTAATAATAATAATAAGAAGAAGAATGATTATAATGATAATGATAATAATGATAATAATATTAATAAGAATAATGATAATAATAATAATAATATTAATAATAATTAATGATAATAATAATTATTATTATCATTATAATGATAATAATAATAATAGTAATATTCAACATTTTTGTATCATAAGAAAGCCTACATGGAATACAGAAAAAATTGAGAAAATGCTGGAAAAAATGTTAGTACAATGTATATGAATTCAGTGTTTTAAACCGATGACGGAGTTTTGAAACAGAATGGGTAAGGACGTGACTGGTGAAGACTTACTGTTCTAACCTCGAAAGGGATGGTATAGGTTTGATTGAGATAAGACTTCAGACTTCAATTTGTGTGTTTGTGTGTGTGTGTGTGTGTGTGTGTGTGTGTGTGTGTGTGTGTGACAGTAAGAAACCTCTTATAAAATATGAAAGAGCATATTAAAATTCTAAGAGGAACTCAAAGTTGACTTGATAAGAATTGACTGAGATACCCAATCAAATTGATCTTCATAAAGAGTTGGGACTCATTGCTTTGTTTTACTCCTTTTCTTTAGATATCTCAGCCATTTAAAAACCCATTTATTTAAATTATATTTTCATTTCCTATAAGAATTGTATGTGGTTTTTCCATTTCATAAAGTGGTTTCTAAGTATCTCACAAAAACTCAAAAGCTGTATCCCCATCTCAACCAGTATTATACTAATCCTTAAATATTGTGAAATTAAAAGATTGTATACGCTACTCTATTCTATGCATGTGAGAGGATAGCTATAATAGCGCTGACCATTATGCTTTGTACCCCTTGCATCCTACTCAAACAACAGTTGGTTTGAAGATTGTGAAGTCAGTTTGTGGAGCCGTAACAGTATTTCATCGCATGACTGCTGCACCGTGGTGATCTGTTCAGTACTTCAGTTCAAGTGAAATCGAGCCTTTCCACTGTGAAAAATTGGTGTCTCCGGAGATAGTTAGACACACAATTATTATTTTGAATGTACACATTCATGCTTCCTAATTTCCCACGGCGCATTCAACAATACTATAAAAAAAAGTCCAAGGTTATTAACATAACTATCCATGCATATGTGACCCCGCACCACAAAACAAACATGGATTTTTAGTTAAGGGCAGATTCTGAACGAACAGACTCTAAGCTTTAAAATGATGTATAACTCAATTCAAATGGACTCCCCTAAGCTATCTAAATACTAAAAAGAAAGCACACACTTTGGAAAAGTGTTAGCTGAGAAAAGAGGCTCTGAAGTACAGGGTCTATTCAAGCTCTTAATCTTTACCAAGCTGTGCTAGCTGTGCAATGAAAGGGACAAAGCACAAAATGTAAACCACTGGGACAACAACAATGAAGGGATTATAAGATTACGCTGAAATTGAATATGATTTATTAACACATTCTGTCCATGATTAATGCCAAGTTTCAAAGCAGCAGAGTTATTCTTCAAAAAGTTATTAGACTTGAAAGTAAAGAGTGTGTAAAGGATTTCAAGAAAGGAAAAGGTGATTCTAAGGACATACCTGATCATTCTATATCCCCCCCCCCCCAAGAAAGGATTATAGAAAAACTGCTGCAAACACACATTCCCATTCATGTCACATTTTGTATGCTCGGTATTTTTTATTTAATCTTTATTTTTTGCGTGTGTATGTGTATTACCAAATATGTTGTTTGTTGTTTTGATGCCTCATGTGAAATGTGGAAATACACTCAATTCAAAACAATTCAATTCGATCTAATTTAATTCAATCCAATCCAATTCAATTCAAAGCTTCTCCTGGTCTACAAAGTAGTCAACAATAGAGCCCTAAAGAGTGTGTTAGGCAGTGTCTGGTAACGGCGCTTTCACTCTAGGCGCACACGTCTTTTATCATCCCTTACCTTCACTAAACCGCGATCGAACAAACTAGCTGGCGATGCAGTTTTCTCCTCTGCTGCTCCCAGACTGTTTAATAACCTCCCTCCTCTTCTGAAATCATTACCAACTACGCTGGATCACTTCAAACAAAATTCAAACCAAATTTGAAGACCTACTTGTTTTTGAACATCATGTTGACAAGTCTATGACGTGTGACGGTGCACGGGCACAAGATCTATTCTATGGTTTTCACGAAAAACATTGGAGCACTATTTCCGAACAACCATAGTATTGCAGATTATTGTCAGCAACAGTTACATCTGAGTTAACAGAAAAGTATCAATTTGTAAGCTCTGAAAATGCATTTGTTTTGTAAAGTGAAAATATCTTAATCATAACAGTAGAAACATCGCTATGGCGACTGGTATGCCTCCGCCATAATGCATGGTTCCCCCATATATATGGTACGTCTTGACAATGTAAGATGACAGTTTCATATAACTGGGAAAATAACAAAATGACATATGTTAGTCATCACACTAATGTGTTGAATAATCACTTTCCCTGAACTAGGTTACATTAGATGAATGACTTTAATTGTATTGTCTAAGAGAGCATGTATTTCGGGATTTGAGGATTCTTACTCGACTTTTGACCCTTTTATAAGTTTATGCATTGAGCAATTTTTACTGTATGGAGAAAAGTGTAATTTCAGCAATAGTAAGTATTTTTTGCATTTACCCTAGTTTTTGACCCTTGACCTTTGGCCCCATGACCCTAAAAATTCCTAAGACAATCACTCTCAGGCAGAACATGGTAATATGTACTACGTGTCATAAAGATACATGTACCTTGACGGCCGTTTCCGAGATATATATATAGAGAAAAAAGAACACGTTCACTTGACCTTTTACCTTTGACCTCAAGGCCCAAAACTCTCTCTATAGTGACCGTGCACCTCAAAACGAACATAAAGTGCTAAAATTTGGTATCATAAAACGGGCAGGAAAGTGTGTTTTTTAAGCAGTTTATCTCGAACATTTTTGGTAGAATAGTGTGATTAGGTGTGTCTTTAGAATCCCTTTTTCATTTCTGAAAAAACCTTTTCCACACTCTTCACTTTCAACTCTAATAACTTTTGAAAGCATAGTGTACTGCTTTGAAAGTTGGCGTTAATTATGGACAGAATGTGCTAATTAGGCATGCCTAATTTCAATTTAATCTGATAATCCCTTCATTGTTGTTACTCTGGTGGTTTACTTCCTGTTTTTTGTCCCATTCATCGCACAGCCAGCACGGTTTGGTAAAGATTAAGCGCTTGTATAGACACTGTACTTCAGAGCCTCTTTTCTCAGTTCACACTTTTCCTGAGTTTGTGCTTTCTTTCCAATATTTAGATAGGTTAGGAGAGTCCACTTGATTTGAGTTATACATCATTTTAAAGCTTAAAGTCTGCTCTTTCAGAATAAGGTCTTAATTATAATCTTTATTTTGTAATACATGTTTACACTAAGCTTCAAGAAAATACGTTCTCAGGCATTTTATAGATATGGGGAAAATAGTACAATTTTGAGCATTTGACCTTGACCTTTGACCTCTAAGCTTGTGCTTGTGCACCCACTAGTCCTACATACACATGACAGGTTTCATCAGGATAACTCAAACGGCTTTTTTTATAGTTACGATTTCCACTTATTTCTTTTTTTGCACGGACGGAAGGACGGACGGACAACCCGAAAACAAAATGCCTCCGGCGACACATCGTGGCGGAGGCATAAATGTCTTCATGCAAAAAAGAAAAAAAAATGAAATTGGTGATGTTTTGCGTACAGACAGAATGGAGAGCTGTTCGGCATTATGTTACACAGAGTTGCATATTTGTCTTGCTCTCCAAGCAGTTCACAACTTTTTGAGTGTTTCTTTTCATTTTCTGCTTTTCTGATGTTTCTGTTTCTCTACAAAAGCAACATTATGATATCGGAATGAAATTCCCTTTTCAGACTGTTCCATATGTGTTACCCCTATGTCCGCTGTGTTTGCTTGTTTGTTGTTTTTACTCTCATGTTACTTCAGTCTTTTTAATCGGCTTGACTTGGAAAGGTGTATTGGGCGAGACCATTAGTGTGTGAGTGCGACTTCCTGGATATCAAACTCAGTACTTGGGACAACGTTATCAAACCGCGGTTTGACAAGGCCAAGGACTGGTGCGTGTCTCGTCACCAGATGGCGCCCTCTACATCAAACCGAAAGTGGCACATTGAAGGGCTCACACGGGTAAATAATTCCCCATAGAGACGTGTGTGAAGATTCAAATTTCAAAAAATTCATAATCCTTGTTCATTGCAATTTGTTAAAGATATTGAAAACATTGTTATTCTTCATCCCACTCACTATAAATTCTGAAACTCTGTACACAGTGTAGCTTAAAAATTTATCGTTGCTCGAATATATCGTTGCTCGAATGCAAAAGTCTGAAAATGAAGAGTTTGTTCACAAAAACCGATAAGTCCATATTTGCCAAATGGAGATATTTGCGATTAAAGGTCAAGAAAAATAAAGAGAATAATAAGAATATATTTGCTTCTTTCGACCATAACTTCAAAAATGTACCTTTATATGTCCTGACCAATATATCATTTAAAAGGTATTATTTTGTACCAGTGGCGTATCTATAGGGAAAACGGCGCCCGGGCAAGCGCGAAAATTGCGCCCCTAATTTTTGAAAAAGTGTTCAACCCCAACCCTATCCCGGTAGGGACTTTAAAAAAGTCAACATGATATGCTTCAAGCACTTAAAAGGGGTGTTTTGAGGGTGATTCAAATGTAATAAATTTTGATAAATTTTGGCGAGAGAGCACAGCGAGCGAGCCGAAAATTTTTGTATTTCAGCTTACAAAACATGAAATTCTTGTCATTTTTTGCTTATTAAAATCTTACAATTCTAATCAAGATATAGTAACGGCCTTATAGATAACGATTTATACCAACAAACTGAGGACTTGAAAAAACACTGTAAATTAGTACGCGCGAGTGAGCCGAAATTTGTATATTTCCGCGTCATCATCACGTTTTGTTCTTATCTCTGTTTTTTTTTTTTTTTTTGGATAAATTTTGGCGAGCGAGCGCAGCGAGCGAGCCGAAAATTTTTGTATTTCAGCTTACAAAACATGGAAGTCTTGTCATTTTTTGAGTATTAAATCTCCAATTCTAATCAACATATAGTGACGGCCTTATAGATAACGATTTATACCAACAAACTGAGGACTTGAAAAAAATACTCTAAAGTAGTACGCGCGAGTGAGCTGAAATTTGTATATTTCCGCGTCATCATCACGTTTTGTTCTTATCCTTTTTTTTTTTTTTTGATAAATTTTGGCGAGCGAGCGCAGCGAGCGAGCAGAACATTTTTGTATTTCAGCTTACAAAACATGGAATTCTTGTCATTTTTTGCTTATTTAATCTCACAATTCTAATCAAGATATAGTGACGGCCTTAAAGATTACACCAACAAACTGAGGATTTGAAAAAATACTCTAAGTTAGTACGCTCGAGTGAGCCGAAATTTGTATAATATTCCGCGTCATCATTACGTTTTGTTCTTATCTTTTTTGATTTGTTTTTTTGCACCCCTCCCCCCCCCCCCCCCCGTATGTTCGAAACCGCTGGAGAACTATTTTGATCCAATCGGCGGTCGCTTCAGAACGAAAGAAATTGCAGCCGCTGCTCCGTGTAACATTTTGCCTTCTAACGATGGCATGTGTGAACACAATATACATTGTCATTTTGTCCGCTTCATCATCACATTTTGTTCTTATCTTCTTCTTTTTTATATGAATTTTGGCGAGCGAGCGCAGCGAGCGAGCCGAAAATCGTTGTATTTCAGCTTACAAAACATGGAATTCTTGTGTGAACACAATAAACATTGTCATTTTGTCCACGTCATCATCATGTTTTGTTTTTATGTTGTTTGATTTGATTTTGTGCCCCTACCCCCCTCGTCCGGGCGAGGTTTTTTTTTCTCTCTTTTTTTTTTCTTCTCCTTCTTCGTTTTTTTTTTTTTTTTTTCGTTTTTTCGTTTTTGGCGCCCCCAAGGAGTGGGGCACGTGCCCCCCTTGCCCCCCCCCCCAGATACGCCACTGTTTTGCACTTTATGACAGAGACCGTACTTCAAAATCTTCAAAAATGGACTTATCGTTTTTTTTTGCGAACAAACTCTTCAAATCTTCCGGGGGTTCCCTTTGATTGATCCATAGGGTTTAACTGGTCAGGGGACAACGTTAGGCCCCAGTCACATATAAATGCGGAATCTCAAGGATCTACACGATGATCCGTGGAGTTCCGGGATAGTTTCGACCTCGATATGGACGAGCGTTGATACGACTGTACACACGGTATCACATCACCACGGCAGCTACACGGATAGGCCGAAGGAGCGCGGACGCGTCTATAATCCATGGACCAACACGGCATCTACACGGGTCAGCACGTCAGCTAAACGGCAGCCACACGGATCATCTGTGATTGCTCTGCAAACTCGTCTGCGGTCGCCGGATGACGCCGGATGTTTTTGACCTCCAAAAGTTGCCGTGTTGGCCTCCCGAATGTCCGGGGATTTCCAAGGCCGCAACACGGATCTCTCCCCGGATCACCCCGGATGAGATCCGGGGTGATACGGCAAGACTATGTGACGAGGGCTTTGTCAAAATGCAGCATTGCAAAGTTAGTGATTGCATGGGTGGGTCTCTCATTAACAAGTGGCGCTCTCTATATCAAACAAACAAACAACCCCCCCCCCCCCCAAAAAAAAAAAAAAAAAAAGCCGGCATTTAGAATATATATGAGGGTGTGGACAGAACTTTGATATCATGATACATTTTCAGATTTTAAAGTCTTCTTTGGTTTGAACTTGGTGATTTTTATTAATTCATTCTAAATCACAGATATCGCGCCATTTTCAGACTTTCTCCTCCAATCATTTTACATTCTAATGAAGACGTTGCTTGAAAGTCAATGCCATGTTGTTCTTCTGGATTGAGGATGAAGAGAAGACAAGGAGGGAATTCAGATACATGTATTTAAAGCAAGTTGCAAGAACAAAAAAAAAGTTAAATTTAATTATAAAGTTTGCATAACACTTACACTGTGTTTACATCACTGTGAGAACGTAATTTTAGCTCAATGTCAGAGCGGCCTTGAGATGGCAAAACAATGTATGTCAAAAAGTCATGAAAATTGACTTCCAACCTTCAGTAGAATGTTGGTAGATGCATTCACCTTCTATTGTATGTTATATAATCAAATATATATATATTATATATATATATATATATATATATATATATATATATATATATATATATATACTGTATATATGAAAACCTGAATATAAGAACGACCAAAGTCAGTTTTACGTGGGAAATTGTAGCTTATGCATGGACTCATCTTATGTATAATTGATAAATCCTAATTAAAGCCGGAAGTGCCAGAAATGAATGAGTGAAAACTTATATGTATGTAAGAATGACCCAAGTCCAGGACTTGGGTCATTCTGACATTCATATTATAGCGCTCTCTCTCAACGCTTGTCTCATCTAATACAGCAGCCTATATTGTATGATTCAAAGAACGACCCAAGTCCATCACACAAAATGGTCTCTCCACAATGAATGTAAATGTTATTGTCATGATGATATATGTTCTAATTTGAGTGTACAATGTTGCCTTCCCGTCACAGTTAAATAGAATATAATTGGACAAATAAAAAAGATATGAAGTTTTTTTTTGAGTTTACATGAAATGACCTTCCATGGACTCGGGTCGTTCTTATATTCAGTTACTCATATATACACACACACACACACACACATATATATATATATATATATATATAACAATGCTAATGTGTCTATCATCTTCCTCAGCTCTTCGATGAAAAATAAAAAGCTAATTTTTTATTACACCAAAAAAAAAAAAATGAGAGAGAGAGAAAAAAAAAAGAAAGAAAACCAAAACCATAATCATGCCTCTCCTCCAGACGTGGAGCATGGTATAGGTAAATTCGACCTATAACCAACCATAGCTACCATTAGACTTGAATTCATTATCTGCATGGACCCCACCCCCATCCTCCACTCCCTACAAGAAAAGGGTATACTTTACACACGCTAGGCACTTTCATTGGGAGACACGACCATTTCTCCTGCGACAATAATTGCTCAGCATTGCTAAGGGTTTTAGTGTTAGAATATCATGTTTTGTTTGATGTCATGATTATTACGTTTGTGGGTAGAATTTATGTTTGGCTTAGCACGCGGATTTAATTTTCATGGGAGCATTTGTCTCATGAGTATCCAGAACCTTTCAGTGAGCTACCGACACAAACAAAACCGCAATTGATAGAAGAAATAGCGCCCTCTGGAATTAACTTCAAAAATTTCTTGTTTGTTTGCTGGGAGGCTTTTTTAACATTTTTTCAGCATTTGACTGATTTGAATTTAGATCTGTCAATCGCTACTATGAAGTGATATGTTGCATGCTTACAGAAATTTAAAAAGGAGAAACAAGACATAGGGGAAAATTCCTTTTTTGTGTTTTTTTCAATAGAAATAAATCACAATTAATGGTGTTTCACACCACAATACCGGATTAAGCTTGATACTCAGAAGAACAACGCGGGGCTGACGACGAGGATGTAGAAGCAGACCCACAACTCATGCTTGATATCAACGAAGGCGTCCTACACTCCTGGCCGCTCTGTTTCAAGACTCACTGTCAGTCAGCTTGTGGCATAGTCTGTCTATTGGACTTTATTTCCATCATCATCGTCGCACCTGATCATGTGTTTCCTAATGGTACATTTTCATATTTAGACAATGACGATAGTGTAATCGTGCATTGTCACTGGCAAAAGGACCGTGTCCCTCACGTAGGCCATGATATTTTGTTTCAGATGCCTTTTCAGACTCAACTGCTTCTGGATAAACTCCAAGAACGGGGAGCAACAAGTCTCAAACCATCTCAGAATTTCTGTCACAAATTACTTGGTAACTACTGAAGTGAACACTTGTGGACACGCAAGAACGTTGCTTACGGTAGGACATGCATGTTCTCTACCGTTACTGCCCATGCTAACTCTGAAACAATGGGTCATTGAAAAAAAATGCACAAATCACGATCAATCTGCCAAGATGATTTTTCTCTTGTAAAGTATTTGATTTCGCATAGTTGTGATCACCATAAGATTGCCTGAGCAATGACGATTTCAAAACAAGTGACTACAACTGCACGTGCATTTTTCCTGATTTAAGACAGTCTTCAATTTATCTTCTGCGCATTTTTATTTCTATGTATCTCAAAGCACCGTCTTGTTTTTATCAAGGCTAGCTCTCAGCGGTGATGATAAGATCAATTCAGAAAAGCATGTTTTAAACATGTTTGCAATCAATGCTTTTCTCAAAAACAGGTTTCTAAATGAATTATTAAGCACGGATGGCCATGAGCAGTTTAGTAGAGCATGGTTTATGCATCCTTCCCACCTTAATCTGTTCTGTGTCAGTTCCAACCTTGATCCTTTGTTTGACTTTTTAAAGTCACCATGTTAGTGAAACAGGACCAATGTTCCCTGTCCCTAGCCTTCACTTGTAATGGTCTATTATTGAAGGGTTGAGCTAAGCCTCTTGTGTCATAAGCCCCAGATAGACTTCCCGGATCACCCCGGATCTGATCCGGGGTGATCCGGGGAGAGATCCATGTTGACGCCTTTGACATCCTTGGGTGTAGATCCTTGGACATCCGGGAGGCCAACACGGCAACTTTTTGAGGTCAAAAACACCCGGGGTCATGTGGGGATTGCCGTGTTTGGCAGAGCAATCCGGGGTGGTCCATGTGGCTGCCGTGTAGCTGCCTTGTTGATCCGTGTAGATGTCGTGTTTGTCCGTGTATACGCCGCGCTCTTCCGGCCTTATCCGTGTAGCTGCCGTGTTATACCGTGCGTACAGTCATACCAACGATCGTCGATACTCCATCGAGGTCCAAGCTATCACGGATCTTCCAGGATCCCCCCGGATCTCTCCGGGTCACCGTGTAGATCCTTGAGGATTCGGTGTTTTGTTATGTGACTTGGCTCCGGACCTTACTTTTAATACGCCCTGCTTAATGTTATTACATGGTGACGACGACGTCCCCTACGAGCTTCTTTTGCCAATTACTAGAGATTCAAACTATCGAACACAAAGACGGTTGTCATCCGCATTCCTCCAAGCAAATCATAAGTTATGGCACACCTTGAAAAAAAAAAAAACAACCAAAGAAGAGTAGTTACACTCAGAAGTACGGTTAACTAAACATAGACTCAAAGCCCACAGTTGTTTCATTGGACCAGCACAACAAACTTGTTCTGCACATGAACATTGCCATAACCTTAGGCCAGTAGTAACTGAACCGCTCGATACCGTCGGTCCGCTATTGACGGGGCGATTAACGGGCCGTTAACGATCGTCCCGTCACTGTACAGGCACGCTAACCTGGAAGCATTGAACTGCACATTTTATGAATATGAGACGATTCTGAAGCAAATAATTTTCACACAACAATAGATATATAATGTACTCTAAGGATTGGAACAATCATCCCCCAGCATTCCCACTGATTCCCACTGATCGGTTACAAGTCATCCCCTTTAAGTATTGTTAAATATACAATATGTAAAATGGTTATAAAATAAGGGTTTTTAGACTAAACCGTCTTCAGTTATGGTTTAGAGAGAAAAATACTGATATCTCCTTTCTTGTAGGCTTTATTGCATGTTTTCTGTTTTACATTGTAGGATGTTTTGTAAAACTACTGATATACACACTGCAAAAAGTCCGGTGTTAAATAGTGAACACCGAGCTGGTGTTAAATTTTCGGTGCTCATTTATGGTGTTAAATTAACACCTCCGGTTGTCATTTCCAAATTTTAAACTGCTTTTTGAAGAGTTTCTTAGTAACTGCACTTCTTGTTGATTTTTGATTTAAACAAGACGATCAAGAATTTTACATTAAAATACTAGATTTTTGAAAAAAAATGTGAAAATAAATCTACACCAAAGTAACACCAGCTGGTGTGGTCTCTTATTGAAGCTGGACGGGTGTTAAACCATTGATATTAACACCAGCAAATATCAAATCAACACCATGTGGTGTCATTTTTGAATTAACACCAGTACAGTGTCAAAATAACACCAGGTCCAGTGTCAAATTAACACCACGAAGTGTCAGGTGAACACTTTTCAACACCATCACAATGCATTTTTAACACCTGTGGGTGTGGTCCTTTATTGAAGTTTGATCGGTGTTAGATTTAACACCCGTGGTGTTAAATCTAACACCGATGTTTTTACAGTGCACATATGCATCAATAATGTGATATCTCGAACAATTTTTTTAATCACTGCTCCCAAGGGTAAACTGTACCTTTAAGTTATCAAGTACCACTAAACATAGTAATACTTGGCAGACGCCAGCACACAGTTGCTTTTCTGAACGCATCACTTCGATTTTGTTTTTACTTCTTTTCTTATTATTCACCCTCTAGGTGCTGGTCAATGAAAAATGGTACTGCAAAGTAGTCTATTATCATCGAACCTCTGTACTGTGTTATATTTGACGTTATTTTTTTTTTCATAGAAATACACATCGATTGTATATGTCATGAATTAGACAGATTTAAGCTTTTTACGGGAATGATATAGTTTGTGTCGGGATAGGGACTACAATTTTAACATTTTGCGAGATGATTATGAAACACTTACATGAAATACCAAAGAGCCTACAATACTTACATGAATTGAGATTTATTTTATGAAATATGCTTTTTTTCTTTTTCTACAGTTCTCCAAACACAAAGCAAAAATAACGTGGTTCTGTAGGATCACTTTGTTTTGTTTTCGTTTTTGGGCGCAAAATAAAGTTAATACCTGAATTCCCATCTGAATCAAACGATACCATCCCTTTCATGGAGCTGTTACATACCTGTTATTGTCTATTTTAAACCATCAACTCCACAGATAAGATGACTGTGTTATAAGATATGGTGTGGTGACGAGCCGCAGCAGGGAGTAAACCGCCCTGTCCATCCACACACATTCTATACTGGAAGACTGTATGAGGGATGATACAAGCAAGTGACTACGGTTGAACAATAAAGTACTTATAAAGGTTAATCAACGTAGCTCGTGCAGCAACACACTGCACTGGTAATTACCCCTATTGAACGTGATATAAGATTTTATGGGCATTGTTCTACACTATGGCCAATTTGGCTATTGTAACAGCTGCACGGTTCCTGTTACGAAACGCGCTCTGATATCGTGTTCAAATACAAGTATGGCAAAAAAAAATATGTTATAAATATCAAAAAAAACACCAAACATTCCTGACATGGTAATGATATTGTTCACAGATACTGTAATAGTGACAGCGAAAGTCTAAAAAGCTCGAGGGAGAAAGATTTGCAGTGACACCATGTGTACATAGTCCTTAACCGGATCGTTGCTTGGCAGAAGAAGAGCCTAGAAAGAGGAGAATTGCAGAAGGAAGCGACATACTATTATGGAGGTTGTAAGGAGGGCACAAAGTGAAGAGAGGGGGACTGTAATGGGCTGGAAGTTGAAATTGCACCCGTGGAGACGGTAGAGAAGGGAACAAAGAGAGTGGTAAGGAAGAAAAGAGTGAGAATCAAGTAAGATGTTCGGACATCGTTAGGACGAGAAAGATGAAATAGAAGGGAAGAGAAAGAAGGAGCTAGGAAATGAAGGTTGGAAAATCATGGAGATATAACAGAGAAGTGAAGATTCATGAAACCAAGAGAAGAACGAAGTCGGCGAACAATGTGGACCATGGAATGCGGAATCAATGGAGAAAGGATGGATAATCCCGCGGAGAAAGGTAAGTCGAGAAGAGATGAGACTATGTTGAGAGAAGGGAGGGGGAACAAAGAGAAGAAGAAGATGAAGAAAAAAAAAGAATGAAAGTCAAGAAAGTAAAGTAGAGGGGGCTTGGGTAGATCCTAGAAAAAAATGCTGCAGAGAAGAGAAAAAAATGTGGAGAGGAAAATTAACAATTAAATCCCGAAAAGGTTCCTGTGGGAGAAAGGCAAAATGAGAGATTGAATAAAGTTAAATAGTCCTGAGGGGAGAAGGCAAGAGAAATGACCTGTGAAGAAAATTGTACATTAATACGATGGTCCGTATGAAAAGGACCGTTGGATTGTATAAATCATTTCACCATGCAAACCTTCAACCAACACATTCAAAAACCTTTGAATAATTAAGTAGTTCTTTACCTATGGCATCTAATACTTTCATGCACAGTTTACACACTTCACTTTACAAAGTGTGTTATTTGTTAGTGTTATGATTTTTAGCCTCCGCCACCAACGTGACTGTAGTATAACCTTCCTGCATCGACGTCTCTCAATGATAATGTTGTCAACAACAGTTGGGTCACTTTTTCATCCACTCCTTATTTTTTATCAAGCTTCAGGAATCTTCACAAAACAGAAACGAAGAGAATATTGAATCAATTCGCGAAAGACAGAGAAAGAAAGAAAGAAAGGTGCTGCAAAACGCTCTATATAAGAATGATATTGATGAAAACTTAAAATATGATTTTGCTCCTTATTCAGATTTCGACTAAAAAAGAATGAAATTGATACCACCATAATTTTAGAGGGTCGGTAAACAAACGGGACACAAAATATCTTACAGGTTACATGGCTTTCCACATGTCCCGTAGAACAGCACTTTTCTGTCATAGTCACAGTATCATGCAATGTGAGGTTCGCCCGCTAGTAAATAAAGGTGATGGTTTAGATTAAATTGCTCCATCGAAATGGTGCGAGAGATCACGTTAAGCTGATGTTACAGGCAAGATGGATAAAGGCGAGAATCGTTAACATTATCAAAATGCATTGACAACACCACCCAGTATTTCGCACGGACGGTGCACCCGGGAGTAGTATCAAACGCGTTCAAGTCTTTAGCGCTTGTCACCCGGGAAATGAAGGTGCGAGACTCCAAACGGTGCGCTCATGAATGAATGTGGTGTAGTTAGTATTCAGTTCTATTTGACTAGTTGCTAGGCAACACGCTATGGTCATTTGAATAACGTCTGTGAGATGCATGAAACGAAGCTTCGAAAAGCGGTCGGACTGAGTGGCTTCCTAGCCTCGTTTCTATGGCAACCAGATAGTCATTGTCATAATTGCGCGCGCTTCGTTGGCGCCGTGCGACAGCGGGAGGCGAGCAAGTAGGAGCGTAGGGTGTAGTGAAAATACATCGCGCCAGTACACCTTGTGTCGTAGGCGACGCAGCGTATCAAGCGATGTGATGAAAAATCTCAACCTCGGGCCTTTAGCAGAAGAAAAACAAAATGAACACATCGCAGCTACGATGATGCTGTTCCTCGCTCCAGCCGTATTCGTTTACGCGCGATTTATTCTTTAACTCGCTTTCATGCTACAGCAACCAGCACAGCATCGAGCGCTTGGAGAAAATCGCGTTAATCACATAAAACAACCCCTGCGACAAGACGGTGAATTTCTTGCTTTCAATAAGTGAGGAAAATAGAGGGAGAAAGAGAACTGGTGAATTTAAGATCGCGACAGTTTCGTATTGTATTGTCTATTTGGTGTACCCATCTGCGGCAATCTTAGAAGTCGCAATGGGAAACGGGGCCTCTTACAGCAAAGCTCGTACCATCTACCTCGACATAGACGGCAACATCGAGAAGGTAAGAAGGAAAAGGATACAAGCTGTGTGACTCTCAGACTAATTATATGATTTGAATTTACTAGCAGTCACTCTCCATCTGCTCATTCACAAGGAAAATTAATTGTAGCCAAATAAGTTACATGATATTTTCATTGACAAGCATTTGACGGGAAAGATCTACACAACGAAAACATTTTACCTGTATTCTGTGTGAGTACCCAATGATTGTAAAGTTTACCAACACTGCATATAACTTATGATTTTGAAATTGTGTGTATGAGAATGTTCTAATCGTTTATTGGTTGTAAGTGATTGGTTCGTGTCGTTACCGATATAAATGTCTTATGAGCACTTATTACAACAGTATATTGCTCAAGACTGTCATGATTTTGCACCAGAAGGGAAAAACTCCTGCTTATTTCTAATCAGATATAGAGTTTGGATAAATTCGATATTTCAATGCGACGCATACAACGTGTGGTGTAAGCATTACCGGAAGATATTTGGAAATTGGCAAGATTACTTTATGTCTTTTTGTCAAGATCTTTTTGGTGACTTGACTATTTGTAATGTCAAGATTTTTTAATGTCTTTTTTGTGGGATAGATGTAACAAAAATGCAAATAATAATGCATTATCTTCCACATGATAAAAGGGCATGGTATGTAAGAGCAATACAATTATCTAAAGAAATGGAGTACAATTTCCACGGCAGGATAATCGCTCTCTACCACTTTAAACCTAGGCACTATCATAAGTTCTTCGTCTACAAACAGGTGCATGCGTCTTCTTCTACTGCTGCAAACATCAAATGTGACCGTGCATCACAAAACCAACAAAAATTCGCACACACTATTGTGTGTAAGGACTGAAAATAGGTGAAATTGGTCCACCTAGCCGATGTTGACTTTTTTATATTTTCTGAAAGAGCAAGTCTTCTACATTATGCGTAATTTTGGGATCATGAAACGGGCAGAAAAGTGTGTGTTTTTTTTTAGCAGTTTATCTCGAACATTTTTTTGGTAGAATAGTGTGATTAGGGGTGAATTTAGAGTCCCCTTTCCATTTCTTATAAACCTTGTACATGTACACACTCTTCACTTTCAACTCTAATAACTTTTGATGGGATGATGCCACTCATTAGAAAGTTGGCATTAATCATGGACAGAATGTGTTCATATAAGGTATGCTCAATTTCAATTTAATCCGATAATCCCTTCATCGTTGATGCTCCGGCGGTCTACATCCTGTTTTTTGTCCCATTCATCGCACAGCCAGCACGGCTTGGTAAAGATTAAGCGCTAGAATAGATACTGTACTTCAGAGCCTCTTTTCTCATTTCACACTTTTCCTGAGTGTGTGCTTTCTTTCCGGTATTTAGATTTGAGTTATACATCATTTTAAAGCGTAAATTTTGCTCTTTCAGAAAATCCTCTTAACGAAAATTTCATGTCTGACGACTTTTTGTTTGTTTTGTGATGCAGGGTCAGAAATAAAAGCATAAAAACACTACTTACTGTATCGAACTAAAGTTCTCTTGACAATTGGCATTGTGGACAAGACAATGCACCAAAATATGATAATATTATTTTACGCCTTCTAGTTATAAACATTTTCGTTGCATTTTGCTAACTTACACTTGAACACTTGACTGTAACGTTGAACATGGAGTACCTTTGTGTTTCATCACAATACATTAATCCGTAAGATTTACAGTGAATATTATTGATTGAAAAAAAAAATGTTATATGTCATGTAGAATATGTAGGTCCTAGATCATTAGGTTTTTTTTTATTGTGACTGTGCACCTCAAAACGAACATAAAGTCGCACACACTGATTTTGAGTGAGGACTGAAAATAAGTGAAATGGGTCAACCTAGCCGATCTTGACTTTTTCATATTTTCTGAAAGAGCGGGTCTTCTTCTACATTATGCTCAAATTTGGTATCATAAAACGGGCAGGAAAGTGTGTTTTTTATCAGTTTATCTCGAACATTTTTGGTAGAATAGTGTGATTAGGTGTGTCTTTAGAACCCCTTTTTCATTTCTGAAAAACCTTGTCCACACTCTTCACTTTCAACTCTAATAACTTTTTAAAGGATAGTGCTACTGCTTTGAAAGTTGGCATTAATTATGGACAGAATGTTTTAATGAGGCATGCTTAATTTCAGTTTAATCTGATTATCCCTTCATGTTGTTACTCTGGTGGTTTACTTCCAGTTTTTTGTCCCATTCATCGCACAGCCAGCAGGGTTTGGTAAAGATTAAGCGCTTGAATACCCACTGTACTTCAGAGCCTCTTTTCTCAGTTCACACTTTTCCTGAGTTTGTGCTTTCTTTCCAATATCTAGATAGGTTAGGAGAGTCCATTTGATTTGAGTTATACATCATTTTAAAGCTTAAGGTCTACTCTTTCAGAATATGGTCTTAACTAAAAATTCATGTCTGGCGACTTTTTGTTTGTTTTGAGGTGCAGGGTCACAATTGTAGTGAAATGCATTTTCTCTATATTGTTTTTTTTTCACTCAGGATTTTGTTTTTATACTAGATGTTGGGTCACTGGGCCGAATGCATAAACGCTAGCAATTGCTTGTGCTAGCCTTTTACTCGAATCCGTATGCATAAAAACAAGCAATTGCTTGCGAGCAGAGGCATCTGCTAGCAAGCACAAACAATTGCTTGCTGTCCGCAAGCAATTGCTTAGAGACCAAACATTTGCTTAAAAACGTATGCATAAAACATACCTTTTGCTTATTCTTGCTAGCATTTGCTTACGATTTTGCAAGCACTGTAAAATGAGCTTAAGCTTTTGCTTATTTGGGACGTTCCCTTTTAAGTATCATATTCATATTATTAAAAGAAAGACCACACTTGTGCATGAGTGGTATAAATCTACGAGAATTACTCCTTAGTAGTGTAAGAAACTTTTCCGTTTTAACAACGGGAATGTCCAGCGGTTAGCACGCAAAATGTGATGAAAAACAGATAGGATGTCAGACTTCGGTGGAGAGCAAGGAGACCTCTCTCCACTTGCGATCTGGCACATCCGGGCTACTATACCCAGTGATGGGAATCAGCCAGTACGTGTGTGTGTGTGTGTGCATTCATGAGTGTCATTTCATAGCTCTTCTGCTATGTCAGGAAATGTTTTCGCACACACACGCCCTTTCAAATACATGCTGTCACACTCGCCTTTGTTCTTGTGTGCGCACAGGCGTGACGTCCCTTTTGTTGAAAACGCAGGCAAGCGGGACAAGCAAAAGGTATAAGCAAAAGCAAAAGGTTATGCATATGGATTTCAGCAATTGCTTGAGCTAGACCTTTTGCTAGACGAGCTTGTGCTTTTGCTTGAAGCAATTGCTTACAAGCAATTGCTTGTTTTATGCATTCGGCCCATGTTCGGAGCTGAAAGAATCCCGAGAATGCTGCACTACATAAGAGTTCTGCTGTAGAAAATGAAGTTTGGGGTTGTGTTAAATTACATTTGTGTTTAGTTACACTTTGTTATCCTAAAAGTCTTTGTAGCAGTAAAGTCCATTATAATCATGGGATCATAGATATAACCATCATGATAACTACGACTGTTTCTAATGCCCCTCGCACTCTCTTTCCAATCGTCGCTAATTAAGTCATAGGATTCGCTATTGATGATAGTATAATTTATCATCAAACCATCCCATTATAATGCCTTTTAAAGAAATTTGGTTTGGTATTTTCAGAATATTTTTAATTTGTTCATTGTATCATTTTAAGTAATATCGACAGATTCATTAAACAAATCAACAAAGGACTCAAAGTGTCTAGAATTAACAAGATATCGTGATAGGAAGTGAAGAAGATGAAGCTGGTGCTATTAGGTTATTATTTGATGTTTCCATTATATTCTACAGAATAATATCGAGAAAATTCATTATATATATCTATTTCATATATTTGCAAATTCTCATAACAAAAAAAAAAACAACAACAAAGAACAAAGTGAGAATAAAACATTATATTAGGGAACAGTAAACATGTCCAAAAACAAGAACACACAATGCAGACAAAGAGAAATAAGAATGAAAAAGGAAATTGTAAGAGAGAAAATGGAGGAGCCAGTAGAGGCCGTTGGTCTTTCTACGGTTGGACTCCCCTTTGAGATCTTAAGTATATTATAAGATACGCTGAAAAAGAGGGAATGAAAAGAAAGAATAAAAAGAGGGAAAAATTACATAGATAGCCCAACCATCCAATAAGGAGTTATTGAATACAAACTGGATCTTGACTTTTAGGATACTGTTTAATCTAGTTATGGATTCATGCGACACAAGACGTTAATGCTTGCATACGCTCTCATATCGTGTCTCTGCTTCTTTCTTCTCCTTCCCCTTCTTCTTCTTCTTTTTCTTTTTCTTTTTTACCTGGTCGGAGAGGTTTAGGTTTTATTTTTATTTATTTTCTTTTTTTTTTGCTGTGCAATTTGCCTCAGGCGATATATGATCACACAACAACAAAACGTTGCAAAAAAACAACAGCTTCAAATTTCACATCGCCTCTACCTCTGTTATCTTCATGCTGTGCGCGCTTTTTTTAGCTGTTTTACAGTTGAGCAAGTCTACGTGAGTAGGTAAGGTTGCATAGTCACAATGTATCGAGTGGCATAATGTTTACCCCATGGGCTTCCTTCGGACTGGCAATCAAGACATATCTGCTCTCATCTTACTCTTTCTCTGTAAAAAAAAAAAGTAAAAGAACAATAGCCAAACACATACCACACACACACACACACACACACACACACACACACACACACACACACACACACACACACACCACATACATGGACAATTGGAACATATAACACGCATTCAAAGAAGGGCAACTGTAGCCGAAACTAATTAAAGCAACGGTAGGAACGAGAGGTAAATAATGACCTTTTTTTTTCCATCACGTAACTCATTAACCAGAAGCAGACAAAGATCAAGACGTCAATACGATTTCCCCTTGCCTCTACTTGTGATTGCAGAGCTCGATTCACAATTTTATTTTTAAAGAAATAAGGACAAAAAGAATATCTGAAACGTTTAAGCAGAATGAAAAGAGAAATCATAATTCAAACCAAAAAATGGATAGCATAATCTTTTTATGCCCTTTCTTCTCATGGGTTTTCACGACAGAGAAAACAGTCTAAATATTACAAAAAGGGCATTCGTCCAAAATAAGAAAACACGTCTTTCAAAGGGAGGGGGATTAGTGGTGAATGTACACGAATACAAACGGAACGAAACCACACGAACGGCATGTGAAGACACACCGAAGTCTTCATACTGTTTTTCTCTTCCGTTCAAAGCCACTGGAGGATTCCGAATGGCGGATGTCTCTTTATAGCTCAATTGCCTAGGGGAGGGTATTTTTTTTGAAAGATTATGTATTCTAAAAGGGACGCTCGTATGGAAAGTCAAATGAAGCGTGGATATTCTGTGCCACATCACTGTGAGTTTGTACAGTTCAATATGGCGTTTTCCAATGCCTCGTTCCGTTGTTGTTTCCAATATTGCAAATGCAAGTTTTGTGTTTACAAGGGGAGTTTCACATCTTGATAAGATGAAAGTGTTTGGTGTGTGAGATTGTTGTACATGTAAGCATGACTTTAGTTTTACGAGAGGCGTATTGGCGCCATGTCCTTCAGAGTGAATCTTTTCAATTAAGATTTTGATGAAAGCACTGACGGATAATGAAAGATTTTATATCTTATGTCGGTGTATTCTTGTGGTAACACAAGCGTAAAAGGCGTAGAATGATAAAGACAAATAGACATACATCGACAGAATGCACGCCATAGAAAATAACTTTGCGTTTACAGAATAAGTTATAAAATGAAAATACATAATATTCTGTTTTACTAGCACCAATCAATAATCATGTGTCAATAAAATAGAATAAAGCGGAAAATGTAAGTATCACATAATAGACGACAGTTTGCCCAGTAAAGTATAGGGGAATAGAGATGTCTGAAATCACCAAATGCCCATTCCGAAGATAGAAGGTTGATAATATTTAAAGATTAAAGTGTTTTACAAAATAATGACAGCACCATACATAACAAATGTCTAACAGTTAAATGGTGGGAATATTTAGTTGTTCTCAACTAGTGAAGCTTCATTACAGTTTATGTGAGTTTAAGGAGGCATTCATTTTGTAATTCCTTAATTTTTGCAGTCAGTATAATAGCCAGATAATATTGCACTATCAAGAAATATTGGTCTTTCAAGACACCGAGTTTATCATTCTTTATTATCATCAACGCAAGTTTCTACACAATTTCGCAAACAAAGGGTACAAAATACTGTGTGTGTTTGTGGGTGTGTGTGGTCGTGTGTTGGAGGGTGTGTCTGTTTGTGTGTTTGCATGTTTATAAAGTGTACATGATGGCTTTTCAGTCAAGTTTTATATCAGAACACGCTTTTTCATTTCACGTGATTGCTATAGAAATATTAGATTTCGAACCCTTTAATTTCTCATTATGTGCTCGTATACTTTGCCTCCCCGTTTCGAGACTCAGTATTCTCAAAATGAATGATTGTCACTACCAAGAGCTAAATTACATTTTTTCTTATTATCATTCATGTTTTCATATTCAAAATTAAAATATGATATTCTAAATGAAATCCACATACTTCTTCAACCACAAGATGAAATTCAAAACGTACAAGACATGAATCAAACATGTCGATGACAATTCAAGTTGTATAGGAAAACACCCTAAACATGACATCACTGGACTCTATGCTTAATATTTTTTGGTGTTGATAACAAACATATCTCAAACAGGGACACTTCTGTTTGGCACAAATAACTTCCGCTACTTCGATTAGAAATTAAAAGCCTTGTAGACATTATTTAGATATTTTTAAACACACCCTCAAAAATTCACACACGCTGAAATGTAAGTAGTCTCGCCGAATGCATCTGTGTGTGTGCGTATGTCTTTATGATCAGTAAACATTACTAAAACTGCGTTATGGCAACAATAGCTGGTAATTACAATCTATAATGGCTATCATTGTTATTGTTGTTGAAGGTTGATTGTCAGTAAATGGTGTGAAATCTGATATTTCTTTTCCTTATTATGGTATGTAAGGCACAAATATTGTAAACGTCGACGTCCAAAATGTCGTACATTATCCGAAAATGAATGATAAGCCTTACATCACCTGTTGTCCCTGCAATAAAAGAAAAAAAAAGAAAAAAAAAATCCATAAAATATTGACTGTTCTCTTGTGCTTGGTGTGTATGATCTTCGCTTTTGATTCTTCTTTGCTTGAGCTTGAAAGTAAATAACCTTTCTGGGATGGTGATATCTGGCATTTATCAGCTGCAATAGGGTTGTATTTTATGTGTAATGTACGTTGCTTCTTCAAAACAATTTGGTATATATAACAAGGGAGAAGATAAAAACTGTGGAAAACGTGAAGTGGGCATTTTTTAATGTTTTAATTAACTATATGTACATCATTCACGGTTAAGCCTTCGGTGTGGTTCCAGTACCCTGGATTGCTCTTATCAATATCAAAAAGTCAATGAAACTTTGAGTAGAAATACTGTATGCATGTGTGTATAATATATGTGTGCCGTGTCCGTGTGTGTAGGCGTCCGTGTTTAGGTGTAGGCTTTTACTGTTTGCGTGTGTGTGTGTGGAGGAATGGATAAAAATATGCACACAAAATTCATTATCTTGTTTTATATATACACTATAACTGCAATCCCAGTCAGGGCAGCTGATGTAAGAGAGTGAATGGCCGCCATTATAATGTAAAAAAAAATGAGGTGCAGCTGACCATTGTTTGATACAATGGAGAAAGATAAGAGGACTGTGACGACATAATGTGACGCTCCCACGTCATTAATGAAGTTAATGATATTACGCAATTTACCGTGTTTGTGTGTGAGTGTGTTGTTGTGCTCTTTTTTTTTTGAAAAGGATAGTCGTAACAAGAACGTCATTCAAGAATATTGGTAAACATCTCTGCGTAACTAATTACTGTCTCGACGTGCACAATGCACCATGTGATTCGGCGCAGTGTGGTAAAGACAAAACGACAGGCTAGATGTTTGTGTTGCATTGCCCAACATAAACAAGTATCAAAACAATAAATCTAAGTCATGTGATTTATCTCTGATGATGGTGGTGGTAACGATAACAATAAAGATGGAAATTTTCATTACAATGTACTTTGGGTGATTGTACGGACATTATGGTCTCCATGCCGAAACTTCTCCTCAATCAGACATGTACTAATATCAAAGTTCGTGCGCCCATTTTGAAGCCCTGATAATTATATTCATTCAATAAGCTGAAATTATTGTTAAGGTCGTTAAGGTTGTTATTGCCCAAGGCCTTTCATCAAAGTGATAAAATCAGAAACATGTCAATGAGGAAGAAACAATATATCAGGTTTTCAGCGGCATATTCGGATCCCCCCCCCCCCAAAAAAAAAAAAAAAAAAAATCTGCTTGTTACTCTAGGTACAAAAAAGGAGAGTACATTTACGTGACATGATGTAAGTTCTGCATTCCCTATTCAAAATGTATTTGGGGTATTACCGCGAGATATGACATATGATAATAGCAGAGACCATGCTTTAATAATTCAAAATTTCGTGACTTTTACAAAAGGGATATACGACCTTTAAAGGCCTATACTTCCGGAGTGCGCGGCCATCATCACCCCACCGTCGGCCTAGTCTCCCGTTCCAATAACGCGGTCAGATCAAGTGGAGCATGCCCGAGGAAAAAAAAAAATCTGATGTGCGCAGCGCTCTCCGTAGGAGTAGAGCCTTGGATAAACTCTCTCAGAATCAAGACCACTGTCAATCCTGTCCCGGCAGCAACTCCCACTCGATGTTTTAATCGCGGTTCTAAAGAAGAATTTTCGCCTCATTCATACGAAAGTATGATTTGGATCGCGTTCAGAATCCAAATATTATTCCTTTCGTCGGAACGAGCCTACTCTGGGTCCATTTGATTTGTAATCTCGACTTCTGATTGGGTTCTTCGTGTATGTAAAATCAGCAGAATTTTCTTCGTTCAAAAAAAAGAAAGAAAGAAAAGAACAACAATATGTGACCCTGCACCTCAAAACAAACAAAAAGTCGCCAGACATGAATTTTTAGTTAAGACCATATTCTGAAAGAGCAGACTTTAAGCTTTAAAATGATGCATAACTCAAATCAAATGGACTCTCCTAACCTATCTAAATATTGGAAAGGAAGCACAAACTCAGGAAAAGTGTGATCTGAGAAAAGAGGCTCTGAAGTACAGTGTCTATTCAAGCGCTTAATCTTTACCAAACCGTGCTGGCTGTGCCATGAATGGGACAAAAAACAGGAAGTAAACCACCAGAGTAACAACAATGAAGGGATTATCAAATTAAACTGAAAATAAGCATGCCTCATTAACACATTCGGTCCATAATCAATTCCAACTTTCAAAGCAGTAGCACTATCCTTTCAAAAATTATTAGAGTTAAAAGTGAAGAGTGTGGACAAGGTTTTTGAGAAATGAATAAGGGATTCTAAAGACACACCTAATCACACGATTCTACCAAAATTGTTCGAGATAAACTGCTAAGAAAACACACTTTCCTGCCCGTTTTATGATACCAAATTTTAGCATAATGTAAAAGAAGACCCGCTCTTTCAGAAAATATGAAAAAGTCAAGTTAGGCTAGGTTGACCCATTTCACTTATTTTCAGTCCTCACGCAAAATCAGTGTGTGCGACTTTATGTTCGTTTTGAGGTGCACGGTCACATATGTTCGTTGCAACTGATTGACAAATTGCCCTACATCGACGGAAGAAATCCATGAATTTGAATAACAATATGTTCTCATACCAAACGTCATATTGGTTGCTTTATTAAATGTGAACGACTTCTGAGAGAATCTCTCTGTTATATGATGACATGAATACATCGTTTTCGTTGAAATGCTGATGATGGCGGGAATATTGTACGAAAAAAAAAAGAAATTATGTTTTGCATCAGCTTTTTAAAGTTTCTGTCCGTTTTAACATCACACAAGTTGCTTCCTTCTGCGGTTGCTGTGAACATCATAATAATTATAATTGTGGCCATGCGTGTTTTGCATGTTTTTTTTTTCTCTCTCTCTTTCAGTTCAACCATATTCGTCAGTTTAATTATGATTATGACAACGGTTATTCGGAGTCTGATTCCCTGCTTCCACTACTCATTTGTCCTTCACATTAATCAATCATCGCTCAATCGGATGTTCAAGGTTGCTGGGATGCGCCCGATGTGCTCAATAAAACAGAGTACCTGACAACAGTACTGTGGTTTAACTCTTTTAGTACGGTTTGCAGATTATTTGTGACTGTGCATCACAAAACGAACAAAAAGTCGCACCCCTTGATTTTACGTGAGGACTCAAAAAAGGTGAAATGGGTCAACCGTGTCAATCTTGACTTTTTCATATTTTCTGAAAGAGCTATCCTTCTTCTACATTATTGTTTAGTTTGAGATCATAACATGTGTGGGAAAGTGTGTTTTCAGCAGTTTTTCTAGAACTCTTTTTTTTTTGGGGGGGGGGGGAATAGAATGATCAGGTGTGTCTCAGAGTCCCCTTTTCATTTCTTGAAATCCTTTAAACACTCTTCACTTTCAATTCTAATAACTTTTGAAAGAATACCTCTACGGTTTTGAAAGTTTGAATTAACCATGGACAGAATGTGTTAATAAAACATGCTCAATTTCAGCTTAATCTGATAATCCCTTCATTGCTATTGTTCCTGTGGTTAACATCCTGTTTTTTGTCCCATTCATCGCACAGCCAGCACGGCACGGTAAAGATGAAGCGCTTGAATAGACACTGTACTTCAAAGCCTTTTTTCTCAGTTCACATTTTTCCAGAGCGTGTGCTTTCTTTCTGGTATTTATATTTAGAGTCCATTTGAATTCAGTTATACGTCGTTTTAAAGCTTAGAGTCTACTCTTTAAGATTCTGCCCTCAACTAAAAATCCATGTTTGGCGACTTTGTGTTGGTTTTGTGATGCAGGGTCACATTTGTGTACAATATCAAAAGTTTTCGGAGGTTTTGGACTCGAAACTATTTGTGAAAGCTACAGCAAAGCAAGATTCCACAAATCGTTGGTTTGCTTTTATAATGTCCTTTTTTTCTGGAACATTTGTCTTGGTTTCTTTATCGTTTTGTTTCTTTTTGCATTCTTTTTAGTGGTTGTTGTTATAGGCTCGAAATTTGCAACGAGTTTTCTTTCCTTTAGTTTAACATCATCTTTGCCCATCTTCTCCAAAGAATCATTTCGGATGTAGCAAAGATACTCGAGGTCATTTGATTTACAAAACAAAAAAAGAAACAAAACACGAAACATGAGATAGGCTAACAGGGAAATTAGCCGAAACCAGGGAGACAACCCCCGGATCTCTCTACAGATGAAAGTGTGTTAAGTGCCGAGAGGAAGAGCTCTCAAGCGTCTGAATAAAGTATATCTAACACAACCAAGTGGAAATACGAGTGATTGGCAGTGGCCATGCTGAAGTCTCGAAAGTATACCAGAGACCATAGATGTCTTTCTCTTTGTCCTTTTGGTGTTCCTTTCTCCCATGTCGTACGAGTCCCTCGAAAGGTAACATCAAGGGAATTCTCTCCGATGAAATAGCTTACTCGCTCACCTGGCGAAAAAAAAAAAGACAATTTTTGAATTGATAGCATCAAAAGACGTCACGCAGGAATCAGCCTCCGGCTCGCGTGGAATTTCCGGCGTTGCTTCCTGCACATCTTGCTTTGTACACAAGGGTATTTTATGCTAAGGTAAAGCTCGCCTGGCGGCGCATGGATCACGTGTGGACGCGTAAAAGCTTCTCATTTCAACGTCTATTCCAAAGAATAGAAAAAAAAGGAAAAAGCGCAGATAATAGAGTAACAAGTATGAGCTGTAACCACGAACGGAGTTAAATGAGTTGTATTTCCTGTATTTTCCTCTCTAGGTCTTTCGACTGTGAACACGTCTTTATTCAGTCAGATGAAAATTAATGCTTTTGTCGCGTGTTGTTTCTTTTTATCATCGATGGTCTACGCAGAATGTGGCACGTGGCCTTTAATAAAAGTGCAGAATTTGCATGAGCTGACTTCTCTTTCGACGCGTTCTACAACAGCGTGTTCTTTCCTCCCCCCTCCCTCCCTCTTTATTTTTGTTTTAATATGTGCATTAGTATGTTCCAAGCTGCATGTAATTGTTAACCGTCAATTACCGCTAGCGCAAATCCAATTACCAAATATTGATCGATGATAATCGCTCCGAACCGCATTCTGGCACGCAGAAATGATTGCAACAAAGCACAGAAAGAATAAAAACGATTATTAGCAGAATGACAAAGCAGATGATGATTATTGGTGTTGGAATGAGGAGGTGGACAAGGTGAAGTGGTTATATATTACCATGGTAGCACAATGGTGGTTTTATCTCTTTAACCCTCACAGCACTGGAGGGTTGCAGTCCCCATCCACCCACTCTCTCCCTCCCCACCCCCTTCTTTTCTGGTTTCTTTTTCTCGACCTCTTGAGGAAACACGCGTTTTTTTTTCTTAAAGCACACTTGGAAATGAGAAGAGCATTACGAAGGATCATTGCTATGGCAACCGATCCCTTATCTGCTCATATCAGCTGCGCTCTTGTTTTTTTTTCATTTATTTTTCCCCCTGAATATCTTGATATTCGATCTGTTTATAATATATTAAACATTAGAATGAGTGGTCTCCATTAATCCAGGTTTTTGTCAAGGCCATCTCGCTGTAACGGGCGAGCGAAGCACCATACAGCGAGAGGGCCTCCGCAAAAAGCTTCCATTAATACTGCACCTAATCCACAATGTCAGTACAGATTGTATAACATAAACGTTATACGATGAGTCTGAAGTGGACTATCGGGGTATTTCCTGCTATTCTTTCTTGATCAGTGGTACGTTTACAGAGGCTTCTTGTTTTCTGGCAGTTTCTCTCTCTCTCTCTCTCTCTCTCTTTCTCTCCTTCCTCACCTTTTTCCGCAGGTGTATATCTCTCTCTTTCTATCGTTCTTCCGTTCTTCTCTTTCTTTCTTTCTCCCTTTTATCCGCCTTTTCTCCCCCCTCCACTTTCTCCCGCTGTGTGTTTGACATTTCCCATATCTGTTTGTTTCCTCCTCTGTACGTACTGAATGCAAAAACAAATGACATCAGTTATGAAGACAGTTAATCCTTGACTTATGACGAAAGGCTAACGAACATGTGAAAAAACAAACAAACATGACTGCCATGTTAAATTTAATATGCACATATCTTCTGACCTTATGTATATAATATGATACCATAAATGCGTGTATGCACGTGTACAATGTGCATGTGCAATAATTACAATGATTAAAATCAAGTCAAATCAGAGGCAAAAGTAACATACTAAACAGGATTACATCTATTTCAAATAATGTTGTTATTCTCTTTTTCCACCTTAACTTTGAGTTTTATCGTAATCTGAACTGTAACCCTAAGTTTTCTAGTCCCTTAACGGTTCTTCCTATGTGGGTATGATGTTATTTCTCATTATCCTATTTTCTTTGTTTCTTTACAGATTGTATTCAGTCCCCACTGTGGGTCACGTGACATACACGATCTTTTAACGTCGGCAGCCGGTAAAAGCAGGTGGGAAATTTGAACTATCATCTGTTCGCGTTAAATATCTAAACTTTTTGGCTGTTTGATGTTCGTTTGGTGATGTCATTTATTATCTAAATCCATACGACTCGTGTCATTTTCATTCAATTTTTCACGACGTACGCAGAGAAATTATATTATATGAAATTTCAAATAAAGAATAAATAAGGACACAAATGAGATATTTATCAATACCCCTAAAGCGTAAATACAAAATTCACTATTTTAATGTTTGCGACACAGTTAATGTTGGTATACCTCAATGATAGGAGCAACATGAAGACAGGCTTGCTTCTTTACAGGTTCCATTCAGTTGTGTCTTGAAATTAAGCATCTTGAAAAGAGAAGGAACGACCAAAATGAAATATTACATTTCTTATAGTTTTGACACAACTCTTTTTAAATATCAGATGATCAATCAGATGTTAAACAATTATACCGATGCAAGAAAATAGGTACAATAGGCTCTATACGTCATAATGATAATTAATGTATGAATTTCAAATACATACCTTAACTCATATTTTGCTATTTTGATGTATATTTTTGAGTGTGTGTTTGTAATGGTTGATGTATCTGTGCATGTGTGTGTGATTAATTAATGTACTTTGATAATATCAAAAGGTATAAGAAAATCCAACAGCTTATGTTATGTGACAGAACCTTCGACACACTTCGTAAAAATTCTGTCAACAACACCGCCATTGTTACAAAAACAAGTAAATAGATAAATCACTGGAGTATTGAACGAATGAATAATTGATGAAAGAGTTATTTTTCAAATATATAAGATGAGACGTAATACTATTGTAATAAATAACACATATCGATGTAATGTTGTCAGACTTTTTTTTTGTGTGTGTGAACAGATCAAGGGAACGGTTCGCTTTTTAGCAGCCCCTCAATTTTCATTTTCATCACGTCCTTTATGAAACAAGATGTATTGTATGTTACAAGGACATGACATCATTTTGACGTTTGTATTACTTATATAATTGTTCGGAAATGAAAATAAAACATGAATGAATGAATGGACAGTTGTGATGAAATATCAACATTGCTACATCCTTCAAACAAGCACACAAACAAACAGACAGACAGGATAGTTTTGTTCTGGCCGTATTAAGAGACGAAGAGAGAAGACGAAAATGACTCATAATAACGTATTTTTACTTGCGAATATTTGACAGGCCTCCGTCAATTTGTTTTGCATTCTATTCTTAGAAATTGTTTGTTGCTGTTTTCGTCTATTTTGATAGGGGGATGCCAGAGGTATTTGACTGGCTATAATTCACTCTCGTATTTAATAAAGATTTGAGGTAGACTTTGAAGATATGCAAATTCGCTATAGTATAGTTATAACAGATTGAACGTCAAGATATTAATTACTAATTCTTACTCCCTGGTTAATATAAAAAAAGAAGAATATATGACTGTTGCAATATTTCGGAAAGATAAAGTTTATAGATGATAAATGATACTCGCCGGATCCAAGCACGGTCATGATATATCGCAATAAGGTTTCCAATAGTTGTCGGGGAAACATAATTTGAAGCTTCCAGATGAAGAGTTTATTTGCAAAAACCGATAAGTCCATTTTTGAAGATTTTGAAGTACGATTTCTGTCATAACGTACAAAATAATACCTTTTAAATGATATATTGGTCACTTCATATAAAGGTATATTTTCTAAGTTATGGTCAAAAGAAGCAAAAAATTTCTTATTATTCTCTTTATTTTTCTTGACCTTTAATCGCATATATCTCCATTTGGTAAATATGGACTTATCGGTTTTTGCAAACAAACTCTTCAGATTTCCATCGTACTTGTTTTCAGTTGTTGTTGTTACTCAATTTATCTTCTTTTGAAAAAAAAAAGACTTTTTCTATTGAACAAACTAAATGGTTGTAATCGTGTGTCTAAATCAAACTATGCATGGATGGCATAACTTGAAAATCTTGTTTCATAGAAACAAGTACATAGACTACATATCAGTCTTTCTTTCTTCTTCTTTTTGTTTTGTCCCTGCTCTTGAAAAAGCGTATTTTTAAGTCGACTGATCACGTATAGCATACAAATGTAATAAAATTCCTGTATCCTTGGTGTATGGTATAGACATTCTAAGAGACAAGAGCAGAATCTCATTCAAAATCCTCCTACTTTATATAAACAAAGTGAGCTAAAACAGGACTTCAAATAACATCGCCGAGTGTCCCATGAGATCTATTCAACGTGCATTTTCCTATCAACGTCAGTGACTAATGAATGAGCTATGTCTTAAAGCAATGCATTCTTCTTCTTTTTTTAATCTTCTCCAAAAGGTATGGAAATGGAAACGCATTCGTCATGTGAAATGATAATCCACCTAAGCTTAGAGCTTATTGTACAATCCCAACGCAATTTGAAAACGTATAAATACTGAAAAAAAAAGAAACGTGTATCCAAATTGCACTTTCCCTTCCAAATATACATTATAAACAATAAGGCTGTACATACGTATTTTGACTCCAAAGCTGACATATACAAGAAAGAAATCTCAAAGCATTTTTATCCACTGTAAAAGGCTACTTTCGAAAATAAATTATCATTGAAATAATATCCAGCTTTTCTGCGTCGTCTATATATCATTCTCATTGCTAATATCTTCTTTCCCATCTTCAAATGAATAAATCATCTTCCATTCCCCTGTGACTCACGTTGCCTTATACAGTAAGATCTAATTGTTCAATGACGTTCATTTTACTACTGGCCTCCACCTCAGTCTGTTTGCCATTTTTTTTTAATTATACTTTTCATTTAACTCTTTATGTGCCACGTTCGCACGTCCGGCTCAGTCGACGGCGTGCCAACTTCGCATATTCTGCTCAACAAACAAAGCCGCCAAAACCGATCGATAAAACCCTAATCACTGCTAATCCCGCGGCACAATGAAAACGTTTTTCGTGCTTTTGTTCCTCTCATATACGGCTTGCATTCTATGTGGAGATTGACTATCAAGCGGTGTTCCCTACTAGATTTGCTCGTACATTCGAAGTTGTAGTCATGCCTTTACAGTAATGTAGCAACTGGTCATTCGAAAGAGAAATTGGAAATAGATTTATAAGTTTATATCGAAACAAAGTTGGGTATTCCTCTTTAACTTTGCCTACTATTGTGCCCACCTTACTAGAAATTTGTAGACGTCATACAAATTAGACAAACAGAATTCTTTCTCAAAGTATGACTACCTTCGTGTCTCGGAATAACGTGGCACACAGGGGGTTTTCACCATGGCACATAAAGAGTTAAAAAGTATTTTGTATCACGGCACATGTCTCCACTGGGTATTTAGCTGAGAGCACAACAGTGACATGACGTCACGCCCATCAAAATAATCAAACAACAATGATACTAATTCCACAACTGCTGGATTTCTCTCTATTATTTTGCAGATAATGAATAATGCTCCCACCTGTATACTAGCTTAGATAAAAAAGGAAATCACCCAGTTCATTCTAACTGTTATGTGGGGTGCAAATACAATTTGTGGAGTGCAATCAAGGAAACATATCAGTGCTTACATAAAACTTACTGCTTTGCGCTTTCGAAGAGTATTGTTATCATTATCATTTTTTGGCCGTACAATTGCGATATACAGTAGAATGTCACCTAACATACATACAGGGTACATATGCATTAAATATGATGGAGTGATAAATGAGCCAGGGCTCACAAAAGTAAAATTCTTTACTATTGCCCGGGGGCATGTAAGCCCTCATATGTCACCCCATATCATATAATAAAGATCAATGTAATGTCAAATTTGATTTATCGTAATTAAAAAAAAATAAAATAAAAGATAAGACATCGTTTAATTACATCAATCGTGCCATGATATTTACTATAAACATAATAATAAGTATTAAAAAATCAATAAGAATAAATAGGTAAAAGCTTTGAGAAGCTGTCAGAATCTGATCATATATGGTATACACTACATGGAGTCCCCGATACATAACAGTCTCGACGACTTCAAAAAGACTACGTCTGTCTTGAATAAATTCATATTGAGAGTCAGAAGCAAGGACGAATGGTTCGCTGCGGATGAGAATCATCGTGCTACAAATTAAATTGGGAATATGTGGAATTCTCTCTCTCCATTTAATCACGTGTTTTGCTTATGAAATAAACACGTGATCTCTGCCGCTATTGGCAGTTGATGGGATAGCGGAAGAAAATTAAGGACCGGTTTTAGGAAATAACAAAATTCCTGTTCAATTCCAATATGGTTTGGTCTTAATGAATCTTTTCTTTTTGTTCTTGTTCCTGGCGACATTGTGTGTGGAACAGCTGGTTATTGTCATCCTTTTTTCTCTTTCTTATTCTCGACGGAATTGAAGTTTAGAGTCTTGTTGCGGCTGTGAAGCCATGTTGAGCTACGTTACCCTTAAGGTATGGTGCTATGTAGCGAGGGAGTGGTTTCCACAGTCTCTTCTAAAGAAAACCTCAGCTGATTGGTTACGGATTATGTTTGTTTCCCGCCTTCAAGCCAACGCAATCTGATACAATTTACGCTTCTCTTTTACGTGCAATCAGTATACCAGTAGACGATATCGCGCCTTACATCATTCCCTTAGATTTCGCAACAATATGATGTTAGATATTTCGTTGTCGTTCTTCTGGGGAGGAGTATCAGATTTATTTTATTTATCTGCTAGGACACGCTAGATTTAAGGGTGTTATATTTTGTGAAGCGTTTGTTCTTGGACAACTCAAGTTGTCTCTCCTTTTGAATATCACCCGAAGGGCTTTCGAATATGGGTCGCTGGAGGAAAGACAATCCATGTCTCTCTTTTTTAATAATGCTCGAACAAGAAAGAGGAGTGGTGGAGCCCCAGAATTGAAGAGTTCCATTGCAAAATAAACTAAGCGCCATTTTTAAACATTTCAAAGTATGTTCATCATCAGATAGAGCAACATAAAGCATTTCCCATGGTTACAAAATAACAAGGAATATTCTAGATGTTATGATTAAGAATGTCTCATTTTTTCTTATCATTTTCTTTGTGTTTAGCAGCTTTGGTCACACAAATCGCAACTTAACAAGAATGGAGTTAGGTCGTTTTGTGATAAAACTCGTCGATTGGCTCCAAGCATATCAAAAGGATGTCTGTTTATGCCTATTTATCCTATCCATCCCACCCCCATTCCTTCGTCTCCTCATCATCATTCCTGTTCTCTCTTCCTCTCTATCACCGAGTATGTCTCCACTACCAAATACTAACAAGTTACGCGGTCATTGCTAGGAAGGGTTATTGGTTTTATACTTCAAATACCTCCCTAAGACATGAAGCTGACCGTGGCAAAACCGATAGAAAATAATGTTAGACTATCTGAAGCTTCCAAATAATGTGGAAGTAAGCTTTAAAAAAAACCACGAAACCAATGTGTTGACATGTAGTCATTACACATTAATTTTCTGGAATATTAAGGGATGTATAGTACTTCATTTTGTTCAATTAACCATGTGCTCTTCAACTGTAGAGCGTTCTTTGGGCACTGATTCATTTAGCTTGAACCTGAAACTTTTCCCACATGCATTTCCACACACTGATATGGGGATTGTTGGTGTACAACTTGTAGTCGCACAGTGCATTCCACTGAGAGACCAAGAAGGAAACTGCACACGGTCACAAGTCCTGTCTTCTAGCAGACTACGATTGCATGACTTTTCCGCCGAGAGGATCGCTCAGTCCATTGGTATTAGCCCATAACTTTTGAGCTGGTTTTCTCGGACGCAGCTTTTTTTTAAGTGTTGATTTCTTGATTTCAACCATTCAAAAAGGAGGGAAGAAATGACTGTTATCTAGCGAAATTCTGTTTTGTTATTCAGGGCTACTGTCACGACCAATGGAAGAGGGCTATGACGTAGCCAGTTAAATTATTACAAAATTACATTTATTATAACTAAATTGTGTACTACACTTGAATGGTTGCCATTGCAACTGAATTATTATCAATATTATTGCCATCAATTTTCGGAAATTAAATTGTCTCATGCGTTTTAAAGAATATAAGTGCTCTTTCCTGTATTAATCGACGACTGAAGTCCAGTCCATTCAGCGATTATAGTTGACCACGTTATGACATCATTGAAGCGGCGTAACCGCGATGGCGACTCGTGCGATGACGGCTCGTGCGATGACGGCTCGTGCGAGGGCAGCTCGTGCGATGACGGCGGCCCAGAAGAAACATTCGACGTTCATGAGGCAGCGTGCATACTGCAGCCCCAGTGTGGGTAGATACTGTGGTGCTGTTCTTATCAATGCTGCGTTGACGGCACCATGGCATTAAAACAAGTTGACCCCTCTTTCTGTGCGATGTGGAGTACGAACTCAATAGTGCGACTCGAAGTGAAGCACGAACTCGGCTCGGAGTAGGTGCAGCACAGGAACTCGGGGTAGGAGTATGAACTCAGGATAAAACCCTTAAGAAATTGGAACAAAATTCCACTACCTGAAAATGTTACCCAAATTCTGTACATATAATAACTCCACATTTTCAACCCATGCTTCATACATCTCATATACATTTGCCATAAATTAACCCATAACTAATTCAATTTACCGCTGGATCAGTTATCACTTACCCTGACACAAATCCCTACTTCAATTATCCGTTCCACATCAACATACATATATCATGAATATCAAATATCTCTATGAAATAACATTTACTGATAAACCTCCTTCGGATTTTATCACAACCATAATTATTTAAAGTTAAATTCTGTTATTCTGTTATTCTGTATTCTGTTCTGACACACATCTATCTCAGCTTCCTCAGATTTTCTGACATTCAGATAATATTCTCAAAGTACAAAATAATGCTGTAACTTTCTCAAGCGCTGACTGCAAAACTGATAGAAAACTATTCAACACACCACAATTGTGGGCACACAACTCCTCCCAAAATTAACAGTACTCGAACTCGAGGGCCATAGCCTGTTGGCTCCTCAGAACTCAAACTCGAGGGCCATCGCCTGTTGGCTCCTCAGAACTCGAACTCGAGGGCCATAGCCTGTTGGCTCCTCAGAACTCAAACTCGAGGGCCATAGCCTGTTGGCTCCTCAGAACTCAAACTCGAGGACCATAGCCTGTTGGCTCCTCAGAACTCAAACTCGAGGGCCACAGCCTGTTGGCTCCTCAGAACTCAAACTCGAGGGCCATAGCCTGTTGGCTCCTCAGAACTCAAACTCGAGGGCCATAGCCTGTTGGCTCCTCAGAACTCAAACTCGAGGACCATAGCCTGTTGGCTCCTCAGAACTCAAACTCGAGGGCCATAGCCTGTTGGCTCCTCAGAACTCAAACTCGAGGGCCATAGCCTGTTGGCTCCTCAGAACTCAAACTCGAGGGCCATAGCCTGTTGGCTCCTCAGAACTCAAACTCGAGGGCCATAGCCTGTTGACTCCTCAGAACTCAAACTCGAGGGCCATAGCCTGTTGGCTCCTCAGAACTCAAACTCGAGGGCCATAGCTTGTTGGCTCCTCAGAACTCAAACTCGAGGGCCATAGCCTGTTGGCTCCTCAGAACTCAAACTCGAGGGCCATAGCCTGTTGGCTCCTCAGAACTCAAACTCGAGGGCCCTAGCCTGTTGGCTCCTCATAACACAACTTGACTCTTCATTTTTAAATGTAATTTTCTAATAATTTAACTGGCTACGTCATAGATCTCTTCCATTGGTCGTGACAGTTACCTCAGACATATGCGTGAAATATACCCTCTAAGTATAATGCGATAAATTAAAATTCATCACGCGGACGTACGTCACCATAACTATACAAACATTCGTGTAACATTTAAGCAGGGGAAGGAAAAAATAACTCAGAGTTACAACTATCAGATTACGGATTATCTTAACCATACATTTTTTTTTTTTTTACTTCTAGGCAGACGTAATGACAACCTATCTTTTTTAAAGCTTCATTCACAATCATCGGACATGCCTTTTTTTCTTCTTTTGACATACTCGAAAATGCAGGAAAATTTATTTGTTGGCACACAGTTTAATTGATTTAGGCTTGTCTTTTAAATTGATTAGACAATAACTAATTGGTTATCATTTCATTTCCTTTCTTTTATTAGGTTTCCACACAAATCATACAGTGTTGTGTTTACAACAGCCATCAATGGCAATCTGAAGTGACACATAAAAAAAAAGATAAGTTATAAGTGAAAATCAAGTTTTTCATTATCATTAATGCCATTATTGTCCCCGCCGAACGAGTTCGAGCAGGGGACTCTGAAACGGGCTCCGTACGTGTGTGTGTCCGTGTGTCCGTCCGTCCGTCTGTGCGTCCGTGTGTGATCAAAATATTCAATTTGCTACTTCTCTGTCATTAATGAGCCAATTTTGATTCTGTTTGCTTTATATGATAGCACTACATGGGAGCTTTGAAACTTCTACACAAAATTTCAGTTGTGACCTTTGACCTTGACCTTTGACCTATATTGTACATTTTGCTTCAAAATGCTACTCCTTCGCCATTTCTGACCCGATTTTGATTCCGTTTGCTTTATGAGATGGCACTAGGTGTGGGCTTCAAAACTTCTACACAGAATTTTGACCTTTGACTTCTTTGACCTTTGACCTTGATTTTTTACCTATATTGTACATTTTGCTACAAAATGCTACTCCTTTGCCATTTCTAACCCGATTTCGATTCCGTTTGCTTTAAGTGATGGCACTAGGTGAGGGCTCCAAGACTGCTACACAGAATTTTGACCTTTGACTTCTTTGACCTTTGATCTTGATTTTTGACCTATATTGTACATTTTGCTTCAAAATGCTACTCCTTCGCCATTTCTAACCCGATTTCGATTCCGTTTGCTTTATGTGATGGCACTAGATGAGGGCGTCAAAACTTCTACACAGAATTTTGACCTTTGACTTCTTTGACCTTTGACCTTGATTTTTGACCTATAATGTACATTGGCTACAAAATGCTACTCCTTCGCCATTTCTAACCCGATTTCGATTCCGTTTGCTTTATGTGATGGCACTAGGTGAGGGCTTCAAAACTTCTACACAGAATTTTGACCTTTGACTTCTTTGACCTTTGACCTTGATTGTTTACCTATATTGTACATTTTGCCACTAAATGCTACTTCCGGCGGGGACATATGTTACACACCGCGTAATTTCTACTTTTCCTTGTTACTATTATCATTATTTTCACACAAACACCCAGACACACAGACAGTCACACATACACACACACCACCCCCCCCCCCCTCCCCACACAAACACTGTTTGATTGATAAGGTACCGGTGAACGTCCCCAATCTGGGACACCAACGTGACAGGTGGTGAGAATAAGGTTTTCGCTCGCCCGAGCCGTGAAAAGCCACCAAACTGGTTTACTTTGTGTTTTTCTGGTTGTTATTGATTGTGGCCGTAATAATATCCTTGGTGATCTTGTATCATTTTCTCTTTCTCTCTCTCTCTCTCTCTCTCTCTCTCTCTCTCTCTGTATTTTGGTAGATGGTCAACAATAAACCTAAAGGATCAGGAAGGTGCATTGGTATCGATCGCCCCCACAATGCCGATCAATACAGCCAGGTAAGTACAACAGATTTCTTCCCTTTTTATAACCCCAGAGGAGCGAAAGAAATATCTATAGATTGCGATAAAGGCGGTAAAAATCTCGATTACGTCTGTCGGTCTCCATGGAAACCATGCTTTCTTCAACTAGCCACTAATCGTTTCAAATGCTTTGTGAAAGATGTGTCGCTTTACATTGTAATTTATTGTTTGAATGTGTGATGGAACACTGTTAAATACGGCACAATTTAGAGTGTTTTTTTTATGATGACTTTAGGATTGAGTACCATGAAATAAAGCAAAATAATGTGTTGTGGTTGGAATAGGCATTTATGTCTATGTTTTTTTATGTACAGTATAATTATTGTACTTTCTTGTGGTAACACAATGATGAGGTAGATACCACGACTTTTTATGGGAAGTTAATTTTATCAAAAACGGTGTAAGATAAAAAAAGAACTTACTGTTTTAATTCTGAGAACGGTTTCACGTCCGATCCTTGCATTAGTTCGTCTGATTTGATGGCGGGAAGGCGTCGTTGCCTATCGGCGCAAACGCACTACCGACATTATTGTTGAAGTGTTCAGGATCGGACGTGAAACCACTCTCGGTTAAGACAGTATAATAGTCCAGATGAATTGATTTAATATTGTACCTTTATTGATCGTTACCTTGATGAATCAGATTTTACATCATTTCGTGTTAAAACAACATAAAACAACTATGACAATAATTACTGTCCAGCAGAAGGAATCCTTTTCTTTAGTGTGTGTGTGTGTGTGTGTGTGTGTGCGTGAGCGGGGAGTTTGGAAGAAGGGGTGAGGGTGGGGGAATCGATGTAACACAATGTGATACATTGGAATTTACTCCGACAAGGACATTATATTGGCAGTTTTGTCGGGCAAATCAGGGAGGTTTTCATTTCACCTCCATGGGCAAATTGAATCTACTCTGTATACTGTAGATATCTGAAAAGCTTTCCATTTTTGGAGGATAAAAAAATGTCGAACATGAGTGAAACTGCATGTCATTCTCCAGGCTATATTGACGGGTGGGATAAGGCTAGAAAATTCGCCTGAATATGATAAAAAAATAAAAATAAAAACGAAGCAGCAGGATCCGTGTCGAGTGCTTTATAAAACGTGGCGCCTGTCACTGTCTTTCAATATTGATTGCGTAAAATGAGATAGCAAGGCTATGCATGACACCGAAGGCCACATTATGTGGATTATATTTACCTCCCTTGGCGATTGTTGCCGATGATTACAATTCTCTCCTTCTTTTGTTTTAGTTACTTTGTTGCACCTCTCTGGTTGTAGCAGCTATGCGGTGATCGGTGGAGCGTGTTTGAAACAAGTCTTCGTTACGGGTCACCTCACTGACGCACGACGAACGCTTTCACGCAACACTCATTACCTGAATAATTAGCTCCAGTGAAACCCATGGCTTTTCTTATTGTTATTATTTTTTAAATCATGTAGTCTCTTGATGAGATACATGAAACCAAAGAAACAGGGCATGTCGTCACATATGCAATAGCTAGAACCCGAAGCCACGAGAGTAAAAATGAAACATAATGACAAAATGAAAAGTACTTTCATTTCATTTATCAGCGATTCTCCGCAACTTGCACAACTAGTAAAAAAGAATAAACAATACACGACAACTTGTCAATCATATGCAATACAGAGTGTGGAGGAAGAAGCAAAGGATTTGACCTCTCAAGGCTTCTCCCTAGTAAACAGTAACAATCATGACACAATACAAAAAGAACAAAACAAAACAAAACGAAAACTATTGATATAATTAGCATCAATGATAAGGGGATTATGGCAGGAAGGCACTATTTCACGTATATGATTTTACAATATGTTCCTCATGTTTTCTCTTAAATGAAGTCATAGAAACACACTGCTTAATATCATTTGGAAGACTATTCCACATCTTAGGGCCGATATATCTTATAGTGGATCGTGAAAACTCATACTTAAAATTGGGCAATCTATATCTTCCGCCTATCTTGTGCAATATCCACTTACTTCATTGTTCTTTACCAAAAAAAAAAGGACATGGCAACATATTATTTCTAAACCGATACATAAAACAGACAGTTTGGGTCTTATTGATATCAAATATTTTCTCCCAAAAAATAATAATTTTTCGAACAGTACGATATAATATACTCTCTTTTGCGGTGAAATTGCATTCTCTCGTCTCAGGAGAAGTTCCCATGTCATGCACTGCGAATTTCTGCTACACAAATGATGCGTCTATCAACAACAACAACAACAACAAAAGTTTTGAAAAGCGTCAGCCTTGGCTCTGAGGAAAAGGAAAAGATGCGAGAAAATAAAAGAAAGCATTACAAGAAAAAACACACGTACAGTTGACATGAAACCAGAAGATATTTTTACTTCCTTCATATTTAATTGTTTTATTTTTTTTTTTTTGTTTTATGAGTGGGGGATGTGGAGAACCTCTTTTTTTCAGTTTCAACGAGAAAAACTTTAAGGAATCTTTAGGTAGCGTAAATAGACACTGTCAAAATAGACATTTTGATTCCTGAAGTATTTCTATATTAGAGATGATGTTCGTAGTGGCGGAGTGAAAGGCGGAAAATCGAAGGCTACATTAAAGCCATCAACTGACATATTGTAATTCGTGTTTTCCGATGTCGAATTACTGTCTTAGCCTGGGATCAAATTCGACATTTTAGCGAAGCACTCGGTTCTGGGTCAGTCTTACTCACGATATTGACACAAGTCACCTAGTACGTACGTATGGGTCGTATAGGTATTATACACACCTACGCGCACTAACCATACATGTAGGTATTAAAAGAAAGAGAGAGAGGGGGGGGGGGGAAGAGAGAGAGAGATTGAGAGAAAGAGAGGGAGACAGAGAGTCAAACAGAAAAGTAGAGGTTAAAACCCGTTGAGGACGAGTCCCGAGTAAACTCGGGCTGGTTTCTATTGGAAAACCGTGTTCTAACAAAATTAGTCCGTCCTAAACGGGTTTTAACCTTAAAGGAGAGAGAGGGAGAAAGGAGGTTCTCCATAATTGATTAACAAAGACAATTTAGGACTCTATGAAAAGCCGACACATTACTTATGACGATATTTTTTCCTCTTTCTGTATTCTCTACAGAACACCTTATAAAGTCATCGTAGCACAGAGTTCTTCAGGAGACGGTAGGTCAATGATTTGTGGAAGAAGATGGTATTTTCTTCTCTCTTTCTTCTTTTTCTTTTTTTTTTCTCTCCTCTGTGAATGCTTTGAATTATCTGTCGCAGTTGTCATAAATTCTTCGATATTGCCTTTAAAGCATCTTAATGCTTCTGATATTTGTGTGTTGTTGTCGTAAAAGAAAAAAAAAAAAAAAAAAAAAAAAAAAAAAACGTATTTTTATTTTTCGTCTTCTTCTTCTTCAGTGCCCGGGTTGTTACATGTGGTCTTGTTTGTTTATTGTTAACTCACATTGTCTGTTTCATGTTCATTTTGTTATTTGTTGAATTCCTGTTCCCTTCCACTGACAAAAATTACAGACGATTAAAACGCGTGTCGTTTGACAGCGGTGTATAGCGAAATATGATTTGCAGAAAATCACGATAGGGGCCTTTCTTGATAAAACACCTGAACGGTTCGTTTGCATAGAGTCTGTACATCCGATTCGGGGCCGGATATGTCTTTTAATTGTAACTGTATTGTGCATTTCATTGCTTTTTGTTTTTGTTTTTGTTTTTCTTCTTCTTTGGTATTCGTCTTCAGTGTTTCATAACAGATGGTACAAAATTATTATATGTTTCATTCCAGATTTACATTTCTTCACATCTTATATCATATATGCAGATTTTGATGGACTGTCTCTTGTAATACCCTCATAGTGTGATTAAAGGTAGCAAATTTCTTGATTAAAGTTAACTCATGTGCCAAAATTCCTGTCAAATCGAATTCATACAAGACAAGCACCAAATAAATCATAAATTCATATTGAATTATCGGTGACAAGACTCAGGCAAAAAAAGAGAAAATGACATGTTTTAAAGACGCACTTTGCCTCTTCTTTTAGTCCAGTCTCTAAAACTGCCATCGCATACATTGTCTGACATACTATAAGAATCCGTCAAACATAAATGATTTTTCCAATCTCTTCGCAATCCGCCTGCCGATTTCTTATCTTTAAAATGTTTGATCGTTTAAAGTAGTTTGAATCATTTTTTCTCAACATTTCTTCACGTTCTTTTCCTATAAATTAATATCTATTTACTTCATCTCTTCACTCTAATTTGTTTTTTTACGTTCTCTCTAATCTAGTATATTATCAAACAGCAACATTGTCTGTTGATGTCTCGTTGCTGTTTGTGTCGCCATAAAATTTGCGTCAACCAAATTGACAATCGTGATAGCAGAACAATAGGTTTTTTGTTTTTTTTCCATCACGGGATGGGCACCAAAAAACAAAACAAAAATCATCCTAACACAAAATCTATTTGAGTGTTTTTGATTGTGTTTATTATCATTCTCAAGCCTAACAAAGTGGAAGCGAGAGAGAGAAAAAATGGTTACCATGGCAAACAAATGCATTATTTCTTCCGACCATTCACGATGATCAAGTTAGGCGCTGCACGCCTTTCTATCTATTCTCGATATGGACGAATCAAATCTTTATTCGTCACGCACTGCAGAAACATGCTATATCAAATTATCAGTTTCGATGGGCATTGTGGATTGTCTAAAATACTTTTTTTTTTCCATTTGCGTTGCGGTCGGTGGACTGCTATTAAAGGGAAGTGTACAATCAAGTGTGAAAATGTAATGCGTGGAAGGGCGGGAATACGGTGGCCTTGATTGTCCCACATTTACCAGTGATTTTGTGTTTAATAGTATGTCTCTACCTACTTACCCACACACGCACGCGCGCACACACACACACATACACACACACACACACACACACACACACACACGATTAGAAATATCCAATATTTTTCATCATTTCCTTCGCTTTTTTTTTTCTTTTAAATGCATCAAATTGACACGAGTCCAATCAACTCGTTTGGTGATGAAATTGAGTCATGTCATGTGTGATATAATCATATGCATCATACACGCTTAAATTAGGCAGATGGGGAACCACGATGCAGAAAACCACAAAATTATTGATCTTGGATGTGCTAAAATTTAGTATGTATAGCGCAAAGTAAACAGTAGTATATCCAGCTAGGCCTAAATTTACCTTCTACGTCACTACATCTATACCCCTCAAACAAAACATGATGAAGGGAAAAACAAATCTTTCATCGATAAAGTAGAGCAACATGGATACATGGAGCCTTATGATTTACTAGAGGGGTGCGGGGCCACATGATAAAATGCAAGGCACCTGACTGTCCATGATGGATCTTGTTTTTTTAATGTCACTATTGGTAACAGTATAGATATGTGCCTGGAAATGAAAAAGTGCATGGTACTCTCATTTACACACGCATATATTTCACATTTAGGAGTATCCAACAAGAGTACACCCATCAGAAATATTAAACATGGCTGGACCAAGGTCAGTACACATCATTCTAACAGTCTCCTTGATATCCACTGAACGCCCGTTGTCCTTGAATATAAAATTAATCCAACTGCAAAAGTATGGCTTGAGTTTTATATTCTGATTCTATGAATTCTAAATCAGGTGGTTTAGAGGTCCCTGGAGACGAGAGCGTGGGGACTTGGCATGATGATAATGAAAAAAAAAAAGAAAACAAAACATAGAAACAATATGAAACGCAAGACATAACAAATAGATGACGGAAACATCTGCAAATAAATCTAATACCCCCCGAAAAAGGAAAGAAAAAAGAATGCGAACAAACCAGCATGATGAGACAAAGTATGGAAAATATAATTTTTCGTTCATTGATTTTGAAAGATATCAATGACCCAAACCCCAAACGTTCTCTGATTTAAGAGCAACCCATGGACGTTCCACTTGGTGTCTCGCCAAAAGCCAAAACCTGGGCGTGGCAGAGTGAATTGAATTTGCATGTAGTCAAATCCCGACACTTCTCGTATAATGCAAGAGCCTGCGTATACAGGTGTAGTATAAATTTAATAGCAACATTGAGTGATGGCTCACACGAGACTGAGGCTTTCATGGTCAGGAGTTATCAAAGTGCATTCACCATGCCGTGTACATGTCTATCTTTCAATCTTTTGATATTGAATGGGACTGTCTCCGCCGTAACATATGAAAAACTTTCATGATCTGCAGCAATATACACAATTATTATTAATCAGCTTTACTTCTCGTGAAAAACACATACCCATTCCATTTTGAATTTCGCAGACCAAGTGATTCCCTTGAGTAAACAACAAAAAACAGTCACCAAGTTTATCTTGACATTGCCCTTGTTATCAATAGGTCATCACTAGAAGTGTTCTGTACAATACTCCATTTTCAATGTTATAAAATGACTATGAATAATCATTACCATCACCATCATGTTAACATTTATCAGAAAATAATAATCAATTAATCGATCAAGACTATTGAGCTCTCATTGCTAGATTGCAGCTTTATCCAAAAAAAAAAAACACTTTGTTTTTTTCGTAAACTCAATGATGAGATATACTGATGATAATGACTTATATAAGGTTAGATATTTGTCGTATCTTTTTCTTGGTTGTTGTTTTTTTATATAATCTTACTATTACGGTGCGGGCATTATATCCCTGTGTATGTGTGTGTGTGCGTGTGTGTGTGTGTGTGTGGTTATGGTACTTTCTGAAAGTATTTACATAATAAAGAAAAAAAAGTCTGATTTTGCCCATAGGTTTAAAAAAAAAGCGAAATTTCAGCGAAATGTGCACTTGCGGGAAGTAGCACGGAAAAACAAACAAAAACAAGAACAATCGTGGAATTTGTAAGGCGTTTATGAAGAACCGACGAAAATTCAAGGATGTAAAGAGTAGAAACGACTCTACATTTCGGCCATTTTTGCTGACACAAACGTTGAATTATTTCAAGGATCGATTCTTTTTTTTTTCCAAAGTGCTATTTACTCTGTTTACAAAAAGAAAATAATAATAATAATATCTATTATAAAATGGGTTCAAGAATGTAGCCAATTGGAAGCGGTGAAATGAGTCACGTGTGCCTCCATTAATTTCTCACTAACATGCGCGGCCTGACGTCACAATGTTTACACTAGCAGTGCGCACTCAATCAGTTGTTACAAGTGCGTCGCGCGCTACTATACGCGCTGTCAATCCTGTAAATAACTTCTAGTTCGGACTACCGGCCGGCCTTTCTTGTGTGCATAAAATGTGTGGCGTACGTATACTCTTATACGCACAGTACTTATTATGTGCGGGATTTCCGTGTGCGACGTGCGTAAATGTTTGGGACGAACATCTTCGGACATCTTGACTCTTTGACTGGTATTGACCAACAAAGGTACGTGAAAAATGCTGTTAGTTTTCGACCCATTTTATAAAACAATTGATGCACAGGATTATTTCGTGGCGTTAGTGGAGATGCAGCTCACTCTCGGGTGTTTACTATGTAGTGCATGTTTCACAATATTATTGTAAATACCTTCGAGTGCGCTACATGTCCACTAACGCACTCTATCTTGTGCATCATTTGTATATAAGTTCAAATGTGACCGTGCATCACAAAACAAACAAAAAGTCGAACAGCTTGATTTTACGTAAGTACTAAAAGGTAAAATGCTTCAACCGAGTCAATCTTTAGTTTTTAATATTTTCTGAAAGATCTATTCTTCTTCTACATTATTCTTCAGTTTGGGATCTTAACATGAATGGGAAAGTGTGTTGTAAACAGTTTTTCTACAACCTTCTTGGGGGGAGAGTAGAATGGTCAGGTACATGTCTCACGGCCGCTTTTCATTTCTTGAAATCCTTTGCACACTCTTAACTTTCAAGTCTAATAACATTTGAAAGGATGAGGCTACTGCTTTGAAAGTTAGCACTAATCATGAGCAGAATGTGTTTATAGAACATGCTAAGATTTAGCTTAATCTTATAATCCTTTCAATGTTGTTACTCCGGTGGTTTACATCCTGTGTTTTCTCCCTTTCAAGGCACAGCTAGTGTGGCTTGGTAAACACCTGGTGAAGTGTACTTCAGAGGCTCTTTTCTCTGTTCAAGTTTCGCACTTTCCAGAGTGTATGCTTTCTTTCCGATATTTAGATAGGTTAAGACAATCCATTTGAATTGAATTATACAACATTTGAAAGCTTAGAGTCTGCTCTGTCAGAATCTGCCCACGAATAAATACCCATGTCTGGCGACTTTTTGTTGGTTTTGTGATGCAAGGTCACATATACCCCTGAACTGAACAGCGCTTCACCGCAGTGATGTGTGCAGTAGTTAGGTTACTGATCAAATGATTTTGTCTTCTTTTAACGTTTCACCACCAACATAGCTCGGGATGAGGTCCTGCACGGAGTTCTCAGTCACGTGTCGGAGCAGGTCACCAAGTGAGTTGAAATATTGGTGTGTTTTGTCTCTACGGTTTCCATGTGTGCGTGTTTATGACCGTGTGTTATATGTATATATATATATATATATATATATATATATATAAATGAAGAGCTTTATTGCAAAATGAGCTTAGAGTCATTTTTAAACATTTCAAAATAAGTTCATATCAGATACAGCACAATCATACCTTTCTAGCAATACCTCACTAGTGACATAGCAAGGAATATTATAGAAGTTATGATTAAAAATATCCTATATTTTCTTATTATGTTCTCTGTTTTTATAGCAGGGTTTCAATTACAAATATCACACCTTAACAGAAATGAAGTTAGCTCGTTTTGCGATCACACTCTTCATATATATATATATATATATATATATATATATATATATTCATATGTGTGTGTGTGTGTGTGTGTGCATGAATACATACATTCATGAGAGGAAAAGAGAGTAAATAATGTTCAGTAGTCGACGTGTTCGTACAATAATATCAAAAACAGAATGTAGCTCAAGCTCATACTGTCAAACATTGTCTAGCCAATCAATAATTTTTGATACATGAATAAGCCAGTTCGGAGTTAGCTCGTGGGCACATTTGATACGAATGATCTTTCCTTCTTTTTTTAAAGTCGGTTAGGGGTACTTCACTCATTTTCAGCACGACATACTAGTAATGCATAAGCTTTACTTTGCAATCTATGAGATTCATCAGTCCTGTTCAAACAAAGAATGAACTTGCGTAAACCAAAGGACCAGAATGATCTGTTAATTAGCACTTTTGAAAGAATCCATGCCATTATTTTGCATTGGATGCATTAACAATCTCTTTGTATTGACATTTAAGTACCACTTTTGCTGTCAGGTGGATGTGCTGGCAAGCTTACATGAATAATCATTACGTCACAGATGCTTATCCCAGCGAATCTAAAAACCAGCATGTTTATACGAATGACCTTTATTCTGCTCATGCGCAAAGTGGAACTGCGAACTGGCTTACTATAAGGCTCCTTACCCTTTGTCAAGTGAATGAAAATCACTTGACAAACAAAAGGCAAGAGGCCCGAAAATGTGTGTGTCAAAGAATAGCCTGTTGGAATCGACAGCATGAGCTTGAGCTCTGTTTTTGTTTCTTATATCCATATTTCTATCTACATGGGCCTCTAGAGTTACATTTTTGTTTATCTATACTTATTTTTCTATTCCATATGATCGCATATCTATATTCACAATCATTTTGTATTCATATTTATATTCATATCAACATTTCCAGGTACAAGGTCTTGTCTGTGACTTTTTATGATAATTATGTGAAAAATTTATGTTTATTTTTAGACCAGCCAATTTGCTGGCGGCACAAAGGACACGTATATACTAATAATTCAAAGTGAATTATATGCATTTGATAGAAAGTGAACAGACGCCTCGGGTTTAAATACTTTCATAGCCGAGGCTGAGGGGGTGGTGGGGGGGGGGGGGGGGGAGGAGGAGGTGGTACGGGTAGTTGAAATGTTGCTGTGAGCCTCAGGCATCTTATCCCCGTATGCTTGCGTCATTGCAACAGACAATCGTCTGTTTGGCATGCGGTTCCTTTCCGTCTATAAAGCTGATTATTGGCCAATTAAGAGTACAGTTTTGCTACGAATTTGAGGCTATCAACGCTATGTTAATAACCTTTCTACTCTTTGAAGTCACATGCCTGTTACTGATAGAGAACATTCCACGACTTCAAAATGCAGTTGTGCAGTATCAGCCACAAACTCTAGGAGCGTCCAGGGTATATGTTGCATTAAAACATGCATTAATCAAACATGTAAGGCCCCATAATCAGGTATCAGTTAGATATAAAAATTGGGTGATTAGAGACTTTATGTTCGACTTTCTGTTGTGTATGTTTGCTGTCAATTTCAAAGCAACAGGGCAGAGGTTGTCTCGTTTTGGCGTTTAGTATAAGAATTAAAAAAAAACCCACCTCACCATTTTTTCCATATCTGATTCAAAGCAGGAGGTAGTATAACATACAATTGCAAATAATGTCCATGACTCGAAATCATTTAAGTGAATGATAGACGTATTCATAAACACAGAGAGCCGCAGTCCGGTGCATACAAATAATTTGTTTCTCTCTCCCTCTCCCCCTCTCTCCTCTCTTTTTCGCTCCCCCCCCCCCCCCCTCCCCCCTCTCTCTCTCTCTCTCTCTCTCTCTCTCTCTCTCTCTCTCTTTCCCTCTCCAATTCATTTGAGAGGGGCCCGACGGCGAGGGTTAATTACTAATGTGGCTTATAGGGTTATGAATAAGTGCAGGTTTTATGCGTTATATTCCACAGAGTATATTATTTTTGTAGCATCGATGACATCCCTTTTAAACAGGCAATCGTTAATGCTGTGTTTAAAGGAGAGCATTAAACGTTAGCTGCATTCATATCAAACAATGAATTCGCAGGTACTAATGCAATAAATAAAAAATCGGCTAGAAAGACGCCTTTAGTTTAAAACGGAAGGGTTTTGTTTGGTTCAAATGGCTCGACATGATATACTCGCGTTTCGAATACGATTGCAACTGTAATTGTTGTATGAAGGCACAACGATATCCTATTTCCGAACACAAGCAACACGATTGAACACTCAGTTAATTGCCATGGCAACTTCAGCAATGGGAGACCTCTTGAAACAGCACTAAAGAGCGCATCATCTTCTGTCTATTATTAGACACGATGCCCTACTATCAATGGAAATACACGACATTACCTGGTTGGAGCTATGATGGCCTTGGCTACAATTTTGACTCGTAATATTTCGCAGATGTGTTTTAATTCGATTTAGGCCAGATTTTATTTCCAACATCACATAAATTTCTGCACATAAATAATTACAGGGACTATGTGTAATACAAAATGTATCAATATACAGTAAAAACTGAAAGATAGAAGCAAATGCATACCATTTTAATAGAAAAGTACAAGTGTGCGAGCAGAATACTTGTGCTGTTATTGGATGGCAGATGCCCGCGTAAAAGACGAACTTGAATGATTCTGTTGTTGTGGACTATTCAATTAACTGGAAGTTCAAGTTCAGTGGTGTATTGCGAGCATACAGAATCACATACAGACATACGCCGATGCTCACGCCAGCCTCGACAATACGTTCTACATCAAGATGATAATATTGCGATAATGGTGTGACCTAGCTGCGGCTCGGCGGCGCATTTTCCTTGGCAGAAAGCGGTAAGGCGGCGGCGGGGGGGGGGGGGGGCGAATTTGACTTTCGCTGAGGCTCCTTCTTTGCAAATCTAACAGTCCGATATCCTCGTAACTATGATACGCATCTACAATCATTTTTCTCTTTCACCGTCGTTTTTTTTTTTTTCACCCTCAGGGCTTGTCGGATTAATGAGATGAAGGAGGAGATGTTGAATCGACTGAATGCCATGCAGAAACGCATTGATAGTAAGTGACTCGGTACCTGTACCAAACGTATTTGCCGGAATGACACAACCAAACATAAATGAGCATATCATAATGTTTCTATTCATGTACATTTAATATCTTATCATACCATTTCATCCACATGTTTGCTATTTTTGTTCTTCCTTTTTGGTTCCTTCATTTCATTGTCTCAGAATTATGCGTATTTCAAAGTGGGACGTATACATTTTAGGTTGTTAACAGTTTCTCTTACATTTTCTTGTCTAACGTAAAACAAGATTTGGTAACAAAACGTAATGCCGCGTGGGAAGATCAAGTAATTAAACATTGACAAAAATAGCATTATGCTTGTGTTTTTAGACTGGAAGATTTAGGTCCCTCTCCCACTCGCAGTAGTAATCAACGATTGAATGTGACTTTCTTTTACATGTTTGTTCAATAAGGTGCAGAACGTAAGAAGGCTCCTGAACAACGTAAGAATTATGTGCACGTATCGTTCACTCTGGTTTGGCTTACTCTAGACTCTACTTTCCTTTTGCTATACTCGCTTTCCTTGAGGCATAGTGCTACACTTTGCTAAATTTTACTTTTCTAGTGTCGAACGTTTGTGTTCCTTTTTACCATGAATAGTTTGCAATGTTGATACATTCCAGGAGAGGAGATTGTAACGAATGCACTGCTATAGTTAACAAAAGTCCTCAATAAAGGTACTTTACTTACTTCACAACAGGAAAACAGAATAATTTAAATCGGAGACTAATTTGATCACAATTCACTTTTAGTCACGCGTTCAAGTTCTACAAAAGAACTGTTACTAAACATAGCGCGTGATGTTCTGAATAGAAACTTTTGAATTTCCAGAGAGTTTTAAACCAGTCATGGTTACAAGAATTGAAATACAGGAAACGGATGAAGGCTAGAATATGATTTCATTTTTTTTTCTTTATTCGTGTAATTAGGTAATGCAAAAGGTGGCTAGGCGTATGAAATCATCAAAATTGCAAAGGAAATAATTTGGCCAATACTGAAATAAGGAAGACAAGCTTTCATTTCATCTTTCACTAATGATTCACCAAGAACGCGATAACCAAAACAAAAAAAAAATCTATATATATATATACTACCTGCAGAGCACGTTTTTCATTTTCGACTGTTGTTTTGATTTGTTGTTTTATTTTTACCGACAAACCGTTCTCAATACTGTTTAGATCAACTAGAAAGCATTTCAAACTATACGTACTTCCACAGTGGCAAATGATTACATTAATGGACAGGAACTACACTAAAGCAAATTTATTTATTTGGCTATTTGCAATATGGCTACATATTATGGATATCCGTTTGCAATCATTACATAAGGATCACTTGTCTTCGGCGAATGTGTTACTTTACTTCCTGTTCTATTTCTTTCTTTTCAATTTGCTTTAAACTTGCATTGCATAGATGAGTTTACCGCTTCTACCCGCTTCCTGTTACACGTATGGTGTATTTGTAATTATTACTAGAACTTAGTGGTTTCTGATATGTATTAGTTGCATTAGTAGAATATACGATCCACACGAAGTTACAACGAGGCTTCGATTTGTGGGATAGTCTTACGTTGTTTTTGATGAAAAGAATAAAATCCCACATACCAGATATCATAGTGAAATATTGCAATCAAGAGACAAGTTCACCATCATATTATAATGTGAATTGTGATAATGGTGGGGGATTGGTAGGACATGTCATTGAAAGTTTGAGGTATATCGGACAATCTGTTCAAAATCTATGAATTTTTGAAGTTTCACTGCCGTTTTCTCTCAATGAGAACCTGCTATAACCTTTGGCATTGTTATACGCGCATAAATAATCCCACTTACACTTTCCTCACGTAATAAAGGAGCATGTACTTTCTTGCCAATTTCAAAAGTCGAAGGGGGGAGGGGAGGGGAGGGGAGGGGAAATATTTCCCTTAAAATTAGTGAGTGAAAAGTCGAGTTAATGTGTAGGCCCACTTTTAAGAAATGACATTTTGAGAAATTATCTTTATGGATGGCTTTCCTTGCATTGCTCGAAGCATCGTGATATAATTTTCTGATTTTCCTCAATTTTTCACTGATGTGCTCTACTGATAATGCTACATTTGCTCAATCCACATGTATATGAAGGTAAACTTGTCCTTTGATTAGGCTAAATTTTGGCTGAAATTAAAACGTTTTGAAATTAACGTTTTCACATCTTGCCATGGCATCACGTCATGCGGCCTTCAGCTGAGAATCTCGATTCAATATCCGCGTCTTTGAATGCAAAGTTCTTTATCCTCGTCCACTTTACACAAAAGTGCTCTCAGTGATAATAGATTAAAGGAGGCTGTAGCCGTGCCTTCTCTTTTCATCAAAGACAACTTTAATCAGTAACTTCGTGATTTTATTTACTTCCAACGCATGCTCTATTTATCGCTTTCATAATTTCCGTCGAACATAGCATTTCTAGGCAATTACACTATTTTGATTTGATGTTCTTTACACCCCCCCCCCGCCCGCAATCTATCAGCGCTTAGAATATTAGGTCACCTTGTGACAATTTGCTCTGTACTTTCCTCTATTCCTTTTGAATGCCAGTGTACATCTGCTCACGTGTAAACCACCGTGATGCCTTCTTCCACTATAAAGGAGGTTATGTTTTTGCCAGCGCTGCAAGCTGGTTTGATTTCTTGTTTGTGTGTTTGATTGTGTGCGATTTTTGATCCTTTTTTTTTTCTTTTGGTGCTGATGTTGAAACGGATTTGGATCACACTTTCGGGAATGATAAAAAGAAACACGTTAAAGATGGCACGAAGAATACGTGATGAAATTTTGGTAGTGATCGAAATCACTTCGGTCGGACACAATGCAAATTTTAGTATATCACTTATTATGATATTGTTGCCAGTTTGACGAGTGTAAGACGACATCGCGTCTAGTTTCCACTGACTTCACAGAGCCATACATTTTGAATGCCAGTGTATATCAGCTCACGTGTGAACCACCGTGATGCCTTCTTCCTAGGTCCTTGCTCTGTATTTTCCTATGTTTTTGCCGGCTCTGGTTTGATTTCTTGTTTGTGTGCTTGATTCTGTGCGATTTTCATTTTGTTGTTGTTGTTGTTGTTGTTGTTGATTTTGAACGGATTTGGAGGATATTTTCGGGAGAAAAAACACGTTACTGATGGCACGAAGAATACATGATCAAATTTTGGTAGTGATCGAAATCACCTGGGTCAGAAACAATGCAAATTTTAGTACATCACTCATCATGACATTGTTGCCAGTTTGACGAGCGTAAGACGACATCACGTAGTTTCAATTGACTTCACAGACCATCCACCAATATTAATATTTTACTGTCAATGTGAGAAAATAAAATAAATAATAGGCCTATGTGTTTTTATACCCTTTTATACCCTCATCGTAGTCTTTTTATACTAAGTTAGTTACATGACAGGCCTACTAGTCACGAATATTAAGATTGTGCACATATCATTTAATGAAGGTATCCCTTGTTAAAAAGAAATAATTGTAGTTTCCCAGCCTGATGTAATCTACGTTCGAAAGGTGAAAGAAAATAATATTGAAACAAGTGATATAGAAACGCTATAAAGACTATTTTTATCTTGTTTTAGAAATCCTTCCCTCCCCTATATATATATATATATATATATATATATATATATATATATAATTATAATTATAATCTACGCAAAGTTTAGCCAAAGAGAAATTACGTGAATCCTGAAGAGAATGTCGGCCCCCCAAAAAAATAAAAATCCTCTCGATTTTGTTTTATTCTCTATTTTTTGGAACTGCATAATGCAGAAAATATTTTACGCAAGACAGACACGACAGGTATGATTTAATGTTTATTCCGTTTCAATTGCTGATTCAACATGAGAAAATTGGCATAATAGATTAAGGAGAAAAAATGATAAAGAAAGTTAAAAAAATACAAAAGTGTAGAAGAATTATGTTTTAAGTTCTAGCCACAATATTGTCAAATCTTTAATGAATACAGACTGGGTGTACTGGAGCAATGAAATCTCCTACCAGCAAATTAGCTGATTTTATGTTAGTTTGTTTTTAGTCTGTTTGTTGTTGTTTTTTACTACACGATTATAGACTATAAAATCAAATTCTTGTTTTCAAAAATCGAGGCATGCTTGAATTTAAGTAGAAATCTTTGTAAAGTATTCATGCATGTTTCTGTTACTGCTATACAGTCGAGGGGAACAAGGCCATCGAAATCGAGAAGAACAAGATGGAGATTCGGGCGATCAAGGATGAGCTCCTAGCGGCAAAAACGTACGTTTCAAGCAAAGTTCGTGGGTCCTCTGAGATGATTATTCAGAGGAATACTTGCTTGGAGTAATTCATAGAAAACGTGTGTGTGTGTGTGTGTGTGTGTGTGTGTGTGTGTGTGTGTGCGTGTGTGTGTGAACAGGTTGTGTAGGTAATCGGATCTAAAGGGAAATAATAATTCCTTGCATGACAAGTTTGGGTCTATTGCATGATGATTGCCAGGGCGCTGGTTATTTTCAATTTCTGACCTGAACAACAGCTCAGCAACACAAAAAGCCGATAAATTGGCACTTGAACTTTGGAAGACATTAATACTCTGTCCTTCATTTTTTTCACCTCTCTTTCTCTCCTTTATATAGCTTCTTCTTATCTTTCTAACTTTTCTTGTGGGTTGCATTTTTTTTTCATCTGGTACTGATCAACAGATTGAATCTCGCTACGCAATCATAAAAAGCCGCTGCGATTATAGAGGGAGTCTAGTTTGTCACTGTTCTTAACATACATATTGCTTTACAACATCGCTTTACTGAGATGATTAATTATGCATTTATATGGTTGGACAAGTGGGACAAAAATATTTGATTTGATGAATTTTCCCGCATAACTTTTCTGATATTTGGAATGGGGCACTCATGTCTCGTACCCAAATACTACTGATGCTGGTCCACATGATGGGTTGTTTGTTCATTTTCCGAAAAGTCTCATATTTGTGTCATAATGGATTTAAAAAAAGACTTCTCAATGGGGGGAAGTGAACGATCCCCTGGGAGAAATGGGACATTACGGGGTGAAGTGGGACAACAGTATCTATAGGCTAGACACAATACAAGCATATCACATAATAAAGTGTGTGTGTGCGTTTGAATATTTACCCATAAAGAGAGTTTCATCGCAAAACATGATTATATTCCTGGTAAATCAGAGAAATCTATAAAAGCATCCAGAGCTAAAAGAAAATAATGAAAAAACTCTTTGACATTTTTATCATAACTACGAATACAGGGAGAAGTGGGACAGTAATGCTGTCCAAGTTCACCCCAGCACCCCCCCCCCTCCCCCCCAAAAAAAATAAATATATGGCGGTTGACATCACTAATTACTAGTACTTAATTTTTGCAAAATCTTGTTATGCAAATTATTGGAACTTATAAGGTCTACATACATGTATTGCACGCTAAGTGCCTGCTAAAGCCGCGCGATGATAGAAAGCGTTTCATGTTGAATGCAAAAAAAAAAGAATAAATAAATAAATAAATAACAAAAAGTGTCTGAAAAAAAGACAATACACTTTCCCGCAGAGCTGTTGCGGGGCAGTTACCATGGGCGTGTACTCTGATGACAAATGCCTGATAGGCGATAAGATTTGATAGTATAGTTCAATTTTTTTTTTGTGATATGAGAGGTGTCCCACTTCGCCCGCGTCCCAGTTCACTCCACTCTCCCCAGGGCCTATTCTAGTGTGGAAACTGCCACTGGTATCGGAGACAATAATTTATTTATACTGTAAAATGTGACCCTGCACCTCAAAACAAACAAAAAGTTGCCAGACATGGATTTTCAGTTAAGACCATATTCTGAAAGAACAGACTTTAGGCTTTAAAATGATGTATAACTCAAATCAAATGGACTCTCCTAACCTATCTAAATATTGGAAAGAAAGCAAAAACTCAGGAAAAGTGTGAACTGAGAAAAGAGGCTCTAAAGTACAGTGTCTATTCAAGTGCTTAATCTTTACCAAACCGTGCTGGCTACGCGATGAATGGGACAAAAAGCATGAAGTAAACCATCAGAGTAACAACAATGAAGGGATTATCAAATTAAACTGAAATTAAGCATGCCTCATTAACACATTCTGTCCATAATTAATGCCAACTTTCAAAGCAGTAGCACTATCCTTTCAAAAGTTATGAGAGTTGAAAGTGAAGAGTGTGGACAAGGTGTTTCAGAAATGAAAAAGGGATTCTAAAGACACACCTAATCACACTATTCTACCAAAATGTTCGAGATAAACTGCTTAAAAACACACTTTCCTGCCAGTTTTACGATACCAAATTTTAGCATTATGTAAAAGAAGACCCGCTCTTTCAGAAAGTATGGAAAAGTCAAGTTCGGCAAGGTTGACCCATTTCACTTATTTTCAGTCCTCACGCATAATCAGTGTGTGCGACTTTATGTTCGTTTTGAGGTGCACGGTCACAAATATAAATGAAAAAGAAAATTCGTCGAAAACAATGATATATTAGTGGGAGTTGATACCAAAACGTAAATTGTGTGCTAGTCGTGGGATAATTCTATTTGTTATCATTGTTTTGTCGTGATTTATAGTCAATTTCAAGAGTCATGCATACAATTATTGTAATAATGATAATATAATCATTATTGTTATCATTATCAATATGATTATTATTAGTATTATTATCATCATTACTATTTCTGCTATCATCATCATTCTTATTATTTATACTACTATTACTAGATATATACATACTACAATATTGATAACATGGTTAGGAATTATTCATATCATCATCATAATTATAATAAATAATTATTTCCGTCATATTTATTTCAGCCGACACGCCAACTTTTGCAAGTGCACCATTCCATCGGCCAACAGCAGTGACACGAGGATAGTTGCAAAGCGAGACGTTCCGAAATACCCGAAGGTTTGTTTGATATTGAATGTTTCCCTCTACCCAGCTGTGTGTGTAAAAAAAAAAAGGAAGGGTGGAAAGATCGGGTGTCTGTTTCATGAAAAAAGAAGAAAAAGAAGAATAGAAAAGACAAAAAATTCAGCGCAAGGGTAACATCGGGTGCCACTTCTGGATTTCTCCAGCTTACAGGCAAAAAAAAAGGGTCATCAGCGCAAAATCGTAGGCCTTTAAATACCTCAACCTACCCATCATATTATTACCAAGCGGAATATCAAAAAGGTAATCAGCAATACTGAATGGCTTACAGAGCAGAGCTGCATTCATACCTCAGAAAAAGGACAAAGCATTCTCGTTCGTGTTCTTTTATAGAAATATAATCTTTGTTTTTTGCATGTTACCTGTTGTTCTTTAGCACAACGTTGTTGTTTCGTATGTGAAATTGAGATTTTCTCCACACATGGAATGTTTACTTTTGTGTGTGTGTTTGACAAAATAAATGTTGTTTGAAGGATCTTTCTTTTATTTTTGGGATCAGACATGGAGGAAAATTCAACATCAAATCAGATTACATATTGTTCCTTTCCTTCTCTCTTTTTATCTTGTCATTTTTGTTCTTATTATCAATGAAGTTATCTTTTTCTGTCAAGCACAATCTATATTTTCACAAGTAATATTGCCACCGTCATTACTACTATTATCAATGTCTTTGTGATGTCATCATCATTTATCCAGTCGTGTTATTACTATGAGCAGAGCTGTGGTGATCTTCGTAGTTTATTTTCCCCAATGTTTGTTAAAAACATATATGCGTATCCATACTTACTCTATACAAGACAAAGAGAATCCTATCATTTTATCCCGTTCGTACTGATTTACCTCTTAAGACCATTACATCGACGGGCCCTTCTTTCTGGAATGAGTTACATTCTGTTCGGTTGCAATCAAGTTCTCTAAGTTCCTTTAAGCAAAATCTTAAAGCCAGTTTTTCTCAAATCCTACGTTTAATTATTTTTCTATGATGACTTGAAGTACCTCTGCATACTCACAATGATGCCTCTCTAGATTGACTTCATTTTGCTTGATCAGTTTGTTACTTTACTTAGCATTAATACCTCAAGTTTAATCATCAACATCATACAATACGTTGTGTACTTCATCAAACTTTATTATATTCTCAACCTGTTGCATTCGTCATGTTTCGTCATTTTTACATATTGCACTAAAAACCCAAATTATACCTTTGGAACTTTCATCCTACAAGCTTTGCTTTTTAGTAGGTTCCTCATATCACACGTCACTATAATTATGTCCTTATACATTTATACAATATCGTTTCACATTGACTGTTTTGTAAAACACTTCCCTTTCTGAAATCAAATGGAATATACAAATTGTAATAATGTGGAATATGGAACATGAAGTAAAGAAAAAAAAACATCATCATACTTATTCCAGTACACACTGTCACGTGAAACCAAGGAGTACCTAAGAAAGCCGACCTTTGACATCTGGCACTGGGAATCGAACGAGGTAAGACCAAACTATCCCTGAAGACCGAATAATTGTGATCCGCTACGACAAAAGGATCCTAAAAGTCGCTGACGGGTGAGCCGTGAAAATCGAGTTTGAAGTCAGATCACCAAAATCTGTCAAAACGTTTGGATTTCTGTTTTCAACATCATTTTGTAGTCTAATGTATCTTCTATCATCTGCCGAAATTTCGAAGCTAAATGATCAAAGGAAAAGCCTGAAAATAGCATTTTTCTGGGCCATGATTGGCTCGCCCGCCAGCGACTTTAGGATCCTTTTGTTGTAGCGGGTCACAATTTCGGGAAAAAAAAAAAGATCCTCACAGTGCAAAACCTGAAGTCAGTACAATAATTGAAGAGTTTCATAGCAGAGTATGTCTTAAAGCGCCGTGTTTGTGCATTCTAAAGTAAGCATATTCGTAATTATGACTGACTATTTCATGTCTATTTGTCTTTTTATATTCTTTTTTAAGCAGTTATGATCTCAACTTAATAAGAACGGGGTTAGCACATTTGCAACAAAACTTAAGGATTCTGTTCAGGAATGATCTCATGAAGAAGATCGATATCGACATCTAAGTTTTGTCTGTGGTGATCATGCTTTCAGTAATAAGTACAGAAATTGTATGGTTACATGAAATTTGTTCCTGCTATATCTACTCCAATTTAGTATCTGCACTCTAAGTCAAGCATATATTCTACCCATAGACATTCCTTTAACCCTTATCATAATCATCAAACCGAACTGAACCTAAAACCTGTTACAAACTTCACCATAATTCTAGGTCCTTGGGGAAAATAAGACGGAGCAGTAGCAAATATTGCGTCATCGTATTGTTTAGCTTAAGAGTGCTACAGAACGGTCATAATGTAATATATTATATCTATTAAATAAATAATGGTTGTTACTCGAAATTATAATGTCTCTTCCTAGGTGTTCCTGACGTTATCGCCCTGGATGTTCTTGGCTTAAACGCACAGTGTAGAGAAAGTTGCCGAGATAAAACTAGTTGGCTACGGGGACTACAACCACTTGACACTTTTTTTTTTAATGTAACAAGGCATAAAGGCAGAAAACATTACGCATGTTCCAGTTTTGAAGGGGTGGTGATTGTCTAAGAGAACGCTGTGTCCTAGATTTTTTGTTTTTTTTGTTTTCGTGCGTGCATGTGTGTGTGTGTGTGTGTGTGTGTTTTAAGAACTTCACGATTCAAAAATGTACAAATTTAAGTTTAACATCCACCGCATGCCTTGCTTTAAAAGGTTGCCAGAGAAAATCTACACCCGCCACCAAAACCTCAATAATATGCCATGATATCAGAGAAGGGGTGCCTGCGTCTACTTTTCTTTTATCAGAAGAGTGAAGTTGTTGCTTTTGTTGAGTTACCTTCTTTCTCTCTTATCCAATTTATATAGATGCTTTGTCTCCTTGAACACATGTACCACGATCTTGGCCTTGTTGAAGAGTTTCACATGAACCCTATTGTACTGCGTCGGTTCCTGGTGAGTTCTTCACTCTAGGCTTCAGTACCACCACACTCTGTCATGTTTGAACCATTGTCCAGGTTCTAAAGTTATTGCTACTGTTGTACCTCTTTTTTTTTACTTGTATCTCGTGTTTTCTGATCATTAGCCTTAAGATTCCACCTGAAATTAAACATCTTAAGTTTAAGTACCGTCATCTCTGAATATTCAAGAGGATTCCAACAGTTATGATATCTCGGATAATTAATTATATCTTAAGAAAAAACAAAGAATATAAAATTTAAGATATGAAGTAATTTAATTTGTCTGGCAATATAAAGAATATTAACTTATTATGACTTAATTCTTTCAGGCCGGGGATTTACTGTCAACATGCGCCACTGATATTTGGGGGAGTGTTACTTTCTCGAAAATTATGTCTTGGTTATTTGGAAGAAATCATAAATAGCTGAATAAACAATTATTTAGATACTCAAATAGTTACTTATTGAAATGAAAGTGGTCGTTGTTATTTTTAATACATCTAAGAAGTATCTTTGTGTGCCTTGCTTCGATGCAGTGCTGTGTTCAGGAGAACTACCGGAACAACCCGTTCCACAACTTCCGGCATTGTTTCTGTGTGACCCAGATGATGTACGGCATGATCTACCTGTGTGACCTCAAGTCAAAGTTCAATCTTACAGACCTGGGTATTCTCCTCACAGCGGCCGTGTGTCACGACTTGGACCATCCAGGCTTCAACAACACGTACGTAAAATCATCTTCGAAACACCAATGACCAGTTTCACAATATTTTTATTACACATTGAGGGTGTTGTTCGATGATTTTCGAAGGTTCGCCTAATAGTCCAAGAATGAAATATGATTCGCTATTCTGAAGGTGAGCCTTTTTTTTTGTACCGTATTTCATTTTCGGTAAAACAAACATCCGGAATAGCAAGCTGCTTCCCTTTTTTCTACGTTCTTCAGGTATGGAAATCCACAGGATGTAAGTTAAGTGACAGACGAATAAATGATTTCGTCATACTTTAGTTATTGCTTATTGTGTGTAATGTATTCTCATATAAAGGTCAACCATTATATGAGTTGAAGGAACACGATGCTGCTTAGACGAGAACTTTACAGCATGGTACTATGTAATTGGTTGAACTTGTAGCACGTGACATGCATTGTTTTCGTTATACTGCACGATCCTTCACTATAAAAATGATCTTCACTCAAAATCGCTCTCCTTGCAGTAAGAGTTTACCAATTTCCTGCATGCTTTCAAAATGTTCTACCATCATAATATCATCTATCATGAACTTCTGGTGTCACTTGGATTGATTTGATTTTGCTGAGATTGCTGTAAATGTAGTTAAGTGGATCCTAAACAATTTTGGGTGCTGGTCGTTATTCCGAAGGTTCGCTATTCCGAAGGTTCATTATTCCGAAGGGTCGTTAATTCGAAACACGCAAATTCCCTACACCTTCAGGTTCGTTAATCCGAAAATGAAAAAGGGTTCGTTAATCCGAAAATTTGTGGCGTTATTCCGAAGGTTCGTTACTCCAAAGACTGGTTAATCCGAAAATGAAATTCGGAACAATGAACCTTCGGAATAACGAATCTTAGGAATAAAGAGCCTTCGGAATAACGAACCTTCGGAATAACAAGCTGTAACCGTAATTTTCGTACCTATGCTTGAATCAAAACATACGTTATCACGATAGAATAACATATCTTGACTCAGATATGAAACACAAGGAATCTAAGCTTGCTGTGACTGCTGACATTAAACAGACCGAAAGGGCATGGACAGCTCCACTGCTGAATTTCCCAAAGCAATTCTACATACCGTCTATGATATGCAAGACAACTAGATCCAACAAGAAAAGCTTTGTACCTCCCAAATCCAAAAAGCCTCTCTCAGTCACATGATATAGATTGACCGTTGAAGAAGCTATAAAAATCTTAATGCCAATGCTCTTTAACTATTGTATTGATTCATGTACCCGTAAACAACATGTATGTGGCCAAAATGGATAATGTGAATACGTGATATACATCTCACAGGGGTATTTTCTACTATGTTTCTTAAGATTACTCGCATACACCCCCCCCCCCCCCCCACCCCCTCAAAAAAAAAAAAAACCTTCTAGATCAAGATTCTGCCAGTTGTATCATCTACAAATCATTGCTAGGGAAATTTTATGATTAACTAAAAACTTTAAGTGCACCTTGCCTTGAAGTCAACATAAATACATTCGTGTTCAATTTCATATGAATAACAAATATAAAATAGCAGGTGAAAGTGAGAATTATGCTCGGTCTATAGGTAACTGTGCATTTCGTTGATTTCCTTTAAATACATCCGTAATCTAGCAATGACTGACATAGATTATAAAGCTACTGCCATGTTGGAACGAAAACAGTGTCCCACAGTGTTGTCACATTGTGCAGCTCACTTTGTCAACTACTTGTGAAAACGCTCGAATTTAACAGTGCAATCATTATTCGTCCCTGTGATGTGGCTTTTCATGGGGTATTCTCATAGTAACGTTTTGTTTCACACTGTAAAATGACGATTAACAATGTGTTCATACTATGTCCACGCTTCTTTTTAACAGTGTGCAGACATTACACACTGTGTTTCACATTATATTTCACATTGTGGGACATTGTCGTCCTTTCAACAGGGTGGCAGAATCTTGGTTTTGAAGATTTCAGCAATGTTAGTGTATAGATATGAATTAAAATTTCTACCATCATGTTGCTTCCATTGTGATGATAATGGTAATTATGATTATAACGATGATGATAATGGTATTAGATAAAAGTAATAATGATAATAATGATAATAATGAAACCGATGATAATAACAATAGTAATAATAATGATGATAATAATAACAACAGTAATATTATTTTTAGTATTAAAGTTATTATTATCATTATTATTATCATTATTATTATTGATATTATTATTATTATTATGTTTATGTTTATGTTTATGTTTATGTTTATGTTTGTGTTTATAAAATGGCGCTGTACACCAATTCCATCTCCAATAGATACCAGATCAATGCCCGGACGGACCTGGCCATTCGCTACAATGACATCTCTCCCCTTGAGAACCATCACTGTGCCGTGGCCTTTAAGATCCTCAGCAATCCGGAGTGTAACATCTTTCGGAGTCTGCCAGAGGACGAGTTCAAAGCCGTTAGACAGGTAGACGCGGATGACCCCTTGTCTAGATCCTGACCTTTCACAAAGATACACTTGATTTAAAAAGTGAAACATTCTTTTCAGACGGACTCAAGATCCACCTTCCACCATTTGTTAAGTGCTTGCATTATCATATCAAAATGTTCTACAAAGAAAATTGCCTAGCTGACGTGATTTGCCACGACAACGCGTTACTTTGACAATGCCGAGATCGTTTTTTTTTTTTCTGTGTCATACAAGGTTCACATAAGCGTGTTTTGGGTTTTTGTCCCATGTCAACTGCAAGCTTCATTGGTACATACAAATGCATTATACAAAATAACATTAAATCCTTGAAATCGATTGTAGGCCTATATGCTTAACGTGTTTCCATATCCGGAAATTAGTCTCGGGGACGCGTTTAGTTTTTTGCTATTCAACTCAATTCAATTCATTTCAATTCAGATTTTCCTTCAAATATCAGCCAGGTTCTTTCAAGCGATATTACAAGTCAATGATAGGTGGAGTTTGTTCGCAAAAACCGATAGGTCCATTTTTGAAGATTTTGAAATACGGTCTTTGTCAATAAGTACAAAATAATACCTTTTTAGATGATATATTGGTCACTACATATAAAGGTACATTTTTGAATTTATGGTCAAAAGAAGCAAAAATTTTCTTACTATTCTCTTTATTTTGTTTGACCTTTAATCGCAAATATCTCCATTTGGCAAATATGGACTTATCGGTTTTCGTGAACTAACTCTTCATATATAAAATATGTGGAGATTGCACTGTTCTTATGTCAAACAAGCAAAAAAAAAAAATGGAATAAGGAGTAAGGAGTCCACAGAAGAACACACTCAGAGGCACAAAACGATAGAGGAAACAAATATTTATGATGTGTAGACACAAACAACAACAACAACAACAAAACATCAGAAAGGGGCAATGAGAGAGAGAAGAAAAGACACGGTCAACGTTTGCAGCGCGCAATTATGCATAAGATTTGAATATATTACCAAACTGGCCAATCATATCTCTCTCTCCATTTTTTTTTTTCTCTCCAAGGGCATCATTATGTTGATCATGGCAACCGACATGGCTCGCCATTCGGACATCTTGGATCAATTCAAGACACAGGTTGAAGAGGGATTCGACTTCAACAACATGGATCACATCAATTACGTATGTTTGACCCCGACTTTCCAAAGATACATATCTCCCTTTAAGTGCGCCACTTTTTTTTCTTGTCGTTGTTATAGTTGCCGCTAATGCTATTGTGTCAATGAAACATCCAATATCTGGGAAATGTGATGGAGATGCTTTCCTCTGGATTGGGGCATGTTGCCATGACAACCGCTCAATGTCTTCCAGATCGGTGAAGATAAGCAGGCTTCTTTATTCCGCCTGATTGACGTAGTGTACTTTTGCAATCGAGTAAATTGTCTTTGTGAGAGTCTTTAAGTACTCTTTGCTGCAGCTGCTGGAAAGCTGTTACCGGTTAGAATATCATGGATTTGATTGTAGACAAACATCTAAAGAGACCTTTCGGGTATTATCATTCCATTGTCTTCCTTTGTACATTAGTATGTAGAATCTACTTCTTACGGAGGTGATATCCTTGTTCAGGCAAAATGTTTTTTAACAGCATCATGAAGAGCTTCGTTAAATGAAACAGTTTGACACATGTACATGTACAAAAAATACGTGCATTGACAAAAGTGTTATAAAAGAGCAAAATCCCAGTAAAACTGAAAATAGCAATCTCATAATAAATTTCGCTCTTTCATGCTTCTACTGCTTATATGAGTTTTTGAGTTGCCGTCTTGTCTTTGTGTTTCTTTCAACTTTTCGGTTCAAACTATATGTATATGTGTCCATGTTTTGAATTAAGCTTCCTTTATCACCTCACTTTGACATGAATTATTTTCATTAGTTTATTTGATCATTATTTCCTCGTGATCGTCGAGATACAATATTTGATATTGTATGTTTTGTTCAGCCGAGGACATATAAATGAATGTTGGATTTCTTTTATTTCTTCAAGTTTCCATACAGTTTACAACATCTACGCAACCTCTTTTTGATAAAAAAAAAATTATTTCAATTGTGACCGTGCACCTCAAAACGAACATAAAGTCGCACACACTGATTTTGCGTGAGGACTGAAAATAAGTGAAATGGGTCAACCTAGCAGATCTTGACCTTTTCATATTTTCTGAAAGAGCAGGTCTTCTTTTACATTATGTTAAAATTTAGTATCATAAAACGAGCAGGAAAGTGTGTTTTTTGGCAGTTTATCTTGAACATTTTTTTGGTAGAATAGTGTGATTAGGTGTCTCTTTAGAGTCCCTTTTTCATTTCTGAAAAACCTTGTACACACTCTTCACTTTCAACTCTAATAACTTTTGAAAGGATAGCATTACTGCCTTGAAAGTTGGCATTGATTATGGACAGAATGTGTTAATGAGGCATGCTTAATTTCAATTTAATCCGATAATCCCTTCATTGTTGTTACTCTGGTGGTTTACTTCCTGTTTTTTGTCCCATTCATCGCACAGCCAGCACAGTTTGGTAAAGATTAAGCGCTTGAATAGACACTGTACTTCAGAGCCTCTTTTCTCAGTTCACACTTTTCCTGAGTTTGTGCTTTCTTTCCAATATTTAGATAGGTTAGGAGAGTCCATTTGACTTGAGTTATACATCATTTTAAAGCTTACAGTCTGCTCTTTTAGAATATGGTCTTAACTAAATATTCATGTCTGGCGACTTTTTGTGTGTTTTGAGGTGCAGGGTCACAATTGGCCTATTATGGTTCGTTACTTTGTTTCTTTTGTTCTATCGTAAGTATACTTTCCATTTCATGGGTCTTCAATGTTTTCTTGCACCTTAATATTTTGACTCTGTGCCTTGGAGCTACTCAGACGGGATTAACAAGTCAGAAAGTGTTTTGTTGTACCTTCAATGAAAAAAAAAAACTGTGCACATGCCAGTAGGCCATCTGGATATTTTGATTGAAATCGAGCGAACTAAAATCTTGTCAATTTCGGACCTTTGTAATAAAACCTGCCAAAAAATAAAGAAATTGATAAGAAACTGGTGATATATTTGTCTGATATTGTTATGCAATTAGTAAGGTATCATTTGGAAAGACTTAATTTTCGGTATGTGATGATGGACGTATTCTAAAGTAATGATTAAGAATGTTTTCCAATCAAACTCTCTTCTCTGTTTTAGCTCCGCATGGTTCTCATCAAATGTTGTGATATCTCGAACGAGGTGCGGCCATCTGACGTGTCAGAGCCATGGGTGGACTGTCTCCTAGAGGAATACTTCATCCAGGTAATGAAGCTCATATTTACGAGGAAAAATAAAATGTAAATGCTTACATATAGATAAAAGTAATTGCAAACAGACACACAGACACACAAGCATGTGAAATTTATCGCAAAACGACCTAACTCCATTCTTGATGATTTGAGATATTTCAGATTAAAGTGACCAAAAAAAGAGAGAAAATGATAAGGAAATACAGGATATTTATCATTATAACTTCTAGAATATTTCGCTATGTCAACAGTGAGGTATTACTGGAAAGGTTTGATTTTGTTCTATCTGATGATGTAATTACTTTGAGGTGTTTAATTACGGCGCTTAACTCATTTTTGCAGTAAAACTCTTAAAGTTATATTAAATCGAATCCAGGGGAAGATACAACTATCATTTTTTGCAAAATGATAGTTTTGATAACATGAGGGTTATAATTATCTTCAACATACAGCGCAGACGAAAGTTAAGTGGAATATTATATTTCACATATTCCTCATACAAACACGGTAAATATCCATGTAATAACTGTTGACCTTAAGAGTCATGAATAAATCTCAACAATGCATACTTTTATGTGTGTATGTGTATAACCCTGTTGTTATGTCACGATCTTGGCCTATTATTATCTTTCCCTATTCTGTTTTGTTGCTGTGTTATGATTGATTTTGTTCTGTCACACTGTATCATATTGTTTTGTTTTTGTCTATGAAGAGACATCCCAAATGAAGGACAACTAAATAAACAACAACAATAGTAATTATAGCGGAAGGAGTAGTAATAAAGATGATGATGGCAATGATGGGGATGATAATAATAATAATAATTATGATAATAATAATAACAATAATAATAATAATAATAATAATAATAATAATAGTAATAGTGATTATAATAATAATGATAATGATGATAATAATAATAACAGTAATAAAGACAATGATATTGAATATACAAATATAAAATATTGTGAGTAATTGGTTTTTATATCCAAACGTCATACCAAATTCTTGACTTTTGCAATGTTTTCATTTGACTCTTTTGACGTATCACACTTTAATAATTGTTTCTAGCAGATACCATATGTTGACGTTCTTAGTTATCATCTGGTTATTCTGACTAATAGATGTCCAATTCAATAGACCGTGTCCTGCTGTAGACTATAAATTACAAGTTTACTATTTTTTCCAATGTTTGCCTTTTTGTATGGAACAGAGTGATCGGGAAAAGATGGAAGGTCTACCCGTGGCTGCCTTCATGGATCGAGACAAGGTGACCAAGCCCACAGCCCAAGTAGGCTTCATCAAGTATGTCCTCATCCCGATGTTCGAGGTGGTATCCAAGGTAAGAGAAAAGAAGACGTCTCATTAATATACACGATAGTCCTACGCCTAACTCTACTTAGGTCTTCACAGATTTAGAAATAGAACAAAGGAGTATCATTATGTGCCTAGCATGCAGCCATACGCAGAATCTTTACCATATAAGTATCCGTCATACATGTCAATTAGATAAAAATTGAATGTGAATGCGGATTCGAAGGACCAGTTTAATCTGTTTTGATACTGTTTCATGCATGTTTTCCGTTAGTACATCACGACACAAATTGGAATCTTATTAACGGCTGGCAGCTCACCAGAGATTTCAGTAAGCAATCAATAAAACACAGCAATTAACTATCACGGACACGACGACAGAATATATAAATAACGATGAGAAGACGCGGATATTTCAACAAACACATGCAGATACACAAATGTTATTTTCCCACAAGTAGGCAGCCATTACAGAACAGAGCAAAATGCTTCGCAGTAGAAAAACTTTTACGGTAGTCGGGTTTTCGTGCCGTGATACCAGTACATGTAGGCCTACCAAAATATCCGTCAAGTCATTACTACAGTCTTACAGGCACACGTGTCCACGCACGTCATGGCTCCGAATCGTGTCGTAATCACTAATATTAGTATGATTCCAATAGTTGCATAGACACTTTAGTTTCTCGTTTGTTCTCCGCGAATCAATATGCAAAAACAAACAAAGAAACAAACAAAATATTCCTAAACCGCATTATTTAGTCTTTAAGGTTTATTTTCTCAATTTGAAAACTGGTATTGCCTTGTTTACAAGTATACTACGTTGTGTGAAAAATAGAGAGTTGTGTTCCAAATCACGAAGTGTTCATCATATGTCATACTTAAATGCGAGAGTCTGAATAAATGTAAATGTCAAAAGTCAAAAGCATGCGATTATATTGTCATTTCGACAGCTTTTCCCTCAACTGGATGATTCCATGGTTGAACCTCTGAGGAACGCCCTCTATCGGTATGAAGAGCAGAAGCTGAATGAAGACCAGCTGAAAGAGAAACTTCGAGAGGTGAGGCCTTACGTCACTGGACAACATTTCTGAAATCAACTTAAATTCAATGCATGTCCTTACTCTTCTACAAAACATGCTGCATAAGAGCATTACAGATGCCAGGTAAAGTGTGTTTCGGTGTGTGTGTGTTTATAAATGTTGATCAAATTTTCGAAACAATGATGATAATTAGGTAGGCCTACATATCTACAGCTCAGACTCTATTGCATTGCTATAGGAAATTCCTGTCTATTCTATTTCTCCTTGAATTATGATATAGGCCTATACAAAACACCTTGGAATGTAAAACATAATAAACTTAATGTGTTGTAGGGAGAAAATTATTTTTTTTCTTTATTGTAACCAGGGTTATGTTCAGAGTCCATTTTTTTTTTTGATTGACCTATCGATTTTGAAATAGCTGAGATATTCACAAACAAAGTAGAAGAAAGCCATCCTAATGAAAGGTGGGTCCCACCTTTTATTAAGATCGCTTTGTTTTCAATATTTCAATCATTTCAAAAGCATGTTTTTATCAAATAAATTTTGAAATCCTCTTAGAAAGTTATGCCTTCTGATATAATTTCATCAAATGTTTCTTGTAACTGAAAAAATAATCATTGTCATTATCATCATCGTCATCATATTGCAACCATAAAACCCATCTCAACCTTTCTGTACTATCCCTCTAAAGAATGCTCCAGTCGACACCAAAGTCACATCATACATTTTGGCATTTATCATTCATATCTGAGTTTCCAGGGACCTGTCAGACATTTTGATTGTGTCGTTGCTTTGCTTAACAGTCAAATGGTTGACGTTTGATTGTCTTGATATATGAAAAAAACAAACAAGTCTCTATAGAAACTTCTCTTTACTTTTAGTTATACTTGAAAATCGGGAGCGCTCAAAAACTTGTGAAGAAACTATTTCATGATCTTTGAGATATCAGATTGTTTGCGTGAGTTAAATTTATGCATAGAATATAATATAATCTAGAATCTTTAATAGAAAAACAAGTAGGCAAAAATGTATGGAATGAAAGGAACTGTAAGTTTTGTCTGTGCATTGATTCCCTTCCTCATGATACTGAATCAGGTTGTTTGTTTGTTTTTTTTTTTTTTGGACATACAATTTTTTAAAAAGGAAAATGTTCATCATTCTGCAGGTTAGATGAAATGAAATTGGATGAACGATTAGATGGAACAACCTTATCATTTTCGAATTAACGAACCTTTGGGACAACAGACCTCCATTTATCATTTTTGGATTAACGAGCCTTCAAGGTACCAAACTTTATTTCATATTGGGAGTTGCGAACCCTAAGAATTATGAATTTTTGAAATTACAAACAGTTGAAATAGGTCTACAATTATATTCCAAACAGTAACATCACTGATTTTTGCGTCTGTGTTTTATTTTGTTTCCATTGCAGAGTGCAAGAATCATGGCAGAGGAAGAGGGAGTGTGAGATACAACATATCCAAGTCACTGTGTTTGTTCTTGGCTTGTTTTACCCGGCAAGACTTTTCTTGTCCTCACTTTTACATTCTGAATGACTGTATATCCGTTACCACAACACTCTGATAAAAGCACGAATAATATTATACGAGAAAGCAACAGGAACAAAAAGAATGTCAGCTAGGATGATCTTGCAGAGACACACATATAAAGGAAAAGAATGTGCTCCTAAAGAAAATAAAGGCTTCTTTTATTTTTCTTTTCGTGGGGATCATTGCGGTGTCTTGAATTGATGAATTATGTTCAATTTTCGGATCTTTGATTCCATTCTAAACAGGGATATAGCGCCACACAATTCTGTCCATCATAACCCTTATCTCACGCAGGCGTGAAGAGATCATAAAATCACAAGTATGACAAGCGAATACTGCAAAGTATTTTTTTGTCCTAGTGCCAGCTTTCAATTTTGGTTCAAGAAATTGTGGTTAGATAACTACTTTTTTTCAATTATTTTCAATAGCTGTTTTTTTTTTCAAGAGGAAGAACCTAATACGCCTGCACAATCACTAGCAGGCACACAACCGTACTTTTTCTAGGGGGTGAATTCTTCATTAAACGTATTGTCTTACGCTCGTGAGTGGTAGCGTCTGCTTATCAAACGTTGTGCCTAAAACAAAAAACTAGAGGGATCGCTACATTTTCGTATACTTACAATTTTTCTGTAAACTCATCCTTTATTTTGAAAATGATGAAATCTATGTATTTGTGTTCCATTTCTCTAATACATTTGTATGTTTCTGCTGGAAATGAAAAATGAATGAATGAATGAATGAATGAATGAATGGATGGATGAAATGAATTACTTTACATCAGAACAAAATATTCAAGAACAAAACATATTATGCCTGATTGATAAATGCAGGGTCGCAAGAGCGTGCTTATTAATTCGGTATGCAACACGATGATATGTATCAAAGGCTTCGGCAGCGAGGAATGCTTTCTGTGGAAGGTCAAGTTTTGAAGGTGTCGATTCCTGTCGATTATTGCCGATGTCTGTCGATTTCTGTCGATTTCTTGTCGATAGAAGACAGAGACAAAGACAAAAAAAAAAACACATGTCCTTTGTACAGACCGCATCGGTGGGAACACATCAATCACTTGTGTAGAATTTACAAAAGTATAAAAGCACTGCCAGAATGTCATATTTGTATGAAACAGATGTGAAAAGTTTATATCAGTTGTATTATACCATGTAGCATTCTTCTAATAAGTAAATTACGGTGTGTGTGTTGCCTATATATATATATTTGAAGAGTTTGTTTGCAGAAACCGATAAGTCCATATTTGCCAAATGGAGATATTTGCGATTAAAGGTCAAGAAAAAAAGAGAGAATAATAAGAAAATTTTTGCTTCTTTTGACCATAACTTCAAAAATGTACCTTTATAGTAGTGACCAATATATCATTCAAAAGGTATTATTTTGTACTTTATGACAGAGACCATACTTCAAAATCTTCAAAAATGGACTTATCGGTTTTTGCGAACAAACTCTTCATTTAAAAAACATTATTGTGTTAACGAGTATGTTATCTAGGATACATGAAAGCAATGGTGTGGCCTGATGAAATTGGTAAGCGATTGAAATACATGAATACGCAGACTTAATTCAGATTTCTGCAGAATGTAAAGCGTGCTACATACAGGGATGTAAATTTATTGAATGCACGATTTGCTTGACAGAGACAAAATGTTTACTTGTATATTTTGTTACACGATTTCACATCATGCGACTTTGCCAGCACGCTTTTTTTTTTCATGTCGTAATTATACGTCACTGTTTAATGTCAAGCCATGCACTTACGTACCATAAACATATCTTGATGTTTTTTTTTTGTTTGGATTGCCATCATGTTCAAGTAATTAATATGTTAACAATTTTATATAGTATTTTCTTTTTTCTTCGCTATACATAGCAGGAAGAAAGAAAAATATGTAAGTGTTTTGTACAGTTTGTTAGATTGATCTTCAATGCATGAATTCTGATGGAGTTCTTGATAAATCAAAATACATTTAATATTGGCTTATTTTCTTTTTTTCAATTTGATTTCCTCTAACGCACTTAACGAACACTGCACTTCAACAGACAACATCGACTCTAGATTCATTCTAACAATAAGATTGTGGAATCAGATATATGCAGGATGCTGATTACTTGACGGCGACGGTGGCCGATAGTTAACATCATTTACTTGGTAGAGTCGTTGATATTGTTTATGATACCAATAAATGGTATTTAAAAACTCAGTAGGGCCCTTGATTTATCATGGTGAAATTTATTTAGTCTTGACATAAATCCTTTATTTGTTCTTATTTTTATTATTTTTTCCATTTTTGACTTCTGTGATTCATCACGTTTGCCACAAGGTAAAAATATCCATCCACATATCTATCACAGCATTCGCAAAAATGTGAAAACTGAATCAAACAAAAATGTTTTGATTATTTTGTTAGATAGAATGTTGTTATGCGGTGATTGACAATTAAGCGGTGTTTCCTACTGAATTTGTAAGTTCTAAGTTTCTGTTTTCTGTGCAAAATAGTGTCATGCCTCTTCAATAATAGCTACTGATCATTTGAAAGAAACACAATCATATTATATTTGTCCTTCAACTTCCATCAAAGGAAAGCTGACGTTTTGTTTTTTTCTACAATTTCGCTCGATACACGTCCAGGGTAACACAAATTAATAAAAGTTTAAGTATGCATTAATTTGAAAAACAGAATGTTTTCCCAAAGCATGACTACGTTATACTCTCCCAAAACAAAGGTTGTTTACGAACGCTATAGCACATAAACTATCAGTGAAAAATACTGGTGGATTGAAAAGAGGTATGAAAAAAGTATATAAAGATGAAAGAAAACACGAACAAACAGCAACAAAAAAGTCGAAAGACAAATAAAGAAATAAAGCAAAAGATATCTGTAACAATGCAGTATTAAAGTTTGAGCTTGGTGAATACCTACACAGAGTATTTAGAGATTTTTTTTTTAATCGTTCCCTTGGTGTTGAAAGAAATTACTGCTTAGATTCGGTCGCCCTCTGTTGCCTTTAATTCACGATTTACAATGTATTCTTGAGCGATCTTTCATCATCCCTGTGAAATTAACATTTCAAATTGTCTATTCTAAAGCCATGTTCTGTATTGGTTATCCTAACCTTGACTAACTTCGCATTTTTTGACACAAAATGTGTAAGGAAGATATATCTATATATATATATATATATATATATATATATATATATATATATATTATTGTTATAATTATCGTTATTATAAATACCTTTGATATCCTTTCCTTTTTTTACATTTCTTTTCGTCTAACTGAAGAACGTGCTAGTGTTAATGGAATGTTTGTCTCTATTCTCAAATCCGAATCATTTGTTGCATAGAATCAAATTAAGTGCTTTGTTTGGTGCGGTTACCAAATTCCTGTAATTTGTATACGGGTAGACTGGAAATTTTAGCGGTTGTGTTTTGTTGTATAACGTTTGATCATTTGCACGCGTGACTCGAATTACGGAGTAATAAAATTTGAGTAACAAAATTTCTGTCTTGCTTGTGCTTTGTGCGTACGTTGGTTACGACTTGGATTTTGATTTGCTGTGGCAGTATATTCGTTAGTATTGATTTTTTTTTTTTCATAGCAATGGACTCGAACCGCTAACCCTTATTGTCGCAAGTCCCTGGTCACATCCAATTAACCATAGCAGCTCCTGTAATTGAGTATGTTTCTCCAATTGCTTGTTTTGAGCGATGCTCGTGCACTTGGGAGAAGAACGTGTTTTAGTGAGATTGTTTTTGTTGTTGTTGCTGTTGTTGCTGTTGTTACTGCTGCTGTTGTTGTTATTATACCTTCTGATAACCCCTCTTATATGAAAACAGTCTTCTTCTGCTAAAAAAAAAGGTCAATTGTAACATCCCAATTGCAATAAATGATATTACATTTTAATAATCTCTCAGAATCTCGCGGACGAGAAGTTCTATCCTTTGATCGCCATCATTGTCACCGGAATTCTATTCCTCACACTTCATCTAGAATACCACTAAACTTCTGTAAATAACAATTCCCACAAACCTTGCTTTGTGTGTTAGATACCGATAGAATAAAGATTTCTGAATTAAATTTCAACTAGAAACAGAAAATTTCGAAAGAAGGATGAAAATAAACAGTATATGGATTTTTATTATCTATCATGGAAAATACAAATGATTCAATATAAATCATTTCTTAGTTAATCATTGTTACCATAAATGCATTCCCATCCCCACATAACGATCATCTAAGAGATGAGGTCTCCTGTGTGTCTTGTATGTTTGTATAGTTAGCAAGCAGATACTTACATCACTATAATCACTACATGCCAACTTTCTTAATTATGACCTGGAAAGACGATGGAGTGCATTGTGTTTGTTTGTTTATTTCTTTGTCTGTTTGCTATGTGTGCGTGTGTAAGTGTTTGTGTGTGCTTTTCGCATGTCACTGCAAGAACGTGGATCCCAAACCATTGATAAACAATTTCCAATAAGATAACTATGCTAGGGGCTATAATTGTTACATTATATAAAGTCAGACAGATTTGCCCACTGAAACCAAATTAATTGCAGATAGTAACCAGATATTGTATATGAATCTTATTATAGTGTTATTTTGAAGTCTTTTTTTTTTGCCGTTTAAGAAAAAGAAAGGAAAGGAAAAGATGTTTCTTTACATTACCTAAACTACAATCAGTTTGTGATAACAATTTTCAGGAGAATATTGCAAAATCGGACCATTAGCTACGTCGAGGTGATTAGTCAACTGGACTTCTCCTAATGGTGTTTTCTTTAACTGCTCAGTAGGCCTATCCACCGTGCATGAGAGTAAAGTGACTTTCTCGTTGTAAACAGACTTTGCCGTGTCGTATCATGAAGATGTTTTCTGAAAGTGGCTTCGCTAAAAATCTTCCATGGCTTCCATGACGTAGACGTTTCCATGGCAACTCGCATCTGACGGTAATGAAAGGTCCGGCAACCAATCAGTGTTTTCCATCCACACGGCAGGGCACAACTAGCTCTGGAAGTTTGAATCAGAGTCAGTTTTTGAGAACAAAACATCGAGATCACAGAGAAATTTTGCTCTACTTAAAGGCACATAAATCAGCTGCGGAGATTTAGGCTGATAAACCGGAAAGCATTCTCAGGTTGTTTTGTAAACTCTCCCCGTAAGATGGGAAACGGCGCTCTTAAAAGATCTCGGACAGTCTACCTTGAGGTGGATGGATCAGTCGTAAAGGTAAATAATATGTCTGCGATTTCTTCAGAGCAGAATATTGTACTCAAAAACTTTTAACTAATGCATTGTCATAATACTTTCTTTTCAGCAATTCCCTGGTCTTATAACGCCGTGGTAAGACGAGACATTCTTGAATATAAGTGTCGATAAGTCTAGTGTGTTGCTAAAAGTTCATTGTAGATCCATCACTTTTTGCGCTTTCCTGTAGTTTATTTCAATTCATCTCAATGTTTACTCAAAGGTTAATTCATATTCATTGTCTTTGAGCAGATCATTGGAAGACCAAAAGAAAACACAAATATGTCTAAAGAATGTTTGACATTGATGTTTGAATTTTCTTCCATTTTTTCCACTCTAGCAAGAAGGGAGACAAAATGCAGGAAATTCAAACCTCAACTTTCACCCTTCTACTTAATATTATCTTGCATAAGGGTTTACATTCTATGAAAACGCTTAAAACGTTTCCACATAAGCTGCGATTAAGTTAAAGGGAAGCAGTCCTGAGATTTTCACTGTACTGATAATTGAGAAGAGTAAAAAAAATATAACCTTTCACCAATTTATACGCGTGGACATCAAAAATTGTCTCCGTACGCGATTTTAAAAAAAAAAGTAATTCCTGCAAGCGATCGTGTAAGAGCCTGCCAAAAGGTGCAAAGTCATTGATGCCCTACTCTCGCAAGTTGACAGCCGTGCCTCAGAAAACCAATTTAAGTGTTCAAAATGATCATATCTGATTTTTTCATAAAATGTGACAATATGTGCTTTTATTATTTCAAACAAAATATTTCGAGCTTATTTATATATACAATTAATACAAAAATAAATAGTAAACATGTATTTATAAATAACTAGGGATGACGAGCAGAACACCGCTGGAAAGAGTTGTGCATCGATGACGTATGACTCTCCGCCAAGATTTGCTCATTTGCAGAGTCACACTTTTTTAACCGAAATGTACGAGCTTATTTGGTGATTTGAAAGTTTGTTTTTGATGAAAGTAGTTCATTGGTGGTACCAACAACAACATATTTTTTTTTTTATTTCGTGAGGACTGCGTCCCTTTAAAAAGGAGACTTGGGAATTGTTTGTCGAGCCAACAGAGAATCACGAATGATAACACCATGCTTGTTTGTTTGGTTTTTTTTTTTCTTAAGCAGTGTACCTTGCAATGTTGCTATATCATGTGTGTAGTCTTTGTTCATGGTAAGAGAAATGGAGAGCTTGCTTAAGTGAATACAAAGTAGTGGAATGCATCAAACAAGGAAACAAGTATTGGCAAAGTTTTCGAACAGTCACGACAATAAAAGACGTTGCAAGATGTCAGTTTACACAAGGACACTATGAAGGATTTTATACCTGTCTTATCATACCATGCATGAATAATCCTCTTCATGTGTACATCTGTATTTTTTTTTCTTAGAATTCAAGTTATTGACTTAAACAGTCATAGCTCTACACACAAACGGTAGAGAGTGATACAAGATGTCGAGGAAGACTGTGAAACTGTTTTTTATTTATATGTTTTATTTCGAAATCACATAAAATCACAATATTTACAAATAATCATCAATCAGCAAACACGAGAAAAAGAAAAAAAGAAGAAAAAAGTGACAAGAGCAATTCAGAGATAATATAAAAAGAGAACCACCATGATTCATCAATAAGTAGTAAGGCAAAGCTTCCTCAAAGACCCCCGACTCATAGCACACCCAGGGAGAATGGCTCCCCCAGTGGGGTCCCCAGCTCTGAAAGAGGACCATACCCTCTTACTCGACGACAAAAGTCACACCTTATCCTACACAATCAAAATTTACTCATCTAACCATCCCTCAAAACTACACATTCTCAACTCATCTCGAGACATCTTTAGCATTGTAATTCAAACCACTACATAAAGCCTAAATCAGACCTGGAGATCCCTGACAGGAAAAGATTACATTATAGACTGTTAAAAAAAAAAATAGAGCCAAAAAAATTCCAAAACCATTGAGCAAATAATTCATATCCAAGGCGCGCCAACAAAGCTGGAGAAAACATAAAGGCCAGACAGAGGGCCGGCAAATTCACTAACTACAATGTAGTACTACACATGGTTGTACTTTGTATCAGCGACAGATCATGGTGATTCCAATGAGCAAAATACAATGACAAGTATTCAGCATACCAATACACAGTATGAAATAAACTTAATCCAAGGGGTATGAAACAATTTTTAAGTAACATTTAAACATATCATAAATCAAATCTCCATTTTTTGAAATGTAAAGTAAGCTTATTTCTTTTCTTAGCTAAATAATACTCTGTTTCTTTTTGCTTCTTAATGAAACTCTTAAAAAAATCAACAGTTGGTACTTCATTCCTAAATTTACAAATATAAAGGTAATATTTTACAACTAATACAAGGTATGTTAAAAACTGATCAGATAATAAACCAAATAATTTTTCAAAATTGGAGAGCTGAAAATTATTAATGTGGATTTCTATTATGTTTACTACATATCTCCAAATTGGTACAACCTTCTCACAATCACAAAACAAATGAACCATAGTCTCTTCCATTTACCCACAAAATGTACAGTTTGGTGAATCTTTCCTTTTAATTTTGTACTAAAAAAGCATTCAAAGCTATGGATTTGTGAAAAACTTTAAAATAAAAAGAGCGTAACCTAGTATCAATAGTGCAAGTAAAATTAACCTTGTGTACATTATCCCAAATGATATCATCAGGGACTGTTATTTGACTTTTCCAATATTCATATCTTTTCTCAGGGACATGTAGCACATTAAATATTTTGTAAGCATGTCTGGGTACTTTTTTCTGGGCATTCAAAATAATAACCAAAGAATCACAAATATCTAAATTATTCAATGCAGTATCGTCCAACCATCCATTAGGAATATTCCTTAATAAGAAATTGAATTTTCTTCTGTCTGTCTGGGGGATATCAAAATCTAAAATCAATTCTTCAAATAATTTATGACCAGGGAGGGGTGGGTTCAACAAGTCGGAAATTCCCAAAACATTTTTTTCGTACCAAGTTTCATAATAGAAATACTTTTTTTGATTTTGAACGAATCAATAGGATTCTAAAGTGGCATATTCTCTTTAAATATACCAAGAACGTAATGACTCAGCCACTTGTGAGTTTTGCAAAGATCACAAAATTGTTTCTGGGGCATATGCTTTCCAAAGAATCTTGGGGTCTCTATGAAATTTCTCTAGGGCCAATAATTCAATAGATTTCCAGACAGACTCATAATTTTCATCTAACAAACATTTAACTCATGTCATTTTTTGAGCAAGTGCAAAAGCCCATGGATCAATCATTTTAAGACCACATTGAATATAGTCATTATACAAACATTTTCTTTGAACTCTATCCCTACCACCATTCCAAATAAACTTTAAAAAGAGAATATTCAAATCATTAAAAAATTTCTGAGGGATTTTAAACTAAGCACAGAAAAAAGATAAATTAACTGTGGCAAAACAAGGGACTTTATTACGCATACTTTACCAATTAAAGAGAGATTCCTCATCCGCCAGCAGTTTATAGTCTGTGCCATTCTTTTTAACTTCTCTTTATAATTAAGATCAAATATCAAACCCAAATCCAAAGAAAAATTAACCCCCAAGGATTTAAAGTCAGAGGTTTTCCATGTGATTCCTTGATTTCTCAAAGGAAAATCTTTACATCCCCTCTTTGACCCAATCCAAAGTGCCTCTGTTTTGGTTAAATTAATCTTACATCCAGAATATCTACCAAACCTATTCAAAATATCAAACAATACACCAAAAGAATCTCTAGTTCCATCTATAAAACATACAGAATCGTCAGCAAATAAAGAAATCTTCACTTCATGATTATTTATCTTTATCCCATTCAACTGCTCATTCTGTCTTATTAATAAGGCCATGACCTCAATAACAAACAAAACTAAATATGGAGATATGGGGCAGCCCTGAAAAATACCTCTTTGCATAGATATACGATTGGTTAAAAAACCATTGTTTAGAACGTAAGACTTCCGTTCAGAATATAATGTCTTTATCCACTCAATAAATGTATCTCCAAAATTAAACTGTATTAATGTCTGAAAAAGGAAGTTATGATTAACACTATTAAATGCCTTTTCAATATCAAGTAATACTATAGCTCCAGGAACTTCATTAACCTGAGTATACTCAATAATATCAAAAATTAATCGAACATTATGACTTATATTTCTGCCTTTTAAAAAACCAGACTGATCTGAATGAATGAGAGAGTGCATAAATATTTTAATACGTTCTGCGAGACATTTTGCTAATATTTTATAATCAACCGTCAATAGTGTAATAGGACGATAATTTTTTATCAACAATTGGTCCTTATCTTTTTTAGGAAGAAGAGTAATAACACAATTTCTCTGTGATACAGACATCATTCCATTTTGTAAAGAAAAATTATAAGAGTTCATCAACATGTCACTTATGTCAGGCCAAAATACTATGTAAAATTCAATAGGAAGTCCATCAAATCCAGGAGTTTTATTAATTTTCATCGATTTGATAACATCAAATATTTCTTGTTTAGATAAAGGTTTTTCCAAAAGTTGTTTTTCATCATCAGTCAATTTTGGAATATTCAAATCATTGAACAAATCCTGACGTACATTTTCATCAGCCATATCTTGATGCTCAGGGTTGGAATACAGTTTATTATAAAAAGCATGTATTTCTTGCAAAATCTTGTCAGGGTCAGAAATCAAGTTTTCTTTTTCATCCTTCATTCTACTAATCGTTTTCTTTTGCCAAGATCTGTTTTCTAAATTACAAAAATACTTTGAATTTTTTTCTCCTTCTTCTTACCACCTTATCCGAGATCTTATAATCAAACCTTTAGTTTCAAAATCATGAATTTTATTTAAATTATCTTCTAATTTTTCTAAATCTAATAACAAATGTTTATTTTTGGAGACATCCTCACCTAACTGCGAGTTAATTTTATGAATTTCATTTATAAGATGTTCCTTTTCTTTATTCCTTTCTTTTTTTTTCCTAGCAAAATACTCAATACTAGTTCCAGTTATAACACGCTTCAGGGCATCCCATTGAGTATTTGGGTTACAATCAGACTCTTCATGAATTTGTTTAAATTCAATTATTTTTTCTTTAATCAATTTAATAAAATCTGCATCATGGTGTAAATAATGACAATTAAGCTTCCAATAACCTCTACCCCTCGAAGGAAGATTATCATTAAAATGAATTGAGACTACCGAATGGTCCGACTGAATTCCTGGAGAAATTTTAGATTTAATACAGTTTCCAATGAAATTGCTTGATACCAAAACATAGTCCAATCTAGATAACACCTGAGGTGTCTTTTGGTGCCTAGTATACTGTCTTTTCAGTGTTGGGTGAAAATGTCTCCAAACATCAATTAAATTATATTCTTCAATAATATCAGAAAATATATTACTAACCCTAACGTTGGAATGTTGCTGACGAGTACCCTGATAATCTAAATGGCTTACTACCGCATTAAAATCTCCACCTATAATCAAAACAGAATTATCAAATTTATCAATTTCTGCAAAAACTTCTAATAAAAAATCTGGGTCATCTTTGTTTGGGGCATAAATATTTACTAATGTCACAGGTATATCATTAAGAACAGCATTTAAAATTAAGAATCTACCATTAACGTCATAAAATGCTGCATTTTCTTTAAAAACAACTGAGTTTCTTACTAGTATTGCTACACCCCGACTATTCGAAGAAAAAATTGCAAACCAACATTGTTCACCCCATTGGGATTTCCAAAACTTCTCATCATTTTTGGCAGAATGAGTTTCTTGTAATAATATTATATCAGATTCAGTATTTCGCAAATAATGAAAAATCTTTCTTCTTTTTACAAAGTCTGGTAGACCCCTACAGTTGAAAGTACTTAATTTCACTACCATTGTTCTTTAAACAAAAACACACAAAAGTACCACCCCGGATCACGGAAAAAACATAAAGTGCATTGGTTGAATGTCACACATATACATAAAACTAACCAGATTGTAATAATCTTAAGTATACAATGAAAAGTTGAATAAAAACACATCTTGTCACAGAAAAAAAAACACAAAATGAAAAATATGTATAAAAAGAGAGAAAAAGAAAACAAATACGGTATTATCAAGGCAAAAAAACTGAAGAGAGCAAGAGCACAAGTAGTCAAGACTTCAAATCAAGCAAAACAGTCTTGACAAGTGCAAAATCATGTAACAAAATGAACAAGTTTGGCACAGAACACAAAAAACCAAATCAGCTGGAAAAATCAAAAGGTAAATACAGTATTGTCACATACATAGATCCAAAGTAATTACACTCCAGATTAAACCAGAAGAGCCCTACCATAAAAAAGAACAAATTTATAACCTTTTATAATTAATGAAATTACAATTCTACAAGTGGTATATATTAAACTTGAACTACATGGAAGAAAAAAAGGAGAAATCAAAAAAAATGATACTAATACTAATACCCCAAAGAAGAAGAATAGGTATTGGTATATAGATAGAGTGGCGTATAGATAGAGTTGGGGGCTTAATCCCTTGCTCTGGGGGGAAGTCGTAAAAAAGATGAGGGTATGAATGGGGTGCGATATGAAAATATGATGGTAGTGAAAGGGGAAAAATATAAGGGTAATGGAGTAACGTGTCAGGTGTATGAGAAAGAGTTGATGGTTGTGATTGTTGACAAACTGTGAAATTATATCAGTATTTTATTGGTCAAGTTGAAGTTTGACATATTTGTTCACATCGTTTATAGCGTGTTGTGTGAAAGGTGGGAGAGCAAGGAAATACGTGAAGAATGATGGTAGTTACGTTCAAAGATAGAATTGATTATGATGAAAGGGGGAAGCTGTGGTTGTAAAGTGTATGAATAACTTGGGTAATGTGGAGGGAGGAAACATCAGAACTACAGGTGTAATGTATTGCATTTGTAGAGACGACAATTTTGACAGTGATTATTTTTTATTAAGGAATTTTCAGTTGGTGATAGCAGACAATGATAAAAATATTTGCTGTCCATGGTGTGTGGGATCAGTGCTTTGGATGAGGAATAAGAGTATTTTCACAAATTTAAGACAAATTACTACGAACAAGGATGATAGCTTGGCAGCTTTGCCATATGAGAGCATGAGTGCGGACTCAAGGAAGCAGAAGAAAAGAAAACAAACATGCATACAATTTACAGAGGCGGTGTAATGGAATTTACATTGGTACATTTCTGAAATATGTGAGCTTCTATGTCAGTATCCTTGTTGAGTGATGTATATACATATTTTTTCAGAGTAGCGGTATTTCGGCTCAAGCACGACAATAGATTTACAAATCTAGACATGTTGCTGTCGATTTATATACTACATTATTTGACATTATGAAAATTGTATGGACTTCCTCTTTAAACACAGTCTATAAGCTGGCCCAGAAGATCGTGAGCACGCGATATTTGAGAGAGTCATGAAGAGCATTTTGATTTGACTTTGTTTAGTTTTTTTTTGTGCATTGTGAATGGTCTGGTACGACAAAAAATGTTGCTGAAGTGTAAATTTACATGCCGTTTATGCAAGACTGAAGAATGTCCCTCGAACTGACGAAATGATTGCACAGCAATAACAGAAACGCACACAAATAACACGTGTTTGGCGACTTTTTATTGTTTTTGTTTGTTTGTTTGTTTGTTTTTTTGTTTCGTTTTGATTTTTGTTTTGTTTTTTGTTGTTGTTTTTTGTAGACGTAACAAATTCGACTGGCACGATTATAAATGCTACGTAAAAGTCTGATATAGTCGCAGTGTACGATAAATACGGTAAATTGCAAGACGCAGCTGGTCCGAGCAAGTTTATATTTTTGACTTCGAGTGTACTCAAAGCACTGGCCAACAGCAACCAAATTATTGCATCGCACAAAAGTCATACAGCGAACGTTGCGACTGTGATTTGGAGAAAGAATGTCAAATATAACGCGATGATGAAAGAAAAAGAATATTTTCAGAAGATAACGCTGACAACGAGTTTTGCAATGGACTGTTTGGTGATGAATCGAAAGTCGATTTTAGCGCACAGTTTAAACGCTACGGCGGGTTATTTTGTTCAAAAGTATCTATAAAGAATCTGTATAGCGCCAAATCTTATTTCTACAGGTAAAAAGATCGTGCCAATGTTTGTATTTTTTTTTTAATTAAACGCGCTTCGTCGACTCTATCATATTTCTGCCTATGCCTCTGGCTGATATACCAAACACATTTGTGCTGTTAGAGCTGAAACAAAGATATTTTTTGCATTGTTTTTGTTGTTGTTGTTTTTTGACACGAAAGAAAAAAGGGAATACAAAGATCCAATGTCTACCATAACAGAACTATACAATCTAAAAGTTTTGAGTAACAGAACCCAGGCATATTTGTCTTTTTTTATCGGTATAAGCCCTAGCAGAGAGGTTGCTTTCGGCAAGCAAAGTTGTTATGGGAGATGGGATTTAGGTTATCAGTGACTTAGATATTTTGTGTCACTGCTGCTTCCGATTTAGATCGCTCGTTATTGACATTACTAAGAGATTCCGACGATATTGCCATACATACCTTTACAAAATGCTTCACTATAGCTGCTGCGTGTTATTTGGTGTAAACACGCAATGTAATGCCAAAAAAGAATGTAGGTTTGCTCCTACCCGGAGGGTAACGCCTTCGAGATATTCAGACGGGGAAGCCAGTCGTGGAGTGGTTTCAATACATCAAGAAAATGGAGAACATGTACATAGGGTATGCGCAAAACCAAGATGAGATGGAAAAAAAGTGAGGGTATGAGAAAACAGAGAAACAAAAGTGTGGTTGTAGTGAATGTGGGAAAGATATATTGTATATAGGTAAACGTCAGGCGTACGAGATATATAGATATGATGCTAGTGATTGTTGGTAAACGGTGAAAATGTGACGGTATTTCATAGGTAAAATTGAAATTTGACAATCTTGTTCACATCGTTTATATAATGGGTCGGGTGAAGGGGAGAGAGCATCGACTGGTGTGATTTGTTGCTGAGTTAGGAAATACGTGAAGAATGATGATAGTCACGTTGAAAGATATCGTTGATTACGATGTTAGGGTAAAACATGTGTGCGGAAGGGTATAAAATAACTTGATAGTGAGTAGGAGAATTGTTCAGAACTACATGCAATTGCTGTAGAGGCTCCTATATTCGACATTATTACTTCGTGACCGGTGAACATGGTCGTGTCTTCAACTTCGTCATACGCAGGTACTCATCGTGTAGCAGCTTTTCTAGAAAATCGTGCGTGTCAGATGGCAGAAAATGCTTTTAAGGTAAGATGCGAGAAGCAATTTTGCTGTTTGTATTGTGGATATCATGTCGTAATGATCGAGTGTTGGCAATATTTTTGATGATGTCCGTAACGTTAAAGTTGATATTGAAAGCATAATCATGATGTTGAGTTGAGTAATGATGATTGTGAGACATGATAATGCAGTTTAGGTAAAATACGTAGTATCTGAATATGTCCATACGGTGGCAATGTTAAAGTTCAGAAAAAAAAATGCCAATGCCTGAATTTATTTTTATAGATTTTGTTTTTAATGTATTTTAGTGGTAGCAAGTCGAAATAAGTTTGATTTTACAAAATGAATAAAAAAGCAGACACACAAGGAACGAGAACATTGACTTTAGAACTAGAATATGAAGTCCAAAAATAGTGGATGAATTGTGGGAGAGGGGTAGATTTGAAGCGTTCTGAGAAAAAACCCAGAATAACTGAAGGTAGTGTGGAATTAGTGTACTTACGGTTGCTTTCTTCGCCATAAACTGCTTTATAACAGGATGCTCACACAAAAGTGAAAGCGAAAAATCATCGCCAAGAAAGACCAACGTTGCCTTTCCCAACCTGGGCTATTGAGACGGGGAAGACGATGAAGGGAGTTGTTTGACAGATGAAGGCTGAGCGGAGGCAAACACGACAGCAAAATCGCAAGTCATGTTTTCGATGTGGAAAGGAGGAAGACTGGAAGAGGGAATGCCCAGATAGACTGAGAAACAAGAACACGCAGGTACGAAATTTGATAAACAGTGTCTCTGTCAGACCCGTTAGGTTTCACAAAATCGTGTGCAACAAGAGAATCATAACGCGCGATTTCAAAACTGTACCGTATTGTCAAACCTGGATATCAATCGAGTTTCTTGCATTACATTTTTTGGATTACATAATAAGTATATATTTTCGGGAATTTCAATTTGCATATTGCGATGATGGAGACTTTAATGTTGATATCTTACAAGGGACAGAAGAGTATATCGTAGTGAAATGATTTTCTGTGAATATCGTTAGTTTTATTATAATAAACCTGTCACATTAAAGCAGGTAGTGGCGTATCTTTGACAAGATTTCGCGATGATTATTTTTTTTTGTCGGTTTTCGTAAATTTATTTTATGCAAACTAAGAGAAATATGCTAGTTACGTTACCTTCGTGTATTCTTTGCAACTGTACAGTTTAACTTTGCCTGTCTCTATTTCACTTTAAGAGTTACTGTAACGCTCTTTTGTGCAACGCCCCCCCTTTTTTTTTACAAAATAATGTGATGTATTGGAAACGAATTTGATGAATTGCACATTAATAAATGGTGTAGTGAATGCTTTCGTGTTGATATCGAATCTGTGATAGTTTTGAACGCCAAATTTTTGTCCAATATGACAACAATCAGTTGTAACTAATGGATGAGATGTCGGTACATTTTGTTGAAGTATGGCAAAACTCTGTTTGATGTAGTCTTATTTTTTTGTTTGTTTGATTTTCAATCTGTCAGGATGGCTGGATATCCAACATTTAGCTGTACTAGAACTAGCAATTCGCCTAATTTTTCTATGACAAGATTGATTAGGCATATTATACGGGTATTTTGTAGAAAAACAAAACAAAACAAAACGTGTCCAAAGTTGACTTAAATCTCTCTAATGTTAGTATGATGAAACGTCGAAATACAGGAGAAATAGTAATGTCCTTCATTCTCGTCTATGGTGTGTGACGAATGTTTTTTTTTTTTAACACTGTATTGGTTTACAGTTGTACGGTTGTTTGTCACGAGCATCACGTTCACTAGCATTTCTTAACGATAAAAAATATTTAATAAGTCATCAGAATGCGTTGGTACTTGGAGAATCAATTTGATAGTTGATATGTGTGTCACAGCATACCTCTGTGTTGTGAATGTTTGAATATGCATTCATTAAAGCGTGCAATGTGTATATGAAGTGACAACAGAAAATGAACCACTTTGAAAAAAAAAATAACATTCAAACGTGATTTATTCATCGTTCATTAAACATATTGTATACAAAAGAATTACGATCTGAAAAAAAAAATGTCTTCTCCTTCTGACTGATATGATAAGCTTATGGTGTATGTCATGTATGTGTGTGTGTGTGTGTGTGTGATGCGTGACTTATCTTACACAAGGTGTTTGTGTGCGAGAGGTGTTTGCAGCATTCTATCATGTTATACTGACGTAAATTACGATATAAAGTAAACGTTTGCAGTAACGTTTAGATACGTTACAAATGTCTCGTCACAGATATTTTATGTACGTACATAAAAGATTTAGATGCAATCGATAACAAACATTAAATAATTTACAATCATAAACAAACACAGATGCGCATAAATACATGTTGCGGTAATTTTGCAGTTAGAAGTGTGCTGTGAATGTAGCCTGAAAGAAATCGGAGATAAGATAAATGAATGCGCTCTGTGTCTGACTCTGTGCGAATATTGTGTGAACGACTAGCATGGTTGAAAAAAAAAGTTATTACTCATCCTTTAGACTTAACTTTGTACTCGTCAATACTTTTCAAAAATTGAGAGCGAAAGAGACATGTATGTGGAGTAGAAGTGCGTTGTGTTTCCGATTAAACCAATCGTTGACTTTTTGTTGTTGTTTGTCGATTAAATCAATTGTTGATCTTTTTTTTGTCGTCACTCTTAAAACAAACCCGTTCCAATCAAAACCAATTCGTTCTTCGTGCTATTACCTAAAGAACGTTTGACAACATGAAACGACATATCAAATAAAACCTTCAAATATCAAACACACTGTAACAACTTACGAAATATTTCGATCGTTATAAAAATGTTAGTGAACGCGATGCTCGCGACAAACAACCATACAGACTGTTATTTAATCTATGAATATTCGTCCTTTGATGTTTTCTATGTACGTACAACAAAGATTTAGATGTAATCGATACAAGCACTAAATAATTTACAATTATAAACAAACACATGTGCGCATAAATACATGCTGCCGTAATTTTGCAGATAGAAGCGTGCTGTAAATTTTGCCTAAATGAAATCGGAGTAAGATAAACGAATGCGCTCTGTGCCTGACTCTGTACAAATATTGTTTTAACAACTAGCGTATAGTTGCCGAAAAAAAGAACAAAAAACACAAAACAAAACAAAACAGTTATTACTGATCCCTTAGACTTACTTCGTATATACTCGTCAATACATTTCGAAAACTGTCTGAGAGTGAAAGAGACATGTGTATGTGGAGTAGAAATGCGTTGTGTTTCCATTTCAACCAATCGTTGACTTTTCGTTGTTTTTTTTTTGCCGATTAAATCAATGGTTGAAGTTTTTGTTGTCACTCTTGAAGCCCGTTCCAAACAAAACCAATTCATATTTCATGCTATTGCCTAAAGAACGTTTGACAAGATTAAACGTAATATCAAATAAAAACTTCAAATATCTAACAAATTGTAATAACTGACAATTTTTTTTTAATCGTTAAAAAAGTGTTAGTGAACGTGATGTTCGCGACAAACAACCATGCAAAATATTAAGAATAATCGTCAACCATGAAAAGACGAATATTCTTATAATAGCACATTCGACCGTACATGGCACTGCATGGTGAATGAAGTTAAACGATGTGGACGAGATTTCCCCCCCCCCCCCTTTCAAGTTGAAGAGAAGTTGTGGCTTACAGAAATCATTTTGGAGATAGCGATGTTGCATAAGAGCTTATCATAATGCAGTCAGAAAAATAACACATTTTCAAAGATTGTAATTCCTTTGTTCACAATATTAGCTATGTTTATGAACGAGAAATAGACCACGTTTCAGGTTTTTTTTTTTTTCAAACTGCTTCATTTCCTCTTGTCCTTTCATTTAAAACATTTACACACTTGAAAATGACTGTATGTTTAAACGTTCACAACACATAGGTATATCAAGACACTCAAATCAACTATCAAATTGAATCTCCAAGTACCAAAGACATTCTGACGAGTTACAAAATATTTTAATCGTTAAGAAATGCGACTGAGCAGGACAAACAACCGTACAAGTGTAAATCAATGCAGTATAAAATATTCGTCAAACATAAAAAGGTCCTTACAAATTAAGATATTGTTATTTCTCCTGTAATTATTTCATCCTTGAATCATTTTGGCGTTTAATCATAATTATAAGAGAGATAACTTTGTCAGTGTTTGTACGCCCTACACATTTTTTTCTACAAGTTACTCGCATGATCAATTTTGTCATTGAAAAATTAGGCGAATTGCCAGTCCTACAGGACAAGGACAAGGATACACGAATACTAATTTCTACTAAGTTGCATGCATAAATAGTTCAAACTTTAAAAAGCAATTCCACTTTGATTTACAGGAGATACGGTATCATGACGGTATCATGACGGTATCATGACGGTATCATGACGGTATCATGACGGCTGGAACTTACGCTTTTTGCTATAATCATTCAGTGGCTAATGCTTTTAACCATCGTGAACATTACGGTTATCTAACGAAACAAAAAATGGATTTCCCTACTCGTTTGATTCAAACGGAGATCTCGTGTATGATAAAGTCATAACCCATGCGCGTAGAAGATGCCGCTCCATTCATTCACTGTAAAGAGCAGGATGTATAATACGCTTTAGTCGTTCCGTCGCGTCATCCATGCAGCAGAACCCAAGGGAAGACCAGCTAGTACAGCCGAAAATGGACTATCCATTATATAATCTTGCCAGATTGAAAATGAAACGAACGAACGAACAAACAAACAAACATAATAAGACTACATTGTATTGAGTTTTGCCAAACTTTAACAAAATATATCGACATATCGTTCTTTCAAAACATATTATTATATATCATGTATTTTATATAGTATATTATATTTCTGTCATATATGTGACCGTGCATCACAAAACGAACAAAAAGTCGCACTCTGATTATGCGTGAGGACTAAAAATAAGTGAAATTGGGCAACCTAGCCGATCTTGACTTTTTCATATTTTCTCAAAGAGCAAGTCTTCTTTTACAATATATGCTAAAATTTGGGATCATGAAACGAGCGGGAAAGTGTGTTTTATTAGCAGTTTATCTCGACCATTGTTGGTAGAATAGTGTGATTAGGTGTGTCTTTCGAGTCCCCTTTTCATTTCTGAAAACCTGGTACACACTCTTCACTTTCAACTCTAATAACTTTTGAAAAGATAACGCTACTGCTTTGAAAGTTGGCATTACTTATGCCCCATGGACAGAATGTGTTAATGAGGCATGCTTAATTTCAGTTTAATCTGATAATCACTTCATTGTTGTTACTCCAGTGGTTTACATCCTGTTTCTTGTCCCATTCATCGCACAGCCAGCACGGCTTGGTAAAGATTTAGCGCTTGAATGGACACTGCACTTCAGAGCCTCTTTTCTCAGTTCACACTTTTCCGGAGTATGTGCTTTCTTTCCACTCTTTAGATAAGTTAGGAGAGTCCATTTGATTTTATTTATACATCATTTTCAAGCTTAAAGTCTGCTCTCTCAGAATATGGTCTTAACTAAATATTCATGTCTGGCAACTTTTTGTCCATTTGTGGTGCAGGGTCACATATATAACAGAAAATTACAAGTTTATAACAGATTGTGGTAGGTGTCAATTTCGTTACAACTGATTGTTGTCATATTTGACAACAATATACTGTTTTAAACAATCACAGATTCGATATTAACACGAAAACTTTCACTTAAGTATTTATTAAAGTACAATTCATCCAATATGTTTGCGATACGTCACATTATTTTGTAAAGAAAAAAGGCGTTGTACCAAAAAGCGTTACAGTAGCTCTTGAACTGAAATGGAGATAGGCAGAGTTAAACTATACAGTGGCATAGAATACACGAGGGTAACGTAACAAGCATGCAGTATTTCTCTTTGTTGACATTAAAATAAGGTTGCGAAAAATCGAAAAAAAAATCATAGCGGAATCTTGTCAAAGATATGGAAGTACGTAATTATGATTAAACTAACGATATTCACAGAAAATGTTTAATACGATATACTCTTCTGTCCCTTGTAAGATATCAACATTAAAGTCTCCATCATCGCAATATGCAAATTGAAATTCCCGAAAGTATATACTTATTATGTAATCCAAAAAATGTAATGCAAGAAACTCGATTGATATCCAGGTTTGACAATACGGTACAGTTTTGAAATCGCGCGTTATGATTCTCTTGTTGCACACGATTTTGTGAAACCTAACGGGTCTGACAGAGACACTGTTTATCAAATTTCGTACCTGCGTGTTCTTGTTTCTCAGTCTATCTGGGCATTCCCTCTTCCAGTCTTCCTCCTTTCCACATCGAAAACATGACTTGCGATTTTGCTGTCGTGTTTGCCTCCGCTCAGCCTTCATCTGTCAAACAACTCCCTTCATCGTCTTCCCCGTCTCAATAGCCCAGGTTGGGAAAGGCAACGTTGGTCTTTCTTGGCGATGATTTTTCGCTTTCACTTTTGTGTGAGCATCCTGTTATAAAGCAGTTTATAATAATGCATGGCGAAGAAAGCAACCGTAAGTACACTAATTCCACACTACCTTCAGTTATTCTGGGTTTTTTCTCAGAACGCTTCAAATCTACCCCTCTCCCACAATTCATCCACTATTTTTGGACTTCATATTCTAGTTCTAAAGTCAATGTTCTCGTTCCTTGTGTGTCTGCTTTTTTATTCATTTTGTAAAAGCAAACTTATTTCGACTTGCTACCACTAAAATACATTAAAAACAAAATCTACAAAAATAAATTCAGGCATTGGCATTTTTTTTTCTGAACTTTAACATTGCCACCGTATGGACATATTCAGATACTACGTATTTTACCTAAACTGCATTATCATGTCTCACAATCATCATTACTCAACTCAACATCATGATTATGCTTTCAATATCAACTTTAACGTTACGGACATCATCAAAAATATTGCCAACACTCGATCATTACGACATGATATCCACAATACAAACAGCAAAATTGCTTCTTGCATCTTACCTTAAAAGCATTTTCTGCCATCTGACACGCACGATTTTCTAGAAAAGCTGCTACACGATGAGTACCTGCGTATGACGAAGTTGAAGACACGACCATGTTCACCGGTCACGAAGTAATAATGTCGAATATAGGAGCCTCTACAGCAATTGCATGTAGTTCTGAACAATTCTCCTACTCACTATCAAGTTATTTTATACCCTTCCGCACACATGTTTTACCCTAACATCGTAATCAACGATATCTTTCAACGTGACTATCATCATTCTTCACGTATTTCCTAACTCAGCAACAAATCACACCAGTCGATGCTCTCTCCCCTTCACCCGACCCATTATATAAACGATGTGAACAAGATTGTCAAATTTCAATTTTACCTATGAAATACCGTCACATTTTCACCGTTTACCAACAATCACTAGCATCATATCTATATATCTCGTACGCCTGACGTTTACCTATATACAATATATCTTTCCCACATTCACTACCACCACACTTTTGTCTCTCTGTTTTCTCATACCCTCACTTTTTTCCCATCTCATCTTGGTTTTGCGCATACCCTATGTACATGTTCTCCATTTTCTTGATGTATTGAAACCACTCCACGACTGGCTTCCCCGTCTGAATATCTCGAAGGCGTTACCCTCAGGTAGGAGCAAACCTACATTCTTTTTTGGCATTACATTGCGTGTTTACACCAAATAACACGCAGCAGCTATAGTGAAGCATTTTGTAAAGGTCTGTATGGCAATATCGTCGGAATCTCTTAGTAATGTCAATAACGAGCGATCTAAATCGCAAGCAGCAGTGACACAAAATGTCTAAGTCACTGATAACCTAAATCCCATCTCCCATAACAACTTTGCTTGCCGAAAGCAACCTCTCTGCTAGGGCTTATACCGATAAAAAAAGACAAATATGCCTGGGTTCTGTTACTCAAAACTTTTAGATTGTATAGTTCTGTTATGGTAGACATTGGATCTTTGTATTCCCTTTTTTCTTTCGTGTCAAAAAACAACAACAACAAAAACAATGCAAAAAATATCTTTGTTTCAGCTCTAACAGCACAAATGTGTTTGGTATATCAGCCAGAGGCATAGGCAGAAATATGATAGAGTCGACGAAGCGCGTTTAATTTAAAAAAAAAATACAAACATTGGCACGATCTTTTTACCTGTAGAAATAAGATTTGGCGCTATACAGATTCTTTATAGATACTTTTGAACAAAATAACTCGCCGTAGCGTTTAAACTGTGCGCTAAAATCGACTTTCGATTCATCACCAAACAGTCCATTGCAAAACTCGTTGTCAGCGTTATCTTCTGAAAATATTCTTTTTCTTTCATCATCGCGTTATATTTGACATTCTTTCTCCAAATCACAGTCGCAACGTTCGCTGTATGACTTTTGTGCGATGCAATAATTTGGTTGCTGTTGGCCAGTGCTTTGAGTACACTGGAAGTCAAAAATATAAACTTGCTCGGACCAGCTGCGTCTTGCAATTTACCGTATTTATCGTACACTGCGACTATATCAGACTTTTATGTAGCATTTATAATCGTGCCAGTCGAATTTGTTACGTCTACAAAAAACAACAACAAAAAACAAAACAAAAATCAAAACGAAACAAAAAACAAACAAACAAACAAACAAAAACAATAAAAAGTCGCCACAGACGTGTTATTTGTGTGCGTTTCTGTTATTGCTGTGCAATCATTTCATCAGTTCGAGGGACATTCTTCAGTCTTGCATAAACGGCATGTAAATTTACACTTCAGCAACATTTTTTGTCGTACCAGACCATTCACAATGCACAAAAAAAAAACTAAACAAAGTCAAATCAAACTGCTCTTCATGACTCTCTCAAATATCGCGTGCTCACGATCTTCTGGGCCAGCTTATAGACTGTGTTTAAAGAGGAAGTCCATACAATTTTCATAATGTCAAATCATGTAGTATATAAATCGACAGCAACATGTCTAGATTTGTAAATCTATTGTCGTGCTTGAGCCGAAATACCGCTACTCTGAAAAAATATGTATATACATCACTCAACAAGGATACTGACATATAGAAGCTCACATATTTCAGAAATGTACCAATGTAAATTCCATTACACCGCCTCTGTAAATTGTATGCATGTTTGTTTTCTTTTCTTCTGCTTCCTTGAGTCTGCACTCATGCTCTCATATGGCAAAGCTGCCAAGCTATCATCCTTGTTCGTAGTAATTTGTCTTAAATTTGTGAAAATACTCTTATTCCTCATCCAAAGCACTGATCCCACACACCATGGACAGCAAATATTTTTATCATTGTCTGCTATCACCAACTGAAAATTCCTTAATAAAAAATAATCACTGTCAAAATTGTCGTCTCTACAAATGCAATACATTACACCTGTAGTTCTGATGTTTCCTCCCTCCACATTACCCAAGTTATTCATACACTTTACAACCACAGCTTCCCCCTCCCATCATAATCAATTCTATCTTTGAACGTAACTACCATCATTCTTCACGTATTTCCTTGCTCTCCCACCTTTCACACAACACGTTATAAATCATGTGAACAAGTCTGTCAAACTTCAACTTGACCCATAAAATACCACCATAATTTCACCATTTACCAACATTCACTACCATCAACTCTTTCTCATACACCTGACACGTAACTCCATTACCCTTATATTTTCATATCGCACCCCATTCATACCCTCATCTCTTTTTACGACTTCCCCCCAGAGCAAGGGATTAAGCCCCCAACTCTATCTATACGCCACTCTATCTATATACCAATACCTATTCTTCTCCCCAATCTCGATGAAGAATCGCCCTAGACATGACTTTAAAAATACATACTGTATAAGTAAATTTAACAAAAAAAAATAACTTTGGATTTATGAGAATGCAATCTACACATACACAAAAGGACAAATTATTCCTCATAGTAAGTACATACACGTAACTATTACACACTACTCCTGGAATTATCTGAAAAGTGAAAATGCAATTGCAATGACCACACGATATAGCAAATCAGTTCCCATCAATACAATTTTAACATGTACAGTGGTCTCCCATTATAACGAGCATTGGCACGAGGTCTCATCACAACAAGGTAATCCCCGTAGACCCAAATTGCAATCCTCCATTGCACCGCATTATTTTGGAATGCTAACACAAGGTTTCACCACAACAAGCACACCTTCCTGGCCCAAAAGACCTCGCCACAACGAGAGTCCACTGTATCTTAAATAACTAAGCAGCGAATTAGACCCAAAAGTAAAAAAAAAAATAATATTTTGGAAAATATGCTCGTGCCATGGCAACACACTCTTAAAAAAAAATAATAATAACTTCTTGGCCTGTGCATATCAAAATATTTCCTATACTTCCTTGACCCCTTCCATTCAGTGCATAAGATACATACTAATGTACACTGTACAAGTATACAAATATGAAAAATAAAACGCACAACACTTAGGGTTTGCCTATACAATACATGTCTGTGGTTTTAAAACTTAACATCCATCTACTTTTCTACAAATACATGTCACATTGATCAAAAGATGAGAAAAACAATTAAAAACAAGTTAGAAAACTTTGGAACCAAAAATTGTAAACCAAAAAAGTTCTGCCATCAATAAGGAGTCACTAACCTACACAAAGTGTTTGAAGTGTATATACATGTCTCAAATTCGTAAAAGTCAGAGCTTATTCTTTATTTTGATCATGAGAGATCATGTCCTCACTAAACAAAGACAAGCTTTCCTTCCTTACTCCTGTAAGCTAGTTTTGCTGGGTACAAGAAGAAGGGCTTCCTTCCCGCGTCTTTCAACTGCTTTAGTTGCTCCATTTTTTCCTTTCGCATCTGTAGAATGCGTCGTGAAAAGTCCTCTGACACGTAGATCTTGCTTCCTCTGAAGGAGCCCTCGGCTTTAAGCTTGGATATGCACGCTTTTCTCACCCTCTCCTTGGTCGCATACGACGAGAAAGCGACGTGGATAATTCTTGGCTTCGTATTCCCTGTACCACTCAGCTCGCGTACTGTAGGGGTGCGGTGACACCGTTCGATAGCATACTCATCCACACCAACAAAATCGGTAAGGAACGACTTCACGGTTTCGTAGCAGTTCTCCCTGGGAACTTCTTGGATACCATGCAATACCAGATTACTCCGTCTTGCACGATTTTCCAATTCATCGATCTTCAACAGCATGTCATCCTTCTCCTTCTTCAACTTTTCTCCTCGTTGGCATTCGTTTTTAGCGCTATTTCTTCGAACCTGTTTATTATCAACGAGTCTACACGCTCCTCCAGCTTGTAGAATTTGTCTAGGAAGGAAGCGAACCAGTCCGGCGGGGGCGAGCTAGCTGCGTCGCCCGGCCCAGCGGGCTGCGACACCATCGGAGTGTCGTCAACTACGTCAACGGCGCTCGCTTTTTTTGGCGGAGCAAATTTTCCCTTTTCAGGGGTATCAAGATGTCGTTTCATTGACATGATTGCAATCAAACTGTCCTACAAATGAATACTGACAATACTACTCACTGTATATAATCACCAAGACTTCTCTCCAGCAAATATTTGGTAAAATAAAGCGAACTAAGTGAGAACCATGCTTTCAGAACAAAGGGTGAGAGCGCCCTCCTCCATAATTTAAATAAGACTGTGAAACTTTACAGGTTCTCTTTTAATTTGCATGAGAAAAGCCTTCATTTTCTCTTGTTTATATGTTGTCTTTCTTTCTCTGGTTCTTTGTCTGTTTGTTTGTTTGTTTGTTTCTCTTATATTACATCTCCTTCGTTCCTTCTCTTCTTTTTGGATCAGGTGATGTTCAGTCCACATTGTGGGTCACGTGATATTCATGACCTCTTGACTGCAGCAGTTGGTGTCAGCAGGTAAAATGAATTCCATGTTGAACGTTTCAGACATGAATGACCTAAATAATAGTATTTGATTTGATTTGATTTGATTTGATTTATTGGTTTCTGTATCATCATTGTGCATATTATACACATTCATGTACAAACATAAATATGATAATATATATATATATAAGTATTTTCTTGTTCAATGCCTGTGTACAATGTGCAGCAAAAGTACAACAAAACATACTACAATGAATAATACAGAGGGGCTACAGCGTAAGCGTAGCTTGATTTGCGTGCAGCCCCCGTAGCATAACATATATCATAATGTACATCGGAAGGAGAATAGGAGGGAGGGATGACTTGCATAGAGATAGGATAGTTGAAGGGAGAAAGGGAAGGGAGAGGTTTGTCTGCTTTCACTAAAGGTTTATACAAAATAAAATCACCTGTATCACTGACTAGCAAGACATGACAAAATATTTCTTCAACGAGGTACAGGTGGACAGTTGATACAGGTCATGGTCGGTTACATAATCATTATTACATATAGATTAATTGTGTAAAGTATGGATACTTTATTCAAGAAACCTATGAAACGCCACTACACGCCTGCGTCAATCTTGTTCGATCATTGTGGTCATTATAGTAAACTGTGAGCATTGTATAAGTTGCAATATACGAAAATAAGTCATTTTGGATTTTTTTTTTTTTTTTTGTCTCAGATGGTCTGATATCGTCCTCAAGAATCAACAGGGTGCCCTCGTATCCATCGCGCCAACCATGCCAAGCAATACACGAAGGTATGTTTAGCGAAATAATTGAGAAACGCAGGTTACTATCTATGTACACTTTACATCATGCATAAAATGTAAATATGTGACCGTGTACCTCAAAACGAACATAAAGTCGCACACACTGATTTTGCGTGAGGACTGAAAATAAGTAAAATGGGTCAACCTAGTCGAACTTGACTTTTTCATATTTTCTGAAAGAGCGGGTCTTCCTTTACATTATGCTAAAATTTGGTATCATAAAACGGGCAGGAAAGTGTGTTTTTTTTAGCAGTTTATCTCGAACATTTTTGGTAGAATAGTGTGATTAGGTGTGTCTTTAGAATCCCTTTTTCATTTCTAAAAAACCTTGTCCACATTCTTCACTTTCAACTCTAATAACTTTTAAAAGGATAATGCTACTGCTTTGAAAGTTGGTGTTAATTATGGACAGAATGTGCTAATGAGGCATGCCTAATTTCAGGTTAATTTAATAATCCCTTCATTGTTGTTACTCTGGTGGTTTACTTCCTGTTTTTTGTCCCATTCATCGCACAGCCAGCACGGTTTGGTAAAGATTAAGCGCTTGAATAGACACTGTACTTCAGAGCCTCTTTTCTCAGTTCACGCTTTTCCTGAGTTTGTGCTTTCTTTCCAATATTTAGATAGGTTAGGAGAGTCCATTTGATTTGAGTTATACATCATTTTAAAGCTTAAAGTCTGCTCTTTCAGAATACGGTCTTAACTAAAAATTCATGTCTGGCGACTTTTTTGTTTGTTTTGAGGTGCAGGGTCACATTATATTGATGAATCCATGTCACTTGACATTTATTACATCACCGTATTTTCTGCCAAAGCCATTAGAGTTGTATTTCATCTTCATTAGATGTTTCGATCCTTATCGGTTTGTTCAGTGAAAGCCGATAGAACAGGATGATGCATTCAATCATAGAATGTACTGCAAATGTAAAATTCAATATTCAAGTGGAAAAGTAATGGACCCTACCCTCCTCCAATTCTTTATGGGAGTCATTCATCATTTGTAAAACGAAGTAGAAATACAATTAAACAAAATGATCGAGACACTTAAAAAATAATCTAAATAGTCTTGATTTTCTTTGGCACATTGATATTGATCTGTGAAACAGGGAAGATCAGATCGCAAAATGGTTATAAATATTTTTTTCTTATTTCCTGTATCATTTCATCATTCAGGACGCCTTACAAGGTTGTCGTCTCTCAAGTCAGATCAGGAGAAGGTAAGACACAGAAATTTAATGTGATATGTATCACTTGGAAACTGGATCAATACAAAAAGACATAATTATCGGACATGTTGTTATGTACTTTCCTCACTAACGGGTAAACTTTCGAAAGAAAAAGTGTATATTTATATAAATACTTTGTTTGAACTGCTTCCATTATAAATAATACTTACTTCTGATGATAAGCGTTATTCCAGCCGCTAAATCACAATGTATACTTATGAAGTCATTGGACTGATATACACTTGCTAATTTTGATTGATTCATTGATATCAAAATTATGTCCAGTTATTTTTTTGTTCAACAAAATGGGCAAATTCGGCATAATCTGTTGGATTTTTTTTTATAGAACTGTTACTGTTCCTAATGGGGATTTCCGTGTTACATGCTCTTAATTTTAGAGCTACATTTTAGCTTAGTACAGAATGATATTTAGCATTACATATTTCCTTTTTCAATGATCCACGTTTTACAAGCCTAGGTTTTCAGTGGACCACTCTTTACCGTTATTACTTTTCTATTATCCTTGTGAAAATTGCATTGCTTTTATTAAGTGTATACATATATAAATTTTTGATATACTCAACGATCCACACATTATTATTTGATGGGGGGTGAAAGTATTAAAGGAAATACGATTTGTGAAAAATATGTTATATTTTTTGTTTCCCTCTTGTGTTAGATGAAAAAAAAAATATGTGAATTGAATTGATATCGACAAAGCAGTTTGTGCTTTGAAGGCATTTTTCAAATTCAAAATACCCCACCCCCATTGCATTGGAGTGAAGTTATAATAGAAATATGCCACAGTAATGTGTTCGTTATCTGTATAAGGAATACCTATTGATACTCCTTGATAACATACAGTTACAACAATCAATGCTCAGTATTCCAAAATCAGTATTAAAAAAATGGAAAGTAAAAATATAAAGGTAGAAATAATAAAGTACATAAAATGACCAACATACCACTTTTAGAATTATAGTACTGCGATGTTTCTGTCACTTCTGTAGAAATGCATTAAACACCATTTGTTAGCTTGTATTTTTAAGGAGTTTCGTGATTTGTGTAATCTCTCGGTCTGTGATTTATACATGTATTTAGTGCGAGATGAAGTTCTTCAAGGAGTACTGAGCCATGTGTCCGAAAAAGTTACCAGGTTAGTAAGTCCGGAAACATCCGACATAACTTTTTACTCACATACAAGCGTGGACCATGAAAATGATTTTAAAAAAGAAATATTGAGTTATAGATTCTACAAATGGCATTCCGGTTTTGTGTGGTAAACAATCATGTACATCTTTCATTTAAAGAAAAATCTTGTTTTACCATACCATTGTAGAGTGTCTCAGAAGTTACGTTATAGCATGTAATCAATATGATCATGTCAATAGCGCACGTGATTTGGGCTGAATGAATGAATGAATGGGCTAGCACACAAAAGCGCACCATAGGACAACAGTGCACAATAATTTGCACCTTGCGGACTGGTTATGTTTTACCTCAGTCTTTGAAATAACAGCTTGTAAGTTTTCACCGAAAATTTGATACACACCGTCTTTTGATTTTCACATGGACTTCTGTGATTCCGATTTATGACGTAATTATCATTTTTCACTTTTCCCTTCATTCCCAGGGCCTTCCGCATTTTCGAGATGAAAGACGAAATGCTTAGCCGGTTGACCGCAATGCAGAAGAAAATTGAAAGTAGGAATACATACTTTAGCTAATGTCAAATGCATATTGTTTGCTTTAATGAAAATTTGTTGATGTTAATCTTTGCAAAAGTTGTGAAAAATAGCCGTTACACGAGAATTGTCAAAAGATAAGCTATACCTCAAAAAATGAACGCAAAAAAGCATATCATGTTTACAGTAGTCGTCTTTTGGATTAAACCATAAGATCTGGGAAATTTATCAATGTATAATGACAACTTGACAAGAAAAAAAATGTCTTTGTGCATGGTATGTGATGACAGGGAGAAGTATGGAATACAGAAAGAATCTTTCTTCTCAATTTAGTAAACTAGCACAGGACTTATCTTTTTTGAATAGAATCATGACAGTTGGAATGAAATGCATTATGTTTACTGTAATATCTAGTGTTAGAATATCGAGTTACATCTAGTTTTATCTTCCACAGTGAATTATTATGACATTTTTATAAGGTGATCGGATGTCATATTCTAGACTGAAAGACATATATATGTCTTCCCTCTGTTTCAGTGGACCGAAAGAAGGCGATTGAAATAGAAAAATGCAAGATGGATATAAGAGAAATCAAGGATGAACTCATAGCTGCCAAAAAGTAAGTTACCAGAACAGCTGTAGATCACTGACCGTTATTATGTCATCTTTTTTTTCAAAAGAAAGTGTCTCTACATGATAAACCAGACAAAAGACGAATACACTGAGCAGTCTTAGTTTTGTTTTTATATAAATTTGCATGTGAGCGGATTTTTCCACATTTTTTTTCAACATAACTGTCATTATCATAGGAACTGGTGTGTTGGTATGTGTAAAGAAGGAACAAATCTAACCTAATGTGTCATTGCACTTTCACATCATTCGAAAAGAATTTAATCTACTTCCTATGAAGATGTTGACTTGTTCGGATCAACTCCAGCTCTTTTTTTTTATGGAATTGCTGTGATTATGCAATAATCACGGAGTATTAATAGGCTGAAGAAAGTACAAAGTTCACAAAGCAGTTGAGGATAAAGTACTGCCATATCTTCGAGACACAAAGTGTCTTTCAATAACATATATTCAAATAATACAATTCTATATTATTTGTATTTACATATCTTCGCTTCATCATCTATCATATAGCCATCACGCCAACTTCTGCAAATGCACCATTCCGCCTGCGATGGGAACCGAGACACGTATTGTTCCGAAGCGGGACTTCCCCAAATACCCCAAGGTAAGACTACATGGAATCATAGAAATAGTAATAAGCTGAGGGAAACACAAAATAAACAGTTTACTAAAATGGTGATTTCGATTTGGATGTATGCAATCACACATAGATATGAGGAAGATAGACAAAATAAGAAATAAAGTCTGCAGGGCTTTTAACAAATATTTATGGATGATACTTGCATAGGAAAAATGAAATAGGAAAATCGTAAAACTCAAACCAGAAAGACCAAACGGAGATTTGTCAAGCATCAAATAAGTAACATTCTTATCATGTTTATGGATAGAATCTGTCTCATACGCCAAGACATAGAACGTTCGTATGCTCACATTGACGAATGTAGCTGTGTCTATTATTATAACATCCAGCTATATTTAGGTATTGAAGAAAAAGAGGTGTAAATGAGCAATACTTTTACTTTTAAAGGTATAAGTGAAAGCAGAATAGCAAACTAATGTTCTATAGCTCTAATATCATCGGTTACTTTCACTAACTCGCTATTACTGTCTTTTTGATGTTGTTGTTGTTTGTTTGTTTGTTTTATATTGTGCAGTATATTCTGTCCTACGAGACAAAAGAATACCTTAAGAAACCAACTTTTGACATCTGGCACTGGGAGTCGAATGAGGTATGAATTGCCACATTTAGCAACTTTTATTTGCTCTAAGAATACACCGAAACGAAATCTGATCCCAAAACAATGCTAATGCCATTGTTGCTGCATTTTTTCTTCCTCCTCTTCTTTTGTTCTTACTCTATATACTTTTCAATCCTTTAACTTCCAACGCACAACTTTATCAATCATATGCGATGTTGTATGCATTTCTCATAATAAAACACGAGAAAAGAGTAACTTCCCTTAACTTAAATTTCCCCAAATGATTCATGTGACTTTTGACAGGTGACCATTTTGTGTACTCACTTTGATTCATTTTGATTAGTCAATTAGTTTTGAAACACCTATTCCACATCTGTGAATTTACTCCCAATTGTTTCATGAAAATATGACGCAGTTTCTATTGGGGGTACTTTTTGTTGCTGCGTGTTTATTTGTATATTTTGTACTTCGTAAAAAAATTATGTTGTTTTTCGATTCCATTATATCTTTTAATGTTAAATACTTGGTTAATTTTACGTTTACTTGGTGAACCGTTAAACTAAATCTAAAATGTACTTACGCTTATTTCTATACAATAAATTGTTGTTCTTACTTATTTGAGTGTTGCTGATGCTACTATTGTTGGTGCTGTTCTTCATGTGTAGATGTTGTGCCTCCTGGAGCACATGTACCACGAACTGGGTCTCGTCACAGAATTCAACATGAATCCAATCGTACTCCGCCGTTTTCTGGTATGTCACGTTTAGCTGTGAATGCATGTGTCTTTTAAGTCACCGTGCGATCGCGACTATGGCTACTTTATTCGAGATATGTATTTATTATATGCACACTTTTTTCATATGTGTGTATACTATAGTAATTGTATATATATATATATATATATACATATATATATATATATATATCATGATTATTTCGTAATATATATATATATATAATATATCATGATAACTTCGTAATACATATATATATATATATATATATATATATATATAAGAGTTTGTTTGCAAAAACCGATAAGTCCATATTTACCAAATTAAGATATATGCGATTAAAGGTCAAGAAAAATAAAGAGAATAATAAGAAAATTTTTGCTTCTTTTGACCATAACTTTTAAAATATACCTTTATATGAAGTGACCAATATATCATTTAAAAGGTATTATTCTGTACGTTATGACAGAAATCGTACTTCAAAATCTTCAAAAATGGACTTATCGGTTTTTGCAAACAAACCCTTCATATATATAATATGTGTGTGTGTGTGTGTGTATTATATATATTATGATGACTTCGTTTTCGTACAGTTATAATCACAGTGTGTAATTATATTTCCGTTCAGAGTATTTTCCATTCTCAATGTGCGCATGGCATTGATGGTGCATAATCATGCGTATGTTATGGTCATATACTGTTGTAGCATTTCATTGGAAATCATTCAAATGAAATTATTATATAACACCTGATAGGGAATCTAACCAAACACGGTATGGTCCATTTTATGCCATTGATGTATTATCAACCGGAAAAAGAAAGTTGGTTTGTTTTTGTAAGAATGTACATGTAATAAGCAAACAAGTAAAAAAAACAGGATGGTTACAGTAGTTATAAGGTAGCTTGATCTTCTTTGTGTTTAGCTTGCTATTTGTGACCGTGCACCTCAAACGAACATAAAGTCGCACACACTGATTTGGCGTGAGGACTGAAAATAAGTAAAATGGGTCAACCTAGCTGAACTTGACTTTTTCATATTTTCTGAAAGAGCGGGTCTTTTTTTACACTATGCTAAAATTTGGTATCATAAAACGGGCAGGAAAGTGTGTTTTTTTAGCAGTTTATCTCGAACATTTTTGGTAGAATAGTGTGATTAGGTGTGTCTTTAGAATCCCTTTTTCATTTCTGAAAAACCTTGTCCACACTCTTCACTTTCAACTCTAATAACTTTTGAAAGGATAGTGCTACTGCTTTGAAAGTTGGCATTAATTATGGACAGAATGTGTTAATGAAGCATGCTTAATTTCAGTTTAATTTGATAATCCCTTCAGTGTTGTTACTCTGGTGGTTTACTTCTTGTTTTTTGTCCCATTCATCGCACAGCCAGCACGGTTTGGTTAAGATTAAGCGCTTGAATAGACACAACTGAACTTCAGAGGCTCTTTTCTCAGTGCACACTTTTCCTGAGTTTGTGCTTTCTTTCCAATATTTAGATAGGTTAGGAGAGTCCATTTGATTTGAGTTATACATCATTTTAAAGCTTGAAGTCTGCTCTTTCAGAATATGGTCTTAACTAAAAATCTATGTCTGGCGACTTTTTGTTTGTTTTGAGGTGCAGGGTCACATTTATACTTGTTTGACTTTAATGTGTTGTCAGCATGTATGTTCGTTTTTGACATCAGTGCTGTGTACAGGAGAACTACCGGAACAACCCGTTCCACAACTTCCGGCATTGTTTCTGTGTGACCCAGATGATGTACGGCATGATCTACCTGTGTGACCTCAAGTCAAAGTTCAGCCTGGCTGACCTTGGCATCTTACTCACGGCAGCCGTGTGTCATGATTTAGACCATCCAGGCTTCAACAATGCGTACGTTGTGCAATATATGAATGTATGTCTGTATGTGTAAATGTGTGTCTGTATGTGTCTGTCTGCCTGCTTTTTCCACCAATATGTACCTGTATGTGTGTGTGTGTGCGTGTGTGTGTGTGTGTGTGTGTTTACATATCTCTATGTAACCCATATGAATGTGTTTACAAGCTTTTCACGTGTGTATGTATTCTTTTTTGCCCGTATGTGTTTATGCATTAACCATCATCTGCATTAAATTTGTTCTATAAATTATACCCAAATTGTAACGAGATGATATAAAATAATGATTTTTGTTATTTGAATGTCGCACTTTAATATGCGAACGTCATATGTGTTTTGTTGATTTCATTTTTTTTTTTTTTTTTTTAAGGAACAAACGCCACGAGTTTTTCCCACTTTGTCTCATTTTCCACAGGTATCAAATCAACGCCCGCACAGACTTGGCCATTCGATACAACGACATCCTCCCACTGGAAAATCACCACTGTGCCGTGGCTTTCAAGATCCTCAACATCCCCGAGTGTAACATCTTCAGGAATGTGTCGGAAGAGCAATTCAAGTCAATCCGGCAGGTAAAACCTCAGACCATCAAAGAAAGCCAGCCATTCCCGGTCTGCTGGAAAGAACGCAGTCTCCCACAGTGTGAAACATTATGTGAAACACAGTAGCCGGGTTCACACGTACAAAATAGCGGGATGACGATCGCGATGCACATCCCGAGTTTTTTTGCGAGCGTCCACACGTACCAAATTAGCGGGATAGCGATCGCGATCGGTATCCCGCTAATTTGGCGAGCGTCCACACGTACCGAATTATCCCGCTAATTGCCGATAGAGATAACAGCAAAGCCTGCAAACTGGGTCACACAGCGCCCTTCTCTATCACTGCCTGCGCGCACTTACCTTTGTCCATTGTCTTTTACGCGTCAGTGGTGTGGTTCGCGCGCTGTTGTTGTTGTGCTCCAAAGAGTTGAAGGACCTCTTCGCAGAGGCCTCGCTGTTGTGATGTGCGCATTGCATGATGGGATGTAAAAACTCGAGATTCTAATCCCGACCGTTCACACGTACCAGCGCGGGGCCAATTATCCCGCTAATTGGCGAACCAGCGCAAGATTTCTTGGGATTAGCATCGCGATGCTTATCCCGCTAATTTTCGGGTTTTTTTCTGTCCATACGTGCAAAAAACTCGGGATGACGATCGCGATGCAAATCTCGAGATTTGTATCCCGCTAATTGGTGTACGTGTGAACCCGGCTAGTGTGAACACATCGTGAACACAGTGTGAAATATTCTACGAGCGTTTTAACAGTTTGAACACATTGTGAATCACAATCCACGGTGTAAATCGTAAATTCACAGTGTGAAACACAACAATGCTATGTGAATAACCTGTGAAAAACACACCGCATTGTGAAACAATCTTCACACTGTTAAATTCGAGCGTTTTCACATAGTCGACTACGTGAACACAGTGTGGACACACTCTGGAACACTGTGTTTTTCCATCAGGGTTGAGGAACCATGCAGCACAGATTTGGATTCCCTACTCGTCAGCCACTGTAGAAGATCAGACCTTTCAGCATATTGGTAGTGAGTAATCGAAGAGTGAAAAAAAAAGAGGCCCGGAAGAACAAAGAGGAGGTTGAAGAGAAATTCAGGACCATTTGAAAACCAGTTTAGAAAACACGTACAATTTTATTAGCACAATCGTGAAAAATTGATCAAGTTCTGATGAAAAATTTCGAAGAAGTTATGAATTGTGAAGGAAGTTACATATTTTTTTTAAGTTCTATATACTCAATATGTAAAATATACAAACGAGTGAGCTGAAGATGTCATCACCTCACAATTTTCCATAATCATGTGCCAAAAAGCAAACAAACAAATAAACATAACCTTATTAGTGCCTTTGAAAGAATTATCAGTCAGAAATACTGGGATTTCAGACTGGGGTAGAATTTCTTTTCAAACAGAAAAAAAAACAACAATAAGATTCTTCATGTAAACACATAGCAGGATCTGAGCCGATGACAATTGAATAACTCCACTCATTTGCCTTTATTTTCATTTAGGTTTATTTCTGTGTGTGTAAGTGTTAAAATTCATCGAAACTTCATAATGTCATAACCTTCCTATATTTCATGTGATTTCAAATCAAAATCTTACTCCTTTGCTTAAGAAATTGGTTTAATCTTCCCTTGCAGACCAACTGTAACTAGTCCGGAATTGATTTTATAGAGACATGGATGAGAGAAAAATATAAATGAAGAGATTGCAATCAAAGGCGCTAAATCCATCAAAAAATGATGGATATAGTGCCTTTAGGAAGGAAGCTCTTCATATATACCCAAGGGATTCAAACACGTGTCTTTCCCGCCCTCGTCTCTGTACCCCAGGGCATCATCATGCTGATCATGGCTACAGACATGGCTCGACACTCCGAGATCCTGGATCAGTTTAAGGCACAGGTTGAGGGCGGTTTTGACTTCGGAAACCAAGAGCACCAGAACTACGTAAGCGGCTCAAAGCATGTTTTCAACATATAGTTTCTTAGACATCTTTTTCGTTTATGATTCGTATTATTTAGTAAATGATTATTGACTGATTATCACAGATCTATGCTTTTCGACATAGTAAATTATTGTTACCTACAGGCGAATATTCAGATTGTCTTTATTGCTCTTTAAGTATGATTTGGTTATACATGTGTAGTTTTGGTTGAAAAGAAAACGGAATGAATGAATGCATGAATATTCGAAAAAAAAATCACCCGCCGTATACTATTCTCATGGTAACGCTGTAGAATCAAGCTTTAAACAGGGAAAGCAGTCAATTACTGAATTATCTTTAAAGATTATCTTCTTTTAATTGCGTTTTCTCTTTATGAGTGTCATTTCTGCTTTCAAAACAAAAATCAATATGGTTGGTAATTTTCCTTATTAATAAATACTTTCCCTGATTAGTTTGCATATGAAAGTTACAACGCAGCTCATTATAAAGCAATTCTTGTATTATTCCATCACCATATTAAGACCAGGATTTCAATAGGCGATCAACGCCGGCCCCTTAAAAAATGTACTTTCAAAATAATTATCCATTTTCTTTGTGTACTTTGTAAGTATTAATCCTACTCTACTGGGGTTTCCTCTCTGAAAATAGGGAGAAAATTCGGAATTGAAGTGATTATATGCGATAGAATATACCATGTATTGTAGTCATAGACAACAATCCTAAAATCAATTTTAGGGCAGAATCTGATAAGCGCAAATGTGAACAAAATCACAGACTTGCAAAAGGAAACTCGAAGTATGGAAACAACTGAAGTGCATTACAAGGTCCTCAACGTGAACGCTTTTTAACAGCCATTCGAATCAACTCTCTGTGTTACTCCACGTCTATGGACTGCATAATGCTTGCCAGTTGCCAACCACTGCAAGTCTCAGTTATCAATTGTCGTTGTCTGTTTAAGTATGAAGCCATACATGTATACAGCTTTGGAAACTGCTTCTTAACAACCTCATCTGGCCGGAGTGTTTATGAGCGCACCTGGTTCCAACCTAACTTATGACTAAAAACACCACAACCACTACCACCACCACTACCACCACCACCACCAACAACAACAACAATAACAACACCAAACTATGACATCATCACTTCGGTACTCTAGTGTCTTTTTAAACTCTGATTATTGTTTTCCTTAATTCTTTCTTTCTTCTCACGGGCCAGCTTCGCATGGTTTTGATCAAGTGTTGTGACATTTCTAATGAGGTCCGTCCCTCCGATGTCTCGGAGCCGTGGGTGGACTGTCTGCTGGAAGAGTATTTCATGCAGGTAAACATCCCATGTGTGTGTGTGTGTGTGTGTGTGTGCGCGTTTGTTTGTTTGTGCTTGTGCGTATTTGTAAAAGTATGAGTGGGTGTTGGCTGAGTCTGCTCATAACCAATACCAGCGATCTATAGTTTAGGGACCGGTCCCTAGTGCAATGACATCAGCTAAAATTCAGGTATTCAATATAAAGAAAGGAACTGAACTGCAAAAAAAAAAAAAAAGAAAAATAGGAAGAAAAAAAGAAGAAAAAAGCCAAACACACACACATACCCACACACACGCACATACAAAGAAGAAGAAACTTGAAAATGTAGTGCTTATACAATAATATAGTCGTTTCAAAAGGGAATTTATGTTGTATGGAAAAAAAAACAATTCTAACAATTTGGATCATCTTAACACATAACTGGCCATGTTCGGAATAACGAACTGTTTTCATTATCCCATTAACAAATCTCTAGGTAAAGGAAATTGTTACGTGTCGAAATAACGAACATTGGGAACTGCGAACCTTATCTCATTTTCGGATTAACTTGCATTCAGAGTAACGAACATCACTCAGCCAGATGTGGTACAAGATTATCGTTGGAAGAGGTCTTATTGTTTCAACAGTTAACGTTGTTGTGCCTTGTCGGTTATGCGTTTTCGTGTTTTCAAATCATGTCCCATCTCGTAGAACTATGAAACAAGCAGGATGTCACAGATATCGATATCACGTTACGTCCCATATATTCACACAGAGTGACAGAGAGAAGCTGGAGGGACTTCCGGTGGCGCCCTTCATGGACCGGGAACAGGTGACCAAGCCCACGGCACAGGTGGTCTTCATCAAGTACGTCCTCATCCCAATGTTTGAGGTGGTCTCCAAGGTAAGCAAATCAGAAGAATGCACGGAAGGGATTAAACTGACTCATGTCATCAGAAATTATCATGATTTAAATTTATTAATTTATTTTTATTAACGTAGATTTATAAACAACATACGAATTCAGCGTATGTAACATATTTACGTGTTTGTAATAAAGTTTCTGCGTATTATGATTATGTGTTTCTATTTTGCTTTGTTTTTTTTTCTTGAAATTAGTATTTGCTCAAAAGACTAACGCCCATGATGATAGTGAGAATGCAAAGAAAAAGAAAGACTCGAATGACTACGCCCTTATTAAGATCTCTAATCAATTATAATCTAGATTGAATTTGGTAAACGAAAGAACCTCCAGAAGTCTCTAGGTTCTATTATGCATGTAACCACTGGGACCCTAAGGGAATATTGTGTGGTATCTATAAATAGCCACCATCTTCGCCGGGTAAGAGAAGTGAAATCCTGGCCGTAATCTTTTTATCACACTTAACGCGTCTTACTTCAAATTGTGACGTTTGGTTTCTTATCTCCCAGCTATTTCACCAGCTGGATGACTCGATGGTTGAACCGCTGCGAAGAGCCCTCTATCGGTACGAAGAGCAGAAGGTCAAGGAAGATCAGTTCAAAGAGAGAATGAGAGAGGTAGACACACGTTTCTTGATTAACATTTTCGTTGATTTTTTTTTCTTTGATTGCAATGGATATAATACGAAGAAACGACAATGATCGTTTATCTATTACATTATGTACGTTACCTTTAATATCAAATCACAAAATAATTACCTAAGAAATCATCAAGAAGAAGTATAGCCACTATACGCGGTTGCTTGAACACTTCACAACCAAAAAAGTTTGTCGTACATAAACATCAAAGCAACTGAATAAGGACATGAAAATTTGATTCAAATGATTTGGATCTCCGCAGGATTAAAAACAAACATTAATTTTCTAGAAATTCATAAACGAAGGAAATCATGAAAGCCTAAAATGATTCTTTGATACTCTTACATTGTATTTATCTGTTGTTGTTGTTGTTGTTGTTGTTGTTGTTTTTTGAAGGTTTTTTATGCAGCATCATGGATGTAATGCTAGGGATTATGTCAACGTCCTTGATTTGCTACAACATCCTCAATAACTTCCGAAATGTGGGCAAATAACTATTTTAGCATTTCACTTTCGGATTTCTTTGCAGAACGCACGAATCAGGGCAGAGCAAGAAGAGGCAGACAACGCCCTCTAGAGGCCAATAGTGGGACTCACAACATTCCGCCCAAGGACATGGACTGGTGTACCATTTACTTTTATTTTTATTGTATACATTTTTTTAGCCCTTAACTCCCTTTGTCGTGATGGCGAATCGCTCTAGTACCGTGGTCTGTTAATTTGGGGTTGCTTTTGCTGACATTCGATTTGATCATAAAAGACATAAACTATAAATTTCATCTGTGTGATTTACTTTGATTCTCATGTTATGATATAAAAAAGAAAGGTTTGACTCAACTCTGAGTCACATTCCCTTTGTAGTTTTTTTTTTTTATGTGTATTACGTTTTGTGTACTTTACTCACAATTATTGAAACCTGTTCAAAGCTTCCTTCATTGTTTATTCAGTAATCGATTTCACAAGCGAGATGAAGTAATCAGAGTCATACAGGATTCTTCTTTTCCTTCGCTCCCAGTTCTCCATAAATCATTATCATGACTTGTTGTATACAGAGTGGTTATCATAAACACTAAGCAGAGAAATGGAAGTGTATTATAATTATAGAAAATTGTTCACCATCGATAAAGTTTATAAATTTTTAAACAGTTGTACTGATTTCTGATTTCTTTTGTTCATAGTCACTCTTATACATATGCACATAAGGACAGACACGTCTTTATTAATGCTCTTTTTTCTAGAATATGAAGTTATTAGGTATAGATCATTCAGTAATGAAGCCTCCAAACAATTCAAGCTTAATCAAAGTTAATACATTTGATGTCTCAACAATTTTTGGTCAGTTCAGTATAATTTCTATCTCTTTGAAATTAATCAACTTCTTATATGGATCATTTCTTGAAGTATGTAGTCATTCCGCAATGATTATTGTCACAATCATGTGTGTCATTTCTTTTATTCATTTTTTTGTCTTTTTTTTTTCGAACGTCTCAACGATAAGGTCAAAAGCTACTGATCATTCTAAAAGAAAGCAATTTCAATTTGTTCATTTTTCAATTTTGTGACATGCAGGGCAGATTTCATCTGTCAACAAGAGTATTATCAGTCAGTTTGTTTGTTACGAAAAGCAGGGTATACACTGGTAAACAGCGACCCCAGTGCATAAGCAAGATTACTAAAAGTATAGCAGTGTTGCTTGGCCTATCGTTTCTTAACCAAATGTTTTGATTAGTTACACAACTATTACTGGGTTTGTTTATCTTGTTCATTTCTTCTGGTATGCGTGTGCAAACACTAGATATAAAACGCGTGCCACAGCACTACCTACAATGTTTGAGACAAGTTCTAATCATTTGACGTTCTGTTACACATGGATATAATGTTTCCTTGAGTGTGTATAATTATGTATGCGCGTTTGTCTGTTTAATGAATATTTGTGTGTGCGTGCAGAATAAACACCTTTAAAAGTAGACAATGATAGCACGTGATTGCTATTATTTTACTTATGCTATATGTCACTTGTCTGGTTTGTGTCGTGTTGGTTTAGTTGTATATAATCTAATACAAAAAAAAAGAATAATGGTCGGTGATCATATAGAATGGGATCGATAAGAACATTTTGGGAAATATATCAAATTTATGTGTGAGCAGGTGTTGTCTTTTTGCATGCGTCTTCTTACATAGGCTACCTGGTGGGGTAAGGAAACAAATAAAAAAAATACTTTATTCCGTCAAACTTCTGGGGTACACAGATCAATTTTTGTGAGGTTTGGCGCTAGTACGCATGGCAATCAAAATTGTTCAAATGAGTAATGAAACCTTTGAAAAATATGTATGATATTGCAATAACATATACAAGTAGTCAGTGTAGGCCTCCTGACTATGGGTTGGTTGCTGTGCAAGTTTTGTTTTAATATCATATTCTGCATGTTTGTAAACTTGCATATATATTTATATATAGTGTATGCAATGCATCCAAACGTGTTTGCTAAGACAGTGCGGCACTTCCATAACAACCATTCAAAGTGTCTTTACCATGCATGAAGCCCTATAAAACGCTTCTGGACTTCTTGTTGCTGCAGCCATACAAAACGCATTGCCCCCATTCTCATTCACTCTGCATAACACAGCTTGACGTTCAGATGAAGAAAATACAAACTGAAGGAAATCCTTTGTTCATAATTACTGGTAAATATGGTTACCACTATAGAGGAAAAACTAGGAAAACCTGATTGTGTTAAAGCGGTGATAGGATTATACAGTAGTATAAGTAATAAAACGTGTCTTGAAATCATGAGGTATACAATACCAAACCACAACAAGAACCCCGCCATTTTTTTTTTCATTTTTTTTTTTTTTTTGGGGGGGGGGGTTCGTTCGTTTGTTTGTTTGTTTGTTTGTTTGCTTGCTTGTTTGTTTGTTTGTTTGTTATTGTAGCGCAAAGACCAAACGAAAAGATTTTAACCTGTATTTGGTTATGGTAAACCGCGAAAGGGATATCATATCATTGCCAATGCAAGAAAACATGAAAACTTTTACCTCCAGCAATATTACGTTGTAAAGTCACCACAAATTAAGTCTTTATAATCAGTTCAGTCAATTAATAAATGCACAAGGTGACATCTTGGCGGTAATCCCCACTACTCTTCGTGCAGCATTATCAGTAATTCTGTGTCCAGGGAGGCAAACGCTTTGTCCAAGGGTGTGTACGCGCTTTGTTAGTGCTCAAACCCACGATCTCAAGACTCGATCTCAATTTTACGAATCAGAGCAGATTTTACTACTAACACCATCCTACTCTCACAGATAGAAGTGGAAAGCTCAGTTATTTTGTCTCAAAATATAATATGTCACCTACATTATCTTGTTCATCGATTCAGGTTGTTACCATGGAGATATTCTTGTCTTACATGCCCAGATGTTTACCAGCACTCTTCATTTCGGAGAGACCTTAATCCGACATTCATTCGTAAATTCTATTCCAGGTTTTCTCTCGAGTAGGTGTTGCTATTCAATGTGCACATCAATTATGCTTCACATTTGATACGAGTGATGAATCAAACTCTTTGTTAAAAAGTGGACAATGAAAAAGAAGAAAGTCAAAAAGAAAACTAGTTTCAGACCTTCATGTTTGTCACTCTTCTTATCCCTCCCTCACCCGATTAATTTCACAGCTAACGAGTTTCACCTTGATTTCATAACCACACAAAAGGTTGATCTTTATTTACACACACAAAAAAAAATCGACAGAAAATACACCTGACTGCATGGACGACGAACTGAGAGATTCGACATGAAAACAGGATGATAAGTCTAACAAAAGAGAGAAAGAGAGAGAGACAGAAAAAAAAAAAAGAATTCAGTCAGACTAAACAGCAATTCATATCGCCTGTCTATACAATAAGTATGGATATTACGCGCCTCCAGGGCGCTTATATTTACCAGAGAATTCAAAAGAGTATCTCTTTATCAAATAGAATGTACTGTTTGGAGAGGAACCTGACTTCTATCACACACACGCCATGCAAACTCTGCACAGTCAACCACCTGACAGTGTTGGACCCTGTGCACCCATTCAGGCGCTTATGCTTTGCACGACGTGCAGGAGCCAGTGTGTGTGCGCGCGTTGATTATCGCTGGCAAGTCACATTTTTAAGGTAAGTTTTTAACTGTTTCTTATCGAAATTATTCAAGACCTTCTTTTTCAATGATACAATACATTTCTTCTGGTAGACTTGTTAAAAAGCGACATGAAAATGAAAAACAGAGAGGTTGTCTAAGACTACATAAGTACAGACAGTGTGATTATAAATCAGAGAGGTGTTGTTATTGATTGCGTTGATATCAGATAACTATGATGATAATTACGCTGATTGATCTAACAGTTTTACGCTCTTGTGAGGTTCTATAGGTAGGGTCACAGAAGCTTACTTTCCAGCTCGCAATAAAATGCACCGAGTATTATTACACAGATGACATGAACAGCTGCTTTGTTATGGACCGCAAAGGGAAACCATTCATTATCCCAAATAATGTAGGCCTAGGACTGGTATAACATTAACGAACAAACGACGTGAGTTATATAGCGTAACTCCGTGTGAATGAGAAAGAGCGTTTGTTTGTTTGTTTGTTTGTTTGTTTGTTTGTTTGTTTGTGTGTTTGTTTGTTTGTTTGTTTGTTTGGTGCTATTCTTAATCTGGCACGATAGCTGGATAGCCCATATTCAGCTGCACTAGCTGGTCTTCCATGGGGTATGTGCAATAAGTCATGAGTAGGCCTACTTCTGGAGGACAACTTCACCGAGTTATACCAACTATACCGAAGTATCTGAAATAAAACACGTTTTTACACTGATAACCAATGAAGTTTATACGCAGAGTTGGTATAATAGAATCCCTAGAGATGTATATAGAGCGTGTACCCTCTATCGATATAATGCTGTATTTTGAATTCTTTGAACCCGACCAGGCAACTTGAGATAAATCCTGTCACCGCGTGAAGGTGCTTAACGGGTAAGCCAATCCATTGTCTCTGTATCTTTGATCTCTTGTATGCATGGCGATTACTTTGAATGCACAGATAGATGTTTACATCGCGCCGCCTTTTCATTTTTTCCCGCTCACGCCCACACGAGAAGTGAAAACAGAAAAACAACGCGCTCCTGTCTAGCCGCCATACGCCTACACAACGTATAAAACAACTCGGCTTTCCGCAGGGGTCTAATACGAGTAATCACTCTGATAAAGTAAGCAATCGTTTGTGTTCCTGATAATTATGATCAAAATGATTCCATATTTGAATGTCTCGTTTATATTTCCTGAGACGAGACAACGCATAGATCTTGCCCAGAATAGAGCGACAATACACCAAATCGGGACGGTTCCCTATAATGATTATGGCAGGGTGTGCTACAATTCTGATCTGTTCGCGGATTAGCAATGTCATTGAAACTAATCGCGAATGAATAGAGATTACTTAATCCCTGTATAATCCCTTTTGTGTCACCATTGCCTTCTTGCTGGACTGAAGCACAGTGCTACACCTAATTGGGTTCACTAGTCTACAAGGTACTCAAATCAAAATGGCTACGGAATACTGATTGAAATGAAATGCATGGCAAGCTTTACTACAACCGTGCGCGCCTGGGCACACGAAGGGATAGATGATGTATTATTGTCAATAAGCTTGCATCTAGATTTTACCTTAGAAAAAGAGTACTGGTAGAGGGATTACTGTATGTAACACAAACAAGTGTTAAATGTGCACGTTCATATTCATTTTCCTCCGTCATCACAGTAATGCACACTCCTTCGATGCACGCATAATACGCAGCATAAAGACACGTATAATACACTCACCAATATACAGAATGCGTGAGAGAAAGATGACAAGGAACTTTAGGTAAAGTAAATATCACCCAATAATAGCAACAAAACTGTCTGATGCATTAATGGGCTTTTTCACCAAAGTCTTTTTTCTTAATCCACCGCTGTTACTTCTCACAGCAGTTACGCGGTTCTACTGTGATAGATAAGTTTCCATTTTCCTCAAAGAGCATACGTTTACAAAACATAGCATTAAAAAGCAATAATATACACTGATGCATATTCTGCATACATTCAAACATTATGCATTCTTAGAAGACGACTTAAACAATGAAAAAAATGCATGGTGGTAATACCCAACCCTTGGTGTAAAAGCCTACATATCATTCGAAAGAATTGCCTCTTTTTTTTTTTCTAGTAAAAGAGCTGGTAGAATATTGAAACACCGCATGAATTTTGCATTGTTCGCAATCGTTTACATAACTAATGGCCAGGTACGTTTAGAATGGCGTCACTGAGCACTGTGACAAAAAGTCGCCGCTATCACGCTCTGAATAGCACCCCGTCGAAACATTGAATACAATACCACCGGTATGTGAGACGGTATTACCAATGCATCATGCCAAATATTTGACGGATTAAATCATCCGTATCTTCCCATGGCCCTACATTGAAAAAAAAAAATGTAACAGGCTCACTGAATGACGTTCTCCTTTAAAACAGGGCACAGAATTAAATGAAGCAAAACGCGCCTTAGAGGTAGTACCACAGGTCCGCTGGACAGGTGTACACAGTCGAACGGTCGGGAAGTTGACATTTTTTTTAAATAATTTAATCACTTTACATGCACTATTCAAAACTCTATGTGCTCCACAGAGGCCACAGACCATCCCCACCCCATCCCACCACCACCATCACCACCATCAACATTACCACCTACGTCCAACCAGGGAGGTGGAAGAGAGAATCTCTCTTCCAGCCCTGCCTGGTCCACCACACACACTTTTGCACTTTCGCTCCTGAAAAAGAAAGCAAAAAATAACGGGAAATGCAACAGACAAACAATTAAAAAAAAAAAACTAAACTTGACCCCCTCCCCCATTCGCCCCCCCCCCCCCCCCCACACACACACACCCTGCAGCTCCAAATACAGTGTAAATGAAGAGTAGCTCCGACAGTGATTTAGCTGTGGTTGGAGGTTAATTTCATTCACATCAATTTGAGTGTGGAGGGTAAATCCCGTCTGCTTTTAGACAGGACGTGGTCATTGTCCACTCTAGAACCAATGCACATTTCAAAAACCTCAGCAGGTGCTTGGTTTGTTATCATGACCCTCTCGCCATTCACTTCGTATAGAAAAATAAGCGGACATCAACAAGGCTTCTCTTAGGGGGTCAAGTTGACCCCAGTGTGTTCTCCTCTTTATCATTCCCATGGAGCGAACTTTTATCCACTTCGGGAACCAAGCACCAAACACAAGAGCATCAAACTTTCTCCTTGATCATAATAATTGTATGTGGAGACACTCGCGTTGATGTGGATTGCGCTAGGCATTCTATTTACAGCTGCGAGAACCCGATCGGTGTCACAACCTGCATTACTCCGAAGGCACTTTTTCAACATGTCCGCACGGCAGCAAATGGTGCAGGTAACTCAGCTCCCCCAAAGGGCATTATATTGTGGAAGAATAATGATTCAGTCCCGAGTCAAGAAAAGTGCGAAAAATTCCAGAAAACTGAATCCCCGTACTCATTTAGTGCCTGACGGTTCAGCGACAGAATTGAACTTGATAAATTATTTTGTTGATAGGTTGTTGATGAATTGAAAAGCCATGAATGTTATCGTCCCTTTTACTTCTTCTTTTCATTATTTCAAATGATCCCATTGTATTTGTTTTGGGACTTTCAAGAAACTCTAGATGTGTAGTCAGCGGCAATAAAGATCGAAATAAAGAGAGGATATCTATGGAAACAAAACGGATGAACAGTTCAAAGGTCAAGTCATACGTCATCCGGTGGCTGATCTAATGATGTTAAAGCATCACATGACGTTTTTCAGTGAAAACGTTTGCTCCCAAAAATCCCAACATAATTGGAGGGCGCCACCAATGCGCTGTTTTGCTGGCAAGCCACGCCCTAGTTGTAGTCTTGGCGGAGAATAACAATTGGCTTCTCTGCCCAGTAAATATCAGTCATTACACCTTTCCGCTTTCACACCAGATCTCATGCATAAACCGCCATGCCTTGATTATTTGTGCAGCTAAAATAAGTTCGTCAACATGAATGTCGCTCGTTCTGTTGCTGGATACTATTCTAGCATTCATGATAAAACACTCTTGCCGGTGGACATGCAGACATACGTATGTTGCTATACTATACAAGAACAACATGAAATTAGTCTTTAAAAAGGTCAATTCTTACTTCCAGGCCAATCCAATGAAAGCTCCACCATTCTACTCTCAATTTGACATTTGCCCACATTCATTGTTTAGTTACATTGAAAATAGAGTGACATGACACTTTAAGCAAGTACAGATTGTGACCAAAATAATGTTAAATCCTCCCTTCCTATCCATCCCCATCCCATTCGATCCTCCCCACCCCACCACTATGCCCACCGCCCATTCTACATCCCTTTCCGTCTCGGCCAGTGTTGAGCGAACATTCAGCACATGCGAATTCGAGACATTTCTTCTTCTCTGTAAAATGTATTACACTTTCATCAAGACGCGGTACTGGAGTCACGTGGGAATCTCATCATGTTGTGGTTGATGGAGAAGAAGAGTGAACTTGACTCCATTAGTGTCATCGTGTGCAGCTGTTTCAGTCAGTCGGGGCAGATTTATAGCTTCCGCTCATGTTCAGGGTCAAATTCAAGGTTAACAGTGCCCCCTGTTTTTCTCCTTCTAATGAACCAGAATGACAGACAGACGAAGAAACAAATTAAAGGTAGGTAGAAACAAAGTGAAAGTCTAGAGAGGGACTTGGAAGATCTGATCTGATGACATCCAATGAATTATAATACTTCCATAGAAAAATATATTAGGAGAAAGAAAGTGAATTATATAAAATATTGCAAGGTGGAAGGTGCATGGTAGGAAAAGAGTATAATAGGAACGAAGTTAGAGGAAAAATTAAGAGAGAGCAAGAAACACTAGGGAGATCTGACAATTACCAACAGCGTATGTTATTTTCAGTGGAATTGTAAGATGGAGAAGGGAAGTTACTATACGAAATATAAAAGGAGTGATATATCATGAAGATCACAAGGAAGTAAACATTATGAAATATATAGGGGAATTAATATATGAAAAAAGGGAGTTAATGAAATATAGAGCAAGGTGTATGACAGAAACAAGAATATACTGGGAAAGGAATTTCAAAGAAAGAAAACAATTACCTCGAGGAAAGAGTGAAGTACGGAGACTGGCGAAAGACAGAGTCTAAGTGATGTAAGCGTTTCTCGTTGTGTCTACATAGATGTGATAGAAAGCACTGGCTGCTACGAGATTATGATCACGTGACCATACACATTGACACCGAATTTTTCGTTAGATATTGCGTAGGTAATATTGGAAACGTATTATTGCCATGGAAACATGGGGAAAGTGTTTTGAAGAGAGCCTTGAATAGCAAGGGCTAAGTTCTTAACGAGCTGGCCTTTGCGTCCCCCCCCCTCCTCTCTCTCTCTCTCTCTTCATTTCTTTGTCATCAGATAATATAACTTATTGACTCCATTTATTCATTTTATTCATTGCAGTTCCAATGTCCAGTCTTACAATTGCAAATAATCCCATACGACATTTTGGATAATTATATAGAATTGTGTGTAATTATGTCCAATCATGTGTAAAATTGACACATGTATGTGTGATAATGTAGTTTCATGTAACTATTATACATATTCAAATGTCTCGTTGCAATTGCATTTTTTGTTCGAAATCAAATAAATGAAATAAATGAGATGATACAAATCGTCATCCTGCTAAGTCCGTAACAACGCTTACCCCTCTGTATTCCACATTTATTTCCTTCTCATAGGTTGGTGTGTGAAATAATGTGCATATTTGACTTATTGCCACAGAAAGGGTTAACAAACTTTACTAAACGTCATACATTCACGTGACTGCGTTGACACCATGTGAGGGGGCTGTTCCCAAGCCTGTAAGATGTTAAAGGTTATACGACTCCAAGTGAGGATATGAGTGGGCGAAAGTCAAGCAAACAGAAAGTTGAGGATTTTATTGGAATCGGGATGACATGGGAAAGGTATGAAGAGTTTGTTTGCAAAAACCGATAAGTCCATATTTGCCGAATGGAGATATTTGCGATTAAAGGTCAAGAAAAACAGAGACAATAATAAGAACATTTTTACTTCTTTTGACCATAACTTCACAAATATACCTTTATATGTAGTGACCAATATAATCATTTAAAAGGTATTATTTTGTACTTTCTGACAGAGACCGTACTTCAAAATCTTCAAAAATGGACTTATCGGTTTTTGCGAACAACCTCTTTGTGTGGAATTTTGAATTTTCCCTTGTGTTCTCGAAACTATGATTTCACTAACACGTGCAAAACTAGGCAACAACGTCATCACCACATAACCCTTTATACTGTTAGTGTCTGGGGGAAACAAATAAGTTCACGAAGTAACAAACTGTTTAATATACAATGTAGCACACCACTTATTCCTTTTAAGTATAGTCAACACCGTTTTGTTATTGAAATATCGCATATTAAATGTAGATATTCGAAATATTTGCAATTACATGTACATTGTAATAGACAGAAAGAGGTGTGGAACCGATGTGCAAGGTGAAAGGAGGAAAACAATGTGTTGGTCCTGAATAATGTGGCAGCAGTCGCTGTAATTAGATAGACTAATGATGTTTTTTTTTTTTTTTAAGGGATGGTGATCCTTCCAATCTAATGATATTAAACTGTGCTGTGGCATGAGTACAGTAATTGGTTCTAGCTAAAGTTTCTTATTGCGCTTGTCTACTTTCGTTTTCTATACAAGCTCATTCAGCGGTCGGATTCTTTCAAGACTACATACTTCACTCCACTGTTGGGGGCGATCCTCTTCCGTCCTTTTTCTTCTCCCGTTCCGGAGAGGTGTCGCGCCCCTCTTCTCTGTACATCATTCCTTCATCGCCGTGAACACTGAGGAACCTATTCTACCAGTCAGCCAGCGTTGTGTCATACTAGTAATCATAGTAATCGTAGTGGATACATGTCGGCTCACGTCTCGGAGATATCCGCGACCTTTTGCAGCGAAAGTCATCATCTCCCCGAGCTTCTCGTGGGAGTAAGCTGTCTCCAGACATAATACATGATTCGGCTCTTTTAGCCAGGAGGAAATTGTTTCCTGTACTGAAATTCGCAGGTTTTCTTCGTGTGCCTTGCACCAGCAGACGTCGAAGGCTAAGATGGGAGGATGCATGAGCCGAGATGGCGGGATGGGCGGTGAGTAGGGCGATGCCATGCCTCCTTATTTACTTGCTGTTCCACAGCGTCTGTCGTTCTTGTCAAGTTGACACGTTGTAATATTGCCGGACAGGTAGCAAGTAATGTGCATTGCGCATGTGCCAATCTGTATGCATCAAGATATCCTTGAAATGCCGAAATCACAAACCATGTGACTAGCTCCATTCACCATAAAATCATGACGAGCTCCCATTATCAGTTCACTTATACTACGACACGCTAATAATTTTTTCCATAGATGCAGCGACTTCAAATAATTAGCTGGTGCTATGGCTTCAGCAATTACCGTATCTTGGCAGAGGGTTTTTGGCGAATAGAATATTTCCAGTAGGCCCTTACCAATCATCATGCTCATATTGATATGATGAGGAACGGAATGACAACAATGATATTCAGGGATGGTTGGGTTGGATAATAAATCCTCACTGTATTACCTAATTATGTCAATGTGATACAAGTGATATTGAAAATTGCAATGCTCTTCATGAACACTTAAAAGAGCCATAAGGTCAATATTATTTTCTTTTTGACATTCTAAACTCACAATATCACATTTATTGCATATTACGGCAGATACCAGTTGTCCCCTATGATATAATTTGTATCTTATCGGTATAATTCCATTATATAACGATTGCATTGACGCTACTATGTCTCACCTCCATAATTGTAGTCGGCCTATATTGTTCCTTCTCCTCCTGTTTCACCCTTCGTTATAGAATAATGTGTTGTGGGAGATTATGAGAACAAAGTGGAAACATTCCTTGTTCAAGCAATAGGCGTTTTCACATCAGCCCGATAAAAATCCAAGCTCGAGATATTTACCAATTTCCCAAGTCAGAAAATAGCGCGCTATTTCGGAACATCGGGCTGATGTCAAAACGCCTAATAAGAACGGGAGAAAAAAAAAGAAGAAAAAAGAAAAAAAAAAGAATGAATTGGATAATTCCAAATGGAGGCACATGCCTAAGTGCAAGGGTATCGAATGTAATGCATTTAAGTCTAGAAGATTAGCTAGCATAGGCCCGGAGACGTTTACTACTTGTGTGCAATGTCTCTCTCACTGCGAATGTATAGCGGTGTCACAGTTGGTCTACTTCCCCTAAATAGACAGAGAATGTTTGATATCTACTTTGAGGTATTTTGTATACATTCGGAGAGAGAGGGAGAGAGGAACCACATGGTGCACGCGAGTCAATATTTACTCTACAATGGAACGTATCGTATTTATGTCAGTGCCTAAAGAGCATACTCCATTTCTTTGCCCTTCCCACCCCTCCGACACGCCCTTCCACTCTGCCAGCACCCCCTTCTCTCCATACCCCCTTCCTCGGGTTACCCCAGTGCCCTCTCCACACCCCCTCCCCTCTTCACACCCCCTCCCTTCTTCACAGCACCCCTCCCTCTTTCTTTATTTTAAAGGTCCTGTTTACCTTTGGGAGCAGTGATTTAAAAAATTTCAAGATATCACTTTTGATGCATATGTGTAGGTCAGTTGTATCACAAAACATCCTACCATAAAAAATTGCAATAAAGCCTAAAATATAAGGAGATATCACTATTTTTGTCATTGAACCATAACCGCAGACAATTTAGTTTGGAAACATTTTTATCATAACAATTGTTCACATTTTGTATATTTAACGCTACTGTCATTACATTGATTATACTGGTTCAAATATAATTTACATCGGTTGTTTCTATCCCTAACTCACATTTTTTGAAGAACTAATGCTGGGATTTTGTTTCATCTGCAAATGGTAAAGTATGCCTTTAAATACTCTCCTTACTGGCTTCAATGCCCCTCCCTCCCCTCCCCTGTATTTCTTTACCCCCCCCCCCCCAATCTTTCTGTCTCCTCCGTTCACCTCTATTCTCTCTCTCTCCCGCTCCCTCTCTCTCCCCACACTCCCTGTGATTCCCTCACGCAGGCGACCTACTAATCATACCAGACAAGTTGCGCGATGTTGACGGGTCGTGCATTACTCATTCAGAAAGTATTTACAAGGCATTCGAAGCACAAACATTCGATTGTGTCTGTGCGAGTTATTACCAGACAGATAAACCTCCGAAAAATTAATCAGGACCATTGGGTCAAGAACTTGTGCGCCTAGACTTCTATCCAGACGCTTTCGATTGACCTCGCTTGTTTTTACTCCTGCGAGGACCATAATTTATTTAATAATTACTGTTTGGCGATGTTTTCCGTTTGAAAACTGTTGGACTGTAGGGTCCTACACATGCTATACGAGCTCTTCTGACAACATATTATACGACTTGATTAATTTGATTTGACGCGATGTATTCTCTGTATGGCATTCCTTTATAAGTATGCCGACTTTACGCAGAAATATAACTATTTTCAACAATTTTCGTTTTATACATCTATGATTACCTTTGTAAATTATTTAACCTCTGTACCTCTGCTAATTTCCATAGAAAGCGATTGCCAACAATAATTAGTATGCACAAAGCTTGGCAGTTTGGCAATATCATGAGTAATTAATATTACTAGAATAAAAGAAAACAATCAAAAGAAACCAAAACAAGGCAATTAAAAAAATACAAAAACCAGTGAAACTGTTTAAGAAAGGATAGCAGGTACCTAATTGAAAAAGAATAAAATGACTGACACGATTCATCATTCCCCCTTTTCCTAAAACAGTCAAGTGAGTAGTCCTATAGTGTAAAGATCAAGGGGATGGAACATCCTTCTCCCACCGCCATCTAGGGTTAGAGTTAACTACACTGTATTTCGAAAGAACTCCCAAGATATTTTGGTATACCTCAGTGTAAAACGATGGGAGTTATCCGGAGGCATAAAAACATGTTGCTATAGAGATGACGCCACGATCAAAGGGCAAGGTTGGTCACGCACTTCGGTTAAAAGACGTACTTTCGTCACTGTGCCTCTTGCGTTCTCCTATAGAAGAGGACGTGAATATGAAAAGAAAGAAAGGAACAAAAAATCTAGACAAGAATTTGAATACAAAAACAAAAAATGAGGGGTAAAATTTTCTCTCATCCGTCTCTTACTAATTATACGTGTATGCCTCTCCCCTCTCGCCCCCCCCCCCCCTCTCTCTCTCTCTGTCTTTCTCTTTATTTGTCTGTTATATTCGATATCTTTGTATTTTCCCCATGGCACTATATATCCCCCGACCTCTTGGTATTCTCTCCTTGACAGAGTCGACTAAATAATCAGACTAACACGCACCAGTCATCAGCGATTATGCCATTCTTTTATCTGAACTCGAGAGCAACCCCTCCTCGCATTGATACAATCTTGTATACTAGTATGTTGCTTACAGGCCTTATATGATTATGTTCCTCCTTATCACCTTTCTCATTCCTGCCGGGATCCATTTGCCCTTTCTCTCTTTCGCACATCTGCAAGATAACATGCTGACCTAGCCGAGATGTCTGTTCCAGAATATTAAAAAAAAATGATATCGAACCAGTCAAAAAGGTTAATACCGTCGGATCAAACCACCCCTCCTTTAACGTCGTTATTATCGGATGGATCATGGCGTTGCCCCAATCTTCCCGACTACATAGCCGGGTTTTCTCACGGCAGGCAGGCGGTAAATTCAGCCAAGAAGGTATCCTCATTGGTTTCGCCATGAAGCTCTATGAGAGCTCGAGATAACATCACGTACTGGTAGCGTGCGTGGGATGGACCGGTATAACCGCTCTCAAGCTGAGACTGGAGTAACGGGATCCATGCCTCCCACGTCTATGTCAACCCCGAGGCAGCGACATCAAACAAGCATAACAGACAATCGTCGGAAAGGAGCTGTCTAGTACGTTAACTCTTTGGGTGCCACTGACATTTAGTTTACGTACACTTGCGAAGGCGTTACCAGATGGAGGTTCGGCAAGGATTAAGCGGCGGAAATTCACGATTCATTTCTGTGAGGTTGGGCATCCCTCGTTAGTTATAGACGCTCAGATTTGTTTGTTTACGTCACAGAGAAATCACCGCGCAGAACGATAACACGAGAGTGGACGTGATGCGCTAACGTCTTGCCAATTGAGCGGCCACCATTTTGACATGTTGAAATGATGGAACGGTTTCTAATATAATGTGCCGGTATTGTCGTTGTACTGACTTATTAAAGCAGAGTTCTAGCTTTTGCCAGATCGCGTCTTTGCTGTTGCACGTTACGCACATGAACAGGGTATCTTCTTCTTTAAACAACAATGACTATGACTTCTGGTAACGTCAGAACACAACTTCTGCGGCTTCTCATTTTGCCGTCAAATAATCTGCGGCGATTGAATTCGACGAAGTAAAAGGCTTTGCTAAAGTTTTATTCTTGGTTTTTATTTGGTTTTTGTCTAGGTTTCTTTTGTATCATTGTGAATGTGATGATGATTACAAAGAAATAGGTCGACTTATCTTGAAAGATTCCGTATCTTGGGATTTCAATTTCAAAGCACAGCACCTTAATTCGCTAATTATCCGGCAAAGCTGTTCAACTGGGCTCAACTGACGCCATTCCAAGGATTCCTTTCGATAAAACAGACAATTTCGTTCTCCATAAATGACTTAGCTGAACTTCTTTAGTCTGTAGACAATGCATTTATAACTTGTCAAATTGCACAAGTAATATGCACACATAAAGTATAAAGGTAGGTAGGTAGGTATCTATTTCCGTTAAAAAAAAAAGAAGCTTAAAACGGCTTGAATGCCCATATTATTCAGCGGTGCCGCCATGGCACCATACTTCCATGGGGTCCAGTTACATAATAATTAAACAAGCCTTTAAAATATGCGAAGAAACAGAATGATACATAGAGATAAAATTGGAAAGAGAATGAAAAGAAAAATACAGAGCAACAACAAACATACATGATATCACATAATCAAACATTATAATATAACAGAACAGAACAAAATAAACCCGGCTGTCCTGTCACAGCAAACAATACATTGCAACTGGGATTCATGAATTTGTATACATCCCTAGAAAAACCAAGGAGCTTCAAACAAGCTCCTTGGAAAAACATTCAAATTTAAGGCTGATCGAGCAGCCGGTTGTAGAAGTTGTAGATTATTACACATAAATGCCGCTCGATATGCAAATGATCTTTTGAGAAATTTAGTATAGGGTTTGGGTAAACTAAGTTTGTTTCCGAAACGCAAAGAATAAGGGTGAGAGAGATAATCAAAAGATTCAGAGAAGTATTGGGGTCATACCGTAGAGTGTTCTAAACAAATATGGGATTGTCATCGGGTGTTTATTTCTTCTTTCTACCAACGTGTCCCATTTCAGAGCATGGTGAATCTCCACGTTCGAAACATGAGATTCCCGTTTTATCTGGAATATTAACCGGCCAGCCCTACTTTGTAATTTCTATAATCAGGAATCAATATGCAGTTTACAAGCAGAGCCATAGACAACATCGCCATAATCAAAACGTAGTAAAATAACAGCGTTATAAATTAACTTTAATATAGATTCATTTAGGACACCTCTCAATCAGCCCAGATAGCTTATCATTTTCCCAAATTTTTTTCACCATATTGTCAATATGGATGTCCCATTTTATCTGCTGATCACAAATAACACCCAGATATTTAACACGGTTAACTTGCTGAATCCCAGAGACAATCTGAATACGGAATATTACCAAATTTTGAATATATTCACATGAGACTGTACAGTTATACACCCTGCTCTCCTCTCTCTCCCTCTCTCCTCTGACTCATCTACTTTCTTCCTTCACTTTACTTGTCTGGAGATGTCTACCTTTAATGTTTGTCCAGTCAAGTGGGCTCAACGAAGGCATCCCTGGAATTTCGTTGAGCCGTCCCTATCTTCCGAGAAGGCCCTCACCGTGCGCCCTGGAAGGCAGACACGCATTGCAATCAATTTTCTTTGAAACATGGGGGTCAGCGAATCAATTCAGGTTGTCTCTGTTGTGAAGTAACTACTTTATTGTTATTGTACCCTCTTGGCGTACTTCCACCGGATATGTGAGTTGCCAAATTACTTATTGTGAAAGATATATTGACAATATATGTTATATAGATATGGCACGCAGCTGGTGAAACTACCGATATTACCGTTAACATCAATATTCCAACAACATTGCTATCAATACGATCAGTGTTTTCGTTACTGTCTCTTTTTCCCATATTTGTTGCAATTATTGCTATGAACATTGTTGTTATTATCGTCATCGTAAATATAAGGACAATTCAAACGAACTATATAAGCATGATATCTAATAGACAACACTATCTAATAATGATAATGGTGACTGCACCATTAATAACGTTCTATAAGCAAAAGGAGAATAATCTTTAGATTGACTTGTTTGTTTTTCAGGAAAATTATTCATTCGCTGTGTGGATAAAACATGGGCAAAATGTGATTCTCGTATCACATTTTTCTAAAAATGATTGTCCTCTCTTTTAACTGAAATCATTGTAATTGCCGGGGGATGTCATACATCATTCCCGGCTCCAATCAGTCGGTTGGTTCCCATAACCATCATCTATCTTCCTTTTGTTTTTACCACTCTTTTTTTTTTTTTTTTTGGGGGGGGGGGGGGGGGCTCAACGGATTATCAAAGACAAGTCTTTGCAAAGTGGAATTTCTCATTGTGTCATCCTTTTGACGATATTCAACGAAGCTGCTATAAAATCCAGGCTCAAGTTGTTATTTGTTTCGTTCCTTTGTTTTCAAAGGAGAATTAAAAGAACCTATCACCCAGAGACCATCCATTATCCCAGTCAAGCAAACCACCCTATTTACTGATGACGGTCCCCTCCAAATTAACCTTTAACTATGATGATAACTATTTTAATCACGTAATCATATTCATTGTTTTTTCTCTTAAATACACTGATGGGAACGTGATCATTTGTTTGGATTTTTGATTTACAAGTAGAGAAATGATATTTTAAAAAATCTGAAACTGAAAGTTCGGAAAATGCCTTGTAAATACATGTCCACGTTCACCTCGATATGAAGGGGCAGAATAACTTGACAAGTGACAGTGACGGACGTTCAAGTAATGATGCTCTTTAAAAAGGCCCAACTCATTAGTCACAGTGGGCCAGTAGCCATGTGTTCTGTACACCCCCCCCCCCTTTGAGTATTTCTACGTGCGCTAATTATCCATTCGCGCAGACATCCTCCGAACCATCACGACACACGTGATAATAGTATTACCTTCGACGTCGAGCAAAGATGTGCGTTATGTCGCCGATGTACTGTCGCTCCAGATTGTGTATACTAATTACTATGTCAGAACTTGCATTGCAGGCTACCCCTTCCCCCCCCCCCCCTCGCTCTCTTCCTTTCTCTCATCAATTATACCGGTGCTTTCATGTTTATTATCATGTTCGATAATGAATTATATCTGTCTCTCTGTATCTTTTTATCTTTCTCTCTCTGGTATCTGTATTTTCTTTTGTGTGTGCATTTTTTTTCTTGCATTCCAAGTATGCCTAGGCCTGTGTGATTTTCGACATGTGATTATGCGATATCGATTCTTGTAAAAACTCCCCCCAAATGATGGAGTACATCATGACCAAAAAAGCAAAACAAGACAAAACAAAACAAAACAAAACAGATATTCAGAATTCAGTGACAAGGGAAAATCAATGTCTATAAGTAAACCGTTACGCGTAGTGACGATACGATAAATAATATTTTTACAGAGAATATAGAATAACCACGAGTCAGTAACATCTCGAAATTCGAAACGCTTGCTAATAACTGTGAGAACATAAGAACTCACGTTTTTTTTTTTCCAAAGTCTACACAACAAAATGTCATACTGTTTGTCGGGTTAAATTTCCAACAATCCTCTTGTGTGCTTCTTATGATCCAGCCATTTCAGGCAATATCTAACAAATGTACTTTGAATCTCGTAAAGTTGTTATCGTGGTTAGAAATGAAAATATCATAACATGATGAAAGACTAAATTTTACTCCTCGTTGTTCGTTGCCCCCCCCCCCCTCTATATATATCTATTTCTATCTCTCTCTCTCTCTCTCTCTCTCTCTCTTGTATATCTCCTCCATAGGTTTCCGGTCGAAGTTCAGGAGAGATGCTGTGAAGGCGCACAACAAATACCGCGCGATGCACGGAGCGCCCGCTCTCAAGCTCGACAACAGACTGAACAAGTACGCGCAGGACTGGGCGGACAAGTGCGCGAAGAAGGCGCAGTTGGCGCACCGGACTGATCACAAGTACGGGGAAAACATTCACTACGCATACGACTCCACGGGGATCGAAAATATCACAGGTATGGTGTTCGTAGGGTGTGTTAACGTGATTAATAGCACCTGCCAAGTTAATTTCTTTGTTCTTGAGGGTTTATATTATTGTTGAATGAACTATGGAACAGAAAGAATGGGAATATTGCATAGCACTAGTATCTATACATACTTATGCGTTGCCTGGCATTCTCTGATAACGAACAGCTGCACTTTATGTCGTGCAATTGCTGTCAATAATGATTATTGTGTCGATCTTTGAAGTCTACTTGCTCTCAGGGTAGACCTCACACTGTAAGAAAAATAGGTTCAACTTTGCACTTTTGCCGGTGTCACATTAGAGTACCTTTACCGGTGAAACTTTTCATCTTTCAGACCGGAGTGGTGCAAATTGCATCTTTTCAAGTCGACACTGGTCTGAAAGGTGCAAAGTTGCACATATAAAGGTGCTCCCAGTGTGGCACCGGTAAAGATGCATATAAGTTGAACCTATTTTCTTAGAGTGCACTATGACTAACCCACAACTATACATTATTTTAAGAAGGTTATGAGATGAGTAAATCTGCATAAGGACATAAGTTTCTTCAGTTAACAAGCAAAGTTTTCTTCGAACTTCGTGCGCTTTCGCCTGCTGTTTTCTGCAAGCTTCGTCTGCTACTCGCGGAAGATGGGATATTGGCAGTCTTACAAACCAAGAGAAGTCATGCAATAGAAGATCATGAAGCAAACGAGCAGCCTACCACAGGCCCAACGCCTGAGTACCAGAGAAAACCAGTACATCTTGACATCTTTGAAGAAAGAGGGAAAGATATCACACAAAAAAGGTGCAATCACCTATACCGCACACAGGCAGAACATCATTGTTTGGTCTAATTGGACGCCAAATTCCCACACGTAAAGCTTTCCTCTCATCCCTTTATAGTAGATTACTATCAGATTATGTAGATATGCTACAACAAACCAAGACATTTTGGTAGATGTTTTGGCTCCCTTTGGTTGGTAAGTCAGACCACAATACCTCTTTCCAGAATCAGGCAGCTGACCGTGGAACTAAGAGAGTCGTTAGTGTCCTTTGATGCAGCTGGTCTTTTCACTAATACACCAATCGAGCTGGAGATTGTACTTTGAAGGGCAGAACTGACTTCTCTCTAAAATAAGAGGACTATAGGCGCACCTTTAAGAAAATAAAGTAATATCACCAGATGATTTAACTGAAGTAGTGTTTAAAGTACCTCGCAAGATCTATCAGTGATGAGGTTCATGTTTCCGAGACAGGCAGAAAATTTGGAACCAGGAAGTCCGAACATCAACAAGAGATGAAATTCATCCTGAAAGGATCCATTTCACCAGGACCAAAGAGAAAGTGGAGACGACAACGCAGCTGAACAAAGCAATCCTGCCAAAGTCATCACGTTGCACATTAAAGTGATTGTATAGTTTAGGTTGAGATGGGAATTCAGGTTCTAACTTTTTTGGTAAGATAATCAGAAACAGCTTATCAAAAGGCTTAGATTCTTAAACGATTATAAGTTTATTTATATGAAGTGACTGAGATACCTAGCAAAATCAAAACCAAACAAAATAGTCCTGATGTGTGAAAGATGGATCCCTTCTTTTATTAGGAACACTTTATTTATTCTTGTATCATGTCAGCCATTCGAAAAATCAATACACATCAAATGTGACCGTGCACCTCAAAACGAACATAAAGTCGCACACACTGATTTTGCGTGAGGACTGAAAATAAGTGAAATGGGGCAACCTAGCCGAACTTGACTTTTTCATATTTTCTGAAAGAGCGGGTCTTCTTTTACATCATGCTAAAATTTGGTATCATAAAACGGGCAGGAAAGTGTGTTTTTTAGCAGTTTAACTCGAACATTTTTGGTAGAATTAGTGTGATTAGGTGTGTCTTCAGAATCCCTTTTTTCATTTCTGAAAAACCTTGTCCACACTCTTCACTTTCAACTCTAATAACTTTTGAAAGGATAGGGCTACTGCTTTGAAAGTTGGCATTAATTACGGACAGAATGTGTTGATGAGGCATGTATAATTTCAGTTTAATCTGATTATTCCTTCATTGTTGTTACTCTGGTGGTTTACATCCTGTTTTTTGTCCCATATTCATCACACAGCCAGCACGGTTTGGTAAAGATTAAGCGCTTGAATAGACACTGTACTTCAGAGCCTCTTTTCTCAGTTCACACTTTTCCTGAGTTTGTGCTTTCTTTCCAATATTTAGATAGGTTAGGAGAGTCCATTTGACTTTAGTTATGCATCATTTTAAAGCTTAAAGTCTGCTCTTTCAGAATATAGTCTTAACTAAAAATCCATGTCTGGCGACTTTTTGTTTGTTTTGAGGTGCAGGGTCACAAATTGTCCTGATGTGTGAAAGATGGATCCCTTCTTTTATTAGGAACGCTTTATTTATTCTTGTATCATGTCAGCCATTCGAAAAATCAATACACATCAAATGAACTTTGACTTCCTCTTATGTAGGCATTTTGATATTTTACAAGCATGATAAGTGGTTTTTAATAATTATCTCGCAAGAAGAAAAACCTGAATCCCTATCTAAACCAACTGTACTTCCTCTTCCAAAACCACACTATTGACTGGAGGGAAAATAAGTACATGTATAATATCTTAAGGCAGCACTGGATTTACAACTATATTTACTACTAGCATTAATGCACATCCAACGGGGGCCTTGGACGCTCAGTAGATTGCGCGACATGGGACAATACAAACCCCATAATTCTCTCGGACACCAAGACTGCCCATACCCCCATCTACGGCGAGTCTAGGCCAGTCCGGCACAGCTGAAGCTCCGGGCGAAAGCTCACGTAGATAAAAAAAAAAAAAAAAAAAAAAAAAAAAAAAAAAAAAAAAAAAAAAAAAAAAAAAAAAAAAAAAAAAAAAAACTTCAGTTGTGAGTGAAGCCTGAGTGAAGCTGTTAGGAAAATTCGTTTCTACTGCAACTAGATAGACAAACGGACGCAAATATGCATGAACTATTGAATTGGTGTATTTAGCAAGACCGATTTAGCGGAGAAGTACTTGTAGGTTCCTATTAAGCCCGTTTCGAAGAGATTCTAAATTGTATTTTCAACCCCGCTGTGTGTTTGCTTGTGAGACTTGTACACTTTATATGGTTTCATAATTATGAGCTTTTGTTCTATATTTGCCACCCCCCCCCCATTTTTCGATCCTTTTGACCTGAAACAGGTGAAAAGGCTTCCAAAGCTTTCTACGATGAAATCAGCCGTTATAATTTCTCTGGAGGCGGTGGATTCTCGTCTGGAACTGGTAAGTATAGCCTCACGTGTCAAGAGTCGAGCTCTTATATGGAAAACAAAAAGTCGAATACCAGTTTATGGGTGTCAATTACATAAAAGATTTCTCTAATTGCATAATGACCCGAAAGTTATTTGATTCAGGTGGAAATGATGTTAGTTTATTTGTTCCCTACAGGGAGGTAAGATGAAAACGTTGCCTGCGATAACTATCACTTTTAGTTACTTTCTGCGTGTTTCTTCTTTTCTTTTTGTTTTTGTTTTTTTGTTTTTTGCTTTGTTTTGTTTTGCTTTGTTTTTTGTTTTGTTTTGTTTTGTTTTTTGTTTTGTTTTGTTTTGTTTTGTTTTGTTTTGTTTTGTTTTGTTTTGGTTTGTTTGTTTGTTTGTTGTTTTTTTTTTTGGGGGGGGGGACAAATTAACCATAACTTTGCATTACACCCGGCGGGACTCTCTCTTACCCGAATCTCAGGCCTTCCCTAACCCCCCTTCCCCCCGTTTGTCTGTCCGTGTCTCCTTCTCTCTCTCTTTCTCTCTCTCTCTCTCTCTCTCTCTATCTATCTATCTATTTATCTATCTATCTATCTATCTATCTATCGTTATATCTATCTATCTATCTATCTATCTATCTGTCTAAATTATATAAGCCTCTCGCTCCCTCTTTCGCTATGTCATTACAATTTGTATGTATTACAATATCAACGACGTATTTGTTTTCCATTTCATTTTCGGAATGACTGGACGGTAGAGCTAATTAATAAATGGTAGAATTTCAATCTCACATTCTTGTGACTTTTGAAGGGTCGTTGTGCGAAGAAATAAACAAAAGAATGTCCAGCATGACAAACTTTCGAAATTCCATGAGAGAATACCGATTATGACAGATCCCTATAACTGACACTAAAGACGGCTACCAAAGACTAACATCCCATGCAATAGCACTGCAGCTGGCACGCAGATTTCTGCATAATCTGGTTCAAAGAATTGACTAGTTAGTGTGACACCTCGCTGTGTTGCCCTGTGAACTCTCATTCAATGGTCTGGCCCAGCCATTCACGCATGTTGTACTTCCGCCTTACAGGTCACTTCACCCAGCTCGTCTGGAAGAAGAGCCGAAGGATTGGGATCGGTGTGGCAGTCAACCCGAAGAACAGAAACCAGGTGTTCTCCGTCTTCAACTACGAACCGGCGGGGAACGTTCAGGGTCAGTACAAGGAAAACGTGCTGCCAAAGAAAAAGTAGGGGAAATCTTTCGTCCATTCGGCTGCTCGGCTTTTCGTCTTCCGACTTTCGGCTCGGCCTTTCAGCTCGTCTATTCAGCTCGTCTATTCAGCTCGCCAATTTAGCTAGTTGGAGACGTGAGCGCTTGGCTGCGGACTGTCAGACCACTTTCCGATCTTTCACAGCTTTGCTTCCGTTGTGAAAACTAGCTTGATATTGTCCGGATGTGTGTTTTAATTTCATCATTTATAATTTGTTTCTGGGACGTCAAGGAACTTTCTTTTTTTTCTGTTCGTTATATTCGTTGGAGAAAAATCATCTTACTTCTTCTTTCTGCGGTCAGCTAGAAAGGATAAAGTCATGTTAAAGAGAATAAAGTCTCCGTAAGATGAAAATGTTTCCTTCTGAAGCTGTCCAGACTCTGTATATTATCATGTCGACATTTTATGCTCGCATTGTATGTATAATGAAATGATGAAGCATTCAGAGAATGGAGCACTCAGAAATCCGTATGAGATGTACCATGGGACCCTATCATGCGCTCATTTTGTCATTAATACTAAAACCTAAACGCACGCGACACTTGCAACACATTTTGTTTTGTTTTGTTTTCCTTTGTATCTTTTTGTAGCATATGTTCCTCTTTCGACGGAAACACAGCCTCAATACTACACGGTTGTCGTTGTTATTACTTGTGACTGGTAAAGCAGTGCCTATCTCCGCAAATGAAAGGACTACGGTAAAGTCCAAAATCCTAGACATCAGTTTCTCAACATGTAGAACTTTTCACGTTCATTTTTTCAGTTTAATAACACGACAACGCATTACTTTGAATTAAAGCACATTTCTCCTTAAAGAACGAGAGCCCCCCTCCCTCATATCTCTGACGTTTGACCTCTTTGTTCCTATTACAAGTCTTCCGTTTCTTTCTCAAAATATCGTGCTATGCAGGTTAAATCTGGACCTATTTATGAATATGTTTATTCGCTTCGCAATAACTGAATTACATGGCAAGATGTGCATTTAAAATCAAACTTTCGTTATCCTTTTCTCAATTGTGCTTCCAAGGGTCATTCGTTCTCTCCCGTTAATGGAATCATGAATTGCTTACTTTGAAGCTACTTATATCTGTCTAAATCCTTGATTTGTATGCATTATACCATACGTTTGATATAGATACAACGTTATGATACGCGTAGTGATATCTTACGTTGAGTAAAGTTGGCACTCAAAAACCAAATCACAGTTACTACACTGTCAGTGATGCCTTTGCTTAAAGGGATCAAACAGTTCTGGTTGAGACCTAATTTCATGTTTCTAGCATTTTTAGGTGAGACGATGAGAAACCTCATATGAAATATGAAAGAGCAGGCATTTTATGAGGAATTCAACGTTTATTTGATAAAAATTGGCTTTGAAATGGCTGAGACGTCCAATAAAGAGTGATTCTGATAAAGTGTGGGACCCACACTTTGTAACGATTGCTTTGTTTTTCTTTGTTTTTGGATGTTTCAGTTATTCCAAACCCAATTTTTATCAAACAAACTTTGAATTCCTCTTAAAATGGTATGCTCTGCACTATATCATAAGTGTTTTCTTGGTATCTCACAAAAATTTAAAAGCCCAATTTTCATCTCAACCAATACTGTACTGTCCCTTTAACGGAAGAAGTTAATTATTGATATCAAAACATGTCTCATATTGCCTTAATTTGGCAAGTCGGGCGAGTGATATATTTACCGCAAAACTTAAGAGGCGATGGCTGATATTGATAATTACCATCCCATGTCATGTTAATCTCTTGCTTTTATTTAATTCTGATGTTTGATGTAATGTGTCATTGTAAGCAACGACATAAAGAAAGAAGAAAATAAAAATCTCTGACATACAACGTATGCAAAGTTTTCAAAATGTATCGAAATTTGTAATAAAGGAGACGATAGGTCACCATATATATTTTGCTTGTTTTGTGCAGCCAGGGCATAAATTATACTCTTATTGGTCGAAACATGTGCTATATAACCTGTGTCTTTACTATAAAGGTATTGTGTCGTGTACAATAACACCACTGTATTTTTTTTCTTCTGATTATCAATATATATAGTAAGTGTATTAACGGACTTTGTCAAAGCAAGGGCCTTATCGGTTATTATGTCTTCCGTATTGTGTGTATGTATGTACAGTTAAAGAGGGAGTAGCAGACAATACGCATGAATTCACTTCAGCCATTGAAAGTAAAGTTATCACTTAAGAAGGCATGAAGGTCACAAGGATTCTCAGAAATTCTAAAATCGTATCTGATACAGACCAAACATAGCAAATGCAAAAAGAAATGCACCAAATATTACAGGGGATTTTTTTTTTTTGTTTTATGTGTAATGTATATACTGTATATTTTGCCCCCCCCCCCCTTGCTTTCATACAAACGCGATGTTCAACATTGCGTTCTAATAGGTGGAACTCTTTTTGTGTTATGCTTTGATTGATTGAGTTAATTTTTCGAACTAAAAGACGATTTCTTGTGGAAAGATTAGAATTAGAAGCAACAAAAGTTATTATGTGACTCTAACAGAATGATTTCAATGTGAAAGCTTGTGACGAGACACCGGCCTAAGATCATCGTCTGCTACATTGGTATAATGCAATACTATTTCTCTCATAACTATAAATGCAAGATCATTTTGCATTGTATTTTGATTTTTAAACTATAACATGGAAACCTTTTTTTTTCTTGTTTTAATAATCAAAAAGAAATGACAAAAAATCTTTCTTGCTCCTGGCGAGCTCGCAAATCGAGAATTTTATTTTTGATTTTTTGTTGTTCATCTCATTTTTTTATTATAATTTTTGAATTATTCGTGTCATCATTTTGATTGTCAAGAAAGAATATCGTTCATGTCATTATGATAATAATGATTAAAGCAATCATCTTGTCGTCATTGTTAATGTCGTTACTAGAGGTATAGAAACAGTGTTTTATGGAGATTGAATATCTCATCATCGTTGAATTTTGAGTCATTTAATATATCAAATTTCAATGATTGATTATTATTAGAAGATCATTGTTTCTCTTCTTGAAACTACTAACTGTGCTGGTCTCCGTTCATATTTGTATACTCTATCCTCGTAAATGTCACCAACCGGCTAGAGCTACAAAAACGGAAAGTTTAGACTCCTAAACGTTATGTGAGGAAAACAAACAAACAAACAAACAACGTTGTGAGACATGGTACATCCTGAACAGGCGTGCGTGCGTGTGTGTGTGTGTGTGTGTGTGTGTGTGTTTCAATTGTGTGTGAGAAGTACATGTATATGATAGGAGGAACCGGAAATACATTGATTTCTTTCTCTTACATCATTGCAGTGCACAGGGTATAATGTATCACACACACACACACAAACATCAAGAATAAATGAACTTGGCACTCTAAAAGTATCATTGACTATATATATATATATATATATATATATATATATATATATGAAGAGTTTGCAACAAAAAGGCGCTTGATCCATAGAAAAGTGATGGATTTAGCGCCTTTTGGAAGCAAGTTCTTCATAATATGTGTATATAATTATACCGAGTAGAATATGCAGAGCACATGCATCGAGAAAGATTAAACGAAAGGTGACTTAAATGCACAATTCGACACTGCGAATACAGCGTACAATGAAATTTTCAGCTTATTAGGCTCCTAAATTATGATGGATCGGTCTGTTTACAACTGCACGGACGTTTAAAACCTATAACAACTAATTCAGCAGAAATATTAGGGTGCGACCAGTAAAGTAGTTTCACTCCATACTTTCATATTGACATGATATCTACACGTCATCTAACTTTGAATGTGTTGTTACTCAAGAATATATCTGAAGTGGTCCTACACTTACCTTTCGCTTTCCATTTAAAATCAAAACCTGGGCACCCCTTGCAGATCAAGGACTTTTGTAAGTTGGTATATCAGGGAGCGATAAGATTAATTTATTAAAACGTTTTTATCAAAACGTCCGTACTCCTGAAGCCACTGGGATATTAAAGGAAGGCTTTTGCTTTTCATTTTCATTTTCATATGAAAACTAATAGGCATGAAATATATAGATATAGCTACGATGCCAGTGGAGAGAATACTAAGAAATCGCTATAATAACCGCTTTTACGGAAATAATGTGAACAAACTTTCGGCTGTTTGTGAAGTACGACGCACGAATTAAATGTTTATTGGATCTAAATCATCGGCTAATAAAGCGTCAGCATCGTTACGAAAGGCATAAGCGAGATACATTATCAATCTTGATTCAAATATGCACTAGTATTTAATACTGAGTGCATGAGAGGATTGCCCTACTTTATATTAATTGCATGGAGCCGTGGGTCAAACCAGTAGACCTATGCACTTCTCATACCTTGTGTGGCGCCAATGGTGAAAGTGAAGATAAGTAGGAGTGGCGTTACCGGATAAAACCAGTTTAAACCATCCAAGGCAAGCGTAGACGGGTTCAAACTTGTTATCGTCCAACGAACAGCCTTAATTTCTTTATTCGTCTATGGAGCTACTCGATCTCTGTAGTAGTTCCATTATCTGTCTAGGCGGGTAATGATGATAAATTATGTCAGCGACTTTCACTGCTAGTGCGTCACATGAGAACTCTACCAGCAGCTCGAGGGCTAGATTGTTAGTTTTACATCGAGTTTATCAAAATTATCATGTCTGTGCTGTCTGGAGGAATACTTCTACATTCTTGTATTAGCAAAACCATCAAAAGTCCAGTACTCAGAGTGTCATTGCATCTCATATTTCAAAGACGTCCGGAAGTTTGATTGACAAAGAAGTACGAGTAGCAGTGACGATCATTACTCCAATTGATTGCAGGGAAGGCAACAACTGACTTCATTGAGAACCATGTCGTTGATTCTACAATTTCTTCTCATCGTGGCCTGTATTATAGGCCAGGCAGTAAACTGCGCTCCACAACCGGTCCAGGACCCCGCCTTCTTTGATGTCCGAGTGTCTTCAAAACATTCGCAGAGAATCCTGATTAAAGATAAAGCTTCCTTGGGGTGGTAAGAAGTACATTGCTTTACCTGCATTAATCTCTTGTTATTCACCATAACCGGCCAAACTCACATTTTCCCTTAAGGCTGTGACATCACGGACAAATCGATACGTGTATTCAAACGCGAACGTTTTAACTCTTTTTGTTTCCTTTGCTTCTTTTCTTGTAATGTTGGGATAGTTGAAACCACACATATACTTACAAATACTGTGAAAAAAAAGAAACTCGTTGATAATTGTTGACAAGTTCTACCTGGGAAATACCTACTGAAAACGAATTGGTTGCAGTTCGTTCTTCCAAATGTTCGTTAATCCGAAAATGAAATAAGGTTTTTTTTTATTTCAAAGATTCATGAATCCCAAAATGAAAAAAAAAGGTTCGTTATTCCGAAATTGAAATAAGGTTTGTTATTCCGAAGGTTCGTTAATCCTAAAAAAATTTTAATGTACAATGTAAGAGGGTTCGTAATTCCGGAGGTTCGTTAATTCTTTACGTGCCACGTTCGCACGTCCGGCTCAGTCGACGGCGTACCAACTTGGCATATTCTGCTCAACAAACAAAGACGCCAAAACCGATCGATAAATCGCTAATCCCTGCTAATCCCGCGGTGCCATGAAAGCGTCTTTCGTGCTTTTGTTCTTTTCATAATTACGGCTTGCATTCTATGTGGTGATTGACTATCAAGCGGCGTTCCCAACTAGATTTGCTCGTACATTCTAAGTTTCTGTCACGGTTTTATGTGCAAAAGTCATGCCTTTACAGTAATGTAGCAACTGGTAATTCCAAAGAGAAATTGAAAATAGATTCGTCATCAAATTCATAGAGAAACAAAGTCTGGCAATCCTTTTTAACTTTGCCTACTATTAGCCCATCTTAACAGAAGTTTGTAGAGGTTATACAAAATAGAAAAACAGAATTCTTTCTCAAAGCATGACAACCGTCGTTTCTCGGAATAACGTGGCACAAAGATATTTTGCAAAATCCTTTGTGTAGTCCATTGTACAATGTACATTGTAACACATTGCCTCATGCACTCGATAACTGTAAAATTTGTATACATTGGGGTTCTGTTAGAAATGAAAAAAAAAAACAACTAATGAATGTGAAATTAATCATAACACAAAACCAATCCATTTAGAAGCACACAAATATTACCATAATAAAATCCATGTATCACGTCCCAGTCTCACTCAGCGCTAACTAATCTGTCATCTGTGGCATAGTGGATAAGACTCCCGACTCCCGATCGGAGGACCCGAGTTCGATTCCCGCCCAGTGCTTACGTCATTGGACAAGAATCTTGTTTTCACCCACAATGTCCCTCTCGACCCAGGACTATAAATGATTACCTGGTAATGCTGGGGTAATAATAATGGCAGGGCCCTCTGGTAGAGCAGTGGCAACACTGAAGAGGCTACCCTGGTGAATAAGACATTATTAACATTATTATTATTATTATTATTATTATTATTATTATTATTATTATTATTAACTTTACATCTAAAAACTCGTGTTCAGTTCTTGGCCACAGTCTGCACTCCACTCCCATCATAAAGGTATGACTTTCCTACTATTCTTCTTCGAGAGCGACATTCACCGGCTGTAAGGGTTGCTTCGAACTCTGCAGGGGAAGAACATATCACACGTGTATAATGGACTTAGTTCTTTACACCAACAGGAACAATTCCAGCCAGAACGGAACCTGGGAAAAGCTTCTCTTTCGTCTTCAATGGGGACCAACTGTCTGCATCAAATTGGGACAGGTAGCAAAAGATAACTTTCTGTGATGCCAGCTTTCCGTTTTCTTGAGTCATTTTCACCCACCAATAACCCTTTATAGGGAAGACATATTAATTATGGCTTCTTTGTCGAATAAAGTGTCTGTGTTCCTGCATGAATTTAGCAACATCACGTTATTTCCAAGGTGATGGTTTTTGCTTTTCTGCTTATATTATTTTTCGACATTATTTTGAACTTTGCCTGTCAGATGAATGTTTTTTTACTGTCTTCATGTAAAGTGTTGTCATGTATCATATGTTCTGCTACAACACAAGCAACTATGAAGATATGTAACCCTGTTTCATTTACTTGCAGAATTGTAACAACACAGCTGTCCGGAACGACTGGACAATACATGGTTTGTGGTGAGAACATACGATTTCTGTTGAACAAATTCCATTAAAGCCACATGTTCTCATCTACATGGATTTATGAGGTCAAATATGATGAATTGTGTCCGAAAAGCTTGATCACTGTGAATCTTTATATGGGCATTCCAGACGATTTTTCATAATTTCATATCATGCAGTACATAAAACAACAGCTCTATAATATAGATTTGTGGAATTTATTGTGGTAATTGAGCAGAGAAACCAAAAAAAAAATTCTTACACAAATTACTATAAACAGTGTTGATAACAAAGAAGCCTCTCATATTTCAGAAATGTAGCAGTGTAATTCGATTACAACACCACTCAAGCTAAAGAAGTTCATCGGTGCGAAATGTATGCATGCCTTCTTGTTTTGTTCTACTTCCTTGAACCCAAGCTCGTGCATTGTTATAGTGAGCTGCCATGTCATCATCATTGGTCACTGCAATTTGTTATATATTTCGGAAACATTCTTATTCGTCATCCCAATTTCTATGAATTGGAAAATACTGTTCCGATATAACTATTTAGTATATATATATATATATTTTTTTTTTTTTTTTTTCAAATGAACAAGTCTGGAAGCTACTTCATTGTGGAAGTGAATGTAATAGAAAGATATAAATCGAAGAAACCTAATGAGTCGTGGTTTCTTGGAAATCGCATCACGATTGAGGATGCTTTTTAAAGGGATAGTACAGTACTGGTGGGGATGAGGATTGGGTCTTTAACTTTTTGCCAGATACCAAGAAAACACTTATGGAATAGTGCAGAGCATACCATTCTAAGAGGAATTCAAAGTTTATTTGATGAAAATCGGGTTTGGAATGACTGAAACTTTCAAAAGCAAAGTAAAACAAAGCGATCGTAGTAAAATGTGGGTCCTACACTTTATTAGAAGCGCTCTGTGTTGGATATCTCGGCCATTTCAAAACCAATTTTCATCAAATAAACGTTGAACTCCTCATGGAATTACATGCTCTTTCATATTTCATGAGAGGTTTCTCATTATCTGATTAAAAAAAAAAAAATTAGTAGCCTGATATTAGGTCTCAACCAAAACTATACGATCCCTTTTAAGAACTATCGAAACGTTAAGTTTTTTTCCTATCTGATCTACAGAGTAAGCACCCTCATCGCTAAGTCAGTATACAACCGTATGAAGGCCTGAAGCAATCAATATGATTTCTGTGTCACCATTATACATGGAAGAAAGGACACCATCTCCTCACTTGATATAAACATTTGACTCTGATCATTAGCACTCTTTTTTATATTCAAAACTCCAAAAATCTGAAAACTTTTATATTTGCTATCTCCTGATTGCTCTGAATGAGAATTTCACTCTTACTACCGCATCTTTTATTTTTGACCAGGTAGAAAGCAAAATGAAGATGAGGGAGACTTTGCACTTTCCTGTCTTCACCTTAGCTTTATGATTATTATCTTTTATTAGAAAACAAAAACAAAAACAAAAATTAGAGACTGAGTTGATGTCATGTGCCTTCAACCCCCTGATTGCCACAATGATTTCCTGTTCACAAATTTAATGATGATGTTTATTGTGTGTCATTTTCCCAGGCCGAATGCAGATGGCAGTTCTCATGAACCTAGGAATTGCAACCTTTCCTGGCATTTGGACCTCAAAGAGATTGAAGTATGTAACACCTTTATTTTATAAGAAAAACTGATTTCTGGTATGACTGGATCTACAGCCAGATATTCACAGTAGCACATGAGCCCGTAAACAAATGGAGCATGACCAGTAGTACATTACCACACAGTACTTATAGTAATATATTCTTGTGGTATGGTATGTTTAGTGTAGTAGCACGTACCATAACGATCAACACCACGGGACATCGATATACAGGGTTACAGGGTATATAGATTATCACAAGGACACAACCAGCTTTTCAAATCACCACATGAGCCTGTAGTACATTAACCATCGAGTCCTAGTTGCTAGTGCTACGCCATCGTTTCTCGAGACGAATGGATGCCAACCAACCAACCTATGGTAGCGGATATGTTTGGTAGCATTTGATACTACAGGATTCATTACATTACCACATAGATACCTTATCAGGCTTGTTAAGGGAAACAGGGGTCCATATAAAACATTATTTGAAGCTGAACGTACAGAATTTAGGTCACCGTGTTCATGTGAAATGAAAATGGAACTAATGTCACATCATGATTTGTTTTCATTTTAGTGTTTAAAGAGTTCAGTATTCTTAGAGAACTTAGTAACTTGTACCAGTTGCCCATATTCTTGTGAAAAGTTTCACTCGTTTTGTCATAATAATGAGATATGATATGATCACAGTCTATTGTGGATACATCCGACCTATACTTGAATATGGAGCACCTGTTTTCAGTGGCAGCTTAACAAAAGAAGGAAGTGATCTCCTTGAAGTCATTCAAAAACGGTCTTGCAGGATAATACTAGGCGACAATTATACCACGTATAATGAAGCACTTGAAATTTGTTCCTTGGATACGCTCAGAAACAGGCGAAACAAGCTTTGCCTGGATTTTGCTACCAAAATAGTCAAAAACCCATTGTGTAGTGATTGGATTCCTGTTACTCAGAATGTCAACTACAGCCTACGTAAAAGACCTAGATATCGACAATTTAACTGCAAAACAAAACGGTTTCAAAGTAGTGCCATTCCCTATCTTATACACTTATTAAATGAATAGCTTAGTTTTGTTTTGTTTGTTTGTTTTGTTTTATGTCTCCTCCATAAAGTGCCACAGAGTATTTGTCATTTCCCTCATTATACAAATTATTATGTGCATGGTTTGTGTTGCCAGAGAGTATACCATCAATATAAAAAAGATTGTGGACCACAGGGTAAAGGGTTTAATGACAAGTTGAAAGAGTACATGCCTAATTGTATCCTTTTTATACCATTATTCTCGGACACGGTTCAAAATATTTTATAATGTTATCTTTCAGTGTTTTGGTGTTTTATTACGTGAGATCAAATTCTGGTACAAAATGTGCAATTTATATCATATCATACAGAGTGTTGGTTACATACAATAGTGTTTATTTGCTGGTTAGATGTACGAGAGAGTGTGCGTATAAGTAGAATGAAAGTTAGGAGAGAGAGAGAGAGAGAGAAAGAGAGAAAGGGAGGGAGAGAGGTGGAGAGAGAGAGGGAGATAGATGTGCAAATATCAGACTTTCTTAAAACGGTTTCAAACAAAACGGTTTCAAATAGTGCCATTCTCTACCTCATACATATATTAATGAATAGTACAGTGTTTTGTTTCTTTGTTTGCTTTGTTTATGTCTCCTTCATAAAATGCCACAGAGCATTCATTATTTCCCTCATTATGTGAAGATGTAACTTTTGAAAGTATACATACATATTGTTTTAATTATGATGTGCATGGTATGCGTTGTCTCAAAAACGGTTGGATTTTTTTATAACGTTATGTTTTAGCGTTTTGGTGTTGGTTGTTTGTTAGATCGAATTTTGGTGTAAAATGTGCAATAATATAACACAGAGTGTTGGTCATGGAAACAATAGTATATATTTGTTTGTTAAATATACATATTGTACGTGAGAGTGTGTGTAATAGTGGAATGAGAGTTAGAAGAGAGAGAGAGAGAGAGAGAGAGAGAAAGAGAAAGAGAGAGGGGGGGGGGAGAAAGAGGGGGAGAGATGTGCAATTATCAGATGCTATTTTCGTATATACAATGCACACAATGCGAATCATTGATTGACTGATTTGATGTAATGCGCTGTGTATAGATTGAATATATTCTGATATGGGAGTTTATGTATATTACGAAGAGAAGATTGTGAGGATTTTTTCCTTTTTTTTAATCACGTGTTATACAACACAACATCTGTATTAATTATTAAGTATGAATGACTGGTATATATAATTAACATAAATCTAGTGTTGTTGTTTGTTTTTTTTATAATCATTGAGAACAGTAATATATTGTATCTGTAATATCTGACTTTGTTTTGCATTATAGGTTAATCTAATTGTGCAATGGTTCTGATGAATAAGATTGACCCTTTGTTATTTTAATGTATTTTTTTTTTCATCGCTACATTGTATTTTGTGAGCATTTTTAATGTATACATGGCCATTGTTAACAATGTCTGTAATTCAGCCTCCTGGCTGCGAAAGATATTGATTAATAAAACACCATTTCAATTCAATTCAATTCAAAAAACCCTGGCAAAGTCAAGTGAAAGTGGTTTAGTACCTTTTTGGAATCCAGCTCTCTGTATATCATTGTGTGCCTATATCAACACGGATATAAACTCATCGTGTGAAGCTCGTTGATTGAAAACATAACTCTCCTGTAGATCCACGTCTATATGACTGTATTTAAAGGGGATGGCTAGTAACTGATCAGTGGGAATCAGTGGGAATGCTGGGGGTGATTGTTCTAATTCTTGTGGGATTCAGTTAAGAGTACATTATATATCTTTTGTTGCGTGAAAAGTATTTGCTTCAGAATGGTCTCATATTCCAGTAATGTGCAGTTTAATGCCCCGTCACTGTACAGGCACGTTAACATGGAAACATTAAACTGCACATTACTTGAATAGGAGACCATTCTGAAGCAAATAATTTCCACACAACAATAGATATATAATGTACTCTTAAATGAATCAAGCAAGAATTGGAACAATCATCCCCCAGTATTCCCACTGATTCCCACTGATCAGTTTCTCGCCAACCCCAACAAGGTTAAGAGAATAAACAGACACCTACCGCCAGCAGTCTGATGTAAAGCTGTCATTACGACTTGCACTTCTTAATAAATGCCTTATTCACTCATTCTAAAGTTTGATTTTCTTCACTCGAAGAATCCTAGCCAAGGCCGGCATCAAACCTTCGAGAACCTCGCTTTATACCGTATCCAGAGTGAGATCAGCTTTGGAAGATGCCCTAAACAGTTCCGTCGGCCTATACTGTTACGAAGATCAGAAGGTGATTAGTTGCTTATAATCCAGTTCAGCATATTTTGTCGTTAAAGTTTGCAAAACCATTGCATTTTAAAGATTTATTTTTCATGCGATGACGAGTTTTAATTCAAATATGGATTTACTTTACATAGTCTTCGGGGTCAGAAGATATTCAGTGAATTGTTAGAAAAAAAAACCAACTTGTCATGCAACTTTCAAGATTGGCGGAGTCTCTGAAAATTGAATATAAACATCAAATTGCATTTTACACTAGATTAGGCGGAGGGATGCTATTTGATTTTTCGTCAAAAGAATTTTTACATCATTGAATATATTGATATCATGTTATTGAAATATTCTGTAAAGATATCTTAGGAGTGTAAAGAACCCTCTTGAATCAAATAAAAATATATCATAATGCACTCACAACTGGAAATTTCCCCTTGACTGTTACTTTGTAAGTAACGGCTGTAAAGTTAAAGCTGTGTAAAAATACGTATATTCGGTAATAAATCGAAAGTACTTACTTGATAAGCCGAGCTGTGTCTATAAAACCCGACAAGACTCGGGGTCGAATCTTCGTAAAGGTTAGGCTTTTGAATAAACATATGAGAAAGTAGATATCAGCTTTGGTTCCCAAGCAAGGAGAGTCCTTCAAGAGCTATGCTTGTGAGAGGTTTTTCACTGTTGTTATTTTGGTTTTCGTTATTGACTTCTTGGTTGCCAGGACATTTGGAATTATCAGCAAGCTCTGTATAGAGCTTTATTCCTGCTCTTTCTGAAGTTGTCATCCTGTAAAGGTCCTCATATTACTGTGGATGATTATAGATATAGATAACAACAGATGATAACAGATGACAATGTTGCAATCACATATCATTGTATTTTGTTGTTGTTGTTGTAATGTTTGCTGGGCAGTCTTTGAATTTCTTTCATCCAAATATTTGAGATAAGATTTCTACCGACAGTCCAATCAAAAACAAACGAAGAAAGTGGGGGAAATGTTATTCCCTGTTGAACATCGAATTATTTTATGTTCCAGTTTCTCTGTCAGTGTTTTTCTTTTCGTTGCAAAATAAATATTGAGCAGTATATTGACAAAAACTACTTGCAGTACCTGATTGAAGTAAGTGCACGTTTTGAAATTGATCTGCATGCAAAACTTTACATACAATATATTTCTCTCTCTCCCTCTCTCTCTCTCTCTCTCTCTCTCTCTTTATCTCTCTGTTTATATGACTATGTACGTAGATGCGTATGATATATGTGACCGTGCTTCACAAAACGAACAAAAAGTCGCACCCCCTGATTATACATGAGGACTCAAAAACGGTGAAATGGGTCAACTGAGTCAATCTCGAGTTGTTTAAATTTTTTGTGTAAGAACTATCCTTATTCTACATCATACTTTAGTTTGGGATCATAACATGAATGGGAAAGTGTGTTTTCAGCAGTTTTTCTGCAACCCTTGTTTTTTTTTTCTGGGGGGGGGGAACAGAATGATTAGGTGTTTCCTAGAGGCCTCTATTCATTTCCTGAAATCCTTTAGACACTCTTCACTTTTAAGTCTTAGGACTTTGAAACTGGGCATTAATCATGGACAGAATGTGTTAATAGAACATGCTCAATTTCACCGTAACCCGATAATCTTTTCATTGTTGTTGCTCCAATGGTTTACAGCCTGTGTTTTGTCCCCTTCATTGCACAGCTAGCACGGCTTGTGAATAGACCCTGTACTTCAGAGCCTCTTTTCTCAGTTTACACCTTTCCTGAATGTGTGTTTTCTTTTAGTGTAATTATGTTGGTTAGGGGAGTCCATTTGAATTGAGCTATGCATCACCTTAAAGTTTAGCGTCTGCTTTTTAAGAATCTGCCCTTAACCATGATGTCCGGCGACTTTCTGTTGGCTTTGTGATGCAGGGTCACATGTATGTTTATACAATATATTATATACTACAATCATTATGTCTTATGAATTGACAGAATGGCTGCAACTACTTGGTTGAGGTGGAAATTTGTTTCAACAAGAGTCTTGGGGTGATTAACTGCACAAATGAAATACCCGACCGTCAGTGCGATCCTTCCATGCAAGTCAAGATTCCCACAAAGGCACAAGGGGGCCAAATAAGAGCTGGAAGATAACTTAGCTTTGGAGGGTGTTGGTGATAGGCTCAATATCGAAAAAAAAATACTTTGTTCAAACGAAATCGATGTATAATAGTGAAAGGAAATGATGCTTTGAAATCATGCAGAAAAAAAAACCGACAACAAATACAAGTTAATTGTACTGTTGAGTAGGAGAATATTCTTCAAGGGACATTCCAGAAAATTCATTATTTTACATCATTTGACATACTCAATAGCGTGTGTCCTGTATGGATTTGTGATATTTATGATGGTCCATGAGCAGATCTCTGAAAAAAAAAACATGATCATGATGATACACTGAAGAAGGATGATGTAATGTTTACAACTTCACCTCTGTACAATTTATGAATGTTCAAGTTGCAATGTTATCATTCTCGTTCATTGTGATTTGTTATGAATTTTGAAGAAAAAAAATCATGTGGGTAACTATGAATTCTGAAATTCTGTAGATAGTTAAGCTAAATGATGTGTTCAGACGCAATAGTCTAAATATCATCCAAAGGTCTCCTTTAAATGCGTAATATGCAGAGTTTGTTCGCAAAAACCGATAAGTCCATTTTTGAAGATTTTGAAGTACGGTCTCTGTCATAAATTACAAAATAATACCTTTTAAATGATATGTTAGTCACTACATGTAAAGGTACATTTTTGAAGTTATGGTCAAAATAAGCAAAATTTTTCTTAATATTCTCTTTATTGTTCTTGACCTTTAATCGAAAATATCTCCATTTGACAAATATGGACTTATCGGATTTTGCGAACAAACTCTTCCTTTCCTTCATAATTGTTTATCTTTTTAAAGCTAAGATTGGTCTGAAAAATTAAGAGATATTCATATATCACTAAATAGATCCGTGTCATTCGATTGATTGTTTGATATTTATCATCTGCCCCATTTTACTGTTAACCCTCTACATGCCAGTTTAATCTTCTGTCCATAGGTATGTGTGTGGAATTTGTTCACATTTAACTCACTGGCGCAGAAAGGGTTAATAAGTGTTATGCCAACATTCATCTACTGTGCAATCTTGGATACATGCAAATTGCTCCGTTTTTACGCACGCCGAGAGCCCGGCACACTATAAAATACGTACAGTTATACGTAAAACGCTTGTGTTTGCAGTGAACATGGGATCAAGATAATGGGATTGACGGACAGCGCGGCAGCGTGTAACCCATTATCGGCACTCTCTCAATTTCAGATCTCGGGTGAATCATTGATCCATTTAACTCGGCTGCACCTCGTTTAATGGATCATTGTTCATCTTTCACTTCATGATTATTTTGTCCATTAATGAATATTCCTTATTTATGCATTAACACCGTTTGGTGATGCCAAATAAAGACAATCCGTATAAATCATACTTGATTGTTGTGTCATTATAAAATGGATCATTTTCATCTTTCACTTCATGATTATTACAAGTGTATGTTTATTGATAGATATGTGCTATTTTGTATAATAATATATTGTTTGGTGGTGCCCAATAAAGACGATCCGTATAAATCATACTTGATTGTTGTATTATTGTAGTGTTATTTTGTGTGTCACGAAACTACGCTGTTATTAAGTACATGGGTATCGGTTTATATTGCTCATTCCGCCTTGTGATGTTAAAGTCTTTGTAAGAACTCATTCCTCTCGAGCCAATTACTTCAAAACCGTGAAGGGGATGACTAGTGACTGATCAGTGGGAATCAGTGGGAATGCTGGGGGATGATTGTTTCAATTCTTGTGGGATTCATTGAAGAGTACATTATATGTCTATTGCTGTGTGAAAAATCATTAGTATTTTGCATCAGAATGGTCTCATATTCAAGTAATAATAATATGCAGTTTAATGGTTCCAGGCTAGCATGCCTGTACAGTGACGGGGCATTAAACTGCACATTACTTGAATATGAGACCGTTTTGAAGCAAATAATTTTCACACAACAATAGATATATAATGTACTCTTCAATGTATCCCACAAGAATTGGACAATCATCCCCAGCATTCTCAGTGATTCTCACTGATCACTCACTAGCCATCCCCTTTAATGACTTCTTTCCAGATTTCCAGGAAACCACATTTGTTAATCCAGAGCAAGGCATATTTAGCAACAGTTCTCATTCACTTTCGAGCATAGGCCTATCATGTACCTCAGGTTATTACGAATATAATTCGAAAATAATGATTATAAAGGTGAAAGGGCACACAAACACACAAACACACACAAAAAAGGAAGAGGTCATTCAAAAGGCATTTTGATAAAGGCCTACCACGCTGCATCATTCAGTATAGAGTTTATCATTCCAAAGCTTCGTTATAGTCGAAAAACGAAATAAGGTTCGTAATTCCAAAAGTCCACTTATCTGAAAATGAAATCGGGCTTGTCATACCGAAGGTCTATCAGTCCGCAAGTGAAGGAAGGTTCAGTATTCGGAAGGTTCGTTAATCTGAATATAAGATAAGGTTCGCTAGTCCGAAAATGGAATAAGATTAAGTGTGTGGGAGTGCACATGCGAGTGTGAACATGCGCTAGTGCGTGCGCGCGCGCGTTTGTGTATGTGACTAGTTATCTGTCTCTTTAGTGTATGCGTAATTACTTGACCGAAAATAGGACACCCAATATTATCATTATTATCTTACAGAGGAACTTAGCAAAGAATATTATCACTTACAAAAACTATGCACCCTTTAGTCTCCTACTGTACAGGATCCTGACATGGGGTATGGTACACTCTTCAGTGCAAGTTAATCCATTTCCCCAATGTAAAACAGTGATCTATGTATTATATTCTTGAAACAAGTCTAGTATCACAATATAAGCACAGAATTTTGGACAAAACGATATTTTAGTTAATTTGTGATTGACTGGCAATCACAGACGTTTTTGCACCATATTTCGGATCATCTCGTATATCTCAATCAATCACGGTGCAGTTTATAAAAAAAAAAAAACTTTGGGGAATCTCCCTCTTGCCGTCCAATATTTTAAATATTGGTCGCCTCGGCAAAAAATATTGGTCGAGTAAACTTTCTAAGTGGGTCGGAGAATATGAGGTGCGTTGACACTTGTATTTGGGCTCTAAAATCCTCTGTATGGATGATAATCATTATCATCTGTTCAGTACGGTGTTTGTGTCAATTTTTCTTCAATACCAATACTCGGGTGACATGAGAAAACTTTCCATTGTTATTGTCAATTTTTATCTTTGAAAAGACACAGGCACTCTACGTTTGCTTCCCAACGAGCTTATAAAACTTTTAAATGATGTTTTCATGTAATTAGGTCATTCTTATTGGGTGAATAGCATGAATGCTTGACACTAAATAATGTTAAGGACAGGAGTTGGGCGCCAAATACAATTTTCAAGCCATAAGTAGTGTTATCTTGGCATGAAATAGCTCTATTTTGGTAAAAATTTTTCAATAGACACAATCATGTAAGATATGAATAGACACATGGTATGGAATGAGGTCTCCTTGGCTGCCACAAATGAAAACAATAAAGCAAAATATGTACTTCTTGTCAATGCCTGTGTTATAGTCGGCAGGATTTGAACTGCTCGTGGCATGGCCGCCGTTACAGTGATAGGGTCCAGTCTATGGGAACAGGGACGTCGATTCATTTTGATGATGGGGGGAGGAGGGGCATTTCGTGTGGCAGTTTATTGTGTTCCAAAAAATGCTGGCAGGCAAAAACAACAACAACAAAACAAACAAATCAAAACAAAACAAAACAGAACAAATACGGGCCTTTTTCTTTTCTGGTGCCACTTCCGGGGTTAATCAGTTGACCAAAAAAAAAAATGAATAAATAAAAAAATGAATGACTGAAAACTTTCCCTTCATGTCACTCCGGGTACCCTTTTATAAGATCGGCTGCTGATATGCAAAGACAAACAATAAAGCGTCAGTCCCCATCTATATTATATCATATATATATATATATATATATATATATATATATATATATATATTATATGTATAAAGTTAATTTCTTTACGAAATGATCCTTTCATCGAGGGTTTATCTTTGCAAAAAAACCAGCAACAACATATATATATATATATATATATATATATATATATATATACATATTATTTGTTTTGTGTTGTTGTTGTTGTTTTTTTTTTTTGGTGCAAAGATAACGCCTCGATCAAGGGATCATTTCGTAACGAAATCAACTTTTCGTCGACGAAAAGAGTCTTCGTGGGAACCCATGCGATTTTTAGTCTGTCGCCTTGTGACAACACCTCTAGGGACCAAAGACTATAGTTGGTCGAGCAGTTATGTGAGCTTCGTTATGTGAGGACGATCGCTCTCTTTTTTCTTTCTTTCTTTCTTTCTTTCTTTCTCGCTCTCTCTTTCTCCTTCTTTATTGTCTTCTATATTTTTTTTTCTTCTTCTCCCTCTGTCCCTCTGCTAGATTTATTTACCCAGCAATTATGGCGAGATATATATGCGGTCCTTATAATATCAAGTAACATAAACACACACACACGCACACACACACGCACACACACACCATATATATATCTATATGTGATGGAAATTACAGTTTGTATATGCACATAAATTTATATGATATAATGTATGTATATAATATATATATATATATATATATATATATATATATATATATAATATATGACGGAACGTTTTGTATTCATAACCAGATTTGTGATTGGCCATATCGACACATTGTGACATTCATTGATCCATTGTAGTCAAAGTGCTTCTGATTCTTGCAGAAAATATTCAACCTTTTTTCGCATATCTATAACGCTAAGCTTAGCCACAGTTAATTGTTGCTGCTTCTTGAGACGACATTAAGCATCACAGCGACATTCTTGTAATATTTTCTCTCTCTATTTATTGTAAAAACATACACATAGACAATAATCATTCTCTGCTTTATCTTATATACAGTATTTTGACATCTGTCGGTCGTGTAGCATGAACGAAAACATATTTCAATAAAAGTATAACGTGGCGCCTTCCACTCGTATCTTAGTTCACACAGTCAATAATACAAACATAATGTAGTAACCATGTATTGTACTACTATAGCACTAGGAACTCCTTTCTTCTTTACGTAATGGTTGTCGCCTCTTCCTCATGTTTCTCGTTCACTGATCGTTGGCCAGAAACCAAACCTCATTTCGCCTATTCGTGAAAGTGTATGGACTGTCATAACCGGCTGTATAGTAGAAGGACGAGTCGTAGGCTTTATTCGCGCTGTTCAACTCCCTGGCCAAGCGGCGGGCATTGGAAGCATAGGTCGCCCCGGACGCAAAACCGCTGAAATGCCTGCGAAAGAGAATATTTACAAAATGATTATTGCCAGCTTTGAAAGAATTGTCTTTTTTTTTCTGCGAACAACATTTTTTTTAAAGCCCGGTGTGAAACAACATCTGAACTCTATAAGCATGACGAGCGTCATGTTTTTATACATAATGCTTGTGGTAATTCGGGGAAATCAAGTCGTAATGGAAACGATTTGGTAAAAGTTTTGCCTTCTGCATATTAACCCAATGCATAAGTTTTTAATCAAGTTTTACCTAAAGATGATCGACGTGCGTTGTGATGAAGTTTGATTAGAATTTGATCTAACGAGAAGATCATTGTTGATAAAGTGTCTCAGTAAATCCCTATTCATGGATATTTATATCGATGTATTTGTGTATTTATAATACATGTAGTTATATATATCTTTTTTTATTTTCCTTAAGTATCTATTTAAGTACCTTACATGTATATATTATGTTTATATCCAATAATTCACATTTACGTATGTATAAAACGAGTAAGATACTCGTATTGCCACTCACTTCACATACACCCTCTGGGCGGGCATCTCGGTAAAGACAACGTCAGGATTGTTTGGCAGGGGCGAGTTGTCGCTGTGCGAGGGCGGAATGTAGAAGGACATGGTGTAGCTGGCTCTTTGGAAGAGGCCGGTGCCCGAGCTACGAAGGCGCATTAAGACCGGAGCAGTCATGGCGATGGTTTCGTCTACATTACAATGAAGTGAGTAAAAGGTCATTTAACTGATAATCCTTATTACTTTGATTCCAAATATATATTCTCATACAAGGTCCCACACTTTACATTACATACCTTGACGTTTTGTTATCAAAAGACAAGGTAGTAGGCATTTTAATCATCTCATTTTTTTCCTGCCGTTTCGTCCAAGATGTTTTTTTTATCATTTTATCTATTTATTTATTCATTATTTCATTATTTCCAGCAGAAACTCATAAACATTTTGCAGAAATTGAATACTTATGCATTACACCGTAATGACTGATATCAGATAAGTTTACATAATATTTAATTGTAAATTTTATTGTAAATACTGGAAATGTGGAGGAATGCTAATAGCGATTGCGTGTAGAGTGCATTCCCTCAAACGTAATACAACAAATCATATGACTGATGTGAAGATTATACATGAAGAGCGGAATTAAAACAACAAACTAAGATATGGAAACCCAACTAACCCAAAACAAACACCCTGGACAAATCCCTATACTACGTCCTTGCCATGTAGTAAGAGAGAGAAGGAAGAATCTTAATCTGAGGTGTATATTGGGGTCTGTAACACGTCATGTCTCTTACAATCACTATATGATTACTAACAATGATCTGCACTGGGTTACAGACAGAAGTATCATATCAAGCAAACTTCAATGGATTATTCATATTTGATATTAATTTCATTAAAAAAAAAATGTCTTGGGAAGGTAAAACGTATAAATTCTCTGGTTGTTACATCAATACACAGAGGTACAGTACAAAAGCCAAATAAAACGAAAGTCAAATCAAATCAAATCAAAAACGAAACAATAATGGCATGGCAGTGAAAGGAGTGTTAGTGAGGTTTGTTCTTGACTGAATAAAAGAACCAGATAGGTGACAGATGTAGATTGATGTACTTACTTCTCCTGTTGTCACCTTGGATGTATTCGAAGAGCCTCCTAAAGCCAGTGTAAGACGCACTTCCGTAGAACCGGCTTCGTACTGTGGTGGACACCCATAGGGATGGGGCGTAATCACGGACTTCGTATCCCTAAGTGAAGTTGAATCGAGAGGAGGATGTATTTCATTACCTGAATTACATGAGCTACCTATGATAACGTCCAGCGAATAAAAGACTTGTAATGGATCAGTCAACTGATCTAAGCCTGAAAATGAGGGATTTTATTTGTCTTTTTAATCGCTTTAGCGTCTGTGGACTTAAAGTTAAATTTTGTCATATCGTATGAGTTCGAATAGCTTTAAGAGTATACCTCATCTTAAACCGGACTTAATGCACTCCAATACCGAATGACGATTTATTAAAATTCATGAAAATGTTTGTGCAATAAATCAATAGCATTTACAAATCGCCACACACCGAATTTTATGAATTCCATCAAATTGATGATTGCTGTTGTGTGACAATATCATAACGATAATGTTACAAACAACAAACGCACACAAACACACATAGACACACACAAGTAAGTAATCAAGTGCATGTATGATAACATTTGTCTTTTTTTATCATGTAAATATTCCGTCATGGAATTCGATTTTCATCTAACGCACTCGTCGTTCTATATTCTAAGTACGCTGAATTGAAAGTCAAAATGTATGATACGAGTGTCCCAATTTTCATGTCTCCGTTTCTTCCCCCTTCCCCCTTTCCTTTCCCTTGAATTTCACTCGTTTTCTTGTTCTTCCTACCCATCTTTCCTTCTCTTCCTTCTTTCAAAATAATGTCTGAATAGATTTTTTTTTTTTTTTTATTTCCAGATATGCATATTATACTCACATCGGTGGAGGAGGCGACGGTGAATTGCGGGCAATCGAGCCCCTTGCAAAAGGCTGGTCCGTCCGTCTGGGCGGAGGCAGGGCAGAGGAAGAGGAGGACTGCAGCGGACGCCGCGACAACTGCCAAGGTAGAATACTTCATGCTGCTGACAAGCTTCAGGACCACAGTGAGGAACAAGAAGGAATATTGTGTTAGATAGAAAACAAGGTAAAATGCCCCCCCCCCCCCACACCATCAGGCGATCAACCATTTATACTAGTTCCAGATTTTTAAAGGATTGAAATGAGTTAGGAATCTGGTCCCCTATTACGGGCTTTTGGAAGAGACACCATCAAACTTTAACGTCCAAATCACAAGCTTTTGGAAGAAGCGCCAGCAAAGGTCCCCTGTCACTTTTATTATGGCAGAGTACTGCAAGACGTACGTACAGCAAAATGATTTGCGAAAATAAAGGAAGATCAAACCGGCATACTTTGCCGCAAAGGAGGAACATTCGGAAGAATCGGAGCAGACATCCGGAATCGCACTGACTCTTAATTCGGAATTTTCGGGGGTTGAAATTTACTCTAATCGGGAGCCCATTTCAGGGTTGTTCGCAAAGATTTGAAAACTAATCATAGTAAGAAACCTTTATTTCATTTCTGTTCGGTACTTTCCCCGAATTGAACCCTGAAATATATCCCCCCCCCAAAAAAAAGACATTTGAACTTCGAACTTAAAAAACAAAAATCGGAAATGCGCTTTGCGAGACAGATGCACACTTGGGGGGGGGGGAAGGTGGTAGCAGTGGGATATTTGGATTGTTTTTCAGAGCATACAAAATGTTCTTAGGATATCTAATAAAGTGCTTACAGTTGAAAAAAATCAAGAGTTGATTTTTGTTTTAAATGATTTATTTTCCGATGATCATGTGATTTCATTGGTACAGAAATGTAATGATAGACCCTACTACGTTATTTTCCCTTCACATAATTTTGCAATGATTCTTGCCTTGAACTGACTAACGTTGAGGGTTATAATAACGTGATTGAATTATTGCGAAACTCAAAGAAAGATAGACATGCTTTTACAGTAACTACTGATGTACACTTACTTGCTTAAGATAAGATGAACAGTGAAAAGATTCAGAGCGATGTAAGTCTCTTGATGCAACAAAACTGTAGAGCTTTTACTGGAACAGCCGATCGCGAATCTCTTGCCGAATTCTTCTCAACCTCTGCTGACTTTGAGACTTGCTCGATATAAGCCTGCATTTATATGGATCGTTACTATCCTGGTCTTACGCAACTCACTCGACATAACAGAAGAGCAACAATACCAACAACAACACATGAACAATCGACCACGACAGAAAAGAAGAAAGAACGCAATCACACACATGCACGCACACACACAATAGCTAGTCAGCATTTCTTTGAACAATGCGGAATGTTTAAACTCGACCACAGGTCAGGAATCTTTCAACGCTTTTGCCTCCTTAAAAGCTCTGACATCAGACGAAAAATACTCCCAGAACTATCAATGCTTGTTGCCAGGCAGCGGCCACATCACAAAAGTATTGTTATAGTTGTTATTCAGTTCAAAATTCCCTCACTGTTTAGGGTTCTTCTCAGAATGTTTACCAAAGGATCGCCTTGCAAGCTGTTTAATTATGCAAAGCCCTAATGCAAGAGGTCTTCGGTAAAGCGCACGTGCTGTTGCACGCTGGAGGACTGACAATGGAACATTTTGGGGCTTCGTCACAGAGACTCTTCGATCCACGTGTGCGCGCACACTCGCCAAAACAAGTCAAATACAGAATCTTATATAACCTATTCAGTGAGTGGATAGATATCGGGATAGCTGAGAAATGAACCCCTCGTGTGCTTTTAGTGCCGATTGGCACTGAAAACCCCATAGCATTGTACATCCTGTCCGAAATCGCCGACACGGAAAGGTTTAACGCGTCATAATGATTATGGTGGTGCCCCTCAAAACCTCGTGCCATCATATTTGGGCACTTGTTGGGTGAATAACGCTATATCCTGCTGTCATCAATGACATATACTCCTTCGATAGGATTATGTTTTATTTCATAAGTTGATTGATTAATTCATCTATCATTATTTATGGGGGTTGGTCATTATCGGTACCTCTCCTCTAGAGGACAATGCGTTTTCTCGTTCATTAAAGGTCAAGTCCACCTTCATAATAAACACAAGGATTGAGAGAATGCAGCAATATTAGTAAAAACACATCAGTGAAAGTTTGAGGAAAATTGGACAATCCGTTCAAAAGTCATGAAATTTTTAAGTATCTGCTAAGTCACTGCAGCTGGATGAGAAGACTACTACAGTCACGTGTATGATGTCACATGCGTATAACGATATAAGGAAAATAAAAAGAGAATTTCACAAAACTTTACCTTTTGAATAAAGTGCACATTTCTTCGAATTGTTACTGACGTATGTTAAGGGTAATATTATTCCCCCTGCCTTCTGAAAGAGAGAATTCGAGTGTTCTTTTGCTGTGCGAGAAAAATGGAAATACAGCTGTATGTTGAATTTTCTTTATTCTTTCTTTCTATCGTTGTACACATGTGACATCGGAAGCTATAGTAGTGTTTTCATCCAGCCGTGACTGAGAAGAAACTTGAAAAATTCATAACTTTTGAACGAATTGTCCGATTTTCCTCAAACTCTCACTGATATGTTCTACTAATATTGCTGCATTCACTCAACCCACATGTCTATGAAGGTGAACTTGTCCTTTAAAGCAATTATCAAAGAATGTTCGCATTTAATCTGCTAAATTGAAGAAACGAAAAGAAACTTTCAGACCTTTTCTATGACCCAACAGCATGTTCAGTCATTGCCACTCTCTCTTTCTCTCTCTCTCTCTCTCATTCTCTCTCTCTCTCTCATTCTCTCTCTCTCTCTCTCTCATTCTCTCTCTCTCTCTCTCTCATTCTCTCTCTCTCTCATTCTCTCTCTCTCTCATTCTCTCTCTCTCTCATTCTCTCTCTCTCTCTCTCTCTCTCTCATTCTCTCTCTCTCTCTCTCTCTCTCTCTCTCTCGTCACACGATCTATCATGCAGTGAAATTGGATTTGCGTATATCATTTTTTTTATTTGTATGTGCAAATTTGAAGATAAATCTCCGAAACTGTTCATTCAAGTAAAAAACAAACAAAAAGCAAAAAAACAAAACAAAACACACACACACACACACAAAACACAATTTGTATAGAAATGTTTAAACTCCCAGCTTTCACCCTAATCTAAATCTGGATTCCCTTTTTATATATTATATTATGCAGCCCTGTGTATTCATGATGTTTAAATGGCAGTTTATCAAATCGGTCCGGACGGAAGAGATAAACACTAAGAACAAGACTCATAACCATGATTATCTCATGCACTCACATACACAATAATGCTTAGTAAATAACACTTCAGCCTGCGATTCTTGTTATTTTACTTTCACTATAGCAATTGAGGTTTGTTCGTGTTTTGTTTATTAGTCTGTTATTTTTCGTCGTTTCCTCTTCACGGAAGGTTGTGCAATATTTCTAATAATGGCTTGGTGTTTTACAATCAAATTCACATTGATTTAAAAAGAAACATATTTATTACGAATTAATGCCACATACTTTTTCTCTTTTTTTTTTCATTTCGTCGACAAGAATGCATAAAGTCTACACAGTGTGTATCCATTTTTTTTTCTCTATGTGTGATTGTATTCTTTATTTTTACGATGAATCCTTATCCAAAACATTTTATAATGATAGTTTACCTCACTTTTTAAGAAATTCACAATCCTCATACAGGGATTTTTCCATGATAAGTAAATTCTGCTAGATATATGAAACAAAAGAAAATCAACCAATGCATGAATATTACAGCTCAGATACGTATATTCAATCTTTAAAAAAAAAAGCATTCAATATCTAGCATTGGTTTTGAAGGACATAATTCGAGAAATGAAATATTACAAGCCAATTAACTCCATTTATATTTTGTTTTGTTTACAAAGTAACAACGTTTAGATAAAATTGTAGCAACCATAATCCTACTTGTAAGCTCTAAACTGAGAGTGTTAAAACACTTCACTCAACAGTATGGCAGTAATCATCAACACTATAAGCTCAATTACTACACTAATAATGGATAGTGTAACCCGTGCCTTTCTATACGAAATGATAGCAACACGTTTGCCAGAAGACAGCAAGACGACGCATGCACAGCACTCGGAAATTCAACCACTAGTATTGCTCCAGCACTCCATACCGCTATTTCAAAGAATGAATTTCAGGAAATGCCATGGTTAAAGTTTGCAGAACGAACTTCTAAAAGTTAGAATTTAAGGTCAGGTTTACATTAAATTAAAGAACAGAGGAAACAAAAATACCTTCTTTCAGACATTTGGAACAGATGTTTGGCCTTGAAACCATCTGACGCAGTCTTTTAAGCATTTATACCCCTTCTTTGCGAAAACTTCCCTGGATAGGCACTCCTGCATTTGTTTGAATATTTTTCAACATTTATTCTGTTAACATACATCATCGAGACTCGTTTGTGTATTACAACAAGTCTATCACAATAATAATGCTGGCCATTTACCAGATCTGACAAACCACCAAATACCGTTAAGCTGCAATATTAACGTGTTTGTTTGTCTGTTTGTTTATTTGTGTTTTTGGTCAACTCCTAAAATAGGGACACATCTAACGGAATTGGTTTTTGTACCATCATCTCACTTTACTATCATAATTACTTTTATATTCTGGTAACACTGTATAAAATGTAATTCTCCCCCAAAGACTTGGTCATGGAATCATAGAATTTACTTAACTCTCCTCTAAGACCAGGGATGATTATGCGTAAATTCTACATGCTGAGCAAATCATTTAGTCTGTCAATGTTGTTTTTTGTCATATCTGTTTCATAGTAAACAAGGTCCATATTATGACTGATTTTGCACATGAGGAACACTAAAAAATTATGCTTTTAAACATCCACCAGAGTTATGATGATGCATGATTATCGTGCATAATGTACACTGTAAAGGCTTCAGTCCAGCGGCATAGTGCTAATTCATAGGTATCATCGCTCCTTGTCTTAGCATCTGTTCTATACACATTTGAACAACCAAATGCGCTGACAATATTTCATAACTACACCTCTACTTGTTTGTATATAACAACATACAACCATGTTGTAGCGAACATGGTTGTATGATTAAAAGCATAGTTTTTGACAGATAAACTGTTTTGAAGTTTTTAAATAATTTTCGAGTGTTCCCCAATGCAAAATTAGTTAGTCATGATCCTCTGGTAAAAAGCAGCCCGAGTTTTCTTTGGTAAGAAGTGTTATGCAATAAATTTGCTTATTTGCCCTGCTTTGATGTGTTTTCTCCCTACAGCATTACTAATTTGAACACATAGAGTACAAATCTTTACAAAAGACAACATTAACAAAACTCTGAAAATAGACACAAGTGCTGATTCTTTTACCTCAGTACCTTAAGAAAGATAAAACTACTTGCTCGCCAAATTCAGTCGCTGTTAGACAAGCATGTAATGCTATAGAACACATGTAATAAACGATGTTACTTTCTCGTGCAATGCTCCACAATACATATTGTCAATGTTGATTTTTCTAAGGTGATCAGTTTCCAGAAAGGAAGAAGCTCGTTACCGTTTGGTTAAAGTGTCTAAATACTCAAACGGTGATAGGAATTGTGAGGCTGATGTGACAAATATGGGGCATCACATAAAATGAAATATCTACCAATGTCCCCCCCTTAATTATAATCGCACGTCTGTAATCAAGCGTGATATGTTGAAGGAGGATAAAACTCTATTCTATAAATTTTTGAAGTACCTAGTACACGTATTAATTTAAGAATGGTTCATTCCTTTTAAAGTGCCCTACATGAATGCAAACTATGGATACCTCATGGATTAACGAGACTGTGATCATTTTCAATAATTGTGATCGTGCACCACAAAACAAAACAAAATGTTGCGCCCCTTGATTTTACGTGAGGACTCAAAACAGGTGAAATGGGTCGACTAAGTCCATCTCGAGGTTTTCATATTTTCTGAAAGAACTATCTTTTTTTCTATATTATTCTTTAGTTTGGGATCATAACGCGAATGGGAAAGTGTGTTTTCAGCAGACAATCATTCTGTTTGAGCTGTCGCTGGCCGATTACTCGACGATCTTCCGATTGTATCAGATATATCAGAAAATTAACATATTCACCTAAATTCATTTGTATCGATTGTGACCCTGCATCAAAAAACCAACATAATGTTGCCAGACATGGATTTTTAGTTAAGAGAAGATTCTGAAAGAGCAGACTCTAAGCTTTAAAATGATGTATAAGTAAATTCAAATGGACTCAGTCTCCTAACCTATCTATATACTGGAAAGAAAGCACACATTCTGGAATAGTGTACACTGAGAAAGCAGGCTCTGAAGTATAGGGTCTACTCAAGCTCTTAATCTGTACCAAGCCGCGTTAGTTGTGCGATGAAAGGGACAAAACACAGGATGTCAACCACTGGAGCAACAGCAATGAAGGAATTATCAAATTAAGCTGAAATTGTGAATGCACTATAAACACATTCTGGCCGTAATTGATGCCAACTTACAAAACAGTACCATTATATTTTCAAAAGTTATTAGACTTGAAAGTGAAGAGTGTACAAAGGATTTAAAGATAAGTAATAATGAAAAGGGACATCTAATACAAACCTGATCATTTTCCTCTCCCCCCAAAAAGGGTTGTAGAAAAACTGCTGAAAACACACTTTCCCATTCGCGATATGATCCCAAACTATAGAATGTTATAGAAGAAAGATAGCTCTTTCAGAAAATATGAAAACTTCAAGATGGACTTAGTTGTCCCATTTCACCTGTTTTGAGTCCTCACGTAAAATCAAGGGGCGCAACATTTTGTTTGTTTTGTGGTGCACGATCACAATTATTGAAAATGATCACAGTCTCGTTCATCCATGAGGTATCCACAGTTTGCATTCATGTAGGGCACTTTAAAAAGAAAGAACCATTCTTAAATTAATACGTGTATTAGGTGCCTCAAAATTTTATAGAATAGAGTTTTATCCTCCTTCAAGACATCACGCTTGATTGCAGATGTATGATCCTAATTAAGGGTGGAAACATTGGTGGATATTTTATTTGTTTGTTTGTGTGCGTGTGTTTTCTTTTTTTTTTTCTCTTTATTTTTAACAAAATGGCATACCCTAAAAGAGTCAGATGTGAGCTTATCAACTCTCTTTCCGTTGGAATTGACATTCAATGTTCAGACAAGCATAATGTGCAGAGAAAATTGCTGGCCTCTCAAAATTACAATCATGATTCTTTCCATTTCTGCTCTTTTGTTGTTACGCTCACTAGTCAAGTCTCTCGTCCACAAGGATTGTGATTGTCAGCAAGCCTTTAACGAGGTAATTTAGTGTGTCATCTTCGACACTGCTGATTGGTATCAGCTTGTAAATGGACGCACCTCCGTCGAACATGGCCACCTTCTCGATGGCTTCCGACTGATCTTCTTGGTTTTCAACCCTGACCTTCACCCGACACCTGAGCGGACTGCCGACGGCGCCGAGGGATTCGCGGACGTCCATCAGGGTAATGGAGAGATGGCTCCCCTCCCCAGGACCAAGTCCTTTCAGGTGGAGTTCCGCCTGCAGCTTGTTGGCGCCCCTCAGGTCGAACTGAGATGAGAGGACTTTCATGACTTCGAGCCGCTTCAACTCCGAGTACGGAACTACCCAAGAGAAAGCAGTTACTGTGGTTTGCTTGGCAGAATCTCCGCTTGTATGAAGATCGGAAGCAGTCGTTGAATGAGGGTCTTGTCTTCCGGCCAACAAATCTTGAAGCATGACTTCAACATTTTTCAGTCTGTCGCCTACCCTCTGACACCACTTGTTCATCTTGGTGGCATACTTGCTGTAACCTTTTTTCACGCTATCGATTCTCTCCCTATTTTTCTGGCTTTTTTCCAAGGCCATGTCGAGTGAAGAGGAGGAAGGCCATTTCATTACCCTTGGAAACGCACCGCTCCAGCTTACCTCGGATGCTGTACTTGGCATTGAACAGGAGCCGCGACGTGACGAGTCAAGTGAAATTGAGAAGACTCCTCTATCTCGGGCATCCCATTGATTGCTCTCCCAGAAACCATCGTTAAAGTTTGGCGAGTCTGCTGGGAATAACTCTGCAATTTTCTCCGTTGACTGATGTTGTTCTGCATTTAGGATCTCTAGCTCGGAGAGGGAATGCTGTATTTCCACTATCGCATGTTCATCCAAGATGAACTCCATATCATAGTTTTCTTCTGTTTCCCTCTTGTCTTTATTTATATTTGCCATCATCGAAATGTCAGTCCTGTGAACGAGGACCTAAAAAGCAATAGAGGATACATTATAAAGTGGAGCAAAATTAGCAAACATGATTTATCATTATACTCTATAATTTAAGCATACCAATTAAATCAGCATAATAAAGGGCACTATAAAAAAAGGACTGGACGGGCAGTATGTCTACATCTTGCTTGAAATTGATCATCTTAAAGATTCTGGAGATATATTCGCTCGAGACAGAAGAACAATACCAGTGTCCAAAGTTTACAATATGACAATGTCAGAGTTACAGAAGACCAGGATAAAGCAGAAACTCTTGCCATCCAGTTTTAACGTGTATTCACAAGAGAGGATACTTCTAACCTGCCCGATAAGCCACAAAGTCCTTTTCCTGACATGCCACCTATTCAGGTAACCTCTGAAGGTGTGGGAAAAACTCCTTTCAATCGATCTGGTTCGTGAACATAAGTAAGGCAATTGGGCCAGATCTGATACCTAATCAAGTCTTATTAAAAGATTGCTTCGGATGAAATTGCTTCTACATTGAGTTTTATTTTCCAACAACTAGACACGGGGACTCTCTCTCTTGACAGTAGGAAATCCAAAATAGCCCCAATCTTAAAAAAAGATTCACTTTTTACCCCGAGGCTTCGATCCATGTCAAGCTGCTGCTTATGATCGCGGTCTCCTGCTTTTCCATTATGATAGATAAAAATGCTTAATTTTAAAATTAATTAATTCAATTTACCCTTTTTTGTTTTTTCTGAAATTATTTATTGTAACGACATGAACTATTCTCTCTCTATATATATATCAATTATCATTTACATAACTTACAACTGTTAATTCCACGATTCCCTTCTGATTTTTTTTGAAATATATTATTATGCTATATGTCTCATTTATTGAATACTGCCATGTTCGCAGTGTATGTATGTACATTAATTAATTTGAAAGACAGTATGCTCACGTATACGTCGTGTAATGTTACTTTTTAAATATATGTATTGTTTGTTGTTATGTGTGATTTGGGTTTTAAAAAAATGAAACAAAACTGTACCAAATCAAACAAAAAATAAAATATTTTGGGGAAAATGAAATTGAACTTTGTTGATTTAATACACAGATATTTCTAGAGATGGTACGGCAAATTTAACCGATATGCAATTTCCAGGTGAGATTACTATCAAGAACCAAACCTACATGAGTATGATTATCTTCAATATGTTACAAAAGTTGAGTCAACAGCATTTTTCAAACCAATTACTTGTAAAGAAATAATTGATATTGTGAACAATTTTAAGAATGATGTAAGTGCTGGATATGATAATATTGATGTTCGATTTGTTAAAAGAGCTATTCATTTGTTATGTAATCTCCTATGTGCAATATTTAATCAGTGTATGGAATCTGGTATATTTCGAGATAAATTGAAGATAGCCAGAGTTGTGCCAGTTTTGAAGAATGGTTCCTCTGATGTAATGACAAATTATCGTCCAATATCAGTTTTATCTGTTTTTTCCAAAGTTTTTGAAAATGTACTCCTACTAGGCTTGTTGAATTTCTTACGAAGTGCAATATCATTAAAGAAAATCAGTATGGATTTGGACCGGGGCACTCCACATCTTCTGCCTTGATTGATTTTATTCATAAGGTGATCTGTGCGATAGATAGCGGAAAAATTTTACTTGGCTTATTTTTAGACCTCAGCAAAACATTTGACACACTTGATCATAATATTCTTTTAGCTAAATTAAGTATATATGGATTTCGTGGTGTCACTTTCAAACTTTTGAAAAGTTATTTGAGCAATCGTAAGCAGTTCGTATCCATTGATAAGAATATATCAGATTACAAAAACATACGATGTGGAGTGCCCCAGGGATCGATCCTCGGGCCTATTTTATTTCTTTTGTATATAAATGATTTACCCACTGTTTCTAATGTTTTACAATGTATTTTATTTGCAGACGATACAAGTATATTCTTGTCTCATGATAATATTGATTCTCTGCAAGAGGTTTTTAAATAGGAATTGCAAAATGTTAGAAATTTGTTGCGAGCTAACAAATTATCAATTAACATATCAAAAACTAATTTCATGATATTTACAAAGAAAAAAATGTAACACCGACCCTGTATTCATTAACATGTGTGATTCTCAAATTTTGCAGACATCTTCACTGAAATTCCTTGGAGTGCATGTAGATAATAAATTGAATTGGTCGAATCATATTAATTTTGTTTGTAATAAATTATCAAAAAATATTGGTGTAATGTATAAACTAAGCTTTCTTCCAAAGTCTGTTTTAAAATCAATTCATAATGCCATGATTCTACCTCATTTGTACTATGGAATAACTGTTTGGGGCAATGCTCACGAATGTTATATTCAAAGACTTTCAGCGCTTCAAAAACGTACAATACGAATCATTTCCCATGCCTCTTTTCTTGCCCACACCCAACCACTGTTCCTATCCCTGAATATATTGCGGTTGAATGATATGTACAAATATCAAGCTGGAATTTTTATGTATTTGTGTAAAAATCGTATGTTACCAAAGACTCTCTTAGATTTGTTCACTTTTAATAATCAAATTCATAATTATAGCACGCCATCCGCCAATGATTTTCACCTACCTCTATCTCGTACTTCTTTTTATCAAAGATCTATCATTTACATTGGTCCTACCCTGTGGAATTCTCTCCCTGTGCAATTCGTACTGCTAACTCTTTGAATACGTTTAAATCTGGTTACAAAAATGCTCTTCTCAATAATTACAGCCAAATTTATTAAGGTAAGGAGTATGTTTTTTTTATCCCCTATGTTTCGAGACATCCTGTATTATTGTCATTTTATGTTTTGCTTTGTCTTGTCTTGTCCTGTTCTAACGTTTTTACTTTCATTGGAACACTATATATAATTGAAATTGAATGAATTATTCTAGGTCAGCTATAAATAAGGGACATCTCCTTTCTGGCTGCTACCTACCATAGCATTTTGTTAACCTATGTACGTGTAATTGTCAATCTATTTATGTATTTTTGTTCCTTTTCACTGTCTTAGTGAAATGTTTGTAATCATATCCGAATATGTAATTGTTTTTAATATGTTACTTGCTTTGGTGAAATAAAGAAACTTGAAACTTGAATCTTTGGGATTTTTTTGCTATGGCTGTATATCCAGGAAAATGTTCCGGGGTAATTCTTCCGAACAATTACGGAAATCATATATTTATGTGTTTTTTTTTTTCAGATTAAGTTACAATTTGTTACCTTCCATCCAGCAATTAAAGTAATCTAATCAACTCTATATTCAAAAAATACCCCAGGTAATAATAACTCAGAATCAGAACTAGAAAAATAAACATTTGAATCATCAGCAAAAAAAAATGAAAAGGAAAGAATACCTGATGAATTTTCTAGACATTATTGATATAGAGAACAAATGAAAGTGGTCGAAGTTACCCCACAAGTGATATGTGCATAACATATGTATTGCCATTGATATTTACAAAATTGCCTGCGAGAAGTAAGGTGATTCCTAAACCACTCCAAGGCCGTGCCGAATACCATTATGGGATAATTTGTAGAGAAGTAATTTGTGGTCGGTGGTATCGAAGGTCATGGAGAAGTCCAGGAATATGGTATGATAAAATTTGTCAATATATCGCTTTAGAGACTTTTATCAAGGAAGGTAAGGACTGCGTGAGATGTGTTGTGTTCTTGCCGAGAACAAAATTGATTATCAGAAGTAATATCATGATTATTAAGAAAAAACAAAAGTCTGGAGTAAAAAAAAAATCAATTTAGAAATAGTGGATAACAAGGATATTGGTCTATAATTACAAACGTCTTCCCTATCCCCTTTCTTAAACAAAAACAATGGAACAATGTTAACTACTTTCATAGCCTCGTGAACAATTCTGTCATCTAGAGACAAATATCATTAAACACATGTCCCAAGGGAACAACAATTAAATTTGTAATATATATATATATATATATATATATATATATATATGTGTGTGTGTGTGTGTGTGTGTGTGTGTGTGTATCATAACTCTTTTTGGATCATTATCAATGTTATCATAACAAGCACTGCTCTTACTCTTTAAATGCCTAACTATATCAATCAGTCAATTGGAAGCAAAGAACTAACAAACAAAAACTAGTAATCTTCTGGGCGAAATTATTTCCTATTTGTGAAAAATAAGAATTACAGATATCAGCTTTTAGACGTTGGATCAACAATTATGAGGTCCATTTATGTTTGAATGTAGTGCTTGAATACAGGTATAGGGAATGTGCATACATTTGTAGAATTTCTTTTTCAGTTCTCTTCTTATTCTTTATACAATTTTCCAATATGTAACGTACAAACAATGCGCATGTAAGTTCCTCATACAGCGATTGACGGAACAATGAACTGTAAATATGCATAACTTTTCAACGAATAGTAATCGTCCGATCTTCCTCAAACGTATTCACTGACGTCCTCTTTTATATTGCTACATTCACTCAATTACCATTATGTATTTTTTCCAGTTTTTTTCGACTGTTATACCCAGCAAACATATAATGTTTTCAAAACGTTTCCTAAACGTTGTTTTTTTTTTTCGTCTTCGTCTTCGTATAAAATGGAAGTTTTTAGAACGTACATACAACGTCAATTTTGAGACTTAGCAATTACCGCAAAGCACATGTGTGTTTCTTTTTTGGAAAACACTTTAAAACGTCCGTGGACGTTACAAAACCTTTTCGTTATGTCTGCTACGTCTTCGTCCTTTACAAACGTTCACAAAACGTTTTTTTTTTTTATTAGGTCTGCTATACGTCGACTTCGTCTTTAACGAACGTTCTCTTTTTTTAGTTTTTATTAGGCTCGCTACGTGTACGTCATTGGTTTCTTTATCATGAATATTCATGCCTATTGAAATACGAAAATGTAAGATTTAAAAACTAGTGGAAAATTGATAAAAGACATTGAAATCTAAAGATTTGTGCTGGATTCAAACTTTTGTGTTAAAAATAAACTTGCCTACGTTATTGTTCACTTATTCACGATTTCAAATTGTGTTATGAAGAATTATTTTCATATTACATGCCTACTTAAGGTGTGTGTGATCTAATTTTAGTAACCATGTCTTCATGCATTACAACATTTTGGCGGTATATAAAAGAAGGTTATAGAGATTCATCAATTGGGAATGTGATGTAGTATAGGTATAGGTGACAGGGCATTAGGAACAGATTAGGATATACATGTATTAAACTGTATATATGTGACCCTGCGTCACAAAACAAACAAAAAGTCGCCAGACATGGATTTTTAGTTAAGGACAGATTTTGAAAGAGCAGACTCTAAGCTTTAAAACCAATGATGTATAATTCAATTCAAATGGACTTTCCTAACCTATCAAAATATTGGAAAGAAAGTGCACACTCTGGAAAAGTGTGAACTGAGAAAAGGGGCTCTGAAGTACAGGGTGTATCTGTCTATTCATGCGCTTACTTTTTCCCAAACCGTGCAAGCTGTGAGATGAATGTGACAAAAAAAAATAGGATGTAAACCACTGGAGCAACAACAATGAAGGGATTATCAGATTAAATGTTACCCTGCACCATAAAAGAAACAAAAAGTCGCCAGGCAGGAATTTTAGTTAAGACCATATTCTGAAAGAGCAGATATTAAGCTTTAAAATGACGTATAACTCAAATCAAATGGACTCTCCTGACCTATCTTAATATTGAAAAGAAAGCACAAACTCAGGAAAAGTGTGAACTGAGAAAAGAGACTCCGAAGTACAGTGTCTATTCAAGCGCTTTCTCTTTACCAAACCGTGCTGGCTGTGCAATGAATGGGACAAAAAACAGGAAGTAAACCACCAGAGTAACAACAATGAAGGGATTATTAGATTAAACTGAAATTAAGCATGCCTCATTAACACATTCTGTCCATAATTGATGCCAACTTTCAAAGTAGTACCACTATCATTTCAAAAGTTATTAGAGTTAAAAGTTAAGAGTGTGTACAAGGTTTTTCAGAAATAAAAAAGGGACTCTAAAGACACACCTAATCACTCTATGCTACCAAAAATGTTCGAGATAAACTGCTAAAAACACACTTTCCCGCCCATCTTATGATCCCAAATCTTAGCATAATGTAAAAGAAGACTTATAGAAAATATGAAAAAGTCAAGATCGACTAGGTTGACCCATTTCACTTGTATATTTTTAGTCCTCACACAACATCAGTGTGTGCGACTTTTTGTCCGTTTTGTGATGCACCGTCACCATCCATGCCTATTTCCAACTTTCAAAGCAGTAGCCTTATTTCTTCAAAAGTTATCAGACTTAAAAGTGGTTATGAGTGTGCAAAGGGTTATCAGGAAACAAAAAGGGGCCTCGGAGACATACCTGATCTCACTACTCTACAAAAAGGGTTGTATAAAAACTACTGAAAATGCACTTTCCCATTCATTTCATGTTACCAAACTTAAGAATAATGTAGAAGAAGGGTAGCTCTTTAAGAAAATATGAAAAACTAAATAATATTATTGACTTGGGTGACCCGTTTCACCTTTTTTGAGTCCTCACGTGAAATCAAGGGGTGCGACTTTTTGTTCGTTTTGTGATGCACGGTCACCTATAGGATTAGGATTAGGGTACACTGTTCCCAGATTGTGCCTGTATAATCTTTTAACTATATATTTTTTTTTTAAACAACAAATAAACAATACTGCCCTACTTTGGCAAAAGGGAGCAAGTGACAAAAGTGACATTTTTCGTAAAAGAGCAAAATGTCTCTGTCATTTACAATGACGTCAATGGACTATCATGATGTCTTATCTAACATCCATATCTCTTAGTAGGATGAGTGTTTCTACATGAAATTTGGCCTGGAAGAAGAGGTCATTGTGTGAATTATGAAAACATCAATAACTCAAAGTCGGATGGTACGTCACTTGCTTCCTTTTGCCACAGTAGGGCAGAATAAACATTACCTTCTTAAAAAGTTTTCTGGTCGTTCTAGACGAATATGAAAGGTTCTCTAAAACGTTCTGTAACGGGTCATAAGACTTTAGACGTTCTTAAAACGTTTTTGGACGTTCTAGACGGTTTTCAAAGGTTCTCTTGACGTCCGCAGAACGTCCACAGAACGTTTTGAATGCTCTTTAAAAGGTTTTTACTGATGTCTATTGCGTTCAAGGGTTTTCTGCAGGTTTTTAAAAATTCCAAAGGTTTATTTATTGGTTTTTTAAATGTTTAAAAAAACGTTTTCGTAACGTCCATTTGAAACCTTCTTAAAAAGACGTTCAGAAAACGTTTTGACAAAACGTCCAAAAAACGAACTTGGAACGTCTCAAGAACGTTCAGAAACCGTCCATGTGTTAGCTGGGTAATTGACAAAATAATTACCCATTTACACACGGGATTCATCACGGAGTCAGAATGACCGACAATCGATTGTAGGCTTGTATTAAAAAAAAAAAAAACACTATGGAAGTTTCATCGATGTCGCATTTGGACCACAGGGACTGTGCAGTACTGGTTGAGGTAAATTTAAGGGATTCATGTTTTGAACATTTCTAAGTGAGATAATGAGAAACCTCTTATGAAATATGAAAGAGCATGTAATTTTTAGAAGGATTCAACGTTTATTTGATGAAAATTGGTTTTGAAATGGCTGAGATATCCAAAAAAGTGATAATAATAAAAGGCGACAGGCCACAACTCTAGTAGGATCTCTTTGTTTCACCTTGTTTTTGGATATCTCAGGTATTTCAAAACCGATTTTCATGAAATAAACTTTTGGTACCCTTTAGAATTGCATGCTCTTTGACATCTCATAGAGTGGTTTCTGAATAACTCGTAAAAAACGTTAAAAGCCAAATCCTCACCTCGACCATAACTGTACACACCCTTTAGAGAGCTGTGAGCTGGCTTAGGTCATGGTTTCATGGAATACTTTTTACACGTAGAAGGCCTATATTATACGCATCTATAGGCCTACGACAGTTTGGCACGGTGATGCTATCATGTTTCCCAGTACGTACGATTCTTCAATCTTCTTATTCCCCCATTTTTGTTATTATCATTTTTTCCCATGGAAAAAAAAAAACACCAAAACAAAACGAGAACGGTGCAAGAATACATCCCTCCAATCATGACTAATCCATGATGATCACAGTGGTGGATTGTTCGGGGCAAGGGGTTTAGTAGGCATCCCTTGATACTTCTAGCTATACCATGATTATTGATAACTGTGTGATTACAACACGTACAAGTAGCCAACTGTTGGGCTTGTACGAGGTCTGCACGTTTTGGTGTGCTTGGATCATAATGCAGTCTCTTACCGAAGTATTATAGAGTCATCCAAAAAGAAAACCCAACAATCAAGCGCACGGATCGTTGAACAAAAATTAGATTTCCTCATACACTGCTCTCTTACCTTGCACAAAATGCTTGGGATGTTCCAACTGCCGATGCAGATCGTACGGTGTCCTTGCGTGCCAATTAAGGAACATTATACCAAAAAAAAAAAATCAAAATGGCGGTTCACCTGAGTGTGGTCTTCGGAGCATCAATTCCACTGCGTCGTGTATAATTACTGATATAAGAAGAATGGAATGGATTCAGGAGCTCCTATTTTGCTTATCTTCTGCGGATGAATTTGCAAGAATCCTGGCCAGTGACAGTGAGTGAGATGACGAATGTCTGCTTGCCAGTTTAAAGCGCAGTATAGTTGAGCACTATACTTGGCCAACAAATTGAGAGTAACATAAATCTCCGTACGAGATGAGAATAATATCATATATTATGTCTGCGATGTACAACACAATGAACATTGGCCTGTACGCATTGGAATTCCCCGAAAACGACTAGTCTTTTTCTTCAGGCACAAAAGGAGAGATCGTCTATTTGGTCGTCGTGATACCAATTGAAAGTTGACGGTGATTGGCTGCTCACACCTCAGTTGTTTTCTGTTAACTTTTGTTTCATCCCACTTAAGTACGTTTGACCAATAATGGGATTGCTTAATTAGGAACATGTGACGAGAAATGTCCTCCCAACATCTATGCCATTAGGTGGGACTATCACAATGTGATAGTCTTTTTCGTTAGCACGTTTTCCATATCCGCGATTGGAATCGATAAATATTATCGCTCGCATCTATCGGCCACGCGGGTATATGTGACCGTGCACCTCCAAAACGAACATAAAGTCGCACACACTGATTCTGCGTGAGGACTGAAAATAAGTGAGATGGGTCAACCTAGCCGAACTTGACTTTTTCATATTTTCTGAAAGAGCGGGTCTTCTTTTGCAGTATGCTAAAATTTGGTATCATATTAAAACGGGCAGGAAAGTATGATTTTTTTAGCAGTTTTTCTCGAACATTTTTGGTAGAATAGTGTGATTAGGTGTGTCTTTATAGAATCCCTTCTTCATTTCTGATAAACCTTGTCCACACTCTTCACTTTCAACTCTAATAACTTTTGAAAGGATAGTGGTATACTGCTGTGAAAGTTGGTATTGATTATGGACAGAATGTGTCAATGAGGCATGCTTAATTTCAGTTTAATCTGATAATCTCTTCATTGTTGTTACTTTGGTGGTTTTCTTCCTGTTTTTGTCCCATTCATCGCACAGCCAGCACGGTTTGGTAAAGATTAAGTGCTTGAATAGACACTGTATTTCAGAGCCTCTTTTCTCAGTTCACACTTTCCTGAGTTTGTGCTTTCTTTCCAATATTTGGATAGGTTAGGAGAGTCCATTTGATTTGAGTTATACATCATTTTAAAGCTTAAAATCTGCTCTTTCAGAATATGGCCTTAACTAAAAATTCATGTCTGGCGACTTTTTGTTTGTTTTGAGGACTGGTGCAGGGTTACATATAGCTAGTATACATCCGTGCACATTATATTGCACAATAGAATTCTTATTAAAGTGGAAATTCAGTTCAAATATAAGTTGGTCTGGTAAGAAAGAGTTATCATCAGTTCAACTGTAAAATTTTTGATCGAAATAGGGAGTAAACTAAGGAAGTTACTGCATTTTTGAAGTTTTGCTAATTTTTCAGTAAACAGTCCTTGAACGGTCAATATGAATATGCAAATGGTAAAGAGAACATTCATTCCCTCACAAGTTTCCATTGTAATTATAGTTTGTATATAAAATTTTGGAATTTCCCTCATTTCCATATAATATATAGGCTGCACCCCCCCCCCCCCCCCCACACACACACACATACACCCAAAAAGAAAGATATTGAAAACACATACGAAACGAAACGAAACAGAGCACAGAACAGCTGTACTGGTTGGCTCCAAATAACGGTCAATGTGCCTTTGTATAATTATAGGTAACACTTTGATTATAAATTCAATTTTAAGACAGGACATTTCGGCATATTTTTTCCACTTAAATTGATGTCGGGCTACCTAATTTCCAAAGGTATCTTTTGGTATCCTATCAGCACAACCGAGGTTTAACAATGAATTGTACTTATATGAATTGTTTCCATTTACAGGTTTCCTGGTAAATTTCACAATGTTATCATTCAAGTTCCTATTTCGAGCATTTTACCCTTGCAGCACTGAATCAACAATCAAATTCAAAATCCTAGAAGACCCATGTCAAGATTTAGTGACATCATGTGAAGCTTTGTCAAGATTTCACAGGTAAGATATTCTATGACATTGTCATGGTCTCCCCTATGACGGCAAGAAAACTTTTGTCATCAATTAAATAAGTATGCCAGCTGATGAATCGATAAAAAGATATATTTCTACATGATTAGCAGCGACTCGTCTGATCTAAAATACAATATAAGGCCCACGAGCAGGGGCGTATCCAGGAATTCCGCAAAAAGGGGCGCCTTTACAAAATTAAAAGGGGGCACACGCAAATATACTCTCTAAAAAAATCGAGTGAAAATTTTCACTCTTGAAGAATTGGAGTGAATTTCGAGTGAAAATGTTCATTTTCACTCGTTTTAGATTGACGTCAGGGATCACTCCAAAATCTTCGAGTGGTCCCTGAGGTCACTCCAAAATGAGTGAAAATTAACGTTTTCACTCGAAATTTACTCCAATTTCACTCTAAATTCACTCTTTTTTTGTATTCACTCCTTCAAGAGTGAATATTTTCACTCGATTTTTTTTAGAGAGTAGAAATAGCAAAGATTATTGAATATCTGAATAAGAGAGAAGGGGGGGGGCACGATTATAAAGTAGACTAGATTGCAACATTTTGAGAACTGCAGTACATAATAAAAAGCAATATTTGTAAAGGCAAAGATCACTGTTTAGGATTTCCTTTTGAAATCTAATGGATCTGGAAGTAATGCAAATTGAATGCACACAAATATGAAATGCATTAACTCTTTGTGTGAATAGGCCCATTTACCTATAAAATGCTCATGGAAAATCAGTATGCTAGCAGTTCCTATGCTTGACGTAACAAGACTGGTGTGCAAGTAGGGCCCTATACTCACAGTGGAAAATTAAAATCTACTAACTATGGATTTTTATTTATTTTTTTTTAAATAGATTACTCCACTTGCCTTTCCAATTAATTTATAGTCGCGACCAATGAGTTCAAGGGGGTTGGAACTTGCATACTATACGTTGGACGGAGGTTGTAGCCTTGTTGTTGTTGTCGTTAATGTTTTTTGTTGTTGTTATCATTATTGTACTTTTATCTTTATTTTATTCTATTTTCTTATCATATATATATATCTTTTTTTCTTTTTTTTTTCCCCGAGCTGGTCGGGAGTTAACTTGGTTTGTTGGGGAAAAACTGCCTTCAGTTATTTTGCCCGGACACGTAGTTTGGGAATATCATATCGCCGATATCCACTTCATAAACTTTTAATTCCTCTTAGAAGTCCATGCTCTTAAATATTTCATGTAACTGGTTTCTAATTATCTCACGAAAAAAGTTAAAATATGAATCCCAATCTCAACCAACTATTACACCAGTTGCTGCCATCATTTGTATTTTATCTGTAAAAAAGAGAAAAAATAGTTGTTAGAATAGATAAATATCATTTACGTATAACTCACGTAATATCAACATACTTCCAAAACCCAGGACATGATCGGTACAAATGTCATGAAAATTCCCGAGATGCATTTATTCCAGTGTTAAAATATTCAATAACCTCCCCGAAAATGTAAGAATAATGTACCCGGTATTTTGAAAGCTTTTTCATGAAAGAATGTTAGAGTATGTGTTATAGTGTGGATTTCATAACTATGTTTGAGCTAATTTGAATTTACGTGAACTTGTTTGTGTCACCCTCTTTGTAGCGTTTGTGTGAAATATATTCCTCTTCTTCTTTGTTCTTGGCATTTCGTTTCTGCTATTTCGTCATGCATTTTTATTATGTCATGCTTGTTGTTGTTGTATGTTTTTTTTTGTTTTTATTGTTAAATTTGCTTTGACTGATATGCTAGCTGTTGTGTGTGTTTGTTTGTTTGTTTGTTTGTTTTTGTAACTCTGTATTCACGGCCTCTCTGAAAAACAGCCTCTCCTGGCTGATCGAGGGTATTTTTATCCCGTGATTAAATAAAATAAAACAAACAAACAAACAAACCAAAACTTGCATACCAGCCCCTTGAGTCCCTCAAATAATATTTGAGGGACTATTAATTATTTATAATACTATCCGGGGAATGTCCGGACACTTCAACGGCCGGGTAATGTAGATCAACATTCTATAAATTTAAAAATGCAACTCGATGCAGGTCTCTGCTATCCCCGGGTAGCGTTTTTTTTTTAAAGACGGCACAGATTGGGGGCATGGCGCGTGTTAAACCTATGGGAAAAACGTTGGGTTAGGGTTTTTGGTTAGGGCTAGGGTTAGGGTTGGGGTTGGGGTTAGGGTTAGGGTTAGGGTTGGGGTTAGGGTTAGGGTTAGGGTTAGGGTTTGATGGTTAGGGTTAGGATTAGGATTAGGGTTAGGTTTAGGGATAGGGTCCCCAATAGATTTTTAGGGTCCGCAATCTGCGCCGTCTAAAAAAAAACACGCCGGCCTAGCAGATACTGTAGCGCAGCATAACGAGTAAACATTTAACCACATTTAACAGCTGCTATATATAATCGACACGTGTCTTTACTTGCTGATGTAGTGTGGAGAGGGCATCTTCAAATACTAGTATGGGGAAGACAATCTACGCTGACACTGGCCTGCAAGATGCTGTTTCAGAGCTCAGCAGTAAAAAAGGTGTAATAATAGGATTACTGATCGGAAAGGTATGCAGTTTCAGAGACATTTTATCGCTGTATCGCAAACAATAACAACAGCTGTTTCGAGTATTAGGGAAGCACCAAAATGTAGCTTTGTATTGTCCCATACGAGTGTTTCTGTGTAGGGTTTCACGAAACATTCATTGGCGCCTAGCGCGACTGAGTCTGAGACAGACGGGGCGGGGACAGGAAGCGGACCCGGATGAATCATGGGATGGGGCGGTGTAGGAGTTCGGGTATTTGTGACCGTGCATCACAAAACGAACAAAAAGTCACACGCACTGATTTTGTGTGAGAGCTGAAAATAGGTGAAATAGATTCTAGGTCAACCTAGGGTGTGCTAGGCTAGGGATTTCCTAGCCAATCTTGACTTTTTCATATTTTCTGGAAGAGCAAGTCTTCTTTGTTCTAAGTCTAGACTATACAGGTAGATTATCAGCACAGTTTGGGATCAATGAATTGGGTGTTCATCGGTTTTTCTGGAACACCTTTTTGTAGAATAGTGTGATTAGGCGTTTCTCAAAGAGTCCTTTCATTTCTTAAAAACCCTGTCCATGCTCATCACAACTTAGACAGAAAGATCTGTCTGTCCGGAGGACTCTTTTTATATTTTGCCATTAACGCTGTCCTCCGTAGACAGACGGAAGGTTGCAGTACCCATTGCTGTGTGGATGTTCTTGACCACTGTCTCTATGGAAAATTGGGTGAGGTACCTCACCCTTCTCGATTGCGTCTAATTCACGGCCCTAGGTCGGCAAATTTAAGCTTGTATCGTGAAATTAGCTTTTTAAGAATACATTAAACTCACCAGATTAATGAATAATCCAAAATTTTAGTAGAATTTTCAACGTAAAACACAGCCTGTCGCGTCGTCACGTTCAAACTGCAGAAACATACACTATGAATCTATTAGCCAATCACATGCGAGGTAGTTTCTACGTGTTTGTTTTACTAAAACAAGTACCTCGCATGTGATTGGCTTACAGATTCAAAATGGCGACTTACAGCTTGCGAACGGCGATGTTGCGATATCGATAAAATGTCTGCGTTATAACCGAGTTTATGTGAGTATTTCGATTGCACAATTGAGAAATTTATCCCAAATATTGCTGCATAATGTGTCATGTCATGTCAAACTTAAACTTGTTTGAATGTAAAAAAGCTGTCTGAAATTTGGTTTATCGTAACGTTTGATCTGTGCGCGACTGCTCCACACAGGAGCCGCAATCATTGACTTCGGTCTGTATACGGAGGGGATCCGTGAAGCCAGACGCAGTCTCCGCGGAACATTCCCCGACGGACAGATACAGACCGATCTTTCGATCTCACAAGTCTAATAATTTACATGTAGGAGCCTTCAACTGTATATTTTTAGAACTATAGAAGGGATGACGCCACTGCTTTGAAAGTTGGCGTTGATCATCAACAGAATATGTTAATATTAGCATGTACTATGTACAAATTCAGCTTATCCTGTTAATCCCTTCATTGTTGCTTTGGTGGTTATCATCCTGTTATTTGTTCCATCCATTCATCGCACAGCAAGCACGGCTTGGTAAATATTATGCGCTTTAGTAGACCCTGTTGCTGTTCTTCAGACTCAGAGCCTCTTTTCTCAGTTCACACTTATCAAGAGTGTGTACTTTCTTTCCAACATTTTAATAATATATTTGAAGAGTCCATTTGGATTGTCGCATAGTGAGTTAAAATATATCATTTTAAAGCTTAGAGTCTGCTCTTTAAGAATCTGACCTTACCATAAAAATCCAAGTCTGGCGACTTTTTGTTGGTTTTGTGGTGCAGGGTCACATTTAGTCTATGTTATGAGTGGAACACAGTGTTGCAGTACCTGCTGCCTACTCATGAGCTTACGCAAGGAGCTGGCATGAACTTGAGTGGAAAGTCAACAAGATCGCAAGCCAAGACAGTACGATAAAGACGAATAGACTTAGAAGTCTTTGACTAGTTACAAAGTTTTGAACATGTTGAAGAATGTGCGATCGAGAGAGTATGGTTGGGTGTCCAATGCATTGTATTGACACCCTAATATTTTTCTATCAATAGAAACATGAGTAATCTCACAATTTGCGTGAAATTTTACTCACGTGGGGAAAATTCTCTGGATTCGCAAGCGCGCACTGAAAATACGATCTGGTACTAAAATATTATGAAGTAGCGCTCTCGACTAAGTAAATTAAGCTGGCCTCTATGCGTATATGCTCTAGATAGATGGCTGCTTCGAACGCGTGGGGTGTTATTTTTTATGCACTCAGTTTCCCTGTATATTGAAATTGACCACCTCACCTTCTATTGACAATAAATTTATGTAGATTTCTATAAAGCGCCCATAAATTCCTTTTTGCTAAATTTAGGCAATTTAGAGCGAATTCTTGCTTTCGCCTCATTTCACTCCTGCTTGGCTCGGTAGCATAGCCCAGTGAGGAATCCAACAGACAGTCACACCATTGCCACTCGATTGGGCGTAGTACCATGCTTACATTTTCATTCTGTACTTGCGTGGTCGGTTTCTATGCACAGTGTCAATGTGTTGGACACCTACCATACTGTAGCACTAAAAGTAATTAAGTAGTATGGCCTAGCATGCCTAGTAAATGCCGTGGTGTAAGAAACCTGCTTCAAGCAACCTGCCAAGGTTTGACCTCCCATGCCAAAATTTGACCATTTGCAAAATTTTATAAGCACTGGTTTCAAGTTCGTACATTTGTAGCGTGTGGTTGAATTTTGATTGGCGTTAGATCTATGCCTTCTGGTTGAATTATGGGTGGCTTGCTTTACATCACTCATCAGTGCAGTCTACCTTTTTGCGTACAATAGTGCTTTCTTGACATCATGGGATGGAATGAAAATGGAGCAGTTCTCAGCACTGCTAGTGCTACTCTACTGTCTCTATGCAGTTTGCTGGACAGGATTCTTAGAAAACCAGGCTCCGTCCCCGGTACGATTGTAGCAACAGCATGTAGAAGAAAATATGGGAATAACTTGTCTCTTGACTGCAAAAACTACTTTCCAAAAGTTGATTTGATCTATAATACTTTATACATGTGCATTTATGCATTATTTCATCTTTTTATGCAGTGTGCATCACAAAAGGACACAGTGGTACATCTAGTTCCAACACCCTCTGAACAAAGTGGAGACAGTAGCCATGGTAACCCATCATCAGTGGACAGCTACAGTGAGCAGTGGATAGCTGAGCATGCCAGACAGGTTTGTAGGTTATCCTTGCCTTCATGTTTCATCCTGAAGTTTGCATGGAATTCCACTCGCCGCACTGTAAAGAACAAATTACTAATAGTAATGCATGGAAAGGAAGCATGTATTGGGTTGAAGAAAACAAAAGAATACGTGCATTATTTCTTTTTCACTCTCTCACATTAAGTACCTATTACTTTTACTTGTGTATTTCTCTTATTTTGAAGGTAACATGCACCCTACCTGGTGGCATAGGCATCACAGGTGTATTCTACTCATGCCAACCCGGGGAGTCCTCACAGGGGGCCATAAGGGCCCGCCAGGCACTCTTTGCCACCTTCAAGCTACTGACCAAGAGACGTCTGATGACTGTAGACCAAGGAAGAGAAACTCTAGACTGGTGTGCTCTCCATATATGCCAGGCAACAAAGAAGTATCCTTTTGCATTTCTTTGAAAAAGTGTCTCAGATATACTCTAGTAGTCCCTGTCTTAAGCTGAAGAATTTGGAACTTTCAAAAGAAATTCATGCATAAGTATTACAAGTTGAGAAAGTGATTAGCACTATTAAATCTGAGGAGAATTTGCAAGAACGGCCTGTAATGTAGTCACTTAGATTTGGGAAGGTGGTGGGGGGGGGGGGGGGGCACTTTTGTCGGTGAACACCTTTCATGGTATCCCCCAATACGTGTGCTGGAGGATACAACATTGCACTTTTAACCCGTTCCTTACGGGAACCTTGTTTACCAGGTTCCCGTGGGAGCAACTGATATACGGGAACCTGGTTTACCAGGTTCCCAAAATGAAGACAAGGGTGCCTGCTTCAGTGGCCTAAATTCATGTTTCTTTGTGTTAAAATGCTCAGAAAAGTGGGTTTGATAAAAAGATCCGAGTTTATTCTATCAGGATTTGTTCTCCTCCTGTTTAAAAAAATAGGGTTTTACAGTATTATGTACCTTTTCCGGATTTAGTTTTTTGCTTGTTCTGCTGTAAACTCGTACGAACATGTACTTAATGATCAAGGCTGAGATCAGTTAGAAATGCGGGTTCGCTGACCCCAGTCACCTCATTCAGTTACCTGGTTTTGTGTAGAACAAAAGATTCTGAGAGCTCATCAGCGCACGCTCTATTCATACCTCGCACCCGATCGATATTTCCATTGTTCACGGGCACATGTAGTTGACCGTAGAAAGGGGGACACAATGAACCGCTTGACTGCCTTCACACAGCTGGATTACCAACCTGTGTGCCTCTGTGTCGACGGGCGAAAAGAATCTCGTTTGGGGGCATTAAAGGCACTCAGAGAATTTGCGGAAGGAACGGGTTAAATTTGATAGGTCAGTGTTGCACTGCCACTGCTGCCGCTGGCATCACATTTTTAACATATTGGCCTTATTTCTTAGTAGAATTTCTAAATGTTCGCATGGAGGTGCATCATGTATCTTTTTTTTTTGGTCATAATTTTTTATACCTTATAGTAAATTCCCAGACAGGATGGACAAGTACATGTAGCTCTTTTTTAGCTCACCTGAGCCGAAGGCTGTAGTTTCAAGTTTGTTCATGGCGGAATCAGGGGTGCATCCCTTGGGACCCAGGGGAGGGTGGTGGGGAGGTGTCCTAATGGGGCCTAAATTGTCAATTTTCATCTTCTTCTTGAGAACCCCATGACCCATTTTCACCAAACTTGGCAGGTAGTATCCCTAGGGGGTTAGGATCTCAATTTGTTAAAATGGGCACCCTGCCCCACCCAGGGGGCCCCCCATAGGGCCCAACCCCCAACCCCCCCCCCAAAAAAAGGAATCTTTAAAAATCGTCTTCAAAAATCATCTTCTCTAGAACCAAAGTGATAGAGCTAAGATAATACTATGAGTTAGTACATTGATGACTGTAGTTTCAAGTTTCTTCATGGCGGAATCAGGGGTGCCCCCCTTGGGACCCAGGGGAGGGGGGTGGGGAGGGGTCCTAATGGGGCCTAAATTGTACCTTTTCATCTTCTTCTTGAGAATATCATGACCGATTTTCACCAAACTTGGCAGGTAGTAACCCCAGGGGCATAGAATCTCAATTTGTTCAAATGGGCACCGAGTCCCACCTGGAGGGCCCCAAGGGGCCCAAACCTCCTAAAATTAAGGAATCTTTTCTAGAATCAGAAGTAATAGAGCTAAGATAATACTATGAGTTAGTACATTAACTCTTTATTTGCAATGGTGGAAACCCCCTGTGTGCCACGTTATTCTGAGACACGAAGGAAGTCGTGCTTTGAGAAAGAATTCTGTTTTTCCAATCTATATAACTTTTGCAAATTTCTGTTAAGCTGGCCATAAGAGTGTGCAAAGTTGAAGAGGAATGCCAAGCTTTACTTTAATATAAATTGTATGACAAATAATTATAATTATATTTTTAATGACCAGTTACTACATTGCTGTAAAGGCATAACTTTTGCACATGAAACGTGAGAGAAACTTTGAATTTACACGCAAATTTAGTTGGGAACACCGCTTGATAGTCAATCACCACATAGAATGCAAGCTGTATGTAAAAGGAACAAGGGCGCGAGAAAAGCTGTCATTGTACCGCAGGATTAGGCAATTTATCGATCGGTTAAAGCGGATTAGTGCGAGTGGAATATGCGAAGTTGGCACGCCGTCGACTGAGTGGGACGTGCGAACATGGCACATAAAGAGTTCATTACTGTAGTTTGAAGTTTGTTCATAGCAGATCCAGGGGTGCCCCTCTTGGGGGTAGGGGGAGGGGTGGGGAGGTCCAAATGGGGGCCTAAATTGTACATTTTCTTCTTCTTCTTGAAAACCTCATGATGGATTTTCACCAAACTTGGCAGGTAGCATCCCTAGGGGTTAGGATCACAATTGTTAAAATGGGCACCATACCCCACCCCGGGGGCCCCAGGGGGCCCTCAATCCCCCCAAATTTAGGAATCTTCAAAAAAGGGGGGCTCTTATTGTACATTTTCATCTTCTACTTGAGAATGCCTGGTCAAATTTTGGTAGAGCTGTAAATGATTAAGATTAGTGACTGCATGAAAGGTGAACTTGGGATACTCAGGTGAGCGCTAGACCCGCGGGTCTCTTGTTTGATATACATGTACGTACCAAGTAATTACTGTATGCAGAAAATGAACTTTTTCAATGTAGTCATTAACCTGTTGAGGACAGCCTGATTTTGCTATAATTTCCCATTGACAGAAGCCTGAGTATACTCGGGATTCGTCCTCAACGGGTTAACTACGAATGTACCACACTTTTTATGCTTTAACTGTGATGTACATTTGAAAGCTTTTCCTGAACACAGCGTAATACAGAACTGTGTGTAAAACCTTCAATGTTCTTGACCACAAGGTAATGACATAGATATTTCTTCCTAGTCAAGATGGTATTAATAATTTCTTGTTATTGATGTAGTATGGCTTCATATTCAGCATTCTCTATTAGGCATTGAAAAAGTAATTCTGTATGTTGATTGTTCCAGTTTGTGCATGCGCAGGAAAAAAAAGAAAAAAAAAAAAAGGTAATTTGCCATGAAAGGCATGTCATGTTTGTGTTTAAATTCCCTGAGATTTGTAGCATCTAAAATTATTCATGTACTTCTTGTAAATAGCTGGCACATCCACATGACAGCATCAAAGTGTTCGTTAATGCTTCGAATTTGGCAATAATGATAGAAAAAGTGAGTTAATGCATTCAAAGAAAAGCAATGAATGGATGCTTCCTAGAGTGTTCGTATTGATGGGCCTTTCTGATCATCTCGTCTGCACAAGTTAATTCTTTGATTAAACATGGATTCCATACACTTGTTACATTGGCAACCCTATGCAGTATGTTGCATTGATAATAGGCGGCATGCCTAACCAACTGAGGAGAAAGAAAGGTCATTTTCCAAAACGTGCACACAAGCCAATTATGAAATGACTTATTGTCTGGATACCTACTACAGTTGTACATATGTAACTAAGATAGTACTGAAAAGACGTAGCTTAGATATTTGGACTATAAGTGTACTCTCTAGGTAAAGCTATACAAATTTGGGAATACATAAAGGGCATAGTGGTAAATGTGTCTTACTCCATAAACTTTTACAGTTCATAACTTTTTGTGTGTGTCTGATTTTTTCACCAGATTTTCACTGATCTACTTTTCTGATTTTTATGTTTTCAAAAAAAAAAAGAAAAGCAGAAATGTCAAGGGCAGAACTTGCACTGTCTGGGTCGAACCAGTCCTTCATGTCAAGCAAAGAAATAGGTCTGCAAGGAATAATTCTTTTTTTTTTGGTCATCTTTTAGTGCACTGCTCGTCCAGCTGATCTGAAGTTCCAGTCCAATGTCCAGCAGTGGGCAGTGGTCCAGAGTAGCCTGAGATTGAACGTTGGTGTCCATCTCGGGTCAGCTGTGGCCGACTGTAGCCAGTACAGCAAGCAGCTTCTAGTAAGTACAGTAAACCTCGGATAAGTCGACGTCGAGTGAGTCGAAAATCACTTAACTCGAAGCAAAATAAAAAGTCCCGATTTTTCCCTATGTATTTTCTCTAAGAAATATTTGGATAAGCCGAAGTACGAGAGTCGAATTTCGGCTGTGTCGAAGTAAAACATTCAGTCCCTTTTGTACAAAATACACGTAGTTTACATCACTTGAGCCGAAGAAGATTTGTCTGGCATTCTCATTACATTTAGAGGAGAACAAAAAAATTGGCATGTCGCAGAACCCCGTCCCTGGCCTGCTGCAGGTAAGCATGCACACTCACCGTACCGCTCTGCACGCATGTCGAATACATACACATGTATACTAGTACATGTTTACACACAGCACATCGATCCATATACTTTATCCATGTCAAGCCAGAACTCCTTGGTCAACCAATCGCTGCTTTAATATTTTAGTGACAGGCCAAGTGGGCGGAGCTTGTTTGTGCGTGCCCGCCCGGCTGGCTGTATAGTTTTGTTCAATGGAGGTGGGATGGGCCTGGGAGAGTGTCTGTCTCAGGGTAGGTTGACAGAGATGTTGCACCATAGACATAGCATATCGGCACATTGCCACATTACAGCGCAGACATTCTCAGAACTACGTTTAACTACTAGTATTGATACAAATTCCATGTTCAATTTAGAACAAAAAAAAACATTATCTTCAAGAACAGACAAATTTGAATGCAAACACACATACGCACGCACGCACACACACACACACACACACACGTATGCATGCAAATGTACTATAATACATGTACATAACTGTGAGTCGAAAAAAAATCGACTCTCGCGAGAGTCGAATTTCACTTAAGTCGACGCATTTTCGTCAGTCCCGAGAGCTTCGACTCATGCGAGGTTTACTGTACCTTTCAATTGACATGCAAGATGGGACAATACATTATAATTATAAAAATGGTAATGCTAATGAGGAAGAAAGATTTGCGGTGACACCATGTGTATGTAGTCCTTAATCGGATCGCTGTTTGGCAGAAGAGCCTAGAAAGAGGAGAAACGAAGAGGGAAGCGACATATGGGGGTTGTGAGGAGGGCAGAAAGTGAAGAGTGGGAGACAGTAATGGGCTAGAGGTTGAAGTTGCACTAGTGGAGACGGTAGAGAAAGGAACACAGAGAGTGGTAAGGAAGAATAGTGTGAGAATCAAGTAGGATGTTCGGACATCGTTAGAAGGGGAAAGATGAAATAGAAGGGAAGAGGAAGAGGAAGGAGTTGAATGTTGGAGAATCATGGAGATAGGAGAGAGCAGTAAAGATTCATCAAACTAAGAGAAGAAAAACGAAGTCGGCGAACAGTGTGACTATGGAATGCGGAATCAATGGAGAAAGGACGAATAATCCCTCGAAGGAAGGGTAAGTAGAGGAGAGATGAGAATATGTTGATAGAAGGGAGATAGAGAGAGAGAGAGAGAGAGAGGCGGGGGGGGGGGGACAAAGAAAAGAAGTAGAAAAGAACAAATTGAAATTCAATACGTAAATCAGAGGGAGCTAGTATGGATCCTAGAATGAAATGCTGCTGAGAGGGAGAAAAAAAAAAAAAATAAATGGAAAGGAAAATTGATGACAGTTAAGTCCTGAAAAGGTTCCTGTGGGAGAAAAGCAAAAATAAGAAATCAAAATGAGGTTAAAGTGTAGACCTGAGGAGAGAAGACAAGAGAAATAACATGTGGAGAAATGTGTAAATTAAGTAGTGGTCCTGAAAAGGACCGTTGGGTTGTATGGAAGGAAGAAATAAAACAAAAAGAAGAAAGAAGAGAAGAGAACAGAAAAGAATTCTCTTCTTTCTTCTTTTCTTCTCTTAGTTTGATGAATCTTTACTGCTCTCTCCTATCTCCATGATTCTCCAACATTCAACTCCTTCCTCTTCCTCTTCCCTTCTATTTCATCTTTCCCCTTCTAACGATGTCCGAACATCCTACTTGATTCTCACACTATTCTTCCTTACCACTCTCTGTGTTCCTTTCTCTACCGTCTCCACTAGTGCAACTTCAACCTCTAGCCCATTACTGTCTCCCACTCTTCACTTTCTGCCCTCCTCACAACCCCCATATGTCGCTTCCCTCTTCGTTTCTCCTCTTTCTAGGCTCTTCTGCCAAACAGCGATCCGATTAAGGACTACATACACATGGTGTCACCGCAAATCTTTCTTCCTCATTTACTTCACCATGCAAACCTTCAAACAACACATAGGTAATGCTAATGCTAAAAAAATGCTAGTAAAGTCAGTATTCATGTGAATATTTTATTTTTTTGATTTATATCAGTATCTACATTATTAAAAAATTAGTCGTGTATAACATTGTTCTGCTATCTTCTGGTACTCTATTTGCTTTGCAACACATACAATGGTAATCGTGGAGGGTATTTCATGAAGCGTTTTGGTCAGATATTTTTCTGACAAACTGTTACAAGCTACTGAAATTCTTGCATCTGACTGGCTGAGAGCAAATTTGTCCGACAACTTTGTCGGACAAAATGCTTCATGAAATGCCCCCCCTGGTCGTCAGAATCATGCTTGCACCCACATGGCTTTCCATACAATGTATTCATCATTCTAGCAAGAACAAACAAAACCAAACAAAAAAGCAACAACACATTACTACTCTTGTAAAATTGCACACTTCAAAGTTATTCCGTCCATGTTAGTTCCAGGCTGAATGAGGTATCCTGTTTCTGTATGAGTTGTGGAGCTCTGCTTGTATGCTTTGCATGAAATCAGATCCACGGCGCTCACTACACTTGTATATCCATCCTTCTGTTTTGTCTGTTCTTTGTCATTTTTACAGGAGTTAGTAATGTGTTGTTGCTTTTTTGTTTGTTATACCCCCGCCAAACGAAGTTTGAAGGGGGTATATAGGAATCAGCGGACGGTCGGGCGGTCGGGCGGTCGGGCGGTCGGGCGGTCGGTCCGTTGCAAATCTTGCGTCGCGAACTACTTCCTCAGTTTTCAACCGATTCCCATAAAACTTGGCACAGATGTGTGCCTTGGGTTGTAGATGTGCAAGACATATTTTTTGACAGTACCCAAAAGTACGTTGCCATGGTAACGGCATATTATGGGCAAAAATGGGTACAAATCTTGCGTCGCGAACTCCTCCCACAGTTTTTGATCAATTTTTATGAAATTAGGTACAGATGTTCATCTGAATATGTTAATGTGCAAGACACATATTTCCGCAGTGGCAAAAAGTGCGTTGCCATGGTAACGGCATGTTATTGGTAAAATATAGGGCAAAATGCTTCATGGCAAAACTGCTTCATCAGTGTTCTTCCAATTCTCATGGAATTCATATTGAATGTTTGTCTTAGGATATAGGTCAGCATGACACATTTCTTGACAGTGATAAAAAGTATGTTGCCATGGTAACAGCTCACATATTATGAGCCAAAATGATGGAAAATTTTGTGTTGCAAACTACTTCCTCAGTTTTTGCTCAATTTCCATGAAACTTGGTACAGATGTGTGCCTTTGGTTGTAGATGTGCAAGACACATTTTTTTACAGTACCCGAAAGTACGTTGCCATGGTAACGGCATATTAATGGCAGAAAATCAAGGAAAGATCTTGCAGATTTAACTGCTTCATCAGTTTTTTGACCAAAGCTTATGAAATGTGGCACACACCTTGATCTTGGTGGGAAGATGTGGAAGACATATTTTTCGGACGTGTCGGAAGCTGCTTTGCCATGGTAACGGCATATAAATGGCGGAAGATCAAGGAAAGATCTTGCGGATTGAACTACTTCCTCTGTATTCGACTGAAGCTCATGAAATGTGGCACACACATTGGTCTCGGTGGGAAGATGTGCAAGACATTTTTTGGACGTGTCGGAAGCTGCGTTGCCATGGTAACGGCATATCAATGGCGGAAGATCAAGGAAAGATCTTGTGGATTGAACTACTTCCTCAGTTTTTGACAAAAGCTTATGAAATGTGGCACACACAATAGTCTTGGTGGGAAGATGTGCAAGACATATTTTTCGGACGTGTCGGAAGCTGCGTTGCCATGGTAACGGCATTTAAATGGCAGAAGATCAAGGAAAGATCATTCCTTGGGTAAGACTGTCGTCACGGGGCGGGGGTATTAATCACCTTCAGTGATATTTCTAGTTTGTGTTTGTTCTCGGTAGAATGATCAATCTGGAAAGCCATGTGGGGGCAAGCATGATTCTGATGACTAGGATTACCATTGTATGTGTTGCAAAGCAATTTGAGTACCAGAAGATAGCAGAACAATGTCATACATAACCAACATCTTGAATGTAAATACCATTATGAAATCATATAATGATTGATACTGTATCACTTTTCATTTAAATACTGACTTCATTATCATTTCTCTAGCATTATTAATACCAATATCATTACCTCCGCCAAGGGAGGAGGTTATGTTTTCGTTACCGTTGGTTTGTTCGTTAGTTAGTTCGTTAGTTAGTTAGTTTGTTTGTCCGTGTGCAAAATAACTCAAAAAGTAGTTAACGGATTGGGATGAAACTTGCAGGAAAGGTTAAAAATGACACAAGTAACAAACGATTAACATTTGATAATGATCTGAAAATTTTTGGGGACTCTATGAAGGAATTTTTATGTTTTGTCAGGTAGGGTCAATGAACTTGAGAGTTCAGGCTGCGCGTATTTGAGGTTTGCCTGCGCGCACTAAAGTGTGTGCTCTAGTTTCTGAGGGGGTGAGGCGCGCCGTGCAGCTGAAGGCTTATGACGTAACAAAGGCTTCTATATTTGCAAATCTGGCGACTTTTAGCACCGTTGTGTGTACGTATGATATCTCTAAGGAAAAACAAGATCAATGTAGTGGTGAAAATAAGCTTCATGCTTGGCGGAGGTCTGCGCTCTCAGAGTGCTTCTCTAGTTATTAAATGAATTTGGATCCCGGGCACTCACTGTATCCTCCCTTCTGTGTCTCCGTCTTTTTGTTACATTAACGCAGGCAAGGCTACACCCGGTCAGCCAGATGATTGAGGATGCCTCGGCCTTGGTGGATGGTCAGTTGAGGAGAGGCTCAGATCCCCTGGAGGGTCAGCCGGCCAAGGTAATTGTGACCAAGGAATGACCATTGACCCAATGAGGACGGGCTGATTTTGCTACAACACACATTTCCCATAGACACCTGCCCAAGTACATTGTATAATCTGGACTAGTTTTTAACGGGTCAATGTGACTTTCTTGACAGGAGGGATAAGCTCATGTATCCTTTTTCACTCATTCCATCTCAAAATAATGAAAGCAGCTCAGTTCACGAGTATCAGAAACTTGTACACTAGAAATCCTCAGCAGTGGGCCATTGAAAAAAAGAAAGAAAAAAAAAGAAAAAGGAAAGTAGGGGGCTCATTGTAAACTAAACTTGTAAAATCAAACATAAAGTACAAAGCCCAATGAAAGTTCAAGTACAATGGGCATTGAGTTTCTGGATTTGCAGTAAAGAGATAAATAAAGCTGACAGTATGTAAAAGTATCCATATCCATGTAGTTTGATACAAACTGTTTGATCTCATTGGGATTGTAGCGGTTTCCAATATCTCTGTATTTCTACTGTCTGGCTGCCGTCAATTATGCTGTCTGACAACTCAGCATTCTGTCAACATCCACGCGAACTTTCTTTGTGCGCCGACACATGACAGGTACGGTGCGCACTACATTCTCCGCCTTTGTCATCGTGCCGAGGTACGCGTATTTCACATTCCAACAGTAGTCGGATTTTCATAAACACACCTCTTGTTTTGCTGTCACGGAAACAACCTACCAATTAGTGGCGAGCTGTACACCTTCACCAGCCAATCACCACTCTCAAAGCTCCTGTCCGTGACACGTTTTCTCCGATCACGCTGTTTCATTTTTTACGCTTCCTCACTTCACGATTAGCTTTCATCCCGAGAGCACGTTCTAATCGTTGAAGTCACTCACGTCCGCATACCGTACTTCCCACGTCTTCTCGCGCTGACGATACCTCGCGCCGTGGACGGTCATTTCATACGGATTATACTCCATCATACGGAATATCACACTTCCTCGGATTTTACACTTCGCGGCATTCGCTGCTTTTCACATCGCGGCTCGCCCTTTCTTCAGGCTGCACTCTAACCTGGGGATCTTTACATCGTTACATTCAACGCGACCGGCGCCTCGTAAACATCGCTGCATTCAACGCGATTCGCGTCCCGTCACATCGCTGCTTCGGTCCTGCTAGCGAGCTGTCTGTGGTGTGCAGACTCTGCCACAACCAGGGACCGCGCAGTTCTTCTATCCAGCGCTCCAGCGGTGGATCGACTCTACCCTCGCTTGTGCTAGCCGCGGCACTCGGAGGATACTCCACGCTGCCGCTGGATATTTTGTACATATTTATATGGGACACTGTCGTCTTCGGACACCCAAAGTGCATTCGGAGTTAGTCCATATCATTTCATAATATCATTTCGGGAAGTGCAATACCCATTTCAAGGACACTGTTCACCTCTACTGGTGCCCTGGTGCTTTCTACAGTCCATACCCTACTGTCATACGGTCGGCTACCATTCCTGCTGGTGGTGCCTTCAGCTTCAAGTCCCGTTAGCCACTCGGTGAGTAATTGTTAGGTATTTCATCATAGGCCCGTACCATAATACCTACACTGGTGACCCCGACGTGATCTGTATAGGGCCAACTTCACGTCTCATCCTACATCCTTCCCCTTTCGTCCTTCATCCCTCACTTCGACGAATACAATGGCTACCACCAGCCCTCCGGCGGACGTCATAGCGAACCTCACGGCGCAGGTCCTGCTGCTAACAGAGCAGCTGTTCATACTGGTAGCACGCATGGACGAACGACGGTCTCAGCGAACGTCACGCCGTTCGCAACGGAAATACCGTCCTCGTCCTCGTCAGCGGTCCAGATGCGGCAACCGCGGCCATGGAGGCGGGCCGCGCAGCGCGCCGCGGAAGCGAACCCCTTCCCAAATCCGACACGCTGGCAGTGAGTGCTACAAATGTACTTCCATTGGAAGTTTGGCGACGCCGCACAGTGGGCCAGAATGAGCTCAAAGTGCGCCAAAATTATATCCCATAGTTTCTTTTTACCCAAATTTGGTGTCATGGGGTAATTTGGGGCGTAGAATTGATTGAACATAATTTCAAACTCATATGACGTCACTGTAATGCTGATTTTTCATTGCCTACCAAAAATCGGTCTGTAAATGACGCATAAAGCAATGCAAATCTTAGGCTGTTTTATTTTCTTTAAAGATTAATTTGAAAAGGGGTTGATTTATCTTTCCACATTCACTGACACTGCTTATCTACTACCACTGAATACAAGATGCTTACATATTATGTCTCAGAAAGTGTATAAACATTCGGCAATCGAATTCATGCTGCGCTGGAAGTTCCATAATTTACCCACGTACTGCAAAATCATACTGTTGTCCGTGTAAATTAGAAAATAAGTTTATGATGTATGCTGTACTTTTGGGTGAATTTCTTCACTCTATTCTAGCAGGACATAAATGTGTGATATAAAATCATTCTCTCTACTTTATAACCTTAGGTCTCTGCCATATCAATTTATACAGGCGCAACACTCGAAAAACCATTTTGTCTAATTTTACTGGAAAGATAAATTGTGAAGTCAGTAATCAGGAAAATAAAAGTTTATGACTTAACAAATTGTGAAGTCAGTAATCAGGAAAATAAAAGGTTATGACTTAGCAACTAAGAATGAGTCTGCCTTGTATGAAAGTTTACTTGAAAAAGCTATAATAACAGATTTTTTAATGAAAAATCTATCGGAATCACTATCATGTGAAATTATAAATTCATCCCCGTTCCACAAGGATTTTTTTTTTCTCATCAGTCAGTCGTCGGAAGCAAATTTTTTTGCTTCCGGCAAACCACCTAAGTATATGGGATCACAGTCTGATGAATCTGACTTGTGCAAGTCGCCTATCAGGTCAATGTCAGACAGGTCGGGCAAGATCCGATGAGGCAAGATCGTCCGATGAGGATCACGCGAGCAATGTCTGACACTGACCTGACAGTCGGATTCATCAGACTGCGATCCGATACACTTTGGTGAGCAGTCGGATAGCAACAGACTTTTCTTCTAAAGAGTAACCGATGAGAATAGAATATCTGTGTGTAGGTGTATAACGTTCTATCTGCATATATTATGTCAAGAGTGGGATCGAAGTATTTAGGTGTCCATACAGTATGTATCGCAGAGGGAATAGCTTGTTTACAGTAGTGGCTATGACAATATGGACAATATGGCTATGACCTTGGCTATGTGCAGTTATGTACTCTTTTATCTTTGGAAGAGGGGTCTGTTAGGTGCCGGAACTAGCCCTATTCATGTACCGGTATTTCATAACTCTGTTTACCTTGTATTCAGTGTTAATCATGTTTCTTGGACTTTAACGTGCAAAAAAAAAAAAAAAAAAATGATTTAAAATATAATGCCGCCCTCATGCGGCGCCGTATGATAACATAATTCCTAAGCGGCTGCCAGGTCCAAAATAGACGTAATGTGCCGCGGAAAATCAGCTCTAACACAAAAAGTGGCAAAAGGTGGCAGCCAAATCTGGTATCAGCTTAAAGCTGAGACTTCAGAGAATGTGGTGGTTATAGAATTTAGTTGGAAATCGGTGGCAATCTAAACTTTTCATTTGGATATATTAAAAAAGGCAAATATTACCATCTTTTCAAGGATATTTACCAAAAAATATTCATGAAGATTAAGTTTCTTTGCATTTTTACGGCATTCATAACGTTAAATAAACTCTGAGAAATATGTGGGAAAAATTACAGGTTGATATCTCAAAAACTACATGTCGAAATTACTTATTTATTAAAGAGGTTGCAATTTGCTTTGAAACTCTTAAAATGTTGTATTTTGCTACTTCAGGTAGGAAATATATCCCTTTAATGTACATATCTGATTTAGATATTTTAAGGAAATATTCTTCAAAGTATTTCCTCTCAATAGCGCATGTCAAAAATTTAAAAATCCCAAGTGCCCAAAATGACTTTTGGCGCACTTTGGTATCTCTCTGGCCCACTGTGCGCCGCCCGGCAATGCTGCTCACCCTGCTCGCGGCGAAAAAGTCCAATCACTTCCAACACGCCAGGGAAACAGCCCAGCCCCAGTCAGAGATTAGCGGCGACGAGCCCCTCTGGCAGCGACACAACTGGTCGCCGATCTCCCACCCCGGATCGACAACACCGGGCTGTCGAACACGGCACACACTCCTCGACCGTCACCGGAGCTGAAGTCAGCGCCCTCCCTCCTTCACCCCCCAACAAGACGAAGCCCCCGCCTGCACCGCACTCACAGGCGATGAAGCCCCCCGTCGCCACTCTCGGAGAGCGTTCGCCCACACTAGACTTTGGCCCGCGTCGCAATCCCCGACGCAAACGGAACACCACATCCCACGCTCCCGCTCGTCCACACAACTCCCCGCGAGATCCCAAGCATCTCACTCTGGAGATCAACGCCAGGAGCGAGACAGCCACGAGCATCCCGCCCACCATACCGCGGCAGCAGCCTACGTCTGTCCCTGCCAGGAGCCCGGCGAGCACATCGAGCGTCCAGCTCACCACACCGCGGCAGCAGCCTATGCCTGCCCCTGCCAGGACTCCGGCGGATCCACCGAGCGTCCCGCACACCACACCACCGCAGCAGACGACACTGTTGCAGCCTACACCACTCCAGCAGCCAACACGTGCACAACCGCAGCACGAGCTGCCAACACGAACGGCACGCACTGGCGGTAAGCACGTACACTGGCCAGCCCATTACGTACAATACAGATACTTCGACACGTGAAATTCTCAACCCCTACTTCCTTCACATTTCTCACAATCGATCGCTCATCTTTAGTCTTCACTCCATTGACTCCTCCACTAGCGATCTGGAAGGGGGCTAAATGTAGCGGTTTCCAATATCTCTGTATTTCTACTGTCTGGCTGCCGTCAATTATGCTGTCTGACAACTCAGCATTCTGTCAACATCCACGCGAACTTTCTTTGTGCGCCGACACATGACAGGTACGGTGCGCACTACATTCTCCGCCTTTGTCATCGTGCCGAGGTACGCGTATTTCACATTCCAACAGTAGTCGGATTTTCATAAACACACCTCTTGTTTTGCTGTCACGGAAACAACCTACCAATTAGTGGCGAGCTGTACACCTTCACCAGCCAATCACCACTCTCAAAGCTCCTGTCCGTGACACGTTTTCTCCGATCACGCTGTTTCATTTTTTACGCTTCCTCACTTCACGATTAGCTTTCATCCCGAGAGCACGTTCTAATCGTTGAAGTCACTCACGTCCGCATACCGTACTTCCCACGTCTTCTCGCGCTGACGATACCTCGCGCCGTGGACGGTCATTTCATACGGATTATACTCCATCATACGGAATATCACACTTCCTCGGATTTTACACTTCGCGGCATTCGCTGCTTTTCACATCGCGGCTCGCCCTTTCTTCAGGCTGCACTCTAACCTGGGGATCTTTACATCGTTACATTCAACGCGACCGGCGCCTCGTAAACATCGCTGCATTCAACGCGATTCGCGTCCCGTCACATCGCTGCTTCGGTCCTGCTAGCGAGCTGTCTGTGGTGTGCAGACTCTGCCACAACCAGGGACCGCGCAGTTCTTCTATCCAGCGCTCCAGCGGTGGATCGACTCTACCCTCGCTTGTGCTAGCCGCGGCACTCGGAGGATACTCCACGCTGCCGCTGGATATTTTGTACATATTTATATGGGACACTGTCGTCTTCGGACACCCAAAGTGCATTCGGAGTTAGTCCATATCATTTCATAATATCATTTCGGGAAGTGCAATACCCATTTCAAGGACACTGTTCACCTCTACTGGTGCCCTGGTGCTTTCTACAGTCCATACCCTACTGTCATACGGTCGGCTACCATTCCTGCTGGTGGTGCCTTCAGCTTCAAGTCCCGTTAGCCACTCGGTGAGTAATTGTTAGGTATTTCATCATAGGCCCGTACCATAATACCTACAGGATGATGTACATGCTTAGAGAGTTTGATTTTAACCCATCTTTTGTTTTATTTCACTGACGACTGCAGAAGAAAGGTGGGAAGAAAGGAGGAAGTGGTGCAAGAAGCGATGGAGGTGTTCACACTGTTGAACTTCTGACAGGAAAGGTGATTAATTTGTGAAGATATGTATAATTGTGTTATTTCATTATGTATGTATCTTATTTTTTCTGTAACACACTTTGTACTCCTTTGAGTTTTATGCATGGATACACCTAGCAGCAGACGCATTACAGTCAATCCTTTCCGTAATGAAAAAAAAAAAAAAAAAAGGTAGCCTCTACAGATAGGGGGGGGGGGGAGTAATTTTGTAATGGCTGTATATGATAGACGACTGTTAATGCGGGGGCGACTGCAGCTGGAACTTTGCCTCTTGTGGTCTTGTGGTTGCACACTGTACATTACTGTATATGAATGGGAATTATTAAAGAGAAAATTAACCCAAAATTATGTGAATTCTAGCAAATATAAAAATGTTAGAAGAACATATCAGTAAAGTGTGCAGAAATTGAACTGTCCATTCCAAAGTAATGAAACATCTACAAGTTTTGATTCAATGCGGATGCAGCTATCGCTTGAAGAGAAGTAGAATGGTATGTAGGAAACTTGATGTACTATACTTATGTTTGAAGTGATATTAGTGCCACTACCTTCTTAATGAGATCAGTCAAGTGCTTGCTTCCTTCTGCTAGCAAGTGGAAATAATGAGGAGCTCTGCAGGACATAACTGGGATCCACTGAAAATCATGCAAGAAAGACTTTTTTTTTTCACATTTGCATTGAGTTGCAAGAAGAAATCTATCCCCCCCCCCCCCCCCAAAAAAAAAAAAGCCCACACCAACAATAAGCAAGCACACAAACAAACAAACAAAACGTCAGTGCTGTGTAATCTTCATAGTCTTCATGCTTGGCAAATAGTAAGGGTGTATTTTTGTCTCATGAAGTGTTTTTTTCCAACATGATCAGAATGACATCTCAGTGAAGTCGAGCAGCGTGGAGCGAAGTTCAGTTAAAGCTCACATCCTCATCACCGGGGTGATGACCTCCAAGGCTTATGGGATCAGAAGGCGACTGTGAATGACGCAGTGCAGGTGAGCTGGAGATGGCCTTTAACACTTTCACTCCAGTTAGCAGCATGCTGTATGCAGTGGCGGATCAAGAGGGGGGGGGGGGGGTGGGGCGCAACCGGCGCACGCCCCCCCCCCCCTTTATTTTCGTGAAAACAAAAGAAATTAAAAGAAAATAGTGAAATAAAACCTGGAAGTGCCACCAGAAATATTAGTCACGCCCCCCTTTACAGAATTCCTGGATACGCCCCTGTTATGCGTATGTAGTCGATGGGATTTTATTCATGTGGTCCTGAAAGGGTTGAGCATTGTAGCATTTTGGTTTGTGCATTCTCAGGGTATGATCAGGAGCACACTTGGGCACCGTTACATGAAGGTTTTCAGCTGACAATTTGTGGTGACAATTGCAGTAAATTTTTTGTCTTGATTGCTGAGAAGTTCTGATCTCTGACTGTCACTATGGTAATTGTCAGAGACTGACAGGGCTTACAACTTTGTGCCCTAATGTGCTTCAAAGTTAATTCTATTCTCTGCGTGGTCTGGTCACAATGCTTTGATGGAGTAAGACAGGAGACAGAACTGTCCTGGTTTGAAATTGTACTGAACATATTCTTTTAAGCACAATGTGTTTGTATTGTGAGGGACTTGGCAATGCTTTTAATAGACTTAAGTTTGCAGACAATTTATTGCCACCCCCCCTCCATACACACACTCACAAAAAAGGAAAGAGAAAATGGAAAATAACAATGAAAAAGACCTGTGAGTGGTTGATACTTGTGTGATATTTAAAAAGAGAATGATTTCATCACTGAACCTTCTTTTATTTTTGTGTGTGAGAGTTTTGTTGTGAACATCCTTCGTTCTGTGATCACAACTACGTATTTCCTGTTTCTTTATCTGTCTTGTGTTGTCATGTCAATGCATAGAATTCATTACAAAGATACAATTGTACTTCCTTTAAAAAAAAAGTCATTTTTATTTTTTTTTAAATTTTTTTTGTACATCATCATGGTAGTCACACTAATTCTAACGTTTGGTTTACTGCAAGCAATGAAAATGCACTCAATAAAAGTTAATACGCCCTCTACAGGCCGTCAAAGAGGATCTACTCCGCAGCGTCCACGCCCGCTTCGATCTCCTGACCGATGACTTGAGGCAGAATGCCAAAGCCGATGTAGATTCCGAGGAAGGGAGAACAGGTGTGGTTGTTTGGGGGGTCATCCCACAAGACCGACACCCACGAGTCATACAGCCCATGAGTTCGACATTGAAAAGAGGTCCATGAGTCATACAGCTCAAGAGTCATACAGCCCATGAGTTTGACACTCGGTAAAAACAACCCACGAGTTTGACAGATGCAACACAGGGTTTAATGTGTCGGGTCTTGTGGGCCTTGTTTCCTTCTGTTGAACTTGTTGGCTGTATGACTTGTGAGCTGTATAAATCAGGGGCCGTATGACTTGTGAGCTGCATGACTCATGGGCTGTATAACTCTTGGGTGTCAGTCTCATGACGTGCACCCGTTAATTCTCTCACTGTACAATGTATGACTAAGAACAGTTTGGGTTTATTTCCTTTAACAATTTAACCCATTGAAGATGAGTCCCGAGTATACTCAGACAGGTGTCTATGGCAAATGCGTGTTATGGAAAATCAGCCCATCCTCAGCGGGTTAATATGGGCCAGTTTATACTACTGTTAGTAAATATGAAGATGAAGAAATAAATGCTGACCCCTCTCCCTCATCCCACCTCCCACACACATACACATTTACATGAAATCATAATGAACTATTTAATGAAAAGCAAGGAAGAAGAAGAAAGGAAAGATGAGTATGTTATTAAAGGAATTCGTCCTCAGGGATCATGAAAAGTACAATTTCACTTCAAGGAGCATGACATTACCAAATTATGCGTCGTTTTCTAATTACATGTATCCTCATGCATGTTACTCCCAGTTCAGGTGAACAAAAGTTTATATGACAACTATAGGCCAGTTAAAAGTTAGCCTGAAAAGAGAGAATGAAATGTTGCAAGCAGAACAACTTACTATATACATGTAGCTTGTACATAGAATCTTGATATTTCCAGGTTTTTTGTATTTGTTGTTATTTTTTTCTCTACAATTGTGCCCGTCTTGAGACCAAATATATCTGAGTAGTTGTTATGTTATTAAAGACATCCAGCCAAGTGTAACTTGTTTTACTCTTGGGTGATAGAAAGAATTGAATTTTCTTCAGTTTTTATTTACACACAATTATTGGAAATTTGTAAAGCAATGACAGTGTCAATTTACTCATTTTCATGTATTCATATTGATTGTCAAAGAACTAATAGAAAAAAAAAGTAAAATTTAATGTTTTGGTCATTCCTTTTTTTTTTTCTTCTAATTTTGATAAAATTTCTATTATTGTGATTGAAAAACTTGAATCTTATTAGACTAACTTGTTGTGTAAGGTTAACTTGTGATCACAATGTATTTTGGTAGTGAGACATGAATTTTCATTAAGAGATACATGTATCTGTCTTTCATTGCCATTTTTTTCCCCTTCACTCTAGCACCCCCTGCAATGATTGTGACACCCCGGCGTGTGTATGCTAGACTCCCAAACAGCCCCATCATTGTCTCAGACTATGCATTTGCTGAGGAGGAAGCTGGGGAAGTGGCAGAGCGACTGTCAGAACTGCTGGACATCAAGGTTAACCCGGAAGAGCTGGACTTGGAAGCAGAGTCATTGCCGGGTAATTATTGTCTTGCAGTCCATAAGTGACTCGCCACAACAAAAGGATCCGAAAATCGGGGGAGGTTGATTTTCTGAAAATGACATGATATTATTTCCTTACTCTTCCACTTAACTTGATTGATAAGAGTACTCAGTCATGGAGATATCACTGATTTCATGAGAGCATGTAGAGTGGTCTAAGAGGTCAGCGTTTCACGAAAACCGCCTTCAAAGTTTTCCTTCCAATGCAATCATGATCAAGGGGAGGTGCAGACAGTTTCACCTCTTGACAATAGAAGGTATGATCATAGCAACCTCCGCGTTGTTTATTCAAGCTTAATGCCAGCGGTCTATGAATGACCAATCAGTAACCAGGATGCCATGCACCGACCAATAAGATCACTCCCTTGTTGCTCGGGGCGGAGTCTATCAGTGGGCCTAAATCCAAATCTTTAGACACGTTTCTATTCCGTATTTTGTTGAGGGCAAGTCCCAAGTATACACGGGTAGGTGTCTATGTGAAATGCGTGTTGTAGCAAGATCAGTCTGTCCTCAATGGGTTAATAATGCGGCAGTAAAGTCAAAATATGCTAAAGGTGTAGAAGAACAAGATGATCAAAATTCTTGTATCATTCAGGATCACAGAGACGGACGGCCGTAATCTGGCAGAACTGCGTATCTCCTTTAACACATTACGCCAGAAATCGGGTTTAAAGATTCAATGTTACACCTTTCTAAACTGAGATACGATGAGTTGCATTTGTCCTCTTTTCTCGGTCATTATTGGTCTAAAGAATTTATTTCCAGCAAAAAAATGACAATTTGACCTTTTTAAGTAGTAAAAATTACCAATTTAAAAAACTTACGCAGTTCTGCCAGATTAATCGTCGCCAAATTTTTGCGATCGTAATCTGGCAGAACTGCGTATCTCTGGTCACGTGCCCGGGTTGATCAGCCAGAACTGCGTAAGTTTTTGGCCATGCGGGGGGTTTTTCAGGCAGAACTGCGTATCTCTAGGAGATACGCAGTTCTGCCTGATAAGCACGTGTTTCATCAGGCAGAACTACGTATCTCTTTTCGTCGTCAACCACGTGCTTATCAGCCAGAACTGCGTATCTCCTAGAGATACGCAGTTCTGGCTGATAAACACGTGGTTTATCAACCAGAACTATGTATCTCGGTCTATTTTCTGCGGGTTACCTATCGTATTTTACCATCCACCCTCTTACTATTCAGCGGATGCAGTGTCAAAACAATGAATATTTTAGATTGAGTACAATTTTCTTGAAATATTTGTATTGTATAAAGTCATCATTATTGATTCACATTTAATTTCATTTTATCCATTCATTTGTATGAGGAAAATAACTTGCTTTCCCCAAATGTTGTCAGTCTGTGTTCATGTTTCAGTATTATTTAGCGGCACAAGAAGTACTGCTACATCAAAAGCCTGGCTGCTGCTTGGTTTATTGTCGATCTCGTGAAGCATTGCATTTGGATTAAGAATAATATTAGACTAGATTCAGGATGTTAAGCTATATTGTTCATCAAGACTACAGGAACTACACTGTAGACCGTCTAGACCGTAGTTTATTCAGGCCTAACGATACACTAGACATCTTGAGAGTAGTAGAGCGCTACGTAGGAATCTGCATACGATAGGCCTACTGATCTCATCATTATCCTAGTATTCCTACTCTATGCCCAAAGTAAGAGTAAGCCTAGACCCTTTTGGCTGAAGGCCTAAACTCTATTTAAACTAAAGAATACTAGGAGCTAGGCCTGACTAAAAGTTTATTTACAGCTTTATTAGAAAATGAAAAAAATAGACCCTAGTTCTCATTTGTGTCGACTCCTACTGTAGGCCTTATTGTCGCTACAGTACTAACGTTAGGGTAGTGTTCTAACCGTTACTATCTACGCAGGCCTATTAAAAACGTACGAGAACTCTCGAACTCTGTCTACTCGATTGTCTAGGTCTATGTAACATCCAGACGTCTATTTTGGGGCGTCATTATAACAGACTAGTAGATCAATGAAAATTAGTTTCTAGACTGTCTAGTCTAGACTCTAGATCTAACGCTAGACTCTATATCCAGGTAGGGGCTAAATCTAGTGTTACAGCTAGACTGTTTATTGGGGATCTAGGCCTAGAAGGTACTAATGTTATAGTAGATCTAAGAACAACGTAAAGCCTAACCTGCCTATCTATAATGACTAACGGTAAGTGTATAAAGTCTATAGCCTATAATGTCTAGTAGTAGTACTAGTAGTAATGTATAGTATAGAACACAGATCTAAATCTAAGTTTCAGATCTATTTCTAGGGCTAAATGTTTATAATTTAGCGTTTAACCTGTAGATTCTAGATTCTTCATATTACAGACTTCAAGAATGTCTGGCCGAATCAAATCTAGAAAAATAGAAAACTGAGTAAAGACAGAATAACCGGCGATTCAGCCTAAGTTAAGTAACGGTAGGCCCCAGTAGTCTACTAGTAGTATGCCCCTACTGCACAACTGTAATGGGAGTACCGGTACGGTACCGGTATTAAAAAGTAAACTGTAATTCAAGTGTTAGTATTGGTCAATTTCTGACGTCTGTAGGATTGGATCGAAAATGCCATCGATCGTTACGGACGGTATCCTAGATATTCATTAAACTTCTCGAGGTTAATCCCATAGATCCAAGCCCACTAACCGCTTATTACAATGAAAAATAAAATAAGAAGCTATGGTCAATGGATTACAGATATTGTTGTTCGCGTGACCTACGCTACCGCACAGTACATTGATTTCACGTACAACAATGGACAAGTGCTGCAGCAGTACTAAGTAGGCCTAAAGTTGACTGGAGCGTGATGTCAGACAAGATGCAAACTATAACGTTTGTTAGATCTAGAAATGCTCTAGGCTTAAAAAACACTAGATTGTAGCAAAACTTAATAGTAAGGCATACCGCATATTGACCTGTTTTGAAGCCTGCCAGTCTATGAAGGGAAAGAAAGTGGCAATTTCCCCCAAGAGTGACGAGGGTTATTGCTTTAGCGTGACTGTCGTCGTGTACAATACACGTAGCCGTACGACGTGTCTAGCTAGCTAGCTAGGCACTGCTAGCCTGAACGCGCAGCGCGTTCGTCACTACCAAGGTCGCGCACGCGCGTGTTCAGATATACCATGTCCGTGCGGGATGCAGGAACACCTTGGTCCAAGCGTTGTCGTAAGTCGACTTACGCAGTTCTGCCTGATTAACATCGGAAAATTCATTTCGAATCTCGACTTACGCAGTTCTGCCAGATTAATCGCCCTCTCTCCTCAGGAATTTTGCCAAAATCACTTTCTTAAAATAACTTTCTGTACCGATTCACAACTTATTTTTTGGCCCACTTGAAAGAGCATGAGAAAAAACACACAAAACACTCAAAACCTGAAAATCGACCAAAATCGACTTAGGGAGTTCTGCCAGATTACGGCCGCGGACTAAATGAAGCATAATACGTACGACAGTTGAGTTACCATGGTTATTTGAAAACTGAAATTGCAGTATCATCTCTCTTGTCAGTTAACTTCATTTTCTCTCTCTCCCTGAATTCTTATCACAAAAAATGATAATTAATGAATAGATTAAAAAAAGAAAAATATGCCCCCCCCCAAAAAAAAAGATAAATAAATAAATAAAAGAAAATAACTCAAAGTGCTTATCACATGGTACATATATCAGGTTTCCTGCGGTCATAGAAAATCTGGAGAAGTCACAGAATTTTGAAAATGTTCTTTCCATTCCCATAAAGGTCTTGGAAATTTTTCGGCTTGTATACTTTTTGCCTTTTAGTGATCTTCTTTTTTGCAATGTTATTTTGTTTTTAAAAGAAAACATTTCATTGAATATTATGGGATTAATTCGTCCGCTAACACTAACCACTTAGGTTGTCCTGAAGTTACTATCTGAAGAAGGCTTCTGGATTTGTAACATTGTACATGGAAAAGGCAAGAGAATGTCATGGAATTAATTTTTGTAAACGTTGCAGGAACCCTGTAGTAAGTTTCTGGTCCAAAGTTTACCGGTGCAAATATTTCACTACGCGATGTTAGCTTTAGTAAATGTCAAATAAATGCAAATCTTTGTGACTTTTTTTTTTTTAATTCGCAAATTGGATACAGGACTCCCAAGGAATGCAGATCACACACGTTTTCTCTTGAATTTCCTGTTTCATTCGGCATATCTCCTTTCTTTTGTTCCTTCCAACAGACCCAAGTCTTCTACAGCCAGTCACCCAGTCTATGCATGACATCAACGATCCCGCAGAGAGCGGGAAGTCTGCCAAATCAGTGCAGTATATGGGTAAGATATCTTCATTCTTCAACAATACCTGAACGATGGGTTTACAGATGTTATACCTATGTGGGGGCACATAGTAGATAAGACTCCCTGCTCCCAATCCGAGGACCTGAGTTTGATTCCTGCCCAGTGCTTGTCCTCAGACAAGATGCTTTCACCCCCAATGTTTCTCTCAACCCAGGTGTATAAGCTTTAAAGGGGATGGCTAGTAACTGATCAGTGGGAATGCTGGAGGATGATGGTTCCAATCCTTGTGGGATTCATTTAAGAGTACATTATATATCTATTGTTCCGTGAAAATGATTTGCTTCAGAATGGTCTCATATTCAAGTAATGTGCAGGTTAATGTTTCCAGGTTAGCGTGCCTGGTCAGTGACGGGGCATTAATCTGCACATTACTTGAATGTGAGATCGTTCTGAAGCAAATAATTTTCACACAACGGTAGATATGTAATGTACTCTTAAATGAATCCCACACGGATTGGAACAATCATCCCTCAGCATTCCCACTGATTCCCACTGATCGGTTACTAGCCATCCCCTTTAAAATGAATACTTGGCAAAGATAGAGCATACGTATAATGCCAGGGACCTCTGGTAGAGCACTGACAACACTGGAGAGGCTACCCTGGATGAAAAAGAACTTATTTCAGTAGTAGTATTACATGTATTCTCATAATGCATGTTGGTTGATAAATAGCTACATTTGTTCGTTTTTTATCTTAGTATAGATTTTGGCTCTTTCCATTTCCTCTTCCACTTACCAGATATTATCCGGGGATTTTGGTTTGTCCATGCATTAGTTTTCTTTCCTTCTTGATCTCTGTTAAAGGGGATGGCTGGTAACTGATCAGTGGGAATCAGTGGGAATGCTGGGAGATGATTGTTCCAATCCTTGTGGGATTCATTTGAGAGTACATTCAATTGTTGTGTGAAAATTATTTCCTTCAGAATGGTCTCATATTCAAGTAATGTGCAGTTTAATGTTTTCAGGTTAGCGTGCCTGTTCAGTGACGCGGCATTAAACTGCTCATTACTTGAATATGAGACCGTTCTGAAGCAAGTAATTTTCACACAATAGATATATAATGTACTCTTAAATGAATCCCACAAAAACTGGAACAATCATCCCCAAACATTCCCACTGATTCCCACTGATCAGTTACTGGCCATCCCCTGTAAACCATTGAGGACGAGTCCCGAGTATCCTGGGGCAGGTGTCTGTGGGAGATGTGTGTTGTAGCCAAATCAGTCTGTCCTCAGCGAGTTAATACATGTATGTTGAAGTGTGCGAGTGTGTGTGTCTGTATGGAGACCGAAGTTGCATGCATTGTTACTCTAGTGTATATCAACATTTCTGCGTGTTTTTAAATTAGCAATGCAACTGTGATTAGCCAAATTTGCAAAAATTAAACCCTTGCAAAAATAACCACTTATACAGTATACACTTTTCTTTACTGCTTGATAGGAGATATTAAAGGCATACTTTACCATATGCAGATGAAACAAAAACCTAACATTACTGCAGTAAAATAGTTCTTAAATGTGAGTTAAGGATAGAAACAGCCAATATAACAATTTGAATCTGTAAATTTAATGTTAAGCACAGCTGTATTGTAAAAAATACAAAATGTGAACAATGAATATGATAAAAATGTTTCCAGACTAAACAGTTGACAGTTAATTTTTATTGAGAAATATACAGATATCTCCTGGTATGTTTTAGGCTTTATCGCGACAATTCGAAATGATAGGATGTTTTGTGTACAACAGAACCACACAATATGCATTGCATGCCCTATCTTGAAAATGTTTAGAATCACTGTTCCCAAAGATAAACAGGACCTTAGAGGGGATGGCTAGTAACCGATCAGTGGGAATCAGTGGGAATGCTGAGGGATCATTGTTCCAATCTTTATGGGATTCATTTAAGAGTACATTATGTATCTACTGTTATGTGAAAATTATTTGCTTCAGAACGGTCTCATATTCAAGTAATGTGCAGATTAATGCCCCGTCACTGACCAGGCACGCTAACCTGGAAACACTAAACTGCACATTACTTGAATATGAGACCGTTCTGAAGCAAATAATTTTCACACAACAATAGATATATAATGTACTCTTAAATGAATCCTACAAGGATTGGAACAATCATCCTCCAGCATTCCCACTGATTCCCACTGATCAGTTACCAGCCATCCCCTTTAAAGTTTCATATTTGTTTTGCACATTGGAACATTGAAGTTAGATGTAGTGCAATCAATGAAATTGACAATGAAAAAAAAAATGGTGGTGGGGAATGGAATTTTTTTTTGTGTGTCCATTCTTGTTTCCCATCAGTGCAAATGTATGAGGGACTTGCAGTATGTTGACACCCCCTCTTTCTTTTTACATTCACTACTCTCCCCTCAGGTGTGGCTGCAGTAGTTGGAGCAGCTGGGGCAGTTCTGGCCGCAGCGATGTCTTACCTAGCCCTGAGCCACGACTAGTGTCACCCGGATACTGGTATGGGATGCAGTCATCCAGCTTCCTTCGTTTGTCCAAGAAATGAGGGGGATCATGCCCGTGTGGGATGCATTCCCATCGATCTTTGGACGCCCTGTGGCGGAGTTGGATTCCACTCTGTCCCTTCGTGCTTTTCTGTGGCAGACATGCAGAACAAAAGGAGATCAGGTTGGAATATTTGGCGAGATAAAGTCTTGTCCTCCAACCGAGAGACTCCAAATTGCCATCATCCTGAGACAGGAAAGTGGGTGAAGGGAATGCTTTGAAAGCCTTGTGATTTGAACTGTGATTAGAGACAGGAAAGTGGGGGAAGGGAATGCTTTGAAAGCCTTGTGATTTGAACTGTGACACTTGCAGAGACAACCTCACAAAGTATCTTGCTTCTTTCTTGATGCAGTAATCTTAATGAGTATTATGTCATTTCATTGCCAGATTTTTTTTTTTTTTTTTCACTGGGATACATGTGAACTTTGTTGCTTGTTATTGTAAGCATAAATTCCAAAGATTCAATTATATGATATTATTTTAATTCTTATTGCACTCTAAGCATGTACAATTTTTAACCCTATAAAGCCCAAGCTATTTTGACCCCTTCCAGGCCCAAGGGGGGCACATTGTGCCCCCTGCTATATAACTTCTTTATTATATGATGTATGACCATCATATTTGGCACATGGGTAGAGCAACTCATACTCTACATGACCCAACATTTGAAATTTCCCAAGGTCATCCACAGAGGATGCTATTTACCAAAATATACAGAAATACTTTGGAAATATGCTAAAATAATGTTGTTTTTTTAATTTCTTTATCCCCAGTATACAGTATATGTTTTTATATCATATTAATCATTTTCATATTTACCAAAAAGGAAAAGCAAGTCAACCTTCACTATTTGTTACGGTTGAAATTTCTCAAGGTCAACATGTGGGGGCGCTACTGGTTGCAATATAAAGAAATGTACGAAACCTATGATGTATTGCTTGGAATGGGTACATATATTGGTATCACATTTCATATTACAAAATATTGAAATTTTGAGTTTGCAGATTGATAATATGATAAAAAAATGATATTACAGGCAAAGCTTGTGTGAAGATAACACAAAATAAAAGGGTGGTCTTTGGAAAATGCTGTATTTTCGATTATTTCTATTATATCTATTGTTTGATGCCTATGTCATATAAAAAATAAAGGAAATAATACGAAGACCATTTCAGGGTAATTCACAACCATAATTACTTCATATTTTGGTCCTTCAGCAAATTACAGCCAAGAAAACCCCCATTTCATCCATTATTATATTGTTAAGTGAAATTGGAACAGAAAATCATTCAAAATCTGACTGACATGGTTGTCAGTTTACGGTTGCCATGGCAACCAGCAATATCGGACATAGCTAAATTATATATCAAAATGTTTGCAATAAGATTTTAGGAAAAGTCACCAAATTTGGTCGAAATTGAGTAAAGGGTGTAGGAGTGGAAAATGAAAATATGGTAGTGGGGGGAACAATGTGCCCCCCCCCCCCCCTTGGGCTTTATAGGGTTAAAAGTAAAAACTCTTTTTCAGAAAACAATTGAAACTCAGCAAGATATTAACATATTTTATGAAATTCATATGAAATATTGAATGTTAGCTGAAAACAAACAAAACAAACAAACACACACAATCCTGATGAACACTTTCCTCCCACAATTCTCCAAGAGCCTTCAATGCTCCCGAATGAGACTGCCTGTTGACAAAAAAACCACAGTTTCTGGTTGGTAATGCGCTCGTTCGAAAACAGTCTTTTAAGTTTTAATATTGTTTTCCCTTGCTGCATTGAACTGCATGTGTTATTGAACATTGCAAAATATTGATTGGACAGGAGATGTGAATAGAATGTGTGCTGATGGGCTTGCAAACTCTATTGTTACACACTGCAAGGGCACCTGAATGAGGTTGGTGACAGACAAAATCCAGGGAGCCCAGTCTCGATTACTACATACGTCGTCATACAAATTTTACATCAAAACAAGTGCACTACTATTGTGGAAAAAGGTTAATCAGACAAATATGGAAATGTGATACAGAAAAAGAATAAGTATTTATAGGAAAAACTCTAATCTTTCGATCAAAGTCATTTTTCTGATCAGCATAACAAATAAACATGAATTTAGGCCATGAATGCAGATGCTCTTGTCCACATTCTTGGCACCGTGTATACCAGGTTTCTGTTTTTCTAAGAGTTATGCATCAAAGAGCTTTTTTTTTGAAATGCTGTCCCGTGGTCATGAAATCCCACAGCGACTTTATGTTATGTTGTACACGTAGTACTTCAATTTTCCAAGTCACTAGTCAACCAAGATGGACCAGGGCATTGCATTATGTTGCAAGATTTAACCTGTGACGAACAAAAGTATTTATGTCCTTTTACTTCCGCGTGACATGCCGTCTGAAATGGACGAAAATTTTAACTGTTGCAGTCTTCCATGGTCGACTCTCCCTGATCTGGTCTTTAGACTGCAGTGTAAGAAAATAAAGGTTCCTTTGCCAGACCTTCTAGTCAGGCCATCAAGGATGCTAATCTGTACATCAGTGGCATACCAAAACACTACACACAGTGTGATTCGGACAACTTGTTCACATATTATGGCCGCATCATTTTTTCCCGCCTCTTTCTGGACCATGCGTGTGGATGCCCCCATGGTGTTGGATTTGTTTGTTTCGACAGGCGCTCAGAGGCCGAGAAGGCCATCAAAGGCCTGAATGGAACCGTCCACATGGAGGGAAGGACCTGCTAGTTTTGAAATTGCCAGCAATCCTGGACAGCACTCCCATAGGTGTTTACAGCAGATGCCCATTACGTATCTCCCCTACGCTTTCCCCTCGGCGGGTTTGAGAAACTTCAACGGCGGGAACACAAAACTTCATAGGACCAATGAGACACATGGCTTACTGCTTCCGGTGGCAGCAAATGGGTACCAAGGGCTGCAGGGCTTCATTGGTAAACTTTTGCCAAAGAACTTCCATGTTCAACTGACCGACCGGCACAGATGTCATCTCCCACATGAAGCTACAAGCCATAACAAAAAACGGGCAGGAATGGGGCATCTTTGTGTACAACCATCCAGCTGACTACGAGGATGGTCTGCTGTGGCAGTTATTTGGGCCATACGGCGCTGTCACCAATATTAAAGTTGTCTGAGAACAGCCAAACCAGAGGTGCAAAAGTTTTGGATTTATCAACAAAATATATTCATTATATATTCAGAATAGATTTATTCTTTTCGTATTCATCCATTATGATAACCCTTCCTCTGTCAGAGAAGTTACAACTTTTCTTTTTCTTTTCCTCCATGGCCATAACTCACAGATGTGTGGTGGATGGAGAGGTCAATCAGTGATGATTCAATACTTTCCTGTGTTCAAAAAAGAAATGACCTTTTAACATGCAAATCTCCATAAACACTTCCTCGCAGTAAGCATGAATCTTAGTATGGACGATTCTTCTTGTGGGCGTATCTAATGTCTGAAAAAAAAAATTATTTGAATAATATATGTCACATGTTTGCACATAATCATTTAACCATGCACTCCAGGTCTAAAGTGATGTTGAAGGTGTCATGAAAAGGTACAAGTACTATGTAAATCCATCACTTCATCGGAGAAGAATACTTGTGAGAAATAATTAAAAAGAGAATAATACCAAATAGATAAATAATTAAAAAATTATGACTGAGTATCTCTATATTTGCATGTAAATTCACAGTATGAACTTGTTACATTAAGAGCTTGTCTCGCCCTATGCTCTTCATCACTTCATCTGAGATGGACACTTGTGAAAAATGCTTTAAAAAAACCAAGATGAATAATACAACATTATAGACTGAACATCTCTATAATTACATGTCAACTCGCAGTATGAACTTGTTACATTGAGAGCTTGTCTCGCCTTCTGCTCTTCATGTTGCTTTGCCAGGATTTGCAAATGTTTCATATAAAAGCACAAGTTCTCTGCAGAAGTAATAGTCCTTTGTGGGTATTTTAGGCATGGATGTTTCCTATCCCGTATCTACTGTGGTTACAATGACTTCAGGAGGGGATTCCAGTAGTTTTCTCTGTAGTTTTCTGCAAGGTATCTCTTGCTTCTCCTGCATGTCCCTTATATTCTTCTTATCCATGATATGACTTACAGCCACACTCTTGATATCTGTGATGCAATTGTCGCACAGACTCTGTCGGGTATGCCTTTGCATTGTTGTTCACTGGTAAGGTGAAAGGTGGGCTCCTTGGGTTTCTTCTTCTTTTTCTGTCCTTGCATCAGGGCGTCCTGCCGTACCTCCAACTGGGCCCATAAACCTTCCTTGCCTCCTGATTAACAGCAACCCGGGTGTCCACAGGAACCTTCGCATGGGCTTCTGCCTCGGCCTCCCCGTGGGCCTCGGCCAGGGTCGATGTTCGACTTGCTGCATTTCTGACAGGGCTGATTGCTAGGAAAAGAAAGGAAAAACAGTGAGGTGATTACCACTGAAGTTTTAAACATAAATTTAAGCTTAGATTTAGGGGAACAAAAACAAGCAAAACGAAGCATGATATCTAAACTTGTAAGAAAATGATGGAGGAATTTTTTTTTTTTTTCAGCAAAAAGCTATAAAGCATGTGCTTTTACCTTGGCATGTCCCCTTTCGTCTGCCAGGCCTGCCCCTGCTTGGGCCTTCATCAGCTGATGGGAGTTGAAGACTTCCAGCTGACTGCAAGGATGGTCTGCTTTGGCAGTTATTCGGGTCATACGTGTATGGCACTTTCAGCAATGCTAAAGTTGTCTGTGACCAGCCAAACCAGAGGTGCAAAAGCTATGGATTTGTCAATATGCTTACCTATACGACAAAGCACTGAGTGCCATCCAGGCCCTGAACGGATACAAGCTTAATGGAAAGCATACTCTTCAAGTTAGTTTCAAAAGCAACATGCAAAAGTCATACTATAGATTGTGATCAACGGAAGGAAGATGTTGGTCATGTGAAGGAAAGAGCCTGCAACAACTTGGGCATTGTGAGGGACGTTGAACAAGCTGCAAGGATTTTTTTTAATCCTGGAGAGTGAAATCTTCTGAGCTTTTTACAGTACAGTATTTGACGATAGAGTTTTAAAGTCAGTTCTCAGAATACCGATTTACATCTGTTTAAGCAGTGTTGTAACTCACAGACTTACAACAGAAGTTACAACAGAAGTTACAATAGAGATAAAACGGTGTTCAGAATACCACCCCAGGAAAGCATGTAACGCGCATAACTATGACAAAACACCAAGTTGAAAACTCTGTCATGCAGCGCCATCTACATTTACGTTTGACATTTTCCCCCCATTTTTTCATCACCATAGTTTACTTTCAAGAAGTAGGCAAGAAAGAAATGAAAAATATTAGTGACATGTCGACTTACCAGTCTTGAGAATATGATTTCTCTCTTCGGAAACATGTCCTTTCATTTCCTTTGACATGTTATTCCATTTTTTTCCCACTCTCCTATAAAGAATGTTCCTTATTCCTAATCACCATTTAGAACAGCATCATCTGAGTTCTCACATATTTTAGACATACAGTGTATAAGATTACAAGTGCCTGATCAGTAAAAGCCCACATCTGCCACTGGTATATGGACAGTCAAGTCTGTTTGCCCTGCAACTACACTGCCTGTTGCTGACAGCCTGTCTTACAGTTACACCAGACTTCGTTCAGGAGTTCCTAAAGGTCATCATTATCATTCAGAAGGCGTATGGGTTCAAAACAGTCATGGGGGATGAGTACAGGTACAAGGTGCTTCCCTTTACCTGACTGGTATGTGATTTTCATGTTCTTTACGATCTTTTGTTCGGAAGGGTTCAGGTCTTCAATGTTTGCATTGATCTATGTACCATTTTCCGTTTCCTCCCATTCTTTTCTGCTCAAACGACATGGCTCCCCATGACTCCTGGCATTGTAAAGAGTAAGGCATGCGACAATCAAGTTCCTCAGCTCTTTGAATCCTTTACCTTCAGCTGCATCATTGCACTTCGTGGTAGTGATTTCCTCCAGTTTGGTGAGGGTGTGATTTCTTACAAGAGCAATATCATTCTCAGGGGAAGAAGGTTTGGTTTCTTAAGTTTCTCCTTCTGAATCTTGTTTGTTGCATACACGGCATCACCAAACACAAAATCATGGTTGACTTCCAGAACTTCTACAAACTTATCCAGACCAGCTGCTTTGCTATCCCTGTCCTCAATGAGATAGGTCCCCTTCATAATATTGCATGCACTTTTGATCAAGTAATAGAGGGCAGTTTTTAGACCATACTTCAGGTCATCTCCTGGAAGGTTTCCTTTTGATTTTTGGCAATAGGTTCTCACAGCATCTTCCAGATGTTTGAAATTGCCCCTGGAAAACATGTCAACTGCGCATCCTACCGATTCAACAAATGCACCTAACTCTTGCTTTGTGTTTTGGAAATGGACGTATACAAAATTAATGTGCTAGCCGCCTCATGGCTGCCATGACACTTTTTTGAACTTCTGATTTCTTATCAAACTTCCGCTTTTCTTTGTGCCACAATCTCCTCCCAACAGTAAGGATCATACTGTCTGTATGGCAAATGTTGCTAATATCATCATCATTGAATAAACACAAGATGTTATGGAAGAATGATGGATCTTCTGCTTCATCTTCTTGCTTCAGAACATCGCAGGCTCTGGTAGAGGACTCATTCTCACAATGTTTCCTATGCCTACCAAGGTATCGACTACTGTAGAACCCCATACAATTACCACACGTAACGAGTTTACTCTTTGCCCGTGATCTGCGCTCTTGGTGAAAGCTTGGGTCGGTGTCCCCAGCAGTCATTTTATTTGCCTTGTAAATTCCTTCCTTTTTGAATCTACTGAACTGTTCTAATCGCTCCTTTCTTGGTGCCTGCAGTGCTTTCTTCACTTCATCCCTATCACCATGCTTTATTCAGGGTTCATACGGGTCATGGAAAACCTGGAAAGTCATGGAATTTGGCCTAGTCTTTTTCCAGGCCTTGAAAGTCATGAAAAACTTGATATTTTCATCAAAAGGTCATGGAAAGTCATGGAATTGTAAAAATTATAGAAGTTTATCTGTTGTTTGTGTGAGATGTACGTGTATATGTATTCCCTTTGCTTCACTTTGATTTGAGATCAAATTTTCAGTTTAATGTCTTAAAAAAAGAATTGTGTAAAAGTCATGGAAAGGTCATGGAATTCTGGCTAAAATGGTCATGGAAAGTCATGGAATTCAATTCATGAGAAAGAGTATGAACCCTGTTATTGTTATGTGACGGGAAAGCTTCGCTGGGTAATTCTTGTTACAAAATGGGCATATTCGCTTCAAGCTGGGCACTCTCTCTCCAAAATGCACACTTTGTTTTGGACTTGTTTCTGTGCCTTTATTCAGATCCAAGTTTACTGTTTTCCAGGTGTAATAGTTGCTTTGTGGTCTGTACTCCTCTTTCTTTCCGTTTGGTACGGCTGATGATCTATCCCATCATCTGATGGCACAAAGTCAGGATCATCTGAATCGTCTTCAGGAGACGGAAGATCACTAAAATCTGCATCAGAGGAATATTCATCAGATAGGTTTTCTGCCTTACGCTTTTTACTTGCTTTACGTTTTTTACAAACACGCTTCATTTCCACTGCAGTATTTCTACCTGGAACATGGCCAACCACAGTGTCAACTTGTGAAGTTGCAAGAGACACAGCAGTAATACCTGTCGCAGATTCAGACGAAGGCAATTCATCATCACGTAGGTTGCGATCATTATGTTGTTCAGGTATTGGCAATTTTTGGTTTTGTGAAATGACCATATGATTCCTACAGTGCGGCAGCATTTCAGACTGAAATTCATCTTCCGATCCTGCAAGTGAGCTTGGTACAAAATCATCTTCCAAATGTTCTTGGACTTTGTCATCTTCTTGGTTTGGTTGCTGTCCTGTTGATCCTGCAAGTGAGCATGATACATGTTCATCTTCCAAATGTTCTTGAACTTTGTCATCTTCTTGCAACCTGTAGGTCTTGCCACGCAGTTTCATGATTTATTTATTTTTTTCTTGTTGCAACGTGCATATTTTGAGACCAAATTTATGACGTTCTCGCGTGCGTTCATGAAGTTAAGTGACTCTAAATACATGCGTGTCAACCTGAAAATCGCTGAATTTTGTGATTTTGTGTAAAAGGCCAATGCAATTTTTCAAGAGTAACCAGTATCTTCTATACATTTATTTACATTTAATCACCATTTATGTAAATGATCTTCTGTATTATAACATTAAACATAAATTAATTATCATAGGCCTCTGTCATTAATCACAAAGCAATGTGTACCATTGCACTGCATATGATTTACAATGAAAGTAAAGCTTTAGTTGGAAAATGTTCTCACCACTGAGAAAGGCAGTGACCCTCATCCAGTGCCAGGAAGGAATTTTCAGTCCGGTTATCCTTCACCCAATCTCACCAGACACTGGATGTTATTGTCTCGGGGCTAGAGTATATGAGGCAAAAGTGCCCTGTCTCCATTCCCGCTGATTTACAATGAAAGTAAAGCTTTAGTTGAAAAATGTTCTCACCACTGAGAAAGGCAGTGACCCTCATCCAGTGCCAGGAAGGGTTATCTCAGTCCGGTGATCCTTCACCCAATCTCACCAGACACTAGATGTTATTGTCTCGGGGCTAGAGTATATGAGGCAAAAGTGCCCTGTCTCCATTCCCGCTGATTTACAATGAAAGTAAAGCTTTAGTTGGAAAATGTTCTCACCACTGAGAAAGGCATTGACCCTCATCCAGTGCCAGGAAGGAATTTTCAGTCCGGTGATCCTTCACCCAATCTCACCTGACACTAGATGTTATCGTCTCGGGGCTAGAGTATATGAGGCAAAAGTGCCCTGTCTCCATTCCCGCTGATTTACAATGAAAGTAAAGCTTTAGTTGGAAAATGTTCTCACCACTGAGAAAGGCAGTGACCCTCATCCAGTGCCAGGAGGGATATCTCAGTCCGGTGATCCTTCACCCACTCTCACCAGACACTAGATGTTATCGTCTCGGGGCTAGAGTATATGAGACAAAAGTGCCCTGTCTCCATTCCCGCTGATTTACAATGAAAGTAAAGCTTTAGTTGGAAAATGTTCTCACCACTGAGAAAGGCAGTGACCCTCATCCAGTGCCAGGAGGGAATTTTCAGTCCGGTGATCCTTCACCCACTCTCACCAGACACTAGATGTTATTGTCTCGGGGCTAGAGTATGTGAGGCAAAAGTGCCCTGTCTCCATTCCTGAAAAATAATATTTGTGATATAAGAGATTAAATTTGTATCGGAACAAGTTTGTGTTGTTCATTATATATTGAATAATTAAAAGGATTTGTTAGTTTATTTTCCTTCTTATCATAAACATCTACGAAACAATATGAAAATGAAAGCTATTTTTTTGATTGTGTTATGGGGAACTGCAGTGTCCTAGACAGTTGGATGAGCTCATGCCATTCTGGCTTTTTATGTAATTGTAGTTGTATATTATTGATTGATTTGTTGTTTGTACTGATGGCATGTTTTGTATTTTGGTTGGACCCCTGTGAAAACCAGCTTTTAGCTGACCAGGGCAATCCATCACATGAGGTGAGAATGAATAAATAAAATAAATAAATAAATAAATGAGCTTTCACATGGGTATATTAAACATATTTTATTCATAATGTGGCTTGCTACATACACGATAGGGTAGTTAATGCCCAAAAAAGAGGGAAACTTTATACTGCTTACAATTATATATAATGCAATTTGCACATGAACTATTGAAACTATGGGTTTGAAAACAAGTTATTTATACCTTCAAGGTCAGTTTTGCTCATGTCTTTCTTGGACATAAGTGCCACTGCACAGACTCCCATGGCTCTCCAACGAGACACCTGGTCCAGCATCAGGGACTTGAGGGGGGAAATGACCAGGGTTTTGTGGTGTACATTAGGGCGTAGCTAAAAACATGAGAATAGAGAGGTATGAGTTCAGTTGGATGGAATCAAAACACATGTGTATATTGAAAGTATTGGGTGATTCACAACTTAACACCCTTTATCCATACCCTGCATGATCTCTTGGAATGAAGAGATTTATTATTTTTTTTTTTTGTTGGCATACAATTACAGCTGATGTCAGCTTGAGATATTTTTAATATAAGATCGTAAATAGGGTGTTATTAAAAATCGTAAATAGGGTGTTGTTTCTGAATGAGCAGCTGTTTAAAATGTAAATAGTAAATTGTGACCATTGTTTCTTTTGTGGGAAGGAAGTGGAAGACTTACATTTTATACATACATGTAATTTCAGTCAGGAAATATGGTCCAAAACAATGTGGTGGATATTTGGTTGTACCTAAATAGGTGTTGTTGTTGTTGTTGTTGTTTTTTTCTATGGAGAGTAGTTTATTCGGGTTTCAATAACAAAGAAATGATGCACTTAACTGCATTCTTATCATCATTAAGTATCAGCTATTCTGGCATAAATTGAACGGCAAACTACCAGAGATGGTCAAACAAAATTATTCATTATTACATTGATAAGAAATATAATTTTGATGTGTCTGGTAAACAGGAAAAGTTTGATAAAAAATGGCTAATGCTCCAAGTATTATTTTCTTGAAATTTTATGAAGAGAAAAGTGTTAAACTTTATTGTCAAAATGACAGTAAATGACAGTAAAAGTAATTATATTTAGTTGTAAACCATGTTGATTTATGATCAATAAAATAGCCTGTGGAGGGCTAAAAAAGTTTTTTAAAAAGGTGTTTTCTTTAATTCCTTTAACATAAATCTGAGATACTAAGAAAGATATGTATCAAAAGTACCAAAAACTTCGTTGTCAGCTAAAACAATGCTCAATAAAAATGAAAATAAGTACTCATGGTAATAAAGTTATCACAAGTAAACACCTTAATATGATATGTTAACTTGTGCAGAAATGTAAAATCCACTTGGGCACAGATAACATATTTTTAAACAGATTAGCTAGAGATCATGAAATATTCAATATGTAAATTTGCTGTATTGCAGTCTATAGAACCTTATTCATCTTATTCATAACCATGAAAAATCAGTTTGTGCACAGATATCATTTTGTTTTGATAAAACAATTGCTGAATCCTGACACATTTTTCAAGAAATTTTTTCTCCCATTTTATTTATCACATTAGGGGTACACATCCTATGGGACACCCTTTTGCCGCAGCTGGCAAGCAAAAAAAAAAAAAAAAAAAAAAACACTTTTAACTTGATTTTTCAGATGTTTTGCAACAGTTTGAAGGAGGAAATCATATTTCTTCTTAAATTACATGTTTGTTTTTTTGCCTTGACTTTAAAGCTTGTTAAGACTAAGTTAAATTTGAGGACAGGGTTTGGTTCAGACAGTAAAAAAAAAAGCTCCTGTGTTTGATAAAACACTATCCAAAGTATTTCCAACTTTCATATGCTTTGAACCAAAGTTAGATTTACGATTGATCATAATTAGTTTAATTACCCCTTGTAAAATACAGTTAATAATGTGTATAAAACAATATATTTGTTAAGAGGGCCTCCAAACAATTAAAAAATATATCCAAATAAACTATTTTGAAAATAAATGAAAGGGATTCAAAGCAAACCCATGCCTTCTTTAGTCCTGATTAAGTACGAGAATTGCTGTGGAGAATATTTTTGAAAAATATTTTTTATAAAAAATATTGTACTCTAAATTTTGATCCATCTCATGTCATGTTCGTTATTAGACCTAGACTACCCTTTTTAAATTTTCTGTTAGCCTATCTAGTATACTTACTTTGTCCATCATCAAATGGTGCAGGGCAAAGCACAAACTCTTCCCAAACCCAGTTGGGAGAGTAGTGAACGTGTGGTTCACTATGGAATCGCTCATGATCTGCTTTTGTTCCATCTTGAACTTGAACCCCACCTCTTCCTCTATTTCACTGAAAATGGCATCCCTGATGCTGTGATTAAAATCACAGTTCTATATAGACTAGTAGTAGGGATGCAATCGGGATCTCTTAATTTGCATAATAGTTCAGAGCTTAACAGAGCCTATCAATGCACAAGAGAGCGTGATAATCGTATCAGAGCGTTATTTAAAGCGTGATAAGCGCATCAAAGCTTATCAAAGAGTATTAAACCATATTAAAGCGTGATTTATAGCGTAACAAATCCTGATCAATCGGCATGATTGCGTGAGAAGCCGTAGCGATTCGGGAAATAATTTGTCGCCCAAAGCGGGAACGAACTTCGTATCAGAGCGTATCAGAGCTTATCTCAGCATAATATATCTGAGGAGATCGTGAGATTTTTTGAAAAGTAAACAAAAATGACGCCGAATTGATCACAGATCTAAAGCGCTCCATTCGGCGTCGATGTGAACATAGCCTTAAATACAATGCACCTTGTTCCCATTTTACCCTTTAAAATATGTGTAAATGATTGGACTAATGACGAAGTTGCCCTTTTTGACTGTGGGATGGGCGAACGTAGCGCGTATACCCGCGCCTTCAAAAGGGCAATATGCGCTTTGCCCTTTTTAGACGCTTCTGCTTCGTCCAGAATTGGACAGTAAAAAGGGCAAAACGAGAAATATTGATTTACTCGGAATATAAGCCAAAAATTGCAAACAAAACAAGAGCATAAGGTGTGAATTTGATTTTTGAACTTCAACACATCAAAAACCCCGATAAAATTGTGAATATTAAAAAGAAATAGGCGAAAAACATTCTTTCGTCTAAAAAACATGTATCAGTTTTGCTATTGATAGCGGCAACTTCGCCCTTTTGATTGCCCAACGACGAATTAATGACACCAAAACTCTAACATCAACCTGTAATTGAATGTTTCAACACCAGTTGGTGTGATTCTTTCTGAACGGACCTAAAATCAACACCAAGAGTGTTAATATTTTTCTATTCTGTGCTGGTCATAGATATTTCACACCCTAGTTTTTGCAGTGCATTTTTTTTTTTGGGGGGGGGGGGTCTGTCAAATGAGGCATTACCATGATAACCACATCTTAAAACATAAACCGTGTGAATCGAATGACTTCAAAAGCTCTCTTGCCGTTCTCATGAAAAATAAATAATACATTAAAAAAGATTAACAAATGTCAGACTGATGTCTTTGCAACAAAAAAAAAATGCAGGACATTTTTTTTTTTCACGTACACTACTGCTAACATCCATGTACTAAAATATGCCTGTGCATTGGTGCATAACCATGGAAATAGTATGTCTAAGCGAAGACAGTGGTCAAATGCAATGCTTACATTCAATAGTACATCTAAATTTACTTGGACGCGCTCCTCTTCAGACATTGCTTAGATTTTACAAGGTTTCATAATTTGACCCTTATTATGTCAACAGAAGAAATTTTCAAGACAAATGTATTTTATCATAAGAGGCAGTTAGAATCGCCCCACCAATATTATGGCTATAGAGCTGACAATTTCACTTGTATGCTCTAACGGTATGCCAATGAAAGCCATAATTGTTACTTTGTTTGGACTCATTCAAAGTATCTATGAGAGTTTTAATTGAGATTTACAAGAGCACATTAATCATTTCTTCCAAATAAATCATCGAGAAGAATATGTCATGGTACATTTGAACATCCCTAATGGTACACCTTAATATACTGTGAAGTGCACTCCAAATTCAGACCAGGCTAAGATTTTGAGCAAGCGGGTTTAAACATGTTTTGACCCTTGCACAGTCAACAGAAGACATTTTCGAGACAAATGTATTTTATCAAAAGAAGCAGTTAGAATCGCTCTGGTAATATATGGCTATAGAGCCGACAATTTCACTCGTATGCTCTAGCGGAATGCCAATGAAAAGCCATAATTGTTGTTTTTTCCGACTCATTCTAAAGTAGCAATGAGAGCCTAATTGAGATTTTCAAGAGCAAATCAATTATCTCTTCCAAGTAAATCACAGAGAAGAATATAATATGACTGGATTGTCTTACATTTCAGAGTCCCTAAAATATGTGATAGTAAATGCATAATGTTTGTCATTTATTCAGTTTGTGATCCTTTTTCTATTCATGAATTTAACAATGGCAAAGATACAACCTTTAGTCTCAAGGCATGAATGAAGTGTTCATACACACTGCACTGAACATGACCAAGATGAGTGACAAGATATGGCGTACTTTCACTGTTAGTAAAAGCATGTGAACCATTACTTTTTCTTTGCTGTTTATTCAAGTAATCTTGCCTTCGTAATTTGACATTTTTGCTTCTTGAAAATGAGTGAATAATACTTATTTCTTTATCCGTTTATCTCCAACATAATCACACTTTAACCACTGTAAATGTTGTCAAACAGATCCTGTTCACAAGAAAATAAACAAAAATTCAAATACTCATATAAACGATTACAATATGGTTAGATGGAAGCATGTAAACCATGAAGTGATACATATTGATATTAGTTAATTTGTACTTTCATGTTTTAATTTGCCACTGGTAACACCATATGATTGGAACTGATGCTGGACTTGAAATAAGAGCATACATCGGCGCTACTACTGAGAGCAGATTGAGGATTGGCCAACACAAATCCAGTTGTTACTTTGTAAACAAGTCGCTTGAGATGCCTGAGATGAGATGGGGCTGATGCTTTGGTATGCCAATCCGTTTCCATCAGCCAGCAAGATATAATATATGCAAAGGAGACGTAGATGTCTCAGGGAAGAGGTCCTGAATGGCCTACAGCTCTGCATGGCCATCATTCACCATAAACAAAATGGACCCTTCTCCCTTTCCCCTCCCTCCAAAGCAGCCGTCAGGAAGGAAACCACACTAGACTTGAAAAGCAGCCTTAATGATATTCTGGGTTTTTTATGTGGTGATAAGAAAACCCAGTGGAAGTTCCCCAGCAAAGCTATGTGTAATGACCACAACGCACTATACGACTTTGTCACAATTTACTGGTCATAGGACCTTAGACCACAAGTGTGGCGTCACCAGCCCTGCAGTTTAGAGTTGTGCGACTGGGTCTTTGTGCCAGTCATAGAGATTTGACTTGTCAGAATTTCACGACCGGTCATGGGCGTTCAACCAGTCATCCCACTGTATGATGTACTTAAGCCTTGCTGTGTAGTCAGGTCATAATAGTATGTGGTTGCATGACTGGTCGTATGACCCGACTCATACAATTGTACTCTCTCTAGTCTTGCGACTGGTATAATCGTATAGTGCGGGGTAGGCTTGCGGATAGCGAATACACTGCAGCCATAGTGATCCATATCTGACGAAGACTAGCTCACCTGCATGTCACAGGTCAGTATGGACTTTTGTCATTAAAGATCTGCAAATGGCCGTAATCAACTTTTCCTCCACCATGTCCATCGCCATGCATGATGACCCTACTTTTGTGTTGAAGCCTTCTATGAAACCTTGAAGGCTCGTCAGCATTCCTTCCCGTGTGGAATTGTCATTCAAGACATTTTTTTCGATGGCTTGTTTTCCTGATAACATGTTCTCTAGAGCCACTCGACCCAACCGTTTGATGACTGTCTCTTTTTTTCTTTTTTTTTTTGACTGCGACCATGAAACATGGATTTGCTTCCGTTTCAAGTCCTCTCTGTTTTCGCCTCTTGTGCGATTGTTCTGATTGTATAGTGTACGTAGGCTTGAGGATGATGAAGATACTGTAGCCATAGCGATCCATATCTGATGAAGACAACCTCACTTGCATGTGGGGAATCAGGAGAGGTTGCTTCAGGAGAGGTTGCTGCAGGAGCAGGGGTGGATGATGGTGGTCCTGCAGGCAGTGATGATGAGGCTTTCACTGAAAGTTTTGGATCCGATGGCACTGGAGAAAATGTGTAGTCCTTTCCCAAATAATGCTGGCTTCAGGCGATCAATACTTTCCTTTTCTTGCTTACGGTCAATGTCTATGCCGAAAAACTCGTCAATACGATGAAGGACAAGTAAAGGGCTTCGGAAGGGCGGTTCAAGGGGTTTACTTACTGCGTCCTTTCCTGATGAACACGTGATTCGATGTAGAAAAAAATCGGAGTTCGCATAGTTTATGGTGTACGTTGTCTGCGCGTGGGGATGGGGCAGATTTTTTTTTTTTTTTTTGCGTGAAATCCTGGAGTTATGCACAGAGTTGTCTAGATCAAGATGTGTTGCACTTTCTCGTCCAAAGGCCTGATTATGTGTTCGTCGACCACATGGTTAATGACGATGCCGTATTCCTGTAAGTCGTCCAAACACAAATTGCAGTCCTCTCACGACTTCGTCCGTCAGCCGTTGAAATGATTGTGCAGCATTCCGAAGTCTGGAAGGCATTCGATCAAATTTGAAAAGTCCAAATGGTGTAATGAGTGCAGTCTTCGGTATGTCGTCTGCTCCACAGGATAAGCACGAACAAGATCTATCTTTGAAAAGTCTCGTTTGCCGCTGAGATGTGATTTGAAATCTTGCAAGTGAGGTGTTTGGTAACAATCTTGGGGGGGGGGGTGGTGTTTCATGAAGCTGTTCTTAAAGTTACGAACAACTTACGAGCGACTGGTGATTAGTTGTGATGTGCTATACTTATCAGAATTTCAATAATTCAGCATAAGAACTGATCACCAGTCGTTCATAAGTTGTTCGTAACTTTACGACCAGCTGTATGAAACAGGGCCCGGGACTTTTTATTAATTATGTGGTTCTTTGGGTTTTTTTTCAAATTTGCCGCCCTCACGCCATGGCCTCATACAGGCCACAAAACTATCATTTTTATTACAAAAATCTTCTAAAAACTAAAACGAGTCTTCCGGGAATTTTCGGAAGTGTTTTGTCGTAACATTTTGAAGGGAAAAAAAGAGACTGAAATGAATCAGAATGAAACAAGCAGAAACAGAAGGCTACATTTTCTCAATAATGACGTCGCCATCAGGACAACGTCGATCAATATTTCATCGGGCGAGGAAACGCCCAAATCGAAATTCAACTGATTGATAAAAGAGTAAAAGTTTGCGTATGTTTTATTAAACTTATGGTCATCTGTTGTATATCGCTGAATTCCGTCACCAACATACGCTTTTTGAAACAAATAAGATACTGAACACCACCATGTCTTATTCACTGTTATTCATAGAATAGTTATGACGCAAAATCTTGGAGTCAGACTGTGCGATGTTCATGATTTTGGACAATTTTAGCTCTGATTCCTTTGTTTGTTTGTTTTGGATTTTGTTTTGTTTGTTTGTTTTTTGTTGTTTTTTTGACAAGGAGGCTTCCATTTTGTTTCTTCATATTTCTATGTTCCTACGATACGTTTAACCCTACAAATGCCTTCTAAACTATGATCACATAATCCTTCAAGTGTCCCACTTGCCCTGGTGTTTCATTTCCCCCATTTTACCCTTTGGGTTGAAGAGCCCAATACTATGTACATACGTTATAATAAAACAAATGATTCAAATTACTACACATTGTATATCTGAACAAAACATTGTAATCGCAATTTCTTTAAGTACACCATGTACTGTTCTTATACATATCTGGTTGCCTGTGCTTTGCTGGTAGTGTCCAGTGAGTGGTGGTGTGAAGTACCAGTAGTCGTATCGTCGTGTGAGTTGCAGCTTTTAAGTTCTCCTGATTAGTCAGTCGTAATTTAAAGTCTAAATACATGTAGGTGAAATTATCACAATAAGTCTGTTTGATGCGGACGCCTTCCTCCATCGAATTATAACCCCGCTCGGAACCAACTGAATGTTACCATGCTACTCGCGAAACAAAGGCCCTAATTCACGAAGGTGGTACTATCTTTGTCCATGATTTAACCATGAACTCAGACCGTAGTTTTGTATGGGGCGCCAAGTGTCGCATGACCTATTTCGTTAATTCGGGCCAAAGTGTTTGTGATAGTGACAGTGTAGTGGAGTGGCAAAGAGGCTGCCTGAAGCATGGAACTTTGACCCTGGCTGCGCGTGTGATGTGACACCACGAGGTGCTTAGTATAGCGGTGACTGTGGTTTGCATATTGCGCGCATGTGCTGATTGTGGACTGTTTGAAGCGCAGTGGTGAATGCCATAGAGCCGGGTTCACACGTACAAAATAGCGGGATGACGATCGCGCTCCATATCTCGAGATTTTTTGCAACCGTTCACACGCTCCAAATTAGCTGGACAGCGATCGCGCTCGGAATCTCGAGTTTTTTGGAAGCGTCCACACGTACAGAATTATCCCGCCAATTGCTGATCGAGATAACAGCAAAGCCTGCAAACTGGGTCACACAGCGCTCTTCTCTATCACTGCCTGGGCGCACTTCCCTTTGTCCATTGTTTTTTTGTGTGTTTTTTTTGCGCGTCAGTAGCCGGGTTCACACGTACAAAATAGCGGGATGACGATCGCGATCCATATCTCGAGGTTGTTGTTTTTTTTTTTTTTTTATCTCGATCGCGATGCAAATCTCGAGATTCGTGTCCCGCTAATTGGTGTACGTGTGAACCCCCCTATAGTGTATGTGCACACAATATGACTTGTACATGACAGGTAGACATACACGCTGATCTCTGTGGCCAAATTCATGCACATTAGATTTAGGGGGCCTACATCATTATCATCCTACTCACCGCCTTACAAAGTTGGCCTGATGCTCCACTGTAAGGATAGCAAACAGTCATTTTGATCACGGAGGTCATAACTCCTAAAGCCACATAGTGGCAGCAAACCAAGGCAAACGGAGAATACGTTCGACTTACATTAAAATTGAAACAGGATAGTCCCAAACACCGCTCTCTTTATCTCTTCATCTCTTTCACCTTCCGGGGAGCGGAGAGTGAAAAGGGTTATGAAAGAATCGTTTCAGAATCGGGCATGCTTTTGCAATATTTATGTATTTATTTATATAGGTTATCCCGGTCAATTCAAAACCTTTGTCATTCAAATTCAAAATCCGAGCGATCGATTTCATTCATGGGAGTTCTATTTCGTTTTCATCTCACCCAATCAGCAGTGCATCCAAACAATACGACGACAATCTAATCATTTATCTTGATTATTCTTCATGCTGACAACGCCCCATGGCAAACTACATAATGACAATGCATCAATCTACTTCATTTCGCTTTACTTACCCATCAATATAACAATTGCCATTCTAATGCCGATTAGAATTGCCCCCGGTAGCTAAAATATCTTTGAACCCCCTCGTTGCCCCGGCAACGGAAGGGAAACCCCTAACACACTCCCCTATATAAGCCCGAGCGCGGGCGATCTCATCCTCTTTCTTCTGCCGCCGCTACTCATGACGAGTTCCTCCACGGTTTAGCTAACGCTTTAAATACAGATAAGATCGTTCACTTGTTACCTTATCGTGTTTGATTCATATTTTTTGTAGTTATATTCCTTGTTCTCTCGGCTGTTTAGCCTAGTTATTGCTTCTTGTTTCTGTGACGACTTAGGGCATTTAAGATGCCTAATTCGTCTCGCTCTTCACCGCCCCGCTCGATCCCTACGGCGGAGGCTGTACCTAACGTTTCAACGAAGGCGGGATCCAACACCGCAAAAACAGAGCAGAGCACAAAAAAGAGACCATGTAGTAATCCTGTGCTCCCTACTTCTTCTCCTCCACCTAAAAAGGGAAAGAAGAGTGCCCCGAAAAAGCATTCTCTTCCCGGTCCGGCCGAGAAATCAGGCTCCAATGTATATCGGTTTCTCCTGCCGTTAGACCCAACGTCAACGAGACTAACCTGGCTCCGCCGACCAAGTCGGTAGACTCCAGCGTACTGAACGTCAACCAACCTGCTAGCGTTAATAATAGCAGCTCGTTTGATACAACAGCAGCCTGCAAATTCTTCATGCAGGCCCTACAATCGGTACTTATTTCACATAACCAGGGAACCCTTCCCGCACGGGCGGGCGATCCTACAGGTCCCTCGGTTCTTCCGATCCCTACGCAATCTGTCAGTAACCTCCCGGGGTCCCTTCCCGCACGAGCGGGCGATGCGACAGACCCCCGGAATCTCGCCCCAGCGACCGTATCGCGAGCTCCGTCCTCCCCCATGTCCGTCGGCCTGCCTACACGTGGTAACGCGGCCCGTGCCGACTCGGCCCCAGTATTTCGACAATCCCGTTGCCGAACCCGTGATAGGGCTTCCCCCCGCCGCAGAGAGGGGGAAGATATCGGGTCTCGCTTCCACTCTCGCGTTCCGACGATCAGTTTGGGCGGCTATTCCGATGATGAGTTTGGATATCGCCCTCCCAAAATAGCATCTCGTGCAAGGAACTGGGCAGACGATGATACTGGTGTTGGTTTCCCATCGTCTCACTCAGTACACTCTATCAGCTCAGATGGTCGGCAAAGCATATTTACTGATGAGCTTCCCCCTTCTGATAAAGAATCAACGAATCAGACAGGTAGAAGTTATGGCCAGATAGCCGCCGAACTACTGATAAAGTACTGTCCCCAGTTAAAGGCAGAATCAACTGCTACTGAGGAAAAAGAAGAGGCCAAGCCTATATTTTGCTTGGAATCTGAATTGTCTGCTCGTAGCCAAGGACCCAGTGCGGTGAAACTTGATGCCCCCTTTGCTACGTGTTATTCCAAACTAGCCCATTCGTCCCTGAAATCCCGATCTAGCCGTTATGACGCTGTGTCCGGTTTTCGGTTTGGCAGTAATGATTTCAACGCGGTGTTCAATACACCTGCAATCCCAGAGGCAGCGTTCCGTGTTGGCGACGCGCGCGCTCGCAAATCCAACTTCAACGGCATGAGATCTCGATCTTTCCGAAGAATAGATTCGCAGATCGCTCACATTGAGAAGACAGCCCGTAGCTCGATGAGGCTCGCGGCTTATCAAAGCTATCTAATTACGGCGCAACGAGAAGCAAGCCGTTTGGCCATAGACGGGGAGGACCTGAAAAAGATCTCCGATTTGCTCTTGCGAATTTCAGATCTCCAGTTCGAACAGGCCGCCCGAACAGCGTTACTGTGTTCAAAGTTTTGCAGATCTCAGGTGATGGAACAGCTCAAACTCGAGAAAGAGGCTGACTCCATACTCGCAAAATTGCCCCTTACGGGCCCAGACCTGTTTGTGGGAAAGTTTCAGCAGGTACTGGAGGACACCATCGCGGCGTCTAGCACTGCAGACAAGACCACGTACAAACTGAGCAAACCCAATCGCTCCTTTCGATCCTCTAGGGACCATATGCCCCCTCAATCAGGGTTCTTCCGTGAAGGACGATCATCTCAAGGTTCCCCCTATCGCAGACATCCATACAGTCAGTCTTACAAGCCATCATCTGACTCTCGCAGGCCTGAGGGCAGAGAGCGGGGTGGAAGATCGTATAGATGACCCCGGGGACAGCAATCTAACCCCCCCCCCCCCCCCCCCAGAATGCACTCGACTGCCCCCCAGCGGGACCATTCTTCACAGTTATGACTATCCGAATCAGCACGCAGGGCAACCCCCAGTAGGGGGCAGACTCAAAGTATTTGCCCATCAATGGTCACAAATAACCTCAGACAAATTGGTGCTCTCAGTAATTCAGAAGGGATATGTTCCCTCACTGATTCACCCAGAATTGCTTCCGGAGATTTTTTTTTTCTCACCCCCAAGCGAAAAGGCGGATTCCGCATGGTGCTAAATGTAAAAAAGCTAAATCGATATATCGCCAACTCCACTTTCAAAATGGAAAATCTCCGCAGCATTCTACCGCTGATCAAGGCAGACGATTGGGCAGTCTCCATAGATTTAGTAGACGCCTACCTTTATGTCCCCATTGCCCACACTGCACAGCATTTTTTCGGTTTCGCAGTGGCAAACAGTGTACCAATATCGTGCTCTGCCATTTGGTCTCAAAACTGCCCCACGCATCTTCACTCGAATTGTTCAGGCACTCGCAGCCCACTTACGAGAAAGGGGCATTCGAATTTTCGTCTATCTAGACGACTGGCTGGTATTAGCAGACTCTGCAGACACACTACGCCAGCACTTACACATTACATTAGACCTAGTCTCCAAGCTAGGTTTTCTCGTAAACAACGAAAAGTCTCAGCTAGAACCTACTCAGAATCCGGAGTTCTTGAGCGCCAAACTAGACCTGAAACTAAGGCTCGCCCATCCCCTCCCTCACAGAATAGACAAGGTTCATCTAGTAGGGGGATTCCTGCTCCGCTCGTCTCACGCACAAGCCAAATACTGGCATCGTTTTCTGGGCCTCCTTGCAAGTCTCTTGGACTCAGTCCCAGATTGCAGAAGGAGAATGAGGCAGATCCAAATAGCCTTTCTCAGTCAGTATCGCCCACTAACAGACCCAATAACTCAAATTATCCACCTTACAGGGACATTGTCCCAGGCGGTTCGCTGGTGGATGCCCCCAAATACCCTACAAATGGGAAAACCCTTCACTACCCCAGCCCCCTCCATGACCATTCTCACAGACGCGTCGACGATGGGATGGGGTGCAGTACTAAACTCGGACCAGGTTCAGGGAACTTGGGGAGAAAGAGACAAGGGTCAGCACATAAATGTACTGGAAATGCGGGCCATACAGAATGCTCTGTTTGCCTTCAAAGACAGAGTTCGGAGGAAAACGGTTCTGATAAAGTCACACAACCTCACGGTAGTTTCGTACATCAACAAACAAGGGGGCACAAGGTCGAAACCTTTGTGCAATCTCACTCTAGACATCCTAGATTGGTGCGATTTGGTGGAGATGAATCTCATAGCCTCTCACATACCAGGAAAAGACAACTATGTGGCGGATTTCCTGTCGAGGGGAAGTTACCTCCCCACAGAGTGGCAACTCAATCCAAGCATTGCCAAACAGATCTTCAACAGGTTCGGTCCTCCTCAGGTCGACCTATTCGCATCGACATTGAACAAGCAGCTGCCAGTTTATTGCACAAAACACAACGACCCAGCAGCTCTGATGACGGACGCATTCACAATGCAGTGGAAAGGGTTTCTGGGTTATGCGTTCCCACCCTTTGCATTGATACCAAGAGTACTACAGAAAGTGCAAACAGACAAGGCAACCCTCCTTCCGATAGCTCCTTGGTGGCCGAAGCGGCCTTGGTTCCCCACACTGTTAGATCTTCTAACCTCTCCCCCAGTAATCCTTCCCTTCAGGGAGGATCTCCTCTGTCAACCAGGGACATCTCCTCTGTCAACCAGGGACATCCACATACCATCCCAAGGTTCCCTACCTAAAGCTAACATTATGGACCATTTCAGGGAAATCGCGTCCCAGGCAGGTCTTTCGGGAAGGGCTGCAGAACTATCCTCCTCCTTCCTTAGATCGTCTACACGAGCCACTTATGACTCTAGACTACAACACTACTTCAAGTGGTGCTACGACAAGAAAGTGGATCCTTCCACAGCACCTGTCCTACTGCACCTATTTGACAAGAGCTTAGCCTTCTCAACAATCAGAGGCTACAGATCGGCTATTTCAGCCTTACATAAAGGCTTCAGAGGGGGAGAAACAGTAGGATCCTCCTCTCATCTGACTAGACTAATGAAATCCCTCTTTTTGTCTAGGCCTCCTCAGAAGAAACTGAGTCCCTCTTGGAGTTTATCGAGAGTTTTGCGTGCTCTGTCCAGGGCTCCCTTTGAACCTATGCACGACAGTTCTCTTGCTAATCTAACCGTCAAGACCATTCTCCTCGTAGCAGTCGCTAGCGGGAGAAGACGCAGCTTTCTGCATGCCCTCTCTACTAAGCCGGGCCATATTCGTTGGGAAACTAATGGGGTTAGACTAATCCCTCATGCCAAATTTCTGGCTAAGAATCAAACCATGAATTCTACGCCAGGTGAGATTTTCATCCCCGCCCTTAAGACTCTGTCCTCCATCTCCCAAGACAAACTTTGGTGCCCTGTGCGGGCCCTTAAATGGTATCTTCACAAAACCGAAGAATTGCGCACTTCAGACAATCTATTTATCAGTATCAATTCTCCCCATGGCTCGGTCTCCCCTGATACTATTTCTCGCTGGATAGTTCAGGCCATTAACGCTGGGGGTACGACTTCGATCCTCTCCCATAAGGTGCGGGCCCATGACACTAGGGGCATAGCATCCTCCTGGGCTCTTTTTCAGGGAGTCCCCCTGGAAGATATTCTCAAGGCTGCCTACTGGCATAATCCTAACTCCTTTACGTCCTGTTACTTGTCAGACGTCATTTCCAATGAGGCCTCTTTTGCCTCTGCAGTTCTTTCCTGTCCTAGCAGGAAGTAATTCCATCTTGTCTGAACCTCCTGCCTCGGCGAGCATCCAGCTCGTAAGCCATGCTCAGTAAAAGAAGAAGGTTCCCCATCTGAGGTTATCCGCAGTCCCTCCATCCTCGGATCTGTTGGAATCTGGCAATTGTTATATTGATAGGTAAGTAAAGCGAAATGAAGTAGATATGTATGTTCGGTATCGAACATTTTATATACGAGAGAGCTTTACTTACCTATAGGTCCCTCCCTCCTCCCCTCTCTGCGGTTCAGCCGGTCCATCGGCATCGAAAGAGGATGAGATCGCCCGCGCTCGGGCTTATATAGGGGAGTGTGTGAGGGGTTTCCCTTCCGTTGCCGGGGCAATGAGGGGGTTCAAAGATATTTTAGCTACCGGGGGCAATTCTAATCGGCATTAGAATGGCAATTGTTATATTGATAGGTAAGTAAAGCTCTCTCGTAGATGAAATGTTCGATACCGAACATACATATCTAAAGACAAACTGACACAACGATCTCACATATTCCCGCAAAAGTAAACCAATAAGACAGCAAGAAACAACAAACAAGACGTACATTGTAGTCGAAATCGTTTGTTCGTTTGTTTGTTTTTCATTTCCTATCTAAGAAGACGGCTGTTTAGCTGGTCTTCCATGAGGTCCAGTTGGTAATTAGGTGGCACCATTTCACCGGGTTAACCCCCCCCCCCCAAAAAAAAAGCCAAAACCCCCAAGCCCCCCCCCCCCCAAAAAAAAAAGCCAAAACCCCCAAGCCCCCCTCCCCCCCCCAAAAAAAAAGAAAAACACTGATCTTTGCGATGAATAAGAAGTGGGATCTATACGTGCATGAGTTGTGACTCTCACGCATGGTCATGGGACCTCCATTTTATGTCCTATCCGAGGGATGTGTGCCTGTATATTCCTTTTCGTGAAGCTCAAGTTAAGATTTTTCAATGAACAGGTGGACCTCCATACTGCAAAATAAATAACCTTCATCATAGAGTCAAATATATGCAATGCTCAGTGTAAAACACACACATAATACACTACCCCATACCATGTTGCATACTGACTACATTCAGGACTTTTTTAAATTGAATGCACGTATTTGGAACATGGTTGCCTATTGACGACTTTGAATGCTCATTGATGAAATGCGTGCTCCTCTCTTGAATTTGAATGCTCCGATTGTATATTTGAATGCTCCGACAGTGAATTTAAATGCTCCCATAGTGAATTTGAATGCCCCCGTAGTGAATTCGAATGACCGGATTTTGAATTTGATTCCTGATTTGGTGCTACGAGCGCGGAATGAGTGAAACTGAATGTTCGGAGTAGGAACTTGAATGACCAAAGTATGAAATTGACCAGGAAAACTTATATTTATATACAGAACGAAACAATTACATATTGTGATCAGATTTATGTTGTTCTCTTTAATACAGACGCAATATCTTACAAAGTAAACCATAAAAAATAGATCAGATATCTAAAATGTATGCACAGGCGTAAAAACTATTTCTGTAACACGCAGTGCTCAATATCTGTATCTATCTATATCTCTTTATGTGCCATGGTGGAAACCCCCTGTGTGCCACGTTATTCTGAGACACGAAGGTAGTCATGCTTTGAGAAAGAATTCTGTTTTTCCAATTTGTATAACTTCTACAAATTTCTGTTAGGATGGGCATAATAGTTGGCAAAGTTAAAGAGGAATGCCAAGCTTTGTCTCGATTTAAATTGTATGACGAATCTATTTTCAATTTTTCTTTTGAATGACCAGTTGCTACATCACTGTAAAGGCATGACTTTTGCACATAAAACCGTGACAGAAACTTAGAATGTACGAGCAAATCTAGTTGGGAACATCGCTTGATAGTCGAACACCACATAGAATGCAAGCCGTATATGAGACGAACAAAAGCACGAGAAACGCTTTCATTGTGCCGCGGGATTAGCAGTAATTAGCGGTTTATCGATTCCTGGCGGCTTTGTTTGTTGAGCAGAATATGCGAAGTTGGCACGCCGTCGACTGAGTCGGACGTGCGAACGTGGCACATTAAGAGTTAAATATATATGTATATATATATATATATATATATATATGTGTGTGTGTGTGTGTGTGTATATATATATATATATATATATACATTATATATAGTATGAGTCGTGTGTCTTCAGCTAATGATGAACCCCTGGGTCGTCGCATCTTTTTGGAGTGTGTTTGTAAACGAGAGTAAAGAGGGGGTAGACGTTGCTTAATCCTCACAAGTGAGTTTACTCAAGCTTTCGGGCTTCCTGCCCTTTGTCAAGACTGGGGACAAGATACAAAACATGGATATCATATACACAAATAGAAAATAATAATGATGATCAAAACAATAGCGGAACTGATAACTACAGTGAAAGAGGCAGGCAGAGACGGCAGGGAATAATTATACAGCTGGGAGTGTATTACGCATCAATCTTGCATAATATAACTTGCAGATATACAGTCACAAACAAGCATACAAAATATAAGCATTATATTATTAGGATATTGTTATATAAGCATATAAGCATTTTATTATAAACAAATTATAAGCATATATATATATATATATATATATGGGTGAAAACGTTGAACGATGTACAATTGGCCATTTTCGGGCTTTTCGATATTCAAACCCTTGTATATGTATGTACAAGTATGTATATATATGTATATATATATATATATATATATTGTATATACAAATGCAGAGTACAAATTGAATAAGGATGGGAATGGAAACACAGGGTTCCACTAAAGCAAAGCTTCAATACGATACGTGACCCTCAGAAAATACATAAGAAAACGACTAATGAATTAATGAAACTACAAACAGATATAAAACAAAATCAAAGGAACCAATGTCAAGAGGCAGGAAATCACATTAGGAAGGGAAAAAGATAATAAAACTACAACACGTACCATCATGGACACAAGCAAACTGGATTCCATGAAGTAAGAGTAATAAAACATAATCTGGATTGAGTGTATTGCAAGAAAATGTGTAAATATACCGGTAAGAATGCAGAAGAGCGGACATAAAAGATGGAGAGAATAGACACAATGCTATATACGGTACAATAACAGGAACATCTGAGGAGGTCTTGTGTTTGACAGATTAAGAAATGATGACTTTATTAAGATGATGAAACAAACCCTATTCGGTTGAATATTATAAGATTCAATTAAGAAGTAATGTTAATTCATTCTTTAAAACAGTTCAAAGCTTTAGCTGATGTTGTTATGAAGTGAGTTCCAATACTTGGTCCATCGTAGATGAAAATGTTCTGAGCCAGCAAAGTTCTCAAAGCTGGCAAATGGAATTCCTTCGATCGCCTTGTTGGATACTTATGAATGGAACGATTTCTTCAAAACATTGTTTCAAATATAAGTAGAAGATTATGTTCTTTTTATTTATACGTGAAGTGTCCTGATTGAACAAATACAAATCATTTGTTTTCAATATTTTGTGTTAAAAAAATAACGGGTTAGTATGAAACAAAAGTGCAGTATGACATAAGGCAATATTAGGGATGAATGTGCTGTAAGCGGTGACCATAAAGGAAGACAAAATTTAAGCATGTTAATTATACCAATATGTTTCGTGAAATAGTCTTGTATGATTATACTATCACAATGACATTTCCATGACAGCTTATTATTTACTATTAATCCAAGAAATTTAACATAGGAAACATAAAAAAAAATATCAGCAGCAGCAGCAGGTAGTGCCTCTGTAGAGTTACTCAAAAGCATACATTTTGTTTTCCGAAGATTGAGATATTAATTAATTTGCTTTTAATTGGGCGACATTTTCTAATTCACAGTTTATTGTATTTACAAGGGTAAAAAGATTATTGTGTAAAAAAATATATATCTGAGTTTTCCGCAAAGAAAATAACAGACTGAACATCTGATGATCTACAAAAATCATTTATATAGACAATAAACATGAGCGGACCTAATAAACTTCTCTCTGGGACCCCCCATTCGTTGTTAACATTAGCGAGTTACAACCATTGAAAGAGACATATTGCTTCCTGTTCACAAGGTGGCTCCTGAACTACTCCAAGGCATTCTCACGCACTCCGTAATGATGTAAAATATCAGGATTAATGGTGTCGAAGGCCTTGGAGAAGTCCAGGAACAAATCTAACAGATAAGGAGATTTGTCGATAACATGGGGCCCGATTTCTACAAGGCTCAATAATGTATGCGTTGTGATATGTTTTTTCCTCTCATCAAAGCTGGGAATTTGAAAAAAACTATTACTGAATTTTAAAAAAATTAATAGATTTTTTATAAATATTTTTCAAGAGTTTTGGACAATGCACATAACAAGGAAATTGGTCGGTAATTATGAACATTTGATTTTTCATCTTTTTTTTAAACAAAGGATGACTTTTGCAATTTTCATACTTTCGCGAACAATACACACCCAATAAATGGCTCATTACTCAGCTGTCGAAAGACTTTCATAATTTCTGTATGCACTGGGATGTGTATGTTTATTTCGCCACACAGTATTGTCAATAAAATGTCCCCTCTGTAATTTTTGTCTTCTCCAAGGCGCACAAGTTTCTACCAATAGTTTATCATTCTGCATTCCAGATACATAAATCGCTCCTTAACATTCGCCCAGTACTAAACAAAACACATGGTTGAGGGAGTTACCTTTCCAGACTCCATCAATGGAGGGATTATTCCTTGTACCCTTTTATCAATCCACCACAACCGGCCTGCGTCAAAGCTATATCGAGCATTTTGATTTCACCTCCGGTTTGATTTTTCCATGTTTTCAAGAGTTTTTCCGTTGCTTCCTTAATGTCCTGCTGATGTTGAGTCCTGATATTTCCAGACTGGTTGAGATCTATGCCAAGCTGTGTTGCTAGGTCGCTATAGTTTCTCGCTGGAATATTTTTAGACAGGTTGACGATCTGACGATCTGAAACAAATTTATCCTCTGGCCTGTAAATAGCAAATGATAAAAAAATAAAAATAATGACGATGGCATCGATGATAATAAGGCAGTTCGAAGTTTCACTTTGCGCATGAGCAAAAGAAAGGTCAGTCGCTTAGGGCACTTAACTTGACTCGTACCTACTATTGAAAATAATCGTCATTGTTCATTTACCAAAATAAAAAAAGCTACACCCGAATGACGAGATCAGTATTATGAGTAGAGATTTGTAATATAAAGATGAGAACCAGAAAATATTGCCCAAACTGAAAGAATATTGCCCGAGTCGAAGACGAGGGCAATATTCTTTCATTGCGGGCAATATTTATCTGGTATCTCCCTCAAGGCCAGTCAATATCATAATTATTACCTACCCCCTAGGTAACTTAAGGGCTTTTTACACTTGTAAATTCTTGCTTAGTCCCGTACCAACGGTGGGGCTAAGGCCCCCCCCCCCCCCTTAGCCCCACCGTTGGTACGGGACTATCCTTAGCCCACTTTCTGTTTACACTCGTTTTTGCCAAAGTGGGCTAGCCCCACCGATAGTCCGGTACTATCTGGCCCTGCAAAATAGCAGGGTTAGCACCGCAATTGCGGTGCCAAGCAAGTGAGTGTAAACAGAACGAAAAAATAATTCTTGGCTAAGCGACGGAGACGAAGTCCGACCCTCACTGACCAATCAGAAACGAGGTAATCAAGTGCTGCCGGTGCGTGCGTGTACGTGTACAGTACACAGCGTAATCATGAATATTCATGTGGTTTGGAAAGTCCGGGGCTAAGAAATACAAGTGTAAAAAGGTCAGTTTTCTCCTTAGCCCCGGACAAGAGATAGTACGGGACTAATTGGCGAGTGTAAAAAGCTGAAAAAATGGTACGGGACTAACGATAGTCCTGGGTCAGAGAAAGTCCGGGGTTAAGAAACACAAGTGTAAAAAGGGCTTTAGGAACATATGTGAATACGGCTATACACTATGGTATAGATCAAGCCACATTTGACTACCTGTAGATCATTGCCAACATGTCGAATAATTGAAAAATTGTTCATCAATGTATATCATTCAACTCCAACTTCAAAGATACATATGTAGTTGCAACAGGCGAACTTCAAACATCTGAACGCTTTTACACTTTATTTTTGCTTCTGTGTCAATTTCGAGAGTTTTAATAACTGATGGTCACTGTGCAGTTATTGAGGACAAATGGACTAATCATTGTTTGACGCGTAGTGCTGCTGGAAGTGGTCGACCTTGTATGAGTTGATTTATCGGCGTTCTTCTGCGGTGCGTGTAATCGACACGCAGCGACCTCCTTGAATGTTTTCTCTTCGTGGTCGATCGGAATGTTTACATGTAAAGCAGGGAGGTGGGAAGAGAGATTCCACTCCTTCTCTATCCACCTCCCTGTGTTACAGTGCACTCCTATTATAACGAACACGGTTATAACAAAATTCTGGTTATAACGAAGTAAACATTTGGGCTGCAATGTCATCCATTCTATGTATTTCTATTGTTTATTTGTTAGGTTATAACAAAATTCCGATATAACGAAAGAAAACTGCCGGTCCCGAGGATTTCGTTATAACAGGAGTCCACTGTATATGTGAAACCCCCGATGCTCGTGATATGCTCTAATGTCGCCTGCTGAACTCCCGACCCTGCATAATACCAACTGTAATTGCCTCGCGAAACTACCTCGTATAGGTAATAATAAGTTATATTTACTGTTAGGATGCAGTACTCATTACAACTCGCCTCCAGGAAAACGAGCCTCGATAAAAATGAAAGTATTTCCTGGTGAATATTTGTAAAGAAGTTGTTGACACTAAAATAAATGAATATGTTGATTTATTCATCAAATATGATTTTGTTTATAAGAGAAGATGTGACGCTTGACTAATCCCTGAAGATGGTTGGTGTGTTCCGTCACGAATGGAAATCGCTGAAGTAATTCCAACATTTAAGAAAGGTAATATTCAATTCAATTTCAATTCAGTTTTATTCAACCATTCAGTAAAAACATGCGTATACACATGCAAGCAAAAATATGGATGTAATTATACCGGAAAGTGTACAAAATATTATAAAATACATTGAACGGTCATGGACCCCTGTGAAGCAGGGCTTGTATCGACGGGGCTCAGTAATAAAATCTTATTCTCACACAAAGCAAATTTCAATATTTTCTGCCTTGTATCATAAGTATGAAGAGAAAAGTTAAACATATCGCTGGTGTTTTCACGAACCGGCACAGCCGGCCCCGGAGCCGCGAAAGTAAGTTTCGAGATAATCGCGTTTGAAGTTTTGCCTTTGCAAAATCCATGATTGCGCCTATATTTCACGTCCAGTTACCTAAATATCACACTGCACGACAGATTAGGAGTTGTTTGTGTGTTTCATGTTCTTGGTTCATCGTGAAAAACAAAAGTTTCGTTGAAATATCGGGCTAAGTCCGTCGTGCCGGTTCGTGAAAACACAAAAACACGTAAACAACGCTTCCAATATTTTCACGAACCGGCACCGTCGGCCGTGCCGCTTCGATTCTTCGCGCATGGTGCGGATTTCATTTTTCACGAAGTGACACCATCGGCGCGCACGCGCTGCGCGTTAGGTTATCTTCATCATTTCTCATAGCCGCGCGCGCACATAATCGAGCGCGCGCATTAGCGATGCTCCTTTGTATACTAGTGATATGAATTGGGTATCAAGATTTTGTTTGATACTCTTTTTTTTCTTCCCCCCTTCTAAATCTCTCATCCATTCGCAGAAAGGCATTATTATTGAGTTGTTCTTCATTATATTACACATTGATCATTGCTCTCAGCTCATTGCATCGGTCTTTCTGCACATTATTTCGAATCATAATTTTCAAGATTCACTCTCTTCCTCGGAGCATTACTGTATCTCGTGCTATAACCACGAAGCATGTTGTTTTCGAATATGAAATGTAATCAGTTTGCTCTATTGCTTTGTGAATGTGTCATTCTTGTAAAGAAAATAATTTTGTGCTGGTAATACTCTCTTTCACTCTCTTTTCCACCCTTTCTTTCGCTTTCTTTCTCTCCCTCACACACACGTAAACACACACATACACACAAACAAACACACAATCCCTCTCTCTATTTATTTCCTACACGTGACACCTTACAAAACTTTTTAAATTACATAAAAACTAAATGAGCTTTACTTGGGTATCTTTCCTCATTCATAGATTTATTACCACGTGTGTACACGAGTTTTAAATATGGCTTTTCAATAAACTATACGTGGATCATACTACTCATATAATGCAGATTCCAACTTGAATGAAGTTAAGGTACAGTACATTACCTTTCATTTATTTTTCAGATGTAACGAAGGTTTCTGTTATGTTCTAACATTTATACCAAGCTCTGTATGTATCATCCACCTTGATGATATCTATATTTCATGGCATTCAGGGTACTACAATATTTCATTTTTTTTTTTGTAGATTCAAAAATGTTATTCAGACGTATGAGACTAGATTGACTCTTGCCTTTAAAGCCCCAAAATCTTACAAAATAATGACCAAAATGTTCCACCTCCTTCCATATCCCATCACCTAACTTCAACCTGGTCAAATGCTGTTTACCAAACATTGACTTTATAATCAAACTAGAATTTGATTATATGAATACAAGTACATAATTACAAAGACACTAGCTGATTTGGTATGGATAACCTTCTTCATATTAAAGGCAATACAATCTCGTAGACAGTGACTGAACTAATTGATGTTTAAGTTGCTGTGACAGTTCACAAAGTGTATTGTAAATCTTCTGCAAACAGCCTTGATCTTCCCTCATTTTGTAAAAGTTTGTAAGCACTCATATTATGCACAGTATGTGCCTGAAATTTTATTCATTACCATACCATGTTATTTTGCAAGATATAAAAATCCTCATGTTTCCCTTTCTTTTCTCTCACTGCTAGAGGATACCATATACAAAGTTCCTTATCTAAGCTCAGTAAGAAGTGGCTATCAGATCTGCATTTACTCATTATTGTTTCAAAAGTAAAACCCACAAAAATATACAATATAAAAAGACATAGATAATGATGTCTAGGCCATAATTTCTGATGTGGACACAGACTGCAATAATATGGCTATGTATTGCAGTACATCTATCATCCAAGAAAACATTTACTGTCAAAGTTTATTAGGCATTTTTAGTTGCAGAGAGAGAGCAAGCAGAGGACATGTAAGCATCCGATTTTTTATATCCCTCTTGCAGTCTACTAATACCTTTCTAACTTGCACAACTTGACTTGACTTGGTCCTGACTTTAGTTTATGTCTGCTGTGGGTGTCACAGGTGCTGGGGTAGGCATAATTCAAAAATACTGAAAATTGTTTATGGGTTTGGCCTAATGGTGGTTGGGCTAAGGGAGACAAAATGAATAGTGTGATGGGAGAGCTGGTTCATAAACAAAGTAAAAGAAGAGACATCTATATGGTATTTGACATTGCTATGGTTTTGTTGTGAAAAGCACTGTTTAAAGTCAGAGAGGGGAAGCATAATACAGTGGAAATTGAGGATGGCATCATTGTGACAAAGCAGTATAGAGAGACCCGTGGATTGATGGTTAGCAAGAGTAATGTCAGTGAATAAGGTGACAGTGAGAGATACAGTATGTAGGATTAATGTCCCTTAATATCTCCTTGATTCTTTCACATACAATATTTTGAAAATTTGACACTTTACTGATAAACGCACAACAGTACTTCATGGTTTCTTAATGTGACATGTTGATCTTGTCATTAATTACTTTGTGGATTGTCAGTCAAACAGATACAGAGATTACAAGCTATTCCAAACTCTGCTGCAAGAGTAGTGTCCAAATTAAAAAAAAAAATGAACAAAAATTTCACCAGTGCTAAGAAGCTTGCACTAGCTTCCAGTCAAAATTCATACACAGATCAAAATGTTGATATTAACTTTTGAATCCACACTATTTGAAAGAACTACTTTAAATAGGAAATACACCAGAGAGATACCTTCGTTCAAAAGGTAGTGACTTATTTGTTATCCTGAATAAAAAATCAATGGCATACATTTGCTTGTAATGTCTCTACCATTACAGTCTAAACGTGAAAAAAGGTATCATTGTAATTGCAATTGTATGTTTTTGTTCAATCATTTCTATCCTTGAGCACAAAAGGCATAATACAGAATGTTTCCATATGCTATATATTAAAGCACTGTTGATTATTATAATTATTACTGTTTTTATTGTTATGATTATGATGATGATGATGATGATTATCATTATTATTATTATTACCATTATTAAAAATGATGTCCTACTTTATGACACCACTACCCCCCCCCCCCCATTTCTGCACACATACAAACCCAAAGTCATTAAATAGAAAATCAAAAAGAACATCGAAATAATGTTCTGCTAGAACCTGCCTGTCCATTCATAGAGCACACACTCTTGTGAAAAGTTTGATGCTGCTGTGTGGAGCAACTCTGTGATTGTGGTGAAATATTGCTATGATCTCCTTCCACAATGATCCCATGGCTTGGATTTTAGTGCAGATGTTCAGCTCAGCCACCCTAGTCATTTGTAGCTGTTTCGGGTTTCTCTTGGCTTTCTCCAGTAGACAGTTGTTATCTGCTTCTCTCCCTATGCAAAGAGGAACAATTGTTTTTCACAGACAATGTTACTTCTCCATTGCAGAGGAGAATGATGACATTTGATACAACAGTCATAACATACTTCTTAATTAATTTTACACATTTCTAAAACTACACCGATTTCCCTAAGAAAATAATTATATGATAATGTTCCTTTCATATCAACATTTTGGTAATGTTTTACTCAAAAGTGCTAGTACATCTTTTTTTTTATCATAAAGTTGAAATCAATGTGATAATGTGCATAACAAGACTGTCGTAGGATTACACCTAATTGTCCATTGACACTGGATTTTCTTAGTAATTGTCTATGACAAAATAAAACCAAATACTACATGAAAAGGTGTTATGCTGTTTATTGATCTTGCTCACCTTTAGCATGGTGCACAATGTAACCTTTGAGTGCAGTAAGAAGAGGATGCTACGCCAGACGAAATGGTGAATGAACATATTGTTGACTAGAATCAGGAGCAGAACTAAAGTAAAGAATAAAGAAAGCAGGACATCACAAGTGAAAATCAGTTACACAGTCAATTCCATGTAAGTAATGTCTCAGACATTTGACTTCTGAGTGAACAAAGAAAAAAACACATTGACATGAGTAAAACTATAAATGTATATTGAGACAGTTCATTTTCATCGTCTCTGCCAAGAATTTGTCATACAGTATGTGCCATTGACTTTTGCAAAGTTGATGGTATCTCATATCAGTACAGAGTGTGTAACTGTTTTTCCTCATCTCCCTTGCCCCCCCCCCCAATAAAAAAATAAAAACACAACAATAATCAAACTAACAATAAAAAACTACAGTTACAACAGTCCTGAAAGATACATGACACTGAAGAAATGCACACTGCTACCACATCAAAATCAGACTGAGGGACAACATTGCCTTTATACCAAAATGCAACATGACTACAGATAATTAGATGTCAAAATGTTGGATTCCATGTTATGTCAGTGCTTCACATTCATAAAACTACAAATACAGTTGTAATTAAAGAAAGAGTAAGACAAAACAATTATTTCAGTATGTGGCAAATCATATTAGGAATATTATTATTACTAGTAGTGTGCCTGCACTGTCTATTACACACTAGTCTGTCTAATTTACTCTAAGTCCTTGACAGATAGCAATGTAACTTACGGTTCTTGTTCAAGCTTGAGATGATAGGAGAAATCTGCAGGAATGTGGTATGGAGTACAATACTGTAAAGTAGCCCATCATCGAAGGACAGCACTCATTTCATTCCAGTCTGCAAGTTGTTGGGTTGTCCACACAAATGCCTCAATATCTGTTTGTAATGGAAGATGAATAAAAGATGTCAGTCACATGAAACTCCATCACTACCAGTTCTGTAAGAATATAAAATTGATGCACAGATTTGCAAAACATCACACTGCCCCCCCCCCCATCCCTTTCAGGTCTATATTCTACAGCTTACCAGAATCTGAAGTTTATGAACGTCTCTCTGGTTTAATTTTACAATTTGCCTAGCTCTGAATCCCTAGCCTCCATCCCCCCCCCCCCCAAAAAAAAACCCCTCTGTGTTTCAAAGAACCATAGATTGTAGAAAATCAAAACAAACAAAATGAAAAATCGCAAACTAAGGCAAAAGTACTTGCCACGTATAGGCCAATTACGTCTACATTGAGGCTTTTAGGCTCATAATATAGCATGATAGAACAATTTATGAATTCGTGTGCTGAGCATAAACGTTGCACAGGAGTTTTTTTTTTTTTCTTGTTGTCTATCCATTATTCCAAATCAAATTTGCTGGTACGGTATTCTTGACAACATTATCAAACTCTTCATTGTTGTTGGTAACGCCTCAATTAGACAGGGAGGTGGGAAGAGGACCTCCCTGATTTAATGTTAGACTTTTAGCAGAAGTAACTCTAAAATCATTTTTTTTTTTTTTTCATGGAGAATTCAAAGGTAATCAAAACAATTATTTTAGTATGTGGCAAATCATATTACATGTAGTAATATTATTATTACTAGTAGTGTGCCTGCACTGTCTATTACACACTGGTCTGTCTAATTTACTCTAAATCCTTGACAGATAGCAATGTAACTTACGGGTCTTGTTCGAGCTTGAGATGATAGGAGAAATCTGCAGGAATGCGGTATGGAGTACAATACTGTAAAGTAGCCCATCATCGAAGGACAGCACTCATTTCATTCCAGTCTGCAAGTTGTTGGGTTGTCCACACAAAGGCCTCAATATCTGTTTGTAATGGAAGATGAATGAAAGATGTCAGTCACATGAAACTCCATCACTACCAGTTCTGTAAGATCATAAAATTGATGCACAGATTTGCAAAACATCACACTTCCCCCCCCCCCCCCCCCCCCATCCCTTTCAGGTCTATATTCTACGGCTTACCAGAATCTGAAGTTTATGAACAATGAACATCTCTTTTGGTTTAATTTTACAATTTGCCCAGCTCCGAATCCCCAGCCTCCACCCCCTGCCCCCGAAAAAAAACCCTAGTGTTTCAAAGAACCATAGATTGTAGAAAATCAAAACAAACAAAACGAAAAATTGCAAACTAAGGCAAAAGTACTTGCCACGTATAGGCCAATTACGACCACATTGAGGCCTTTAGGCTCATAATATAGCATGATAGAACAATTTATGAATTCAGGTGCTGAGCATAAACGTTGCATTTTGCTTGTTGTCTATCCAAATCAAATTTGCTGTTACGGTATTCTCGACAACATTATCAAAGTCTCCATTGTTGTTGGTAACGCCTGAATTTAGACAGGGAGGTGGGAAGAGGACCTCCCTGATTTAACGTTAGACTTTTAGCAGAAGTAACTCTAAAATCATTTTTTTTTTTCATTGAGAATTCAAAGGTAGTCAGTGAAATAACATCACTTTTAGAGTAACCTGGACAGGTAACCTGGACAGGTCAAGAACACTATTAACATTGTAACACTGTTAACTATCTTAATTAGATGTTGAAGTTGTAGGCCTAGATATAGACTCCCTTAAATGGATCTAAATTCCTGGAAGATTCAGACATAATCAAGTAAGATAAGAGAGTTAAATCAGTCTACCTGCCACCTGGGAAGTAGGTCGTTGCATTACATATTTGAGCTCGTAATATAGGAAACAATAAAACTTCACAATATATCACCAGTTAGTGCGTTTAAGATTCGATGCAAATGTGAGACGTGTTCATTTGACTTTAGTTCGAATTACTTTCCCTGCCTATTCTCCACTTACACCGAATAATAGATGTGGGACTGCACACGTAGATAACGAACCTAGGACAGCGCCAAACGAAGTCAATGTGATCTGCAAGAATACATATTTACGCTGTTTTGATATTCTAATTCCTCATTCATAAATCTACATTCAAGAATGTGAAAAATGAACAATTAAAGTGTCAATACAGAGCGAAATGTAACTTTACCGATTTCATCTGTCTAGCTTCCGTTGCTCTGGGCGCAGCCATTTTAGACGCGCGCGTACGAGGACGTTTGGCAGATGAATGATTTATGATGACGTCCGGCGTATACGCACCGTCAACCCGCGATCGTGCCACTTCGTGAAAATCGTAGACCGACCAGTCGAAGTTTTCACGAAGTGACACGGTCGTTATTATTACGTAATTATTTGAGATTGAGGTTCAAAAATTTGTCAGGTTGTAGATCTCGGTATTTACTATCATAATATGCAAAAATCTTAAAATCGAAAATTTACTCGATTTTGGCCGGTCGTGCCACTTCGTGAAAACACCGACGATATTCTCAAATACTCTAGGAACATTACCAATATTAAAATCATGCATAAATTATGTATTGAAGTATTAAATATAATCAATTCCTGTGGAAAGTGGAAGAATTTTATTTTCTTTGAATAATGGGAATGTTGGAGCATCACGGACAGAGTGCGTTATAATTCGAATAGCTCTTTTCTGGAGCATTACAAGTTCTGATAAATAAAGAAGATTATAGCCCAATGTCATTGTTGTCATCGATTCCTAAACTTTATTGCAAAATAGCCAAAGCTGTTGATAGGACTCATCATACAGTGGGTGTTTTCCTGGACCTCTGTAAAGCCTTCGATGCCATTGATTTTGAAATATTACTTCATAAATAATGTCACTATATGGTATTTGTGGTGAGGCATTGAAGTGGTTCAAGAGTTCTCTTACAGATCGCAGACAGATAATACGTTGCGTTATCTGATCAGAACTCGGGCAACCAATGTGAAGTTCCTCAGGGTAGTTTACTAGGACCTCTTTTGTTTATTCTGTTCATAAATGATGTAACAAATGCTTCCAATATTTCACATTTATACTGTTTGCTGATGACTCAAATGTATTTCTTTCCAATTCAGATCCTCACATTCTGAACGTAATATATATATATATATATATATATATATATATATATTGGATAAGGTCAAACAAGTCATCTTTGAACCTTCTTAAAACTAAAGGAATATGTTATTTAGTAATATTTGAATTCGAACAGTCTCCCCAATAGAATAGAATAATAAAAATGGGCGCTTAAGCGCCAATTCCACATGACCAATGAGACGCAGTAATTCAAAGAGTGACTTATGAAATACAGAAATCCTTAAACACACATGTTAATGGAAGAAAATTAAATAATTATATGATGAAAAATAAGAAATAACATAATGTGCAATTCTACTGGAAGTAGGTATGAACAAATGCGTCTAGAGGGCAACTTTAAAGCAGTCAACATTCGAAATGTAACGGATAGCCTGAGGCAACTGATTCCACAGGTAAGGTCCAGCATGTGCAAATGGCCGATCCCCCATGATTTCTTGGTGTTTGGAACAACATGCAATTTACCATTGCATGATCTCAAACATCTGGGAGGGTTATGAAGTGTCAGCGAATTAACATTGTACTCTGTGGTAGATCCGTGTGTGCAAGGAAAAATTAAATACAATTTAACGGGTTACCAATGCAGTGAGGATAAAATTGGGGTAATGTGAGCATTTCTTCTATAGTAGGGGTAACAACGGGCTGCCGAATTTTGCAACTTTTGTAACCGTGAAAGTTGAGATTGTGTAGCTGAAATAGAAGTGCATTACTGAAGTTAAGTCGGGATGATATAAGGGCATGAACTAGTTTTTCTGTGGTTGAACGAGTTAAAAACTTGCGAATAATGTCTAAATTGCGTAACTGATACCGCACGGATTTACAAACAGCAGATATCTTTACAGACATGGACATTGTAGAGTCAATACTCCAAGATTTCTACACGATTTAATGGAATAATAACCAAATAATTGTCAACCGTAAGAGAAGGAAGACTGAACTTGTCAAAGAGAACTCTAGAGCCAATGAATGTCAATTTTGACTTTTCTTGATTTAACTTCAATATATGAGAGCCCATCCACTTTTTGACATCATGAAAACAAGCCTCAAGTTTCTGAATAATATCAACGACAAGGGTTTGGGTAGGTAGGAAGGGTATGTTGACTGTACACCTGGATATCATCAACATAACAATGATAGTTAAAAGAGTAACAATGTAAAACTTCTTTCAAACCACTCAGATAAATCGAGAAAAGGGTAGGGCCCCCGACACATCCTTGTGGAACACCACGGTCTAATGGAACAGGATCAGATTTTGCATTAACAGAAACAACCTGAAACCTTTCAGATAAGAAGTATGATTTGAACCCCTCAAGAGCTTTACCATCAACACCGAATGACTTCAGAGTATTTACCAGGATTGCATATTTAACACTCTCAAAAGCTGAGGATAAATCAAAGAGTAACAGAATAGTAATCCTCCCATCGTCCATATTTATTATCTCTGAAAATATCATTGGATAAGTTAACTAGAAGGTCTTAAAACTATGATGCGGCTGATATGCTGACTGACGGTTATCTAAGAGATTATTCTCCAGCAGATAGTCTAATGGTCTTGAAGAGACAACAAGCGCGAGGATCTTGGACAGAAGTGGAAGGTTCTATACATGCCGGTAATTCTGCAGAACCTCAGGATCAAGGGATGGCTTCTGTAACAAAGGGTGGATGTATGCTAACTTCAAAGAGGCTACTAGGACTGATGCCTGTTGAAGTCTCAAATTAACAATGCTGGGTATTAAAGCTTAAAAGACTGCTGCATACTCTTTGGATTTCATTCGTAGGACTTCGGTGATATGTTGCAAAAAGTTTCTCAATCTCAGTGGAGTGGTAGATTTAAATGATAACCAAGATGCATGGGTTTGCAAGGATGGTTGAGGGTCGACGGCTGCAGGAAAATTACTACGTATGCATCTAATCTTTGACTTGAAGAACTGGATAAAGAGCTGCGCCAAAGATTTAGCATTCACATGGGCTGGAAGGGGTGATGACTTGCGATTCAGAGGATGATTAGCCACGCTGAATAGACGCTTCGAATCCAATCCGCAGTCTTCAACGGGACTAACATGTAATTACGCTTGGCCTTGCAAACAAGGGAATGAACACTCTGTCTCTAATGGGAGTACAGCTGCCGATCTATCCCTAGGTTGTTTTTAGTACGCCATTTCCGTTCAGCTTTTCCACAGCTAGGCTTAATTTCGACAGCTACGCTTGGTGCTATTAAGACAGTGACATATTATTTTTCCACTCTCACCCTGTTTATGTTATATTCAGCTATTTCTATAACTTATCTTAATAATGGTATCATAGCTTGGGGGAAATACTCATCCAACTTATCCCGACAGACTGTCCTGTCTCCAGAAAAAAGTAATAATAACAATAATTTGCCACGTATCTTGGAAATCTCACACCGAAGTTTTGTTTTCGAAAACAAAATTTTAACTAGAAATGTCGCTTTGGCGACTGGTATGCCTCCGCCATAATGCATGATTTTCCCAATAGGTCTAGATAGTACATGTGGACAATGTGTGATTACATTTTCACAAAATTGGCAAAATATTGAAAGGACAAGTTTGTCACAAATGTGTTGAATGTTCACCTTCCTTGACCTAGGTTTAATTGGATGAATAGGAGAGCATGTAACTAGGGATTTAAGGACTTTAACTCGACTTTGACCCATTCATACATTTAGGCATTGAGTAATTTTCAAGGTACAGGTGTGGAGAAAAAGTGCAATTTCTGAATTGAATAGTAAATGGTTACCATTTTCATCTGGCCCTTGACCCTAAAATTCATAAGATAATCACTTTCAGGTAGAACATGCATAATATGTACTAAGTTTCAAGATAACTTGAGCCACTTCCGAGATATGGAGGAAAAAGTTAGTTCAGCACTTTCACTTGATCTTTGACTTTTTGACCTTTGAGGCAAAAAAAAAGAAGAAAAAAAAAAACTTTCCGGAGAATTTCTATTAGGTTACACATGTATGCATACACCAAGTGTAAAAAAAAAAAAAAACCTGCCGGCATTGCATGATAGGAGGGAAATAGTAAAATTTTGAAGTGTTGCACTTGACCTTTGACCCCTGACCTTTGACCCCATGAACCCTACATTCTCTAGATAATCACTTCCAGTCAGTATATGTATATACTATGTTCCATGATGATACCTTGAACAATTTTCCAAAGTATGGAGAAAAAAAAGAAGTTTTAATATTTTACTTGACCTTTTGACCTTTGACCTTTGACCTCATGACCCAAACTTGCACCAGAGAATCTTAATTGGGTAATACATATATACACTAAGTTTCAAGAAAATATCTTCAGGCATTCAATAGACATGGTGGAAATAGTGAAATTTTATGTATTTGACCCTGACCTTTTGAGCTTTGACCTTTGACCTCATGACTCCAACTTTCACCAGAGAATCTTAATTGGGTAATACATGTATACACTAAGTTTCAAGAAAATATCTTCTGGCATTCAATAGATATGGTGGAAATAGTGAAATTTTATGTATTTGACCTTGACCTTTTGACCTTTGTCCTTGAGCATGTGCACCCAAAAGTTGATAGGCAATACTTCACCCCCTAATACACATACATGCCAAGTTTCATTAGGATACCTCAACAGGTTTTGATAGTTACCTTGTCCACAAAATTCATTACGGACGGACGGAAGGACGGACGAACGGACGGACGGAAGGACGGACGGACGGAAGGACGGACAACCCGAAAACATAATGCCTCCGGCACCACTTCGTGGCGGAGGCATAAAGATAACCGATCTTTATTATTATAGTCTTGGCCAGTTTAGGAAAAAGTCAGTAATAATTTATTACCGTCCGTTTTCATCACCATGTTTGCGAGAAACCACTCCTTCCATAAATACCCGGCTGGTCGCTCTGATGAATTTCTTTCGCCTTTACTAGTACTATTTTTACACAATCTACATTAACATTTCATTTTGCTGGACCTAACTATTGAAATAACATCTGTGATAGTTCAATGGTGTCCCCAAGTTTTTATTATTATTATTATCATTATTCAGAAGAGTTTGAGTTTCACCACCAAAATTAATGTCTTATATATCAACATCACGAAATCGTAAAATTGTGCTATGAATTCTTTAATGGTTGCAAAGAACTGGAAAATCCAACTTCATTTTCTGTTAAAGTTAAGCATTCACTGCTGAGCTGCTTCAACCATCTATTATCTCTCGTCTTGTTATAGTCTTCTATCTTTTATCTTCACACCACATAATCAGTTTCTCTGTGTGTGTGTGTGTGTGTGTGTGTGTGTGTGTGTGTGTGTCTCGCTCTCTCTCTCTTTCTCTCTTTCTTTTCTCTTCCTGCATGACATTGACTTAGTGTAGTGATTTTCCGGGGTGTTTGTTTCGTATATCTTTGTAATTCCGCCTTTTATGTACAACAGTATATTAATCATATAATTTGTTGTATTACGTATGGGGGAATCCCCTCACAAGCACTGTTTCCTAGCATTCCAACCATTAGCATTTCTGTATACTTAAAATATTCTGTAAACATTTGTTATTACGAATGGTGATGAAATTTGTTTTCAATTTCTTTACAATATTTATATGTTTTTCTCGGAAATTGAAACATGGGTGAATAAATAAGATGTTACAGTTTGTGCCTACATTTGTGATCTTGAATAATACTATAAAGTTCGCTCCCAGAGGGAAGGCTGTGTCCTACCATCCACACACACGATGTATGTATACGGAAATCTCAAAGGAAAACCTCATACTAGGATAAAGAAGAGATAATCACCACGGGAGACACAAAAACAACGGCAATTTGTGCAGTTGAGTACAAGGAAAGCAAATATTAGATAATTGCAATCTCTTAAACCAACTCGAAGACCAATGGAAATATTTGGGAAAAATTAGGACGGACACGTCACCAGAACATTTTTAGGTCTGTGAATAGGATATGGATTCACGTTTCTTTTTGGATGATTTAACATTGTTATACGTCATATCATGGGTATCTGTACTCGAAATGTCGATTTTGGAATGATGATTTTTTTTTTCTTTCTGTTATGTTCGTTTGAGGTTATTTCGGTAATCAGTAGTTGGTTTTGAGCGAATTCTCATACTTTGTAGCTAAAACGACGTCATAATGGTCGAACCAGTGTTCAATTAGAAAAGAAAGGTGAAATCTTAACTAATTGCGTGTTAAGCCCAGGAAAGTCAATCTACATGACTTGGTTCTTCGAGCAATACTGATTTGAATTTCTATACGTCTCCAGGCTTTTGGTATGTTGTAAATGAGACTATGTGATATCCTGAGAGTTATTAACCAAATATATGTTTGGTACAAAAATTTCCAACTGAGAGTTTAAAATCTTGGGCTCCTTATAATTATTATGGAGATGTTCTGTAGCCTAATGGTATATCCTTCTAACTATCACGTTGTAGCGGCCTCAATCCGGGCATTTTTAGTTTTGTCTATCTTTTGTTATTGTTGATTTAAAGAGATCTTAAACTCGTTAATTTCATACTTTAATCTTGTTTCAAGACGTTTAATATTTTATGAATTGTTGCACGTTGGAACTGTATGTTCTATACAAAGTTAAAGGGGAATATAACATCACGAAGAAAATGTTACATAACCTTTTGAATTCAAAGTTGTAGATACTGAAAGATACAATTGCTTAGACGTTATTTGAAATACTGTTATTTTGAAAGCTACTCTCTTTCTCTAAGATGTTGATGGTTTATTGAAATATTGAGCATGAAATTGTGTGCAAAATATCTGTCAGAAAGGTCCGTTTTTCTAGCACTGGAGATTATGCGTCTGACAATTGTAAGATGACATCTATTGACTATAACTTCAGCATGAGATTGCTGTAGATCATGTTATAAGTCACCATTGATGAATTCAAGTTTCCGTTTGGTTGTTGTTTATGTTCGAGTTCAAGATAATTTTTTCTCAGTCTTAATAAAAATACCACTTGGGTATAATTCAAACAACGGAAAAAATGTCAAAAAAGTAATAAAAAAGCAAGGTCTGTCATAATTCTGATAAGAGTTAAGAAAAACAGTGAGACATCTTAGTAATACTTAAATACTGAGAGATGAAGATTTGTAGTTTTTGACTGAAGTTTGTGGATCCCACCAGTTGCAATATACACCGCGCAGAAAAAAGAGAGAATATAAACACTTTTTCATATTTATATTTCTAAAAGAATATTTGGCTAAAAGTTAATGCATCATATACGGCCTACCATTGTGATTGATTTTCAACCTGGAAGGTCAATAAAAGGGGAAACTTTACGTATGAGTGAACAATGCTGTTTTTCTCTCCCAAGGCATAAAAGTAAAATGGCAAAATTACATGTAACAACAAGAAAAAAAAAAGACAAATTTAGAGGAATGGTACAAATTTCATTTGAGATGGGGCTTCGGGTTTAGAACGCTTTTTGATGATGACTTTTTGAGATAATGAGAAACCTGTTATGTAATGAAACATGCAGCATATATCAATTCTAAAAAAAAAAAAAAAATTCAAAGTTGATTGGATGAAAATCAGTTTTGAAATGGTTGAGATACCCAAAACAAAGCGATCCCAATACAGGGTGGGTCTTGCTTTGTTTTACTTTGTTTTTGGATATCTCATCCATTTCCCAACCAATTTTCATCAATAAACTTTGAATTCCTCGTAGAATTGTATGTTCTCAAACATTTCATGGAGTGGTTTCCAAGTATCTCACAAAAAGTTTTAAAGCTAAATCCTCACTTCAACCAATACCATACCATCCCTTTGACACAATAATAATAAAAAAAAAAAAATGATGATGTTTTTAATATCTTTGAAGCCCAAAAGATCAATAAAAGCTTAAAATACTGGAGGAAACTGAAAATTTTTCTGTCAAATTCAAATGAAATGAGAAAAGAATCAATAATCAACAAAAATGGCAAAAAAATTAAATTGATATCTGAAATTAGGAAAATTGCAAATGATATTTGGTTCCCCAATATGTCTCACGAGTTCTTAAATGACAAAATAAAAAAAAAATAATAAAATAAAGATATTCTGTTCATCTAATCATCTTTGTGCTTTTACTCCCTACGTCTTTTGTACAGAAAATTCTTATTTTCCCCATATAGTTTCCCACATTGATTGTGTTTTAGGTTATAAAGATATAAAGAGAAAGAAAAATATCTTGCTATGTCACTCATGCTTCTCGTTGTGTTAAACTGCACTTTGTTATCATTGCTATCTGGAAGGGCATTTGCAAATGAAAGACAACATGTCAATTTTTGCAATTTTACCTTTCGAGGACAAAAACTATTGTGTTCACTCATGGGTAAAGTTTCCTTCTATATTGACGTAAACTAGGTTGATTGCAAATCAAATTGCCAGTAATATAGTATATAATACATTGATTTTCATCAAAATTTTCCATGAAAAATATGAACTTGAAAAAGTGTTTATATGTACTTTTTTTTTTGTTTTTGCTGAGTTTTACATGCACAAAATCCTGGACAAATTATAATAACTTAATTAATACCTATTGACCAAATCCCCTATATGCAATGAAATCATAAAGAAGGTTACAACTTTCAACAAAAGATTGAAGCATGTTTTGTTATTGCGATTATACGAGTTTTTTAATCTATATGTAATTAAATCAACGAAATCAACGAGTCCCTCACGTTAATGCTACTACGTCTTGATTCTGTGATTTATTTACTTATTTAATCATCACAGAATTTGCATAGTTTTTCACGTAGATCTGAAAAGTAAATTCTGTTCACAGCATCCCTAGGACAACGTCAAACCTAAAAGATATGCCCTACAAAAATGGGCTGGGCAGTGGAGTCATATAACTACGGGGGGGGGGGGGGGTATGGGGGGCATGAAAGGGTGATCAAGAAATATGATATTTTTCTAAGATTTCTTTTAACCATAATTAAAGGACAAGTCCACCTTCATATACATATGGATTGAGTGAATGCAACAATATTAGTAGAACACATCAGTGAAAGTTTGGGGTAAATTCGACAATCCGTTCATAAGTTATGAATTTTTAAAGCATCTGCGCAATCACTGCTGAATGAGGAGACTACTACAGTGTATGATGTCACATGCGTACAATAGTATAAGGAAAATAACAAGAGAATTTCACAAAACTTTGTTTTTTGAATAAAGTGCACATTTCTTCAACTCGTTACTGATGTATGTTAAGGGAAATATTATTCCCCTTGCCTTCTGAAAGAGAGAAGTCAAGTGTTCTTTTGTTATACTAGAAAAGTGAAAATATGTTGAATTTTCTTTATGCTTCCTTATATCGTTGTACTCATGTGACATCACCAGCTATAGTAGTCTTCTCATCCAGCCGTGACTGAGCAGAAACTTCAAAAATCCATAACTTTTGAACGGATTGTCCGATTTTCCTCAAACTCTCAGTAATGTGCTCTACATATTGCTGCATTCACTCAACCCACATGTCTATAAAGGTGAAATTGTCCTTTAAAGAGTTGTATAGTGTGAAACATTGTTCAAAAAGCCCGGAGCCGACAAAAGATAGTAATTCAGCGTGATTCCTGGTTGGCATTCTGAATATAAGCAGGATGTGCGTAGTGTATCAAAGCTATACAGATCATTGATTTTGCAGTGTTGCTTTACATACTAGTCTATATTAAAATTCCTTGCATTGCCAATAATAAGACTTGACCTAGGCTGTTTCCTAACTTTCCCATGTATATAAAACACACACACACACACACAAACAATTAGGGTATGCTCTAAAGTGCAGATATTGGACATTCTTCAGCTGCTTGGTCATTTCAATGCCCCCTCGATGGACATACCTCCCCCAATCATGAACATAAACCGACATCCTTGACTACCAGTGGCGAATCCAGGGGGCGCAACAGGCGCCCCCACCCCCCCCCCCCCCCTCTTAATTTCCAAAGCGAAAAAATAAAGCTACAAACGGCAGTTTTGGGACTGTAAAATGTTAAACTTTTCAAGCTCGCATTCAATCACTATGTCATTCTCCTGTGTGATGTTGCCGCCAGTAATTGCCAGCAGTTGCGCCTGGTGCGCCCCACCCCCTTAATTTGCAAAGCTTAAAAGTATAGCTACAAACGGCAGTTTTTATACTGTAGAAATTCATGTCAAAATTTTCAAGCTCGCTCGCTTCACTCGCTTGCATTTAATCGTTATGCCATTCTCCTTATGTTACTGTCAATAATTGCCAGGCGTAACCCTTGCGCCCGGTGCGCCCCTCCCCTTAATTTCCAAAGCGAAAAAAATATAGGTACCAAACGGCAGTTTTTGGACTGAAATATGTCAAGATTGAAAATTTTGACATAATTATTTCAATCCAAAAACTGCCGTTTGGTACCTATATTTTTTCGCTTTGGAAATTAAGGGGGGGCGCTTCGCTTTGGAAATTAAGGGGGGGGCGCATCGAGCGCAACTGCTTGCTCAATAACTACGCTGTGGAATGTATTACATTCCGTTATGTATTGTAGTCCCCACTAAGTTTGCAGACTGACACACACGCGCGCACACACATACACACGCATGCACGCACTAGCATACACACCCTCAAAATTAATTTTCCACGAGGTGCCCCCCCCCCCCCCCAATGTCTTGACCCACGGTACGCCACTGGGGCTGGGCACGTAGGAATTCACTCCCCTTAAAACCAGGGAAGAGAAGATTTCAACACTTTTTCCACAAATAAAGTGGCTTGAATGATTATATAAGGATGCGTCATAATCAGTGATAAAATTATATAAACTAGTTTCACTTTTCAATTCAACAGGATCAAATTACTTGAATCTAGCACAAACAAAAATAGACAGTATCACATAGTTGCTGGAATAGAAGGGTCGTCTTATGCTCTGAATTAGAGTAACTTCCTTTCTACGATAACATAATTATACACCCAGCCCTGGGCTGAAGATGCGAAGTCTCCTGTCCCTTCTCCCGGCATGGGGGGGGTGGGGGGGGGGGGGGGGGGGGGGGTGGTGTTCGACGCTGCAATCTTTGAGGTGATAATGCAGGATAGAACAATTGTTTCATAAATATGAACTACTGTGAACGCCATGACAAGAGAGAGAGAGAGAGAGAGGGGGGGGAGAATTTTTGAAAATCTGTGTGTGAAAATGGCATTTTCTTGCTAAAACACCACTAATAATAATAATAATAATAAATAAAATAAATACATAAATAGAAAAAAATAAAATTACAAGTTTAAAAAAATATAAGATTTTAAAAGAATGGTCCCCGGATTTTTTTTTTTTTTTTTTTTGGGGGGGGGGGGGGGGGGGGGGGTTGCAACCCCCCCCCCCCCCCCCCCCCCCCCCCCCCCCCCCTCTAGATCCGCTTCTGGTAGGCGTGAACGAGTGCACCATGCCGAGCGCGATACGACTCACGTCGAGCTCCGCATGAGTTACCCAAATATCTAGATAACAAACGAGTTCGTTAACAGCCTTGTACGAGTTTCAGTCGTAGGAATTGCAACACATTTACCCTCTCCATATTGGCAGTGATTTTGCTCAGTTAGTATAATTCGTTTGCCTCCAGAAAAAACAAAAGGAACGGGTGTCGATTACCATATTTTGCCATATGCAAGTACCTCCTTTAATCTAATGAACATTGCTTTAGATTAATGGTTCAGACCTATTAACCAGATTTCTTTTTCGTTTTCATGGGAGATGTGCAAAAAACACAAGAAAGTTCACCTGTTAACAAACATACATCAATAGATTAATAAGACAAGTTTATTCGCAGCCAATTTTATTGATATGCAACATTCATCTCACGAACAGAAAAATGGATTCTTTAATCCCTAATTAAACAATCCCACAGAAAAGGCAAGACATTCTAACAATTTGCCAGAATAGTACGAATTTAGTAGAATTTTTCCAGTGAATAGGACCTACTTGGAATTGAGTACTGAAGCGGATATTGTACCTTACCAAATCATTTTCACACGTTGGTAAGAATGTATAAAACCTGAAGTGCCGTGATCCTTAATGAATTTTACAACTGTATTTATGAGCCTGTAATGTTGTTCAAAAATAACGTTGCTTATCATGTCATTGTGCTTAGTAGGGGCCAGATATGAAGCCATTAACTTGACAAAGATGGAAAAAATGTGAGCAAAATAAATAGAATTATCTCTACGAAAAGGAAGGGCTGAACTCATTTTGATTTCTGTAAATATGAATGGTGTTTAAATGGTAATAAAATATACAAAAGAATCTTTAAGAAAAGATCTCAGGAAATTATTCAAATTGTCGGCATCATATGCTCAATTATGTTTGAACTTTCAAAGGCTACAGTATGTAAACATCTGATAGACCTGGGCTTCAGAAGTGCTCTGATATGTAGGCCTATGTTGCGAGATTTATAGTTAGTAAACGTTGGGTTGTCTTCAATTAAAGTACGGTTTGCTTAATCTATTCCTGTGAGGTAACTGAAGTTAAAAGGTAAAATTTCCTTCAATACGAGATGAACATTCAAGTTTTCAATCTCCGCCTATACGGTCCTTATCAATAACCTTGCGTTTCTGATAATGTTTATTGTTTTGTCATTTTGTCCCCCAAGCAATTCCCGAGATGAGGACAAATCTCGAACTTTCTTTATGGAAAGTTGGACAACTACCGCCAGAATTATGCACCGGATCGCTGAATTGCAATCATAAATATGCAAAAGCTACTGGGTCCCTTTCGATAGACTTTGTACACTTTTGAGATCGACGTTTTATTTCCTTATATTTATCAAAGAGTGTGCAGCAGATCTTTCACTTACAAAAGCTCCCTCATAATTATGCAGAGGCGTCGATGGAGGGGGAGGGGGATGGTTCCCCCATAAAAGTATTGGGACAAACAGATCATTTTGCTCCTCCTCGTAACTCCTGAGATGTGGAAATGTTCTTACTTTTTTTGATAGAAGACTGTCTAAATATTTCACCCAAAGATGGCTAGATTTCAATTCTGAAAATACAAAATCTCCCTCGCGTAAGAGGGGGATAGGCCTAACCCCTCCCATACCCTCCACGTTCAATCATTTCTACTTAATACACTTTAGATTGACAGATTTCAAAATGTTTCATCCAAAGTGTGCACCAGGCCTGTTACTTCAGTTTAAAGAAATGCAAATGTTCCTTGGGTGGGAGGAGATATCTAGATACTTTCAATTAACGGAGGATCCCCCCCCCTAAAAAAATAGTATACACTTCTGGGATTGAAATTTCCCCAGACTACATCATAAATGTGTTTACGAGATATTTGTTGCTGCCAGTAATTGCTGGCAGTTGCGCCCGGTGCGCCCCCATCCATTAATTTCCAAAGCGAAAAAAGTACAGCTACAAACGGCAGTTTTTGGACTGTAAAATGTCAAATTTTTCAAGCTCGCTCGCTTCGCTCGCTCGCATTGAATCGTCATGCCATTCTCCTGATGTTGCTGCCGGGTAATTGCCAGCAGTTGCGCCCGGTGCGCCCCCCTCCCCCTTATTTTTCAAAGCGAAAAAAATATAGCTACAAACGGCAGTTTTAGGACTGTAAGATGTCAAAATTTTCAAGCTCGCTCGCATCAGGGAGGTGGGAAGAGAAAGACCTCCCTGCTCGCATTTAATCGTTATGTCATTCTCCTGATGTTGCTGCCAGTCATTGCCAGCAGTTGCGCCCGGTGCGCCCCCACCCCCTTAATTTCCTAAGCGAAAAAGTACAGCTATACAAACGGCAGTTTTTGGACTGTAAAATGTCAAAATTTTCAAGCTCGCTCGCTTCGCTCGCTCGCATTTAATCGTCATGCCATTCTCCTGATGTTGCTGCCGGGTAATTACCAGCAGTTGCACCCGGTGCGCCCCCCCCCCTTATTTTTTCAAAGCCAAAAAGATATAGCTACAAACGGCAGTTTTGGGACTGTGAAATGTCCAAATTTTCAAGCTCGCTCGCATTTAATCGTTAGGTCATTCTCCTGATGTTGTTGCCAGTAATTGTCAGCAGTTGCGCCCGGTGCGCCCCCACCCCCCTTAATTTCCTAAGCGAAAAAATATAGCTACAAACTGCCGTTTTGGGGCTGTACAATGTCAAAATTTTCAAGCTCACTTGCTTCGCTCGCTCGCATTTAATCGCTATGCTATTCTCCTGATGTTGCTGCCGGGTAATTGCCAGCAGTTGCGCCCGGTGCCCCCCCCCCCCTTAATTTTCAAAGCGAAAAAATGTAGCTACAAACGGCAGTTTTTGGACTGTAAAATGTCAAAATTTTCAAGCTCGCTCGCTTCGCTCGCTTGCATTAATCGTTAGGTCATTCTCCTGATGTTGCTGCCAGTATAAAATTGCCAGCAAATGCGCCCGGTGCGCCCCCCTTAATTTCCAAAGCGAAAAAAAATATATATAGCTACAAACGGCCGCTTTTGGACTGTACAATGTCAAAATTTATGATCGCGTTCATGATCTTCAGTGTAAGAATTAAGACAAAAAAATTCTCTAAATGATACCATAATTTTTATAGGCAAAATTGTTCAATAATAATCTACATAAAATGTACTGCTACCTTAAACATGTTGGACTGTTTCAAGTCGATAGAACACGCAAAAAAAATGAATCAAATTGCACCATTTACAACATCAATATGCAAAAAGTTCTCACTGTGGGAGGGGGAAACCCCCCTCCCACACCCTCCCCCCTCGCTCGCATCACTCTCTCGCATCTAACCGCTCCCCCCGAAGATCAAATCCTGGCTACGCCGGTGATAGGCCCCACTATTTAGTAGGCCTTCACAGTGATGTCGCACAGGCGGAGCAAGAGCTGAAATACCACGATGTAGTCATTCAATTATCTATTAATATTTCTTTTTCTTACTTGTTTTTTATAGGAAAAAATATCCCAAATTTCACCAAAAGTGTGCACCAGATCGCTGAATTTGAGGTCTGAAAATGCCAAATTCTCTCGTGTGGGAGGGGGATACCCCCTCCCACACCCTCCCCCCCCCCCCCCGCTAGGCCGCTCCGCTCCCTCGCACAGATATTCAAACTCAAAGTCCCTCCCCTACCCCCCATCATTAAAACGGAACGATGCCCCTGTGATGATTGCTTTACTGACTTAAAGCAAGAAAATCGAAGAATACAATAAATAGCTACAGGAAAATATCTACTATACGTTATTCAAGAAATGGATATCCTAATTAGCATTTTATTGAATTCATTTGGGCATTATTCAGGGCTGCGCTACTTGTTTGAAAGGGGGGGGGGGCAAAATCGCCTGTCAGTCAAGAAGAAAGAACATCAAAAGACAAGAGAAACAACAGCAAAAAAGTCTTCATACTTTTAAGGTCTGATTTTCCGCGGAAAGTCGGCTGACAATAAAAAAAACAAACAAGCAAACAAAAACAAGAACAAAAAGTCGTCATATTTTTGCTGCCACTTCCCTCCCACTTTGCATGGAAAAGAATGGGACATTTGATCCCTGCAAAGTGTGTGTGTGTGTGTGCCCCCCCCCCCCCCCCCCCCCAGGGCTGCGCCGGTCCGGTTATGGGCTTGAAATCGTGGTAATGGTGACTATCGCCAATCATCCCCCCCACTCCTCAGTACGGATTTATGCCGTTGGTATAGAAGTATGTTTATACCAAAAGTGGGTTCGTGCGTGTGTGTGTGTTTGTGTGTGTGTGTGTGTTTGTGTGTGTGATAACTTCATTGGGCGAAACAACGTATAGGATTATACTGTTTAAGGGCTATGCAGCATTGTTGAAACCCCCTTTAGTAATAATGATAATAATGATAATAATAATGATAATTTCCCATAGGCCTATACTAGGCTCTTTTTTAGCTGGTTTTTTATTCCTCTGAACAGACAGATTACGCCACTGCACTTGAATCAAAATCAGAATAATGAGAGCGCTGTCATCTTTTTAAAACATAATTCAATAAATATTCTTCAAATCTGCAATTTGGATTTGATAATTTGATAAATACAGTTTGCTCTGGCTATAGGTCATTATTCAAAACCTCTTCATACGTTTACCTCTGACGAAATCGCTCTCATTACTTCTGACATTTTACCTCTGCCATTTTTACTTCTGCCATTTTTACCTCTGCCATTTTTGCCTCTGCCATTTTTACCTCTGCCATTTCTACCTCTGCCATTTTACTATGACATTTTTACCTCTGTCATTTTTACCTCTGCAATTTTTACCTCTGCCATTTTTACCTGGCACCAATCAGGTTCCATAGCTAGATTGAGCTAGGGCCTACGACAGTGACACTGACAGTGTGTAAATTTATGATGATAATCGATGGTGATGATGTTGATGATGCCATGATTAAGATCAAATCCCCAAATGAATGTTCGTTTTGCCAAATTTTGGTGCGTTTCAAATTCCATGAAACCGTAGTCCCGAAACCGTAATGTTTGTATTTATTTGAATTTTAAATGACAAATTTATATCAATAATTATCCTTAACTTAAGGTTGAGTTTATTTTGATGGCAAATTTTCACACACACACACACACACACACACAAATCAGCTCGCTCTCTCACATATCATTGAGTATCATGCATTGACCCTCTCCCCCAGCTCACAATTAATCATGTATTTGTAGCCTGTTTGTAAAATTCCAGGATATTCTTGTAAATTCCAGGAGTTTTTAGTGTTGATTTCAGGAGGACTGACCTTGAAAAGTGGAAGCACTGATGATATGAAGCAATAAGACAGACGCAGGATCTTGCCTGCTTTTGATGAGCAACTGAAACTCTGGGCCTAACTTCTTTTAGTGGCGAGCATTATGCCTAAATTAAAGTGCTTATTAATGAAGAAACTTGATTTATTTACGGTGCATATGTAATTCTAGGTTTAATAAAGTAATCTAGAAATTCAACAGCAAGAAAAAAACGCCGCAAACATGTTAAGAGAACTAATGTGAGTCCTCCGCATAGCCGCCATACAGCCTACACACAGCGCCCGTGCACACATGATTTCGTCGAGCTCTGGACCCTTTTTATCGACATTGTCAGACTGGCAAAAGATCGAGAAGTTTAACTCGAAGTTTTGCCAGTGTGACCGCAAACTTTCCACGTAACTTTCCGCCAAACTTCTCGATCTGTTTGCGGGCTATGTATCCGAAGCGCAAGGCCATTGTCATGTACAAACGTGCATTGTTACGTCATAATCACTAGCCACTGGACGGCGTGCTCTTGCTTGCGCGCGTACCAGTGGCCCAGTCTGACCAAGGAGGTACTAGGCAAGCCTAAGCGTGCACTCCATATAAGGAAAAATTGACCTAACAAAATGGCGACGCAACACGGTAAATTTGGCTGCACGGTCTCGTGTGTGTTGGGAATAGGGACACGCATTCCACTATGTTTTAGTTCGGTGGTCAATACTAGGACCCCTTTTATTTTTGTTATTTATGAATGATATAACGCAGTGTCTTAGATTTTCACAATGCAATATATATGCGGATGATGTGGTTATATATACCACCAGTAGGTATGTTGATGAAGCATCCTCACGTCTGCAGTCAGATCTGAATGATTTATATCTTTGGTATACTAGGAATAAGTTAAAGATCAACGTTGATAAAACAAAAGTGATGGTTTTGAGTATGTCCAAAAAATATGATCTGAATATTTGTATTAATGCTGAACGTATTGAGCAAGTTCACAGTATTAGGTACTTAGGTATTGAAATTGATGATAAGTTATTATGGAATAATTATGTACGACAGTTAACGAAGCAGCTAGGTTGTAAAATTTATTTACTACAGAAAATGCGTAAGTTTGTCAATCAAAATGTGTTGAATTTTCTGTATCTCACTCTCATACAACCTTGCATAGATTTTGCTTCTTCTGTGTGGGGCCATCGCTCTTCTAAATCACTGGATAATTTGTTACGTCTACAAAAGAGAGCAGCAAGAGTGGTGAAAAGTTATTATGATTATGTTAATAGTCATGGTGTTGATCTTATCAAAGAACTTAAATGGAAATCATTTGAGCAACGACGAGATTATTTTTTGGCAACATTAATGTACAAATGTGTATATTGTTTAGCCCCCACTCGTATGGTTAGTGAAATAGAAATGGTCTGTGACAGGCATTCTCATAACACTGGTTCAGCCGACTCACTCAATGTGGTCATTCCAAAACCAAATCTTGCATGTTTTGAGTAGTGCTTTCGCTTCTCAGGAGCACAAGTATGGAATTCACTACCAGACATTTTACAAAATGCCCGGGCTGTTCAGAATTTTAAGCGTGTATATAAGCAGTTATATTTTTTGTAATATGTACTTGTTGTTGTGACCATCTCAGCTGCAGAAAATCTTTCCTGTCGTTTTTATTCTAGGTATTGAAAATTATTTATCTTTTGGCTTTTTTTTTTTGTAACCTCTTTTCTGCGAGAGACAGCGAGGGAATATTATCATATCTCTTATATGCTTGTTAATATTATGATTATTCTTTGGTGTGTGTGTGTGTGCGCGCGCGTGTGTGTGAGTATGTGAGTGTGTGTGTGTGTGTGTATGTGTGTGTGTGTGTGTGTGTGTGTGTGAGTGTATGTGTATGTGTGTATGTGAGTGTGTGTGTGAGTGTGTGTGTGAGTGAGAGATTGGGTGGATATGAGTACTCTACTGTCATGTGCTCCCTTTGAAAAGAGTGACATGTATGCCGGCATTTATGCCAATATGAATTCTAATGCTTAGTCCAGATTTGTTTTTCTTTGTCTTTCTCTGCAGTCTTCTCGCCAAAGGAGTTGCAAAGTGAATTTTAGGACATGAATTTTATATTGTTGATAATTAACTATTCATCTGATTTGATACTTCAATTACTGCAGCTGACTTGGATTTTATACTGGTGACAATTCATTGTAATGATTGAATTTTTGTTTGTATTTTTATGTTTTATCTCAGGACCTTGATGAAAAACAGCTCATGCTGATCAAGCTATCCTGAATAAATATGTTTCAATAAAATAAGAATAAAAATGTCTAGCCATGCAAAGAGGTAAAAATAGAACTCCTTGATTATTATGAACAATGAAAATCAGTCATGTAAAACACACCTTCAAGATCATGGGCATTGGCGTTGGATACATGCCAAGCTATGAGGTTACGAAACAATCATTTATTTTTTCCTATAGCACTATACCATGCATTCGAATTTGTGATAAAAACTAGGAACTCCTCCTTGTGCCGAGTAAAGATGAACAGTTAGATTTCCATGACTTTCCGTTTCTCCGATTTTCATTTAATTTCATTTGAATTCTATAAAAAAAAAGATGTAAGGAATACAAAGAATGTAAGAACTATCATGAAAGAACCCTGGAACATTCCATGAAAAAAAAAAGTGCTGTAATATTTCGACGAGAGACAAAGGACGACATGAAAACAGGTATTTCAGTTTGTAAGGGATAAGCATACACCGTTGGTTGTTCTAGGGCCGATTCCGAGATTTAAATCTATAAAATGTTGTAATAGTTAATGTTGCAAAAAGGAAAAAGAGAACGACAAAAAGAACAAATACACATAAGAAGGCGAGAGACATCAGAAGGATTTACATAAAGCACATCGAATGGAAATAATAGTTTATAGTAATCTTAATGGACAAGATATAATTTGCTCTGTACCGATTAATGGTAATTCCGTATGTCAAACTGCAGTAAGTTTGCAATGGTTCCAGAACTTTCGTGTGAATAACTATGATGTGTGTGCGTGTGTGTTTGAGGCAGTACGGAGATCCCGAAGGAAGAAACACAGAAACACAGAAAGGATTGTAAGGATTGTACCTTTCATGTGGGAGCTCCGTTGTTTTTGTTTTTAATTTCCATGATTAACCTTGTCTCGATTGTATTCATGCTCTAGAACAGCCACTGAATGGTAGAAACTTATTCTAACAGAATGAGGTCCTATTTGCTTTTCGATTCCGCGATAGTTTGGTGGTTGTGTATAAACTATTCATTTCTACGAAGCGTATAGCAAAGAGCAAACAGCTCTAACGATATTATCATCTTTTGAGGCACATAGGTGATGAGGGTTAGAATAAAATGTAAATATTTGCAAAGACAAATTCTTTTTTCCCTCTAAGATAATGGCTTATGAAAAGCATGGTGCACACAATGTCGACCCCATCATGTTTCAAATGCAATGTAGATAAAGAATAATTCAGCCATTGATTCATCAGTCAGGTGGAACCCTCGGGAAGAGGTCCTTACATATCAAATAACGTCACCTCTACTGGGTTCCTTCTTTCCTCATTATTGTGACATTGCTCAACTTTCTCGCTCCTAATCCATTCTCTCACAATTATTCGTCATCATTTTATTTCCTTCATTCTCTTATTAACTTTATCTTGATCTACTACCTGTGATGACTACTACTTCTTGTTTACTCTTTCTCTCTATTTTTTCTCCTCTCTCCTTTCTTGCTTGAGGTTTGTTCTTGATATGTCCATCTTTCATCCTCCTCTTCCTCCGCTTCCATCACCTGAGTTTATTCTACATTTTACCTCTGTCTATTGCCGCTGAATTCTCATGTGTGGTTGTGGCTAACACTATATTCTTCGTACTGTACGATAATATTACTGATATTTTGTTTTACTACTACCACTTAACTGCTACTACGCTACTACTATACCATGATTACTGATACTATAGTACTATTGCCGCCGCTCTTTCAAATGCCCTGTGCCAATGTCCAATGCATATACACGATTTTTTCCTGATATGAAGTGAACGTCAAATTTTTAAAGCTACTACCTCGTTTGGTTCTTTCGTGTACCATTTATCAAATATGACGTCACCTTTTTACCTTTAACGTTTTTATTCTCTTGAGATTTTATTATTCTTCCGACTAGTCGAGATTAACAGACAGACAGACAGACAGACAGACAAACAGTCAAACAGCCGGGGAAGGGGACGGAGAAAGAGAAAACAAATACCATTGTCTTAAATAAGTATACAAAAAAGGTGAAACAAGTGAAATCAGTGTGAAGAACATAAGCTCAGGAGTACAGAGAAAACTCTGACACTCACCTCGGCATGGTTGGAGCGAAAATCCTCGCACTGTGTACCAGCAACTAAGGTAATAGTGTGATCTAGTCGGCAGGTGAACATCGAATGAATGTTACTCGACCGCAATGCTCCCATCAGGGGCTTGAAGGCGGCCAGGTGAATACACTGCTGCTGGTTTCACGTGACTGAATGTTATTGGGGCACAGAATTGCTAATTCTGTGGGTGTTGTTGTCTTTCTGCAGGTATTGTCAGAATGTAATAATGAGCTGAAGTATAATATGCGACAAGAAAAATCTGATATGCAGTCGATTCTGAAGTAACAAAAACACACAACGAATCTTATAATCCAGCATAAGAAGCATCTGTCGCACCCGTTCTTGTGAGAATAATCACAGGATCAGTAATAACAGACCTTAAACGTTCTCACCGAACTTGTACAAGTTGGTCTCGAAAATTCTTAACAGTACCCTAGAAAATACTCACCATATTCCAAGAACTCCAAGAACACTCCAAGAACACGACGAGTTCGGTCTTTTAATTTTAACCCTTTCACCGCAATTGGTAAGTATTTGCAAATAACTTTTCATTGTTTTATTTTTCCATATCAAAATGATAAGAAATTATCGCAAAATAATGGTGACGATTTGTACAAGATAAGGTTAAATGAAATTTGAAGCAAATGCTAACACAAACAGGAGTACACTATATTCAAATCAATTCAATAATTCATTTATTTCCATCAAAGAAACAAGTACACACTCGCACAAAGTATTCATTCTCATAATCATAGATCCACATGTTATGAAGAGCTTGCTTCCAAAAGAGGCTAAATCCATCATTTTCAATGGATTTAGCTCCATTTAGAAGCAAGTTTTTCATATACATGTATAGAACTGTTTTAATCTCCATGGAATCATTGTGGGTTGAAATAACACTAAGTAATGCCAATAATATCATAAAGCGTAGCCCTATTCGCATACCATCTCTAAGCTGGCTCCTATAAATGAAATAAAACCGAATAACCGCATAATGGCAAACGATTCTTCAGAATCAAACCTAATAATCGTTCATTTCTAGATAAAATTATAATATAGGCGAGTTGAATAGCATACAAATAGCGAACGATATATATATATATATGTGTGTGTGTGTGTGTGTGTGTGTGTGTGTGTTTGTATGCGTGTATGGGTACATCATGTGTACATATAGGCCTACTTCATATGCAAATGATATACTTACATAAGAATAAATACCAAACATGCACGATAAAGGGAGAAGGAGAGAGAGAGAGAGAGAGAAAGAGGGAGAGAGAAACAGAGAGAGATAGAAAAAAGAAAGGAGAGAGGGAGATGTATTTTGATTTTTGTTTGAATAAAAGTATGCATGGAACCGCACAATGAACTTATTTACTTTTTTTGTGCTTGTCAGCTGATGAAACCCGAAAGTGAACCCCCCTCCCCTTTACAGAATCCCTGGATCCGCCCCTGATGTTGTTTAATATCTCAGTGGTAACCTGTCCCTTCGTTACTGGTAATGACAATCCATTTATAAATTATCTTCAATACTCAATCTGGCGTGTTCCAACTCCGCCTAATCATGACATTTTAGTATAGACTTAATTAATGAAAAGTGCTTCGTTGAGCAACTATGGTTTTTGGATACATTAGCAATGGCAGTGTGTGTGTGTGTGTGTGTGCCTTTATCAGACGGAGAGAGATGTACTTTAAACTCTGCTGCGATTCGAGTATGAAAACAATCGACCCTTCAGTCTAACACGTTTGCATGTTGCAATAATTTCTATTCATACTGGCTTTTTATAGACACTCTTTGGCTCGAATTCACAAAGGCCGGCAAAATTCAATCCCTAATGGATGCTGCAATGTTTCATCTTTAAGAGTCTTAATTTTTTATACTCCTCTAAAATTTGAAAGACCACAGTCGAGGCAGGCACTCTGAACATTATTACTGGTTTGCCTTAGTTTACTTTGGGTTTGTTTGTTTGTTTTAAATCACCAGGGCCCCATATGATGGATGCACAATAGCATTAACACTGTATAAAGAATCTATAATTCACTTAACGATGATCGCTTTACTTTCAAACATGAAACAAAGCATCAGACTGCATGCTAACCATGTGTGAATAGTAGAAAAAAAAACAACAACGTCAAACATAAGCTACCGCCATCGTGACCACAGCTTGAGAGTATAACATGTATAATGACACCCTCTCTCGTCATAAAAAAGACATTGTATCATTAACGTTTCCATTTTGTTTGTGATTTACTACAGTACACGTAAAAAAAAGAAAAAGATAGATATCCATCATCCGCACCCAGTATACTTTTGGTCGTAGTGGCTAAATCTTTACACCTTCGAATATTACATTACGTTCCCGCAAAATCAAACAACTTTAATAGCACCTTGAATATCCTTTCTTGGTTATGCAGCATCAAAATATTCTTGAAAACACATTGGCGTGCATGCATGATAAAGTGATAAAAACATTTTAAAGCAAAGAAATGGAACAACTGTAGTTACTCTGGGCTGAATTTGTAAGAATGCGAGAGATCATCATACAACCAAAGGCAGGACGCTGGTCAATTCAATGAGTAACACGTGAGAACGTAATTGCTTTTATCTACTTATCATTTTTTTTTTCTCACGTGATTCGAAGAGTTAGTAAAACTGGCAATCCGATCGACTTTGAATAGGTATACATCGGCTGAATTACAATTTTACTGACTGTATTAAACTTTATGTATCAGTGTTCAAATTCTTCATTTTTGCAACGTTTGAAGAGTTTGTTCGCAAAAACCGATAAGTCCATATTTGTCAAATGGAGATATTTGCGATTAAAGGTCGAGAAAAATAAAGAGAATAATAAGAAAAAAATTGCTTCTTTTGGCCATGACTTCAAAAATGGACCTTTATATGTAGAGAGCAATATGTCATTGAAAATGTATTATTTTGTACTATATGACAGAGACCGTACTTCAAAATCTTCAAAAATGGACTTATCAGTTTTTGCGAACAACTCATCGTTTGCAAAGTTAATGGATTATTCTTACAACGTGAAGGAAGAACTCCTTAAAGGATAATAGGCCTATAGTTTTGGTAGAGATAGGGATTAAAATCTTAACTTTGTGCAGGATAATGATTAAAAATCTCTTATGAAATACGTGAAGAAATACTGTAGTACGAGAGATCATTCAATTCTATAGCAATTCAAAGTTTATTTACTGAAAATCGGATTTGAAATGGCTGAGATATCAAAAAAGACAAAAAGTAAAACAATGGGTACGTCCTAATAAAAGGCGGGTAACACCATGTCCTTTTATCAGGACCTGTTTGTTGTTGGATATCACAGCCATTTCAAAACCGATTGTCATGAAATAAACTTTGAGTTCCTCTAAGAATTGTATGCTTTTTCATATTACAGTATAAAAGGTTTCTCATTATTTCACAATGAAATTTGGAAACCTGAGGTCCCATCTCAGCCAAAACCATATCACACCTTTAAGGCAGTTATTTCAAGCTATAGAGTATTACACAATCCCCGTGATGGTCGAAATACATCTCACCTGCTTGATCTGCAAGTATTTCGTCGATACGTGCACGGTAAATGATCCTGTCTAGAAAAGGTCGTTTGGAATTAATGTACCACATGAAACACAGGCATAGAGAACTAACGTCACGAAGAATAACAGTGTACGTGACTCGGTGGTCCACCGAGGCCACTTTCTCTTATTCTTAATTATCATTGTTCTTTTTCATACTGTGTATAGAAGGTAAAACCGTTCCGATCAAGTCCTCTTATTGCTTTGATACTGAGTGAATTAAATTAGCACTGTCTATCTCATGCATTGCTTCTGTCTGCACGTGACATTCAGGGAAGTGGAAAGTCAAGCGGTCAAACAAACTTAAAGGGATGGTATAGTTTTAGTTATGGTTCTTATAAAAGGTGGACCCCACCTTTTGTTAGGACCATACTGTTTTTGGATATCTCGGACATTTCAAAACCGATTTTCATCAAATAAACTTTGAATTCCACTTAGAATTGTATGTTCTTTCGTATTTCAGAAGTGGTTTTGAATATCGGTTTTGAAATGGATGAGACAGTTACAACCAAAGTGGTAAAATTTTATTAGCACCACAACCAAAACTATACCATGCCTTTAAACGGTATAAACATTGAAGCCGACATCAAAAAGGGAATCGCCTTGTCTCAAGGCCACACTCCGTAATACTATGGGTACAGGTTACGTACGACATAGACATGACATGATAATATAACACAGTTCTTCTCAGTCACGATATTTCAAGAGAAATGTACAGGCCGCCCAAAATGTCAGGGATGTAACAATGACAATGTAAAAGGAACAAAGAAACAGACAACAATGATATCGCAATTTTCCCGTGAGCCTAATATTATCGCAGTTATTCATGTTATTGTTGAGGTAATACATTCAACCTTAACACTCGTGAAGAACACAGCTCATTTTGGATGGAGATGTAGTCAATTTCAAATTCCCTTCAGACACACCCGGTCTCCACAATGTTTTGACGAAGATCGATTTAATAAATTATCGCCCTATTTCTTTGTTAACTTCATTTTCAAAACTTCTTGAAAGGTTGGTATATACGCGCACACGAAAATTTCTCGAAAAGTGTGAAGTTTTTTGTAACTCCCAGTTTGGTTTTAGGAAAAACCACAGTACGACCCATGCCTTACTCACTTTTATCCATAAAGTTGCACATGCTATAGATGATGTCTCCCACACTATTGGAGTTTTTCTTGATTTTTCAAAGGCCTTCGACACAATTGACCATGATATTCTGATTTACAAGCTACGACATTATGGTATACGTGGGAAGGCTTTGGACTGGTTTCGAGATTATTTATCAAACAGAAAACAATTTGTGAGTATAAATGGTCGTGATTCTCAGTTAAAATTAATTTCATGTGGTGTTCCACAGGGCTCCTTACTAGGCCCACTTTTGTTTATTTTGTACATTAACGATCTTCCTAGTTCCTCGCCAATTCTTTCCTTTATATGTTTCGCTGACGACTCCAATCTGTTTTTAACACACAGAGATCCTTATACTCTTCTTAACACAATGAATAAAGAACTTAAATATGTGCAATCTTGGATATACGCCAATAAATTGTCACTTAATATCGATAAAACTCATTGTATGCTTTTTAGCAACAGTCTTAAAATCCTTCCTTGTAACATTAAGTTTTATGAAATTGAATTAAATCAAGTTAGTAGTATAAAATTTCTAGGGCTTTTTATTGACAGTGATTTGTCTTGGAAATCCCACGTCAGTTATTGAAGTAATATTCTTTCCAAAAATACGGGTGTTCTTAATAAACTGAAGAATGTTTTTCCAAGTCAAATCCTGCTTAATCTTTATTCCACTTTGATTACTCCGTACCTTATTTATGGTATTCTTGTTTGGGGGAATGCACCTAGAAATCTTCTTGACATACTGTTCCGTGTTCAAAAACGGGCCATCAGAAATATCAACCATGTTGGATATTTGTCCCACACGAATGATTTATTTTTCAAAAATAAGATACTGAAAATATCAGATTTATTTAGTTACAACGTCGGCATATTTATGTACAAATTTTCTGCCAAGGAGTTACCGGATGTTTTCACTCGCATGTTCAGGAAAAACTATTTGATTCATGATTATCCTACCCGCCAAAGTGATGCATTGCACCTTCCACGTACTCGAACAATTTTCGCTAAAAAATCGATAATGTATACGGGCCCTAGATATTGGAATGACCTCTCCCCCGAAATAACAAGCTGCTTGTCTTTATATTCCTTTAAACGCAAATTCAAAGAGTCTTTATTGAGTGCATATCTTGCAGAAACTGAATAATTGTAATGTCTTATGTAATATTGTGGTATGTTATTGTCCGATCAAACATTCTTGTCAACACGCTGCAGATTCCATTTTGAGTCTTGCTGTCAGGCTCTCCGAATTCATCATTATCAATTCCACATTCTACTTCGCTTCCCTCTCTTCCTCTTTCCCTCTTTCTCTCTCTAACTTTCTATACAGAGCTTGACGGCGGACACCAAATGGCTTGATAGATGTATATGTTACTTCTTGTGTCTTACTGATCATATCCTGGCGATAGCTTTAATGCAACAACAGTTTATAGTGTACATATATATATATATACCAAAGTAGGCTTTATGATTATGCAAATCATGTTGTCCTCCTGAAACCAATGATATCTCGGTCACAGTAATAGTGCACATTTTAGTGTGTGTTTTTTTTTTCTTATTTGGCACCCTTACATCATCTGGTCTTATCTACTATCCGTTCTCCGTTTCTTCTTCACAAACACTGATTACTCGGGGCTTACAGCCAAACAAGCTTGCTTTCATGTAGGTCCCGCCATACTTTTCTTTGATCAACCCCATCTCGATTTCAAATTTGACCAGTTATTACATATAATTACTGTGTTATCACCATGTATATTGTTGTGTTTTGCACATTGTTTACAAGGTGAAAGAACTTGTTTGATTTCTGTTATAATGTCCACAAATGAGAAGTATGGAAATAAAATGAATTGAATTGAATTGATTTTCTTTCTTGATTCTACATCTTGTAAAATATATCGTACAGATGTATATTTAACACGCTTATGTAAACGAGCAAAGATCAATACCTAGCACCAAAGTATGGTCCCAGCTTAGCTATATAAAGCTCTGACAATATGTTTGATGTTTCATAGTTACGAATACAATATCAATGTACGACTTTAGCAGTCTGCTCTACATAGCACAGCAAATTGAGCGGAAAGTCATCTTTCTGTAACCTTTTGATTAGACATCGACCCAGGTTCTTTTCCTCGGCAATCAGTCACATGTTGATGACGATCGTTCCTTGCGCCACCAAAACGGTGAACACGGTCAATGACGCAGTGAGAACCAAGAAACACACAAGAAGTAAAACAAGCATCACTCGGTACACCGTTCGATGGCTGCCACGTGCGTTCTGTGCCTTTGGAGCTGACGCGCTCGTCTGCGCGCTGGGCGTCGCGTAATCCTTGCGAGTTTCTCCAGTTTCTTCTGCGATGGACGCTGCGGGAGGGCGACAAAGTTTTAAACCGCAGATCTTCGAGATTCCGACGAGTAGGAGAATGATCTCGCCGAACGACATGAACGACATCCCGATGTACAGACCGAGGATGCCGCCAATATCGCCAAAGAGACTCTCGATCTGTGAAAAACATGTACACACAATTTCGAGAACGTTCATAGTGACGACGAAAACGCTATCGCTGAGATATATGCATAAGGTAAATAGTAATGGTGTACCCTCGGTGTGGAGCTGTATACGTTTAAACAGATTGTCAGATTTTCCTCAACGTCTCAGATTTGTTTTACTTTTTTTTACACTCACTCAATCCCCTCTTCAATTTTGGATGGACTTGTCCTTTAGGCTGCTTTTCCTAATTCGGGCCTATAGGATTAGTATTCAGCTATCAAAACTATACCCCTATCATTTTTTTTTTAATGTCTATGCATGAATAGGAGCTGACGAATGTGATCGTTTTTGTCTCCTGCTGTCTCTTGATTTCTTTTTTTATTACAAATGACTATTAAACATACACAATGGATTATTCTTCACACACATAAACACATACATGCACACACTTTTATATATCTATGTTCATATACCGACGACTATATCTCCAGCTTTATTTACATTGCTGTGTCTATATACATTACAAGCAGTTCCTACCGTATGCACAGCCACTTGAAGGTTGAGTTCATAGTTCAGCTGCTCGTAGTAAACGACCAAACGGACCAGATTTTTCCTGTGTATTCGAGTTACAGAGAAAATCGTAGTTACATAATTACGATTTACTTGTTTCTTTATATGAATCTTACTCAGTGTCAGCTTACTTCATCTAAGTCACCACGTATGACTATATAAGGCATATCATAATTGAATGAAGAGAATCAGAATCCGAAACCTTCGGATTGCCAGACCAGTGCTCTTACCGACTGGGCTATGGAAAGCCCATGTACGGTAATTGTCCCTGAGTATCCCTTGCTCGTGAGATCAGAAGCTATCATAAACCCGATATGCATAAATCCGATGGACAAACATCAACTTGGCGATAAACTTCAGGGATTACGAAGTGAAGCAGCTCTCAAAATAAAAATAATTCAAATATCTAATGGTGATGATGATGACGATGATAATAACAATGCTACTACTACTACTACTACTAATGATAATAATGATGATGATAATAATGATAATAATAATAATGATAAGAATGATAACAATTACAATGAAGTAGTGATACATAACAATTTATATTACTAAAATATTAGTGACAACAGTGATAATGATAATAGCATCAATTATTTCAGGATTCTAACAAATCTTTGCCTGAAGCGGTTGTTATAAGATTAAACAAGGGAGGTGTAAGAAAAGGAGAGATAACTCTTCATAATTCATGCATACACATGTTTGGGTTCAAAGCGTTACAATGGGATGTCTAGCATTCCACTATACGCTTTGAAGTCATGCTCTGCACCGCTCTAGTTGCAAGGCGAAGTTCGGAGACGAAGAACGCATTTTACCTTTCGTTGAATTACAAGCTTTATTTCCCCGTACAATTTTGAATGAAATACTCGAATTGATTAAGAGTAGTTTAGGAAAGAATTCAAAATAATGAACATGTATTTCTAGTTTCTTCGTAATGCGCAAATCGAAATGAATTGAATATTAGGCCCTCTAAAAACCTAATATTTTCTATAATGCGCACATTTCCGCATGTTAGTTTTCTATCCTTTAATCTGGGATATTTTGATCTTTCAAATAAAGTACTCCGCTAAAGCGTGCTCCAGCGTGCTTTTAAACTATTTGCTGTTAAAATTGTCAGTTTTACACTGCATTTTGATTCGCTGCTTCAATTCAAGGTGCACAAATTCATTGTTGCCATCACATTGAAAGAGAGAGAGCGAAATGCATTAGGGGCAAGTATTTCTAGATGTGAGAGCGCTAGTCCCGATTATTGATGCTCTCTTTTGTCAAAGCACCTGATTTCCACCTGTAGTTAAGCGCATAACTTCTCGGCGGAGCCGCGCATCCTTCAAAGGAGAGCAGGAGTTGTCTCTCCTTTTCTTACACCTCCCTGATTAAACTATGCTACCATCTTCGAGTAGTTGAGAACATGGAGTGTTCACAGGTATCATTTATATTTTATACATACCGAGTTGATTCCATGTCAGTCAGTATTCTTGCTGCATTCTGGCTAATCGACGAGAGTTGAGTGGCAAGGTGTTCCTGTGTGTGTGTGTGTGTGTGTGAGAGAGAGAGAGAGGGAAAGAGAGAGAGAGAGAAATAGAGAGAGAGAGCGATAAAGAAGTATCAGAGGCAAGAAAACTCGTCACGTGTTGCTTTTTAACACTGCTTTCATTACAACGTTTGATTCCAGTAATGCAAAATATGGGGAATTAATGATGGCTTGTCTTTTTCCGGTACCATCGATGCAGATAAAAGTTAACAGTTTAGATTCTACTACATGCAGATAAAAGATAAATAGCTTAAATTCTACAAGTTGCGGGTAAAAGATGAATAGTTTTAATTCTATACCCACCTCGTATCTTTCTCCGGGCCACAATGCTGATGATACCGAGTGGCGATAAGATATTTCTCTATCGACAAAGAGTAGATGAAAGAAGAAAAGACGGTAAATTGTAAGTAAAGAAAAACAGAAAACACCACGACGACGACTACCACCCCCACCACCAACAACAAAAACACCACACCACAAACATCAACACCACCACCACCAATATAACACCACCATCAAAACCAATATAACACCACAACCACCACACCACCAACACCAACACCAACACCATCACCACCACCACCAACAACAACACCAACACCAACACCACCACCAACGCCACCCATGTAACGCCACCACTTACAACACCAACACCAATATAACACCACCACCACAACCAACACCAACATCTCCAACACCGACACCAACACCGTCATCATCACTACGACTTCAATATAACACTACCATTACTACAACATTAATATAACAACACCACCAAAAACAACACCAATACCACCAACAACGATACCACCAACGCTAACACCAACACCACCATCACCACTACCAACAACAACATCGAAAATAGAAACAATTGCTATCACTGTTTCTACCATTCTCTGGTCTCCATCTCACTGTTTCCTTCTCCGTCTCATCCCCCTCCTCCTAACTCTTGCTCTCTTTCTATTTATCGTTTAATCCAACTTAGAGCCTGGAAGTGAATTTTCAGATTTTGTGTTGCCTTAGTATTTCACATCTTGTTTAGGTAGGGTTTTCTTTTTATCGGTAGATCTCATTAAGACTAATTTTTCTATTCATAAACCATTGCATATTTCGTCTTTTGTATATCATTTGTTTCATATTTCTGTTACCTAAATTAAAGTGAAACATGTAAATAAAAATGTCTTGAACTGTCCATCGAGTCAGTAATCCATGTTGGAATTTCAGTAATCAAAATCAAGTTAAACGAGAATAGAAAAATCAAATTTAATCAAACGTTTATTCTCATAGACAAACAAAATAATATTTCCCCAAATGCTGATTGTTGAAAAACTACCAAACACTCTCTCCTCTTGATTATTACTGATGGTTGTTCTCTTACAATCACCTTTTTTTCAATACTGGTCAACGATTATTGATATCAACATTGCGTTCAATAGTGAACGTGACACATTACATCCCACGCATGACAGGGCTTAAAAAAAAAAATTATTGCAAGGAACTATAAGTTAAGTCAACCTAGGTGGATATATTGACGCATGCATGTGAAACAATCATGTTTTAAGCTTGTTAAAATGAAATTTGGAGCTATTATTGTGCGATTGCACATGTATAATTATAAGTAGTCATGGGTAAGTGCGCATGTGTAATTGTACACTCGCGTTCAGACCCAGAATATCTCCATTTAATCCTGAGCAACTTCATTTTCTAACCACATAAGATGTAAATGAATTTAGTGATCCGTTGTTCATACTCGCAAGATATCGGGCATTCGCATTCGAGTGTGTTCCTTTCATAGAGATACTCGACCAGCTGCTGACACTTTTCTGAAACGAACACACAAAATATCTCACGTTAACAAGTTTGATCCAAATTTGAGGGATGGTCATCTTAAACAGTTGCAAGGCTATCTGCTTAGAAAGTGCAAAAATCACCTTATCACTATGATAAGAGCAAGAAGGGTGGGGCGGGGTGGCGGTTACCTTCTACTTTCCATAAAATGGAGAAGCAAAGACCTTTCACTTGATCACTTCTCCCATCTCCGAGGGAAATACTGATATAATCTCTTTCTCTCTCTACCCCCCTCTCTCTATCTTCCTACCTCAATCTTATACACACATATTGAAAATTTGTCCCCTTTTTCTAGATTCCATTTGTTGACCAACTGAAAAAGAAGAATGAAAGAAACGCAGAAAGAAAACATGGCAAACGGAATTCACTCAGAATATCCCCATCCCCCACATATAATATTGTTCAGACCATTTGACCAAAAATTGCAGAATCATTCGCATTATTATAATTATATCATATGTATTGTTATCATCTGTATTACTACTACTACTACTTCTACTTCTACTGCTACTACTACTAATATTACTATCATCATTGTCATTATTATCATTATTATAATCGGTAAGCTCTCAACAATTCAACATATTAATTTTTTTCTGGGGGGGGGGGGGCGGGAGGGGGAGTCTGCAACGATCAAATATGGGCATTCGCACTTTTTTTGCACCCCTATAGACATGTTGCTTTAGTTTGTCTGAATAAATACAATACAATACAATACAATACAATACAATACAATACAATGCAATACAATACAATACAATACAATAATCATTGTGAGATACTGAAATAAAAAAAATCTTCAGATTTGTCTGTATTCGATAAAAGTAATTAATGTTGAACTATTAAAAAACACATATTATTTTGTCTACTTTGTGACTTAATCGGATGAACTGACATCGTTTTGAATTCATTCTGTTAGATTTAACTTTGAAAGGATGTGGATTTGAACCACAAACCTTGTGTGCTGTTGAGTGCACTGCACTGGTTACTGTCAATGATCCTCACGTCAGTGATGCAGTCACACAAGTCAAGGAGCGTCTTCTGTAAGCAATGTTTCTGGCAAGCCTTCTTGGTGTACGAGAACTCGTCCGTCGTGAAGTTTGTGTTCGCTCCATTCGCCGTGCACGGTTCGCCGTATTGACCCCCTAGACGTGTTATGTTGAGCTGATGAGGAATTAAATCTCGCTTCATTACGTCATGTTATGTTATATTTACTTTATCTATAACCCATCGCCTCCCAGTCGTAATCCCTCTCAAAGTTTATCCATTACCACCCCTGCTGAAAAGAACACAGTGCCCCACAGTGTGAGACACACAGTGTGAGACAGCGCGAATACAGTGTGATATCTCCTCACACTGTTAAACTCGAGTGTTTTAACACAACGTGAACACAACGTGAGACATCAATTCAGAGTGTAAAACAAAGCATTACTATGTGAACACTCTGTGAAAACCACACCACAGTGTGAAATCATGTTCACACTGTTAAATTCGAGCGTTTTGACATAGTCGCCTATGTGAACATTCTGTGAACACAGTGTCAGACCCTGAGCTCATTCCAGTAGGGATATGTGGCACAATTCTTAAAGACGCTATTAAATATGACAAAAATATTGGCTGTAAAACTCTTTCATAAACAGAAAATTTGTACACTAAGTTTCTTGCAAATACTGTATCGCAGAATCCTGGCAATGAATGGCTTCAATCTTACATAGATCATACACATAATTATGTAGGCTGCTTGAGCAACACATCAAATTCAACGATTTCCTTCTCATAACTATAAAAACAGACAAAATTTTAGACAGAGAAGCGATACTGCTCCTGAGATCCGCAGAATGTTAAACGAGACGCACTGGTAGACTGCTTTTGTAATGTGTCAAAGTCCAATGTTCTGACAAAATCAGTGTAAGTAAACATTTTCTACCGTCTGCCAGTTTTGTACAGTTGTTCACTTCGCTTCACCAGTCAAGCACAGCCTCACAATTTTACATTGTACCCTAAAAGTGTTAAAGCTGTTATTCTCCCATGGAACATGCTTTGTACTGAACTTGAAGCTGCGCCTTTTTCATTAGATTTATGGGGAAGATTTGCTAAAAATAGAATGTCATTTTCACAAACCTTCTGCATTCCACTACACATTATCTGTGTAAAAGAACCCTTTGACGTAGCAGTCATTATTACAGCGTAAGCAAGCCGTCAGTGAAGACGAACGAGCTAGGGTGGTGCATGATTGATTGTCGACGCCAACAACAGTGTGAGACATTTTGAAAAGAGCTATCTTCTAACAATAATATCCCTTCCTTGGAAAAAAAATCTGCCAAATGAAGTCCAACATTGCAATATAGGCTTTCACACAGACGGACATCGTTAACACAATACGTGCAATGATAACGCTATACCTACGTAAGCACACATCCCCCCCCCCAAAAAAAAAAGTTGGTTAAGTTCATAACAAATGTATTCCGTGGAGGACAGACTCAACTCTGATTATTTCAGTCTTCAGTCTTTAGTCTTTATTGTCCATTTCATGGATACTTGTTTTGTTCACATGCTTTTTACAAAACAGACAAATATACAATACACAATAACATTGACGACATTCACAAGACATCACCAATTTTCAAACATTCAACCTATTAATATATCTTTATCTTTAACTGTAAATACAACAAAAAAACTGATATGGGTGATTTGTTTCCGAATATTTCTGGCACAGTATACAAAATCCTCGGACCGCGAATAGCATGCAATGGAGGATAAGATAATATCAAATAAACCGAATAAAAGGATTCAAGCTATACTCTTAAGCAAAGTAAAAGTACCTTAACATAGAGGTTTAGCCATTAAGAATGCGACTGCGGTAAATAAGTCATGGAGGATTTCTCTTTAACGGTAAAAATCGCCATCTTTTCATAATCTTGTTTTCATAATAATGCTCATAATTGTTATTATCACAAGAATTGTAAACACCGAAAGTTTTATCTGAAGCACAAAACTCATGCAGTGATGTGAATAACTCATCATCATCATCTGAACAATTCATTTCTCTCGAATTGGACTGTGCGAGCTTCCTTTACCACTGGTCTGGGCTCCGTCCCTTTTTTCCTTGGTGCGATATTTTGCCAAATGCGACAGACCAAGAGATGGCGCAAATTTTCTGATTGCGATAATCCTCGGACGTCACGCCCTCTTACGGATTGTCGCGTAGGAGCACAGGAGAGTTCTGTGGCTGCGAGTAAAAAGAGTTCAGAAGCTAAATTATGTTACCACTGGTTATCGAGGCCGATCCAGCAGCTGCTATGAGTCGTTACTTCTATTTTCTTTTTCGGTGGAAACAAGTTTTCCAAACGGCTTTACCCAGGGCTTTTTTCTCCTTTTTTGTTTTTGTTTTTGTTTTTGTTTTCTTTTCTTTTCTTTTCTTTTAGAGATGATAAATGCAAAGCTGTTTTGATTGTGGGGTTCGGAAAGCCTTTTTGAAAACCACAAATTTGTTCTTTTCGAAACAGGTTTCAGCCAGAAACGAATTTCTAGAACCGAGATAAACGCAAAGCGCACGCAGCTGTATAAGACCCCTTCTCCTTGGGTCAAACGGAGCAGTGCAGCTGCTGCTACTACTGCGCAGTGACAAGGCCAGTTTTGGTGTTGGCGAAGACTTGATAAACGCAACTTATTTTGGAAGGCGTTTGCATGAGGCTTTGGAAACGACTTTTGATAGTGGGTATGGAAAATTGTTTCAAAATGGAGAAAGATGATAAACGCAGACTATGACTTGACTTGTCTGACTTTTCGCCCTTTTACCAGAGACCACTCATGTAAATAACAAGGACGTCAGAGCGGAAGAAGAAAAATAGAAGAACAAACTGAAGGGGTCGGTGCAATAGTGCTAACCCACACTTGTCAAAAAGTTACATGCATTTTCATAATCCTTATCATTCACTCTAACCTCCGTGAAAATATAATATCTTAATTCAACCAATAAGATGGTAAGAATGCATGCATTCATGTTTTATTAATGTACAATGTATGGACTCTTCGAACATTCAACAGCGATTATCTCAAAATGACTATTGTGTGGGTTAGCACTATTGCACCGACCCCTTCAAATAATTTTTTAGTTTTTCAGGTGTCTTTGTGCCCTTCTTCTCAAAGAGAACTACATATTCCTTTTTCAAAGTGCCACGGATATGCTTCATAAGTTAGAATGTCCTGACATGAATAGTGATTTTAATGATAAAATTGTGCAAGTAAACGCTGGCTCCGTGAATTGCAATGAGTGGCGAGAAAGATCTCGTGGAAACTGTTTACGCCCTCTACGACTGCCATTCTAAGATCCCCGGTGGCAATATTTTTTTTTCCCAGCATGGGAAAGTCACTAGTGTGTGTAAAATCTACGGCAGTCTACTGACAAAAAAAGGTCAGAAACCTAAAGACTATAGGGAGACAATTTGTGTTCGTATACTTCAAAAAGCTCAATGACCACCAATCTCGGCAGCTCCTCGCTGTGGCACGATTTGTTGGTGCCCTGATCATGGAGCTACTACTGTTCATGGTAGCTCCATGCACTGTTCAAAAGATGGACGGTTGTTCGAATCCTAGACTGGGTTTTGCTCAATATCTTGTTTTCATTTTTGCTCTTAATTTCTAAAGTATATTAAGTTTGTAACGGTTTATTCCGTCAGGCTTAGAGAGAGTAATAAAGTCAAAGACTTGATAGTTATTCTCTATCCAAGTCACCAAGACAAATACATGCCTTCCCCATACTGGGAAAAAAAAATCGCTCCCCGATGGACAACTGTAGGACTGGAGGACATCGATCATGTAATTTGATCCCAGATTATTTTGCTTCGGCAATAACAGACTAATACGCTAAGACTGGTAACGAACCTTCCGCAGAGCTATGGTCGTTTTTTGTCCCGTAGAAGCCGTAATGCCGTCATCTTCCGGAAACGGCTGCTCTGTGGGCGGGTGGATAGACACTTTCACGCCGGAATCCGAGGTTAGCAAGCCAACGTATTCGGGGTGTTCCACAAACAATGTTAAGTGGAGCCCTTAGCGAGAAGGAAATGGGAAATAGGAAGAACTATGTAAACCAAAGCAACGTTTCTTTCCACCACAAAGGATAAAAAATGTTGCGTCATCATTAGCTTCGAATTCTTAACAAGTTGAAAGGCAAAACATCATCATCAACCCGTTAAAAAAAATAATTCAAACGGAATCTCGAGTCGAATTGTGAGGAGACACCAAGACGTATACAAAACATGTATCTACATATCGTGCTAACACCTCTCTGTGTAAATGTACAGAGGCAACATGCAGTACCACACCAGGAGTGGGGCAGGGAGGATTACCCCCCCCCCCCCCCCACACACACACACACACACCTCACCTAGCAACTAATGACAGACACTTTAGATAACAAAGAGAGAGAGAGAGAGATTGAATTTGCACGCACACAAACGCCTACTACACCCACTAAACCCATTTTGTGGTCCCAAGATGCTTTCGTGTTTGCACCATACAAAGGAATTCATAAGGTGTCACCACTTTGGGTCCCCCAATTTTTTTTTTTTTTTAACCCGGAAGTGCGTAAGCACAATAATGAAATAAATAGAAACCTTGAAGTCAGCTGAAGAAACCCGGAAGTAGCACCACAAGTTGCGCTGAAGGCCTTTGTTTTTGTTTTTGTTTTTGCTTGTTAGCTCATGAAACCCGGAAGTGCCCCCCTCCCCCCCCCCCCCCCCACTTTTGAAAACGTGGCGCCGGCGGTGTATAATGTCCATGGTTATAAATAGGAGTTTTATCTGAAAACGAGCTAACTCCATTCTTGTTAAGTTGAGATGTGTGATTAAAGCTGCTAAAAAAAGAAAAAGAAAATGGAGGATATTCTTAATCATAACTTTTAGAAAATTCCTTGTTATGTTACAAGTGGGGTATTGGAAAGGTTAAATTTTGGTCTATCTGATGATGGACTTACCTTGAAATGTTTAGAAATGGCGCTTAGCTCATTTTGCAATGAAACTCTTCTTAGATACGCCACATACTGTTTATAGGTTTTTCTGTTAGTTCACAAGAACCGTTGGCCGATATGAAACCTCACCATACTGAGCGCCTGTCTTGCCCGTATCCCGGACGTCTGTCCCGTTTTCAGTCAAATTCCCGCCATTGAATGTGAAGCAGTTGCCATAATCTTTGTGCTGAAATATCCTAAAATTTCTGAGGGTGCAAGGAGTAATGAAGATGACTTTGTCAACAGCAGCAAATCACAGACACAAACGCAATTTAGTGTAGCTAACTGGATACAGGGCTGTTTACAGTGATAGGAGTCAAGAATACCTACAACGTACCTACTTTGAATACCTGCAAGTGTATATTATCCGCATGACATTTCTTGTCGGGAGCATATACATAATGTGAACTCAAAGTCTTTCTAGAAGTTCTGTCAATGAAAGTCACTTTCTTTAATCAGACCTATCTACAAGTTCTGTTGATTATGACAATTGAAGAACGTCGGATGGATCATTCTGGGTCACTAGGGTAGCATCATAGCAATGTTTAAACGAATTCTAAGATTTACTGCAAGCAATTATCAAAATAATGAATTAGCGTGAGTTGACCAGGCAATGTGAAGCAGTTGGCGCGACTCGGATATATTCGGGAATTCCCGTGAAGAATTGTGTTAAGGTTCAACGCTGATCTCTATGTAAGAACACACACAACCGAAGAATCTCGACTGCAGTCGAACGTCACCGATGAGCGCAGCCAATAAGCCATCAGTTCGTAATTCATTTAGCTCATGTACACATTGGTACAAATGACTTTTTTTTTTCTGTTGGTTAGGCACTTCACTCGTTTTCAAAGCAGCATAATGCATAAGCTTGCCCAACGTAACAATTCATGGAATTCATCTTCAAACAAAGAATGAACTTGCGTTGAGTTCAGGTGATCGGAATACTCCATCAGTTGACAATTCAACATGCATTCATTTCATTGTTTTGTACTGAATGCAATAACAGCCTATTTCCTTTTATATGGCGAAATACCACTCTTGCTGTCAGGTGGATGTGCTTGCAAGCACCATTTAGATAAGGATCACATGAATAATCATTGCATCACAGATGCTTATCTCAGTGAATTTCAAACCAAAATGCTTGTTGGTACAAATGACCTTTTTCTGCTCATGCGCAAAGTGGAATTACGAACTGGTCTATCGTGTGTGTTTCGATGCAATCACTTGCTAATGGCCCAATACATTCTAACAGACCTGTTTCAGTCGTGGTTTTCGAATGAACATATATAGATCGGTAGCAGCGAATAGATGAAGACTGAGAAAATTGGAACGTGCCCTCCTACCTGTAGCTGCACGCTCGCCTATCGAAGACACACTGGAGAATGAAATCCTCTGGCTGGTGGCCGTACGCTCGAAGCTCCTCCAGAGTTGGGTTCATCAAATTCTTTACGTCATAGAAATCTGGGTCACGTGACTGCTCAACAATCGCATCCCAATCACTGCTTCCTGTTGAGAAAATTCAAAGATCTATGGATGCACACTCCACTTTGTATACCTACAAAATAAATACGTATGAATACATATATACAAAAATGAAAATAAATGCGCGCGCGCGCATGATCAGATATAGTGTAAACATTATCTTCATCAAGTTATACATTTTGTATTGACTTTGCCACACACAGAAACACACACATACAAATTATGTTTTTGGTTGATTCTGTAGCTGCTTAATAACAGGTGTCCTTATGAAAGTCAAACCTGTTATGTTAAATTATATAATCAATTAAAGCATTAATGAATTAGTAGGGCCTAAATAAACAGATGAAAATGAATGAGTACAATTATGAAAGGAGAATGATGTATACGATTTAAGAGATGCTTTTAAAAGAGGAATATAGCGAAGACTTATGATGAGGTGATATTATCAATTGAATAAGATTTGCATTATCCGATTGCTCTTAGAATTATCACTTATTCGAGGAAATGCATGGGAAAAATATCGAATTCTATACTTTCATATTCTCTGCCCGAATTTGTTGAACCCTTTATCGATGGCTAGTTTCGCCTTGATACGTCATACGGGTTCTTCAAAGACAAAGTTTGCTCGATAAACACGGCCAAGACGCGGAAACTTGTTTGTTGTGTAAAAGGTAGTCGACTGATTGTTGTGTACATGTAAAACCATAGATCTTGATCTGCATTTAATATGATTGATGTGATCAGTCCAGTCCATTATGCATGCACCATACGGACGTTACTTACAGCGAATCGTGAAAGACACTAATGAACCGTTGTATACAAAAGACAGCACCGCAGTCTATAATGATTGACAGTTTTACATTGTCGATCTTCGTAATAAAATGGTCACAAACAGCGTCTTCTTGAATCCTGGGTCTTTGTCCGTTTAAGCATTTGCGATATTTTATTTTTATATTTTTATTTTTCATTTTATATTTTTATCATTATTACTGTTATCATTATAATTATTGTTATTATTATTATTGTTATTATTATCATTATTATTATTATTATTATTGTTATCATTATCACTATCATTTTTATTATCATTTACTGGCTCTATATTTATCAGTATTCTTTCTTTTTGCATTTTTCTTTCAAGTGGCAAAGATAATTTTTCACGTTATTTTTTGTTACGTCAAGGTATATCTTACAACGATAAAATATTTTGAAGAAGATTTTAAAATTCATATATTCACTTACTATGTGATCGACTGCCATACACGATGTGGAAAGAGCCATCCACAACAAGTTACACAATTGCTTCTCGCAAGAATAGATATGGGTTTATGCAGGTGCTACTCATGACTGTATTATTATTATTGTTATCATTATTAATATCATTATTATTATTATTATCATTATTATTATTATTATTGCTTGTATTATTATTATCATTATTATCATTCTTCTTATTATTATTATTCTTATTTTTGCTATTACTATTTTTACTATTATTACCACTACTATTATTACTGTCACTATTCTTTCATTATTATCATCATTATTATTATCATTATCATTACAATTTTAAGTACTCTCACCATCAACACCAACAAAATTTTGGTCGTAGAAGTCGAAGTCTCCCCCTAGCCATCCACTCTCTACGAACGAGAATATGTTTGCCAAGTCAGAGCTGCTAGACGCCACCGACATCGCCTGATCAGACGACGATGGCGACAATGACCACTCCGTCTCGTTGGAAGACAAAGGAGTCGATGACGACGGCGATGATGTCGTAGATAATCCCGTGGTCGAGGTTTCGGTTCCATTCAGTGATGACAACTCGTCTCCTGTTCAAGGGATACAAATTTTGTTTCTTGAAGTGTTAGCTAAACCGAGGAAATTGTTCACGGTGTTGAAAGTGAAAGTCACAGCACAATGACAATTCCCAGTAATAATTCTATTTTTCAAAAATGATCATCAAGGCGATATGGAGCTCTTGAAAACTGAAGAAGGAGAACACATTGCGGAGCGTTTTCAAAAGGGAGGGGGGGGGGGGGGCACTTCCGGGTTTCAAGAGCTAACAAGCAAAAAAAAAAAGAAAAGAAAAAAAGGCCTTCAGCCCAACCTCTGCTGCCACTTCCAGGTTTCTTCAGCTGACAAGCAAAAAAACAACAACAACAAAACAAAACAAAAAACAAAAACAAAAAAGGTCTTCAGTGCAAAAACATAACCTTACCACGCTCACTCTTCACTGTCTCTAGTGCCACTTACGTACTTCCGGGGTTAAAAAGTGTGGGGAGGGCCCAAAGTGGTGACACCTTATGTATTTCTTTGTGGGTGGGGGGGGGGGGGGGGCGAGCGCCGCCCCCCCCCCCCCCCCCCCCCACCCCCGATTCCTCCGGCCATGCATTCTGTGCGTAATATGTAACGGTGTTGTGGTCATTGCTAGTGCCAATTAACATCTTCACTAAATATCACTGTAAGAGGCTGTTGTCGTTGTGGTACTATTAATAACGAAAGAGGCAGTGGCACAATTTCTTCCCTTTCCCCTCATACATACTGTCCATTATTCCTTCGTAGTTCCTTCCTTCATTAGTCCTTTAATTAATTAATTCATTCATTATTCAATCCTCCTGTTTCTATTCAAGGATCACAAATTCAAAACAAAAAAACTAAAGAAAGAAATTCAAAGAAGAACAAGAAAGTGTCATTGGATCAAAAAGATTACTGAAGTCAGAATGTAAGCAATCTATCTGATCGAATTAAATTTCACCGCTGTCTCTCACCTGTGTCCGCTGGGGTCTCAGTGATGCTCTCTGACTGCATGGAACTGTCGACCAAATCTCGATAGAATTCGCTACTGAACCACCAGGAATAATCGTCCGTGGCACCTGAAAAAACAAACAAACTTAGAAACCAAACATATTCAACAAATCAAACAATAATCATACCACTACTGCAAAAACTGCTACTTGTATCGATGATAACAATGTAATGTTAGAGATAATTAAAGTTGAGCACTGCCTACGATGATATCAATTAAACAGCCATAAAAAATCACGTTCATAATTATATATTCATAACAGTCGTTTTATCACATGAAGCCTGTCTACCATGTGATGGCGCTAATTCACCTCACAACGACTTGTCGTAACCTCACCCTAATCGCTGGAATCATACAAACTTGATTCTCACAACGCACTTACTCCACTACAAGGGACATTCCGGCCAGACTTTCACTTTTTTTTTTGACAGGCGGGCAGCGAAACTCACTAGGCCTACCAGCAAGATAAACTCCTGTTCTGCTATAACTTCCAGAAATACCATGCTTTCTTATTTTTTTAATGTTCACTAAAAAAACCAAAAAAAAAAACCAAAAAAAAAAACAAAACAAAAGATGAGGATCCTATACGAGATTCTGTGGTTTACTTTTAATGCAAACGACATGCAAGCGAACACACATATATACACACGCACACCATCGCACACACACACACACCACACATACAGACAGACATTTCCCACACCTGTCGAGGTTCCGTCAAGCTCGATCAGGTCTTCGAACCTCGTGTTGACAAGCCGCGATCTCCGCATCATGTTGACATTACAGACAGTGATGGCGGGAAACCGAAGGGACGATTCCGTGATGATGTCTGTCCTGGTGGTATACGGGTAGGACATGAAGTCCTGGAGAAGTTTTGTTCCTGGCAGGAATAAGAAATGCGTAAACATTATAAGAGCTACTCTCTCCCTCGGAATATAGTATGTATGAGACAACGAAATTGAGAGTGATTTCTCAGCCACATTGCTTATGCTAAGAACTGTGGCTGTTCTTCGAGTATAAAAAGTGACGTTTCCTCCAAAGAGATTATGTTCAATTCAATTCAATTCAATTCAAATGTTCGACCAGCAATTTAATTCAGTGTTGCTTTAGCAAACGCACATGTTATTGCGGTTAAGGAAAATCCATAGTAAAGGTTGTTTGCAGAAAACACATATGACAATTTCTTCAAAATCTGTTACTTTATTGGTGCTGATTAATCCCATGTGAGCTATGCTCATTGAAAGACAGTAATCCTTGTTCATGTTACAGATTTCCGATCTATTCAGAGGGCAATATATATAAGGTTAGAACTACATAACCTTCGAATGATTGTCCGATCTTCCAGACATACATTCCGTATGCATTTCAATAATATTTATACATTCACTGACTTATCATTGTCATAATTGTTTTGAGAAACGTCAACATATTAAACGTTATGATGAGGAAAGGTACGCGCCAATCTCATAAGGCATATTTCAAATACCATGTACATACTTACAAAGTTACAAAGAACCCAGCAAAATTTTAGCCCATTTATCTGATTTTTTTTTCTTTAAAAGACAATCATCTGACATGCATGAAATGTACGGTCACAATTCAGTTACAGTAACGGACATGCGCCATCCAATTATGTAGTTAGAAAAATCGATCGGTTAATTGTTAGCAGTAAATAAATGATGGAGTAAAAGTAAATACTTCTTTCTACAGAGTGCCTCACCATTCATCTCGTGCGAAATGTTGCACCATTTCACTCATGACCATTCACTATTTGTATAACAACATTCACTCAAAACGTACTATAGAGCACCCTTCATTCAATTCCATTTGACCTTGACATTAAGCCTTGGTAAGATTCAACAGCACTTGCGCTAATTTGACGGTAGTCGTAAAATGTTGCCTATAGTGGAGAACTTGCACGGTCAGGCTGTACTTTTGCAATTTCATACGTATATTTACTAAGCATCAATACATCAATAGCATTGTATTACCTTGAAAGAGAAAGACTCCTAAACACCCACAGAAAGCGCAGATCCAGAAGAGCTTTTCGACGACCGACTTGGCGGAGTAGACGCGCGGGATGCCGTGGGCCGTGGTCCTTATGGCGAAGTCGCCCAGGAGAGACGAGACCGTGGACGGTGAATCATTTTTCACGTCAGAGCTTCGTAAGCCGACTTCGATGTCGTCATTATTGCTGCGTATAACGTCAGAAAGTTTGAAAAGAAAATTATTACGACAAGAGGGAATAAATGGAATGTAAGAATGTGTGGAAAGCCGAAATTAATAATTTTGCATGAGAATACATTGAAACGTGTTTTCAGGTATATTATATTCATGTGTGAATACCACTGAATGATATTAATGGTTAACCATTTAGATATGAATAGACCTTCCATGCACGCTACGATAATTTCTCCAAACTTGGCCAGATCTTTATAAAACATCTCCGCTAATCCGAATGATTAAGTTTTTAACAATTTCCTGACATTTAATTGTCTAGATTTTTTTATTTCTCTTGCAATGGAGTGTTGCACTTTATATATTGTTTTAAAGTTTAGGATTTGGAGAATGATATTTGCCAGAGGAAAAAAAAATATATATGGATTTGATTTACTCCCGATACCATTTGGTGTAATCCCTTGCTACAAATTTGACTACATCGGGGAGTGGATTTCTCCCCCCCCCCCCCCCCCCTCTCTCTCTCTCTTATTGACTCAGTCCTTACAACAACTCTCCAGTACAATGTAATCGTTTGTACCGAATAGATTGGCACAAATCTGTGGTTCGAGTAGGAAGAAACTGCAGTGATAATGGTTCTAACATGACACTCGGCTTCAGTGAAACTTTTTTTTTTTTGTATTAAGTACCGCTGATGGCGTGCCAACTTCTATCAATTCAATTCAATTCAAAGTTTGTTTCATTTTTCGACAAAACATGTTTCGCTTCTTTTGATAACAGAGAATAAGGTAAATAAAACATAGTGAAATGAAAAGACTGCACAACAGTTGAGGACCTATAGTAATCATACATTGTATAGTAAAAAAGATACAGAAGTGATCAAAGTGAAGTACATACCGTTGCTTAAAGTGCGAAAAATGGAGGGACCCACTAAAAAGACAGAGCTTGTAGTATGTGGGCCCCTTAAGTATACCTTTCTGTGACGTCACGGACGTGGTCCCAACCAGTCCTACTGATTGTTTCATTGACTTCATCTTTGCTTATGGGCACAACATTATAGAGTCTACCTGTGTCCTGATTGTCAGGCTATTTGTCTGTGTGTTCATCAGTTTATTGTTGTTCATAAAGAGTGACGCACACGTCCCACTAAACATACGCACAAAGGAACGTGTACTACCGCCATGGCTTTTATTTATTTTTTTGCTATAAAATATATATAGTTACATGTGTGCATATAAAGGTGATATAAGTGGGTGTGCGTGGGAATGATTGTCACTACCTAAAAATCAATACTATTGCAAAGCTCTTTAAGTGGCCCATAGACTTCACATCGCATGTCACCTCTATACTCTTCTCCATTTCATATTGAAATTGATCTACGCCTCTTGAGTCTACTAAGTAGGGATAGAATTTCCTGATACACAGCTGGGGATGGTGTGTAAGATAATAATAGGACCATCCCAATATTTCCCATACACATCACATCAATATCTCTAGTTTCTGGGGAAAGAAAAATGAAAACGATGATAAGATAAAGGATTTGAAAATGGATCATATACCCTGCTGACTGTGTGCGGGGGACAATTGCCGAATTATGCCCAAGCATTTCATGTGTGTTCACTTTCTTAGTATACATGATATAACACAAATGTAAAAAATGTAGCAAAAATAATAGTAAAAAAAAAAGCAGCTCGAAAAATTACTTATCCAGTGGCGGGTGGCAGGCCAGTGGAATAAACTGAAGTCCAAAGGGACTTGAGATTTCGATCCTACCAGAATCTTCATCAAAGGCAAAATGAGTGGATAGGGAAAGACATAGTAATAACATTGAACACAACAAGCACAGTAAGAGCTATCTTCAAGTATTAAAAAGTTGATTATATATATATATGGCCAATAATGACTTGATTCACAGTACAATATATAATATATACATATAATGCAGAGGGCCGCCGTTATAAGCCGTGCTTGAACAGACGGACAGCCAGAGTTAAATTACCATTTTTTAGGAAATATAGGAAATGTACTCTTAGCAATGTTCGAGTTGTTTTATTGACAGGGGAAGAGATAATACACTCGAGAATTCCTGAGCAACCTGTGAGGTGTTATTGACTTGAAACCCATACTCTTTAAGAGAGAACAAAATAAGCAGCAAAATAAGCTACAGCAATGACTTGTTTTAATATGAGTTAGATCACTCAATCAACAATAAGCGAAAATAAGATTAATTCAGAATGATCTTTTGCGACATTGCTCAAACACTATTACAGCATTGTGGATTCAGACTTTGTTGTTATTAACGAGAAGAATCCTGCTCAGTCATATAAACCGACATTACTCAAAGCTTCCAGTTTCTCACAACTCGCAATCTCATCATGATATTATCATAGAGAATGATTTTCTGAACAGAAGGAAAATAATAATAAACATGATAATGATGATGATGAAAATAATATAATAATAGGCCCTAATAACAATAATAATAATCATAATAATAATAATAATAATATTAATAATAATCACAGTATTACTGTTATTAACATTATTATTATTATTATCATCATTATTATTATTATTATTATTATCATTATTATTATTATTATCATTATTATTATCATCATTACCATTACTAATAATGATATTGAAAATAAGGTCTTATTTACCCAGGGTAGCGTCTTTAGTGTTGCAACTGCTCTACCAGAGGGAACTGCTATTATTATTACCATAGCGTTGCGAGGTTCCCATTCTTACATTTTGGTCGAGAGGGACACAGTTGGACTGAAACATCTTGTCCAAGAACCTACGCACTGGGCCGGATTCGAACTCGGGTCCTCCGATCAGGAGTCGGGAGTCTTAGGACCTATCCACTATGCCACATCGCCCCCCCCCCCCTCCCCCCCTCCCCCCCCCCCCCCCCATAGAAAGATACAAAGTTTTGGTGAAATTAAGACAACGATGGCCTTCTTGATGTTATGATGTGTTTAATTTATTGCTGCCCTGCCATATTTTACAAATAACTCGGTGTCCTAGAGAGGCATCGTTTTCACTCGTCCGCCGATGGGTCAAGAGGCCACGCTACCTGGAGGGCTTCGGCCACGTAAGCCTACTTAACTCTTGAGAGGACCAGTGAGATGAAACTCACTGTGAGGAAGGGAGAAATGTTGTTTGTTGGGACTATGAATGCCCTGGCTCTTTAGTAAACATGGTGAAGGTTAACAGTCCGTGAGTCTGTTATATACTGTGCCCAGGCTATACAGTATACAGTTGCGAATCCAGAGAGGGGCGCACTGAGAGCGCGCCCCTCTGTATTTGTTGCTAAAACAAAAGAAAAAGACAATGAGATGAAATCCGAAAGTAACCTCGGAAATATTGTTTGCGCCCCTCCTCCCCCCCCCCCCCCCCACCCTTTTGCGGAATTACTGGATTCGCCCATGATATAGACTATGGAACTACTACCAGACGGGATGTAAGCGGTACGTCACACAACAGACCTGTATGAGAGACTATGCTTCACGATCTCGTAGTAAAGCGAAAGCCGCCAGCAAGCTTCGTAATCTACAAGCATATCGTTATCTACGGGCGGCATGATTTCATCACCTCAAGGTCGCAATCCTATCTTTAATCCCAGCGAATGTTTGACAAGGGCGAGGCGGTAGGGACAATGATTTTTTTTCCACATTCATTTAAGAATTTCACTTTCAATTACGTCGCTTGGATATACGGAACTACTAATAGGCCTATTAATAAATAATCAAAAATATTCGGCAATCTAAAAAAAAAAAAAATATGGAAGAAAGCATGACCACAAGTTGTACGCCTTTTTTGCAACCTAATATCAAAACAATAAAATGCAGAAACGAAAATTCTCACTTTAATTCTTTACTTACTCGCTATGTGTTTTTTTCATTACAAAAGGAAAAGACTGATGAAGTCGTGACAAAAAATATATACAATCTGGATATTTTACAACTGATTGACAAATTGCCCTACATCGATGTAAATAAGCACTAACGAATTAATCAGTGTTTTAGTAGTAGCCCTGGTAAAAAAATTCGTACACCCATGATTTTTTTATTATCATGGCTAGTATTATACTTCCATAACACGTGATCAATTCAGTGCTTGTTTACGTCGATGTAGGGCAATTTGTCAATCAGTTGCAATGAAAACATCTCTACTGAAGAATTTCATGAATTTGAATCTGGATATTACCTTTTACTGCTCCGTGGTATATCTTCAGCTTTCATTGTGCTTGATCAGTACAGATGACGAGTAAGTGGCAACAGATTCTTGCAGCAGAGAGAGCAAAACCCGCAATCACTGGGATGGTAGAGAGGTACTTACTACCAGACGTCCCTCTCATGCCGCGGCGGCTCCACAAACTTTGCATGAAAGCGTGCGCTTTGCGTGCAGCGAACTGAGCAATGTAAGAGCACAGACATGACAGTGGCGTGATTTACATGGATAAGACCTCCACTTGTTTGTTTTCCTTTAGTGTAGCCGACTGCGCCGTAATAATAATCCTTCTTTATGTTTGTATACAGACCCAGCCTTCTCTCTCCATCTCTACCCCCTCTCTTTCTATCTCTCTCTCTCTCTCTCTCCCCCCTCACTATCTACCTCTGTTCATCACATTGTTTCTTTTAAACCTCTCTGTGCTATTTAGCCCAATTTGATTTCACACACAACCGATATAGAAAGGAAATCATTGTATCACGCAGCATGAGAGATGAATATTACGTAACACGTGCATATTCATTCATTTCATTTATTTCATTCCTTCTTTCTTTTTCGGCAAACATAACACGAGATGAATCAGAAGATATAACATAGGCATGTATTCGACTTTACATGGTAGATAATGTTTAACAAATACGAAATTACACATGCATACTGGCAAAATACAAAGTTATGTTTAGAGAAAAATAAAAGAAAGAACTGAGAGGTTCACTGAAAAGCATGTTTGTAAATTGTGAACTCAAAAAATTGTTGTGAATACATGATTATTTATTTATTTATTTTTTTTACAACGACAGGACAGAACAAGACAGTAGAAACACAACGACATTCCATGACTTCACAGTAGGGTATACCATGATAGTAATAAAACACAAAAGAATAATGGAAAGAAAGGAGAGAAAGAAAAAGGAAATGAAAGGAAAAGCCAACACGCTGAACATCGGGATCAGAAGAGGGAATTGAAGTGCTTCAGCTCGATCATCCGAGCATAGTTTGTGCAAATAAGATAATGTAAAAAATACACAATGATGAAATAAATGATTGACGATGAACCCTTAGGCTGTAAAGACCAGCTAAGTAATGAATCGTATGTATGTTAATATGAGTTCAAAAAAAAAAAATAACTTACGCTTAAACGAATTCAAAGATAAGGCCAGTGTATATAAATGTATTTTAAGCCAATAACGTTCTCAGAAGGGGTAAATGAAACTCATTTGATCGCCTGGTGGGATAATTATGAAAAGATTGATTTCGTGGAAACATTGAATCAAAAATGCTGGGAAGTGCATTTGTGTTATAATTAAACATAAACTTATCCAGCTGAAAGAAAAACAAATCTTTAATTTTTAAAATCTTATATCTAATAAATAATGGATCTGCATGGGAACGTGGAGAAACGCCACAAATAATATTATGGTTCATCATATTACAGTTCATCTCTAACGTGTTAGTTGAATACTTTGTAGCTTCCAATGTAATAAGAGTGTGTGAGAATGAAGACTAATTGCTTTTGTTGTCCAGACAAAAGGAAAGTAGACAATTTCCAAGACTGAACCTCTAGTCTAGTGTTGGGCTCCGAGGCGATTTCCCCTTCACACGTTAATCTGCGAAGTCAACACGAAGGTATATATGACACCATTATGATGCTAAACGGTGCCATTGTTGTAATGCCTACCAAAAAAGTTTCAGCAACGTTCATGCGACATGCAAAAAGAAACTCAAAATAATATCCTTAAAACTTTCACTTTCGCTTGGCCACCCTGACAATGTTTAATTTCGTATGATTTTCACTTTAATCAGACCCACAATTCAAAGGAGATGTATATATGTACACATAAGATTCTCCTCTTTACACACAAACTATAGTGATGTGATATCTTACATCTGCTTTCTCTGGCTCAATTTCTGTCTGTGTGTCTATAGTATGTCTGTCTGGTTGTCCGTCTGTCCATCTACCATGTCCCTTTTCGTCATTCTTTCTAGCTCGTCATCGTACAAGCAGCTATCTCTCAAGGATAACGATGAATATGAATGATGATATCAAAGAACGTGAAAGAGCTGGACCTGTTAGCCTTGTAGTTCATCCCTCCCACACTGGCTGCATTCGTTTGTCTGTGAGTCCCTGGGAAAATGACTGTACTGCCCTCGCTCGTCGTAAGGAGGAAATAAAGTGTCTTGAGTCCTTGCACGGCAGCGGTATTTCTCCATCATACCTTTGCATTGACCTAAGGCATAAATCCCTTTTTACTGACTTTCACGGATAGCATCACGGATCATCAAGGATCGTCATCTCCATGGTCATCCCGGGATTTCATCCGTACACTGTTTCCGGCATGACCGTGTTGACTCCGTGAAGTCATCCGGCATTATCCTTGATCATCTGGCATGTCCATGAAAAAAAGAAGCTTGCTTAAGAAATGCATAAAACACAACTAAAAGAAATATTTGACTCCAGAACGAACTATTCGAATTTTCACCGAACAAACTGTCTCCTGTATAGTCTTTCATTCATTTTTTTTTCTTTTTGCATACATTTTCTGAATTATACGAATTCAGTAGTTGCTGAGACAGTGTTGGTCAATACAGTATTCTCTGAAATAGGAGAATACATTACAATGCAGAAGAATAAGAAGGAGAAGAATATGAAAAAGAAAAAGACAAGAAGAAAAGGTTGACGAAAGAAAATCAAGAAGATGTAGAACTTGAGATGAAAACAAAAAAGAAATTAATTTGATAGCATAAAAAGAATACGAGGAGGATGAAGGAGAGGAAGAAAAAAAATCAATTAACTCTTTGTGTGCTTTAAGTGTCAAATGATAGAGAAAATCCTTATAGTATTGTACACACTGTACAAAATCCCTGGAACAGACAGGGTTAAACACGGCTGTTAAACTGTCTCATGCCATTTTACCACAGGACTGATCTCTTGATCAGTGGAGCTTACATGTATTGGTCAATAGATGGCGCTAACCAAGTTTTGTGAGCAGACTCTTCGTGACGTGCACCGAATGCAGTTCAGAAGTTGTAGCTTTGGTTATCTCAGTGATAATATCAATAATCGGTAGAAGGTAAATCTGGGATAGGACTACATGGCCACGCCGCAACAAACTCATACTTATGAAGACCTGAATATAAGAACGACGCAAGTCCAATTTTTGGCCAAATTTAGTTTGACATGGGAAATTGTAGCTTATGCATGGACTCAATACATCTCATGTATAAAATCCTAATTACCCCCGGAAGTGCCTGAAATGAATGAGTTAAATCTTATATTAATGTAAGAATGAAGGACTTGGGTCATTCTTACATTCATATAATAGCGCCCTCTCTCATCCTTCTCTCATCTCTATAGCAGAATATCATGTATATGAATCAAAGAACGACCCAAGTCCACCACACAAAATGGCCTCTTCACAATTAATGTAAATGTTAATTGTCATAATAGTGTGTTCTAATTTGTATAACAATGTTGCCTTCCCATCACAGTTAAATATAATATTACTGGACAAATAAAAAAGATATGAAGTTCTTTTTTTTTTAGTTTACTCGAAATGGTCTTCCATGGACTTGGGTCGTTCTTATATTCATATATCATACTCTTATGTTTAACACACTCGCAATCGTTATTAGTACATATAGATGAAAGAGGCTACTAAATTAAATATCATTTCACCCAACTGATAGCAGGGGTGACGCTATAAAGAATATTGAGGCGATTTAGAGAGAGATATATATATAGAGAGAGAGAGGGAGAGAGAGGGAGAGAGCCAAAAAAAAGAAAAAAAATTCTATCTTCATAATCAGAGTCAGAAACTTTTTGCATGCCGTTACTCACAATTCGTGTTATTTTGTTTCTATCTTGTAAATGTAATTTTCTAATCAAACAGTGGGATATTTTGTGTATTTGAAAATAATGAAAACCCTTCTTTTTAACAAATAAATGGATGTGGCTTCCCACAAACACAATGATATCGAGACTGCAAAGACGTGACTTGCTCCCCACAGAGTGACACACAGTCCTTCTATTAATCAGTTGCATTCCAATATCTGTACGTCTACCAGTGAAGTACCTTTTTTTCATGACGTCACACGTGAGTCAGCCAAGTCAGCCAGACGATTTCAAGCTCGAATGAGCAACAAGAGGGAGAGAGAGGGAGAGAAAGAGAGGGAGAGGGAAAGAGAGGATTATAAGAGCGAAGAGAACAAAACAACAACAGCAAGAGCTGAAAAGAAAAGGCTATTCATCAGAAACACTGCGTAACAAAAGAATGAGAGCCGTTATTTTCTCGCCGCACGTAAGGGTCTGTGTATAAACCGGGAACGCAAGAGCTCTGTGCGTTGAATGGCTGGATGCAAGCACATACATAGGACCGTATACTAGTATGCATTGTACTCAGACTCTCTGCTCTCCGCGCGCAACAACACGAACACAGGACCAAGTATGCGTTGATATGATAACACTTTCTCAGTCAGCATCCGAGAAGTAGTGTGTATTTCCTGGAGGACATTCCTACGATATTTCATCCTCAGCACAGTGCGACAGACAGGAACCAAGATGATAGTTTGGATAACGTTTTTAACGGCTTTACTTCCCCTCCTAGCAGGTAAGCAAAGGAAGGTTAATGTGGAGGGATGACGTATGCTATCTCGAACCAATTTGAACCTTGAATGTGATATGTATGGATCTGTTGTTTGAACTACAGCTGTATATACGTTTACGTATTCACCGAAAGGGAAACATATGATCACAATTATATATTGTATATTACCACAAAAAAATGATGTATTCATCCATTTCCATAATACATTGTCATGGTACATTTTTATGTAGCAACTTACATCCAGGATTGCGGAAAATTGATACACGATGAGAAGAGACAGCGTGACTTCCGTCGAAAAATGCGGAATATTTTCAATGAACACAATGAATGAAAAGCCCTCGTTGCGCTGCGTTGCGTTGTTATATTGATTGGTAGCAAACCCAAATCAGATAATGCTTGTGTGACCCGTGGAATGTGTACACAGGTATTTGCAAATGATGAAAAGAGAAAAATGAAAACCAAAATGGGTAAAGCAGCAAGACTGAATTCGGGACTAAAGAGGCCTAGGTTCAACACTTGAAGATCAGGTGGAAAGAAAAGACACATAGGAGCAAGCCAGTTCAAATTATAAAGTGTGATATCAATTTATTAGGGAAGTTATTGTGAATGTGAGATTCGATTGTGAAGAATCTCTGTCTTATCCCTGATACAATAAAATACTAAACAAAATGAGTTGCTTTAAAACTAAGAACAACCCCTGACCAATATCCAACAAAGAAAAGAGAGAAAAAGGACCAAAATTAACTAACTAAACCAACACAGCACCGTCCGGTGCACGCCGTTAGGTGTACATGTGCTGTGGGCAATGAACAAAAGAAAACATGAATCAATATACATTACGTACAAAGGGCTCATACCAACTACAAATTAGTGTAATCTAATGCAACTAAAATCGTACGCGCGCTTTCTTACAATCTAACCATAGACAAACAATCTTCTAACAAAATATTACTTTACTCCATAAAATGTCGAAGAGTGCAACAATATGAGTTGAATCTACATATGGCATTATTTGCTTAACATTCCACCTCGTTCCAACGTGTTGATTGAATATTCATGACACTCTTATTTCATGAACTACTCCTACATATTGTGTTTGATTACTCCTGGGGTGATAACATAATTCCTTTTGTTGCTATCCCTGTTAACAATAACCAAAGAAATGAAACTGGGATTATAAAAATGAATACCAAGAGCCTTAATACTACGCTCGCCCTTGACATTACAGCAATATATGAGGAAATCATTTCTCTTCGTCAACATTCTTCTTAGTAAAATGTTTTAACTCAAAACCACACGTATCACATTAACTATATGTATTCTTCTAATCATTTCTCAGTAAACTTTAAGGGTCCGACCAAACCGGGTACACAATGAAAAACATGTATTTGGTTATCCTTAGAGATCACAGTGACTTATACCATATGCATAAGCTATTTGAGATTAACATGAACATTGAAATATTATATACAAAAAAAGGGCAAGAAATGATGTAGACCAACTACAGGCAAGATTTACCTCCTTATTTGGACAGTACCCAGCAGTACCTCGCCTTTGAACTCAGACTACTCGATAAGAGTAGAAATTCAGCTATAGAGAGAACAAATCAGATTGTATAATGATTATGGTAAACCAAATGAGTGTAACAGGTTCATAAACACATATCTATGTACAAAATCCCCCAATGAATTATGGGATCCAGTTGTCATGGCAACAGCAACATAAAAAACCCCAAATTAATGTGAACAAGGTTAAGGGAGTTAACAGACAACTAGTGATGAGGATCCCCCCTTTTGTCCAAAGCAACTGACCGTCACTGATGCAGCCTGCCTACACACAGGCTCATTGTTTACGTTAACCCTTCAGCCACCAGTGGCGACTGACCACACCGAGTGCACATTACATCTTGGCATCCCAGTTTTCTTCATACCAGTCTAAAATCTAGACCCTAAGCATATCTTTGGTACCAAACACATAATATGAGCCATGTACAAGACTTGTCCGTAAACAATATGAATGAACAAAGGAAACAAAGTTTACCATACCCAAGATCAACTCACTAATATCAACAGCAAAATAAATGAAGCAACAGCACACATGTGCGAATGTTTAATACATATAAGAATACGAACCAGCCTTGGTTCACAACATGCCTAACCGACCAACCCTTTCATATGAACTGAAGTTGCTATCCACATCCAAACTTCGTGTATTTAAATAAAGGGTGATCTAAAAATCTGGGTGATCCTTATCCTTATGTAAATCGAAAATACAACACGATATTAAAATCCGATTAATGCATGTACACCAACATATGTATAATGTATAGCATGGTTAAACTTACAATTAGTCGGCGACCAGCAGCATGATTCCACAAAATAAGTATGATAACCAGCTCTATGCAGGCTGAGACACCTCCTCCTCTTGTGAATGCAGAATGTGGAATGAATCCTACCTCTTCGATGGGGAAGAAGTGGTCCATTGTTTGTCATAATGTCTCGAGCAAAGCCTTACCACATTGTTTATGTTATAGGGAAAGTCGGGGAGTGGAGTTCCGGAGACCACCTATGATTTTGGTCAAGCTGACCTTGCTTCTTCATCCCCTCGATGGGTGCTAAGATGTATTATGTCTGTGGGAGTGCTACATGTACTCCTGGTCATTAATTCAACACACATGGCACATAACATATAAATGGTACATATTTACAAAAAGAGCAAGAGAGGGGAGAGAGAGAGAGAGAGAGAAGGAGAACGAGGTGCATAGCGAAAGCATGGCATCTGGATAGACATACAATGTATTACAAAAAATACAACAAAAATGTGTGGCTACAACACCGTTCATTTCCTAGCCTCACACTTGGATCTAATATCCACTGAAAATGGAAGAGAAGAACAGCCAACTGGCTGGCGAGAGGCGGAGTACAATTCTAGCTGTATTTCTAACTGTTCAGTCCTACATGGAACTATATTGCTATGTATGAAAAACCGTGTATCATCACTGATCAATACATCCCCACGTACAGTGTACCCACGTCGGTGTTTTCATGTTGTGCTATCGCATCGTTTGGAGAACCCTGTAGCTACGCGATTATATCACAAACATTCATTCACAGTCATTCGTCATCGTTTGACTCAATCCGACCGACTCTGAGCATAACAAGTACAATATGTTGTACGTATATACACCGCAGTATGTGTGGTTGACAGGAATGTGTAGGAAGGCATGATGTAATTCAACCCGATATACACTTTACTCCATATGTCACAGTAAAAAAAAAAGCTCCGAACATATTTATCAACACTCATAAGACCCTCAAACACTGGATGAATGTAGGCCTACAGCTACATTAGCTGTACCAAGTTACACTACACGATTGAAGGAGGGAGATTATCCTGATGTTCAAAGGAGGGGAAAAAAAAGAAGGATTATTAGTGGTCGGGCGTTCACTCATCACTGTGCGATATTATTTTCATGGTTCTCGAGTCGAAATAAATGATAATGTTCCACCCCCTGCACATAAAAAGGAGGAAGAAAAAAACAAGAGAGAAGAGGGAATATAATAGCGACAGAAAAAGACTAAAAGTACAAACTACACTTCGGTTTCCACGGCAACTCTTAAATTCATGGCCGTCTGTATCAAGCTGTGCATCAGATTTCGGCATTCCGGGTCAATGACGTTTTAGGAGTCAAAGGTCATAGAATCCTACACAAAGGATCACCGTCTGACATTAGAGGAATTTAACAACCTCGCGCGTTGATGCTAATGGGGGAGAGAGATTCGTCATAGGTGTATAGCAGGGAAATAAGTACTCTCTAAAACAAATCGAGTGAAAATATACATTTTCACAGGAGTGAAGACAAAAAAGTGTGGATTTATTTTGAAATTGGAGTGAATTTTGAGTGAAAATGTTCACTCTTTTTAGAGTGACCTCAGGGATCACTCCAAAATCTTCGAGTGATCCCTGAGGTCACTCCAAAATTAGTGCAAATCAACATTTTCACTGAAAATTCACTCCAATTTCACTCTAAATTCACTCTCTTTTGTATTCACTCCTTTAAGAGTGAATATTTTCACTCGATCTGTTTTAGAGAGTATACAATTAACTACACACGTACATTGAATGTAGATAACTTAAATTCTCTCACAGACTGTATATACAGTAATACTCGAATCACCATAATCTATACTGTAAACTTAAGCTACTTCTGTTCATTCTGTTCTGTGTGAGGCTACCCAGTCGAATATAATTCGGTATCATGACATATTGTGTAAGTGCATCATGCGTTTTGTTGTACATGTATTTGCATGATTGTTTTTATTGTTGGGGAATGGGATTCCAAAGAAGTAACCATACGGACAGTATGATAAATGTGTGGCTTTTGAAAGTACGAAGTACACTGAGCGTGAATAGACTTTAATCAGGAACCGAATGAATAACAATCAGAGTGAACTTTCCTAATGGCTTAACCACAATAATATGGACTACAGTGAACTGCCAGTAATGGCAGTCATTGTGTCTGGGGTTTAACCCGCCATCAGTATCAACTTCAAAAACAGAACAGTTTTGCCTTGGTTTCTTGCTGCAAGGAACCAGTCATCTCTTTAGGAGCAGAGACTCAATGTACTGTCACCGTAAAGGACAATCCTTTTAAATCGTTTTAAAGTGTGCTAGCACCAAGGAGCTTCAGTATATAGCCCCTTGCTAGCACTAGTACACTACAGTACATGTGAACTGCAGTAATGTTTGCCTATTAAGGCCGCAGGGACACCTATGTTGGTGGGGTAGGACATTTTGCGAGGATGTTATTTATACGGAAGAGGCTATCATAATTGTTGTCAGCTACAGTACACAGACTCCTTTTGCGATGCAATTGACAAAAAGTGTATGTACAGAAATACAATGTACATCCCGGAACGATGACACATATATAATATGAGACGTTGACAGAAATTACATGGTAATGGTCTATTTACTACAATAAGAGTTTGAGATATTGCCGCCAACAGCAAGGATTGTGTGGGCGCAACTGTTATTCATCGCTTGATTTCTGATTACTACATGTAGTAGGCCTACTATACAGCTGTACACGGGAAATACACACACTGCAATGTTACAGCTATGTCTGTGTGCATACACTGCTCTTTAGTGGTATCTTTAAGTTGTGACTTATTCAAACACAGAGTATAACTGATAGATATTGTAAAAATTCACCAAATAAAAGCACTGGTCTTTAGTTCTCCTTATACTAGAACAACTAAGAATTTTGATTTGTAGAAAAATAATCACATGCGCATACGAAAATAGTTATAGGCTCCATGCAGACATAGACTTCGTAAATATCAAGGTATATTTATGTATGTATAATTTTTTTTCACAATGATTTTGAAAAAAATATATACTTGATATGACTGGATTGCAAAAAAAAAAGAAAAAAAAAAGAAGGAAGAAAAAGAGTGCACCAACTTTTGTTCACAAGGAAAGTTTACATTGCGTCCACTGAAAAAAGTGCACCAACCATTTTCACCATGTCTGGTCTTTTTAAGTTAGGAACACGTGCTTTGTTTGCTTAAATCGAGAGAGCTAATAGAGTTGAAGTTGTGACCCTATTTGTTTAAAAAATGTAACCAGAAAAGTCATGTTTGCCGTGTTGGGGAGACTTCGAACACTGTGTGCGATTATTTGCAGACTCACGCTTCTTTTAAAAGACTGTGAAAGATGTTTACAAGCACTAAGAAACGAAGATGATTTCACGGATGAGGCAGAGAGAGAGAGAGAGAGAGAGAAAGATGATGATCAAAGTAGTTCCAAGGACGAAACGGAAAACTATGTTGTTGGTTTTTTTTTTTCAGATAGTCTACATGTAAGTACTCTAGTTGATGTGAAAGCCTTATTTACATATTAAGATGTTGACTTACATGTGTCTTCATGATAATGAAATCATATTATCCATTGCGGAATATATAATTCAGTCAAGGATATTATAACGTTACAGATCGAACGCTTTTGATTAACTTTTCTCAATCATCTCTTTTTCTTTCTGTTTTTTTCGGACCCCTTCAATGGGTCATTTTCTATCCATCCTCCTGGCCATCTTCTATTCTCCTCTCTCTCTCTCTCTCTCTCTCTCTCTCTCCCTCTCTGTGTCGTTCTCTCTTACCACCTTTATATTTCCTACCCATGTAAACACATTCCTACCCCGCTCTCGCTGTCTTTCTTGCCCTCCTCCCTTGCTCAATCTGTCTTCTCTCATGTAAATATTCTTTTCTTATCCTCCTCCCATTTCTACATTCTCCACCTTCTATTATCTGTCTCCATGTCTTCTATCTACCTCTCTCTCCTTCTCCATCACCCTCTTTCTCTTTCTCTTTCTCTAAATGTTAACCCTAGATGCCCTTACCGTGAATCCACCGGGGTCGTTGACCTTACAGGTCGGCGGGTCGGGGATCTTGACCTGCGAGAACTTCGATGTAGACGGACCCCAGCCAGAGTGGGACGACCCCTACGGTGACCCCATCTATACCAGTTCCGGAGGTCAGTCAAACTTTAATACTAAATGGATAATGGATAGAATTAGAACTCCACTTCCGCAATGGTTTGAATGTAGAGACTAAAGTTTGTTTGTTTGTTGTTGTTTTTTTGTGTGTGAGAAATAGATTGTTGTACTCACTCCCTTCTATTTCATACGTGTTTGTTTATTTACCTTGTTCGACCTGTGGTCTGAAAGGAGGCTCATTCTGCAGGATGCTTTCCTTCGAAAGATTTGATAATTTTCATGCCTTGACAGGAGAATTTGTAGGTTCATTCATTATGGAATATAATTTGTGCTGCATAAAAAAATCACGACTATCACAATTGATACAGTGTAAGTCTTTGTCCTCCTTGATTTCCACATGTAAATGTTTGGAACAGTGATTTATATCACTCCTTTCACTTTCTCACTTCAGATATCGTAATCTGTTTCCACTAGAATTCAAAAAAAAAAGAAGAAGAAAAGAATGCAGAATATTGTTAGCTCTTTTGTTGGATTGAATTGATGTAGGATGTCCTTCGTATCAGTTTGTCAACGGATATGTCAGAGTGATTATAGCTAATTATACTGTTGTGTTATTTCATGTTTTTATTTTTCGTAAAACATAATCATTCAGTTATTCAAATGTGTTTATTTTGACTAAAACTTATTAAGTGCTTTTAGTGAACGACCACACAACGTAATTCTTCGTACAGTATTCACTATAATTCTGCTAAACGGCAGAAGGTCTCATGTTCGAAACTTACGTTAAATGAAGAGAGACAGAGGGAGAGAGAGAAAAAAAAATAATATCCGCAGATTTGTCTGGCACGCCAAAGTGAAAATTTGGCATCAGTCCCAAAATCGTATGAATGAATTTAGAATAATTATGCTAACGCTAAAGAGCGCTTTCAGTTCCAGTGTACATGTGTATGATAGCATTTACAAAATAATTATGAGATGTGTTGTACTATCCTGGTTAACAATCCACAGGATCCGGCAACCGTGTGTACATCACAAACTCCATCGACCCCACGGACTTTCACAAAGTGACCAGACTTCACCTGACCAATGTAATAGTCACCGATGGGGGCGGCTATTCGTGCAGGGCTCCAGGTCACCAGACGCAGTCGAGGATCGTGATCGTGCAGGGTGAGTGAGGATATCGATATGATCGAAAGAAGAAGAAGTGAAAAAAACAACAACAACATTGTTCAGATCATCTTTCCTTTTATCGTCATCTTCTAGCGATGTCTACCAAAACAGTCGTATCAAAAGACCCGAATTACAAGATTTCAGAAGGATTTAGGTTTAAACACATTGTTTTAACAGTTTTTGATACGAAGACGGTAACCACGCCAACCTGAAATACGATTTTTTTCCAAGCCGTATGGTAAATATATTTGTTTGTGAAAGAAGAACATATGAAGAGTTTGTTTGCAAAAACCGATAAGTCCATTTTTGAAGATTTTGAAGTACAGTCTCTGTCGTAAAGTGCAAAATAATACCTTTTAAATGATATATTGGTCACTACATACAAAGGTACATTTTCGAAGTTATGGTCAAAAGAAGCAAAAATGTTCTTATTATTCTCCTTATTTATCTCGACCTTTAATCGCAATTATCTCCATTTGGCAAATATGGTCTTATCGGTTTTTGCAAACAAACTCTTCATATTTCTATGAAATCATCAATCAGTCTCATTCAGGATATTTGTTCATTATTAAAAAATTACCATTTTATATTTTGGTTCATACATTATTCTTCTTCAATGTGTCTGTGTTACACAAAAAAGCATTAGTCTACCTACCTTTCCATCCACCTATCTACAGTCATATCTGTGTCTATCTATCAGTCGATCTATTTATCCATCTATCCATCTATCTATCTATCTATCTATCTATCTATCTTTCTATCTATCTGTCTGTCTATCTGTCTGCAAATGTCGATCTTTCTGTGTGTATCTATCTGTCTATATATCTATCTGTCTCTCTCTCTATTTATCTATCTACATCTTTCCATCTATCTATTTGTTTTATCTATCTCTCCATATCTCCCATCTATCTTAACGTCCCACCACCTATTTATCTTTAATTCTTTACCTCCCATTCCCCATACCTGTATCCTATAGTCGAGCTCTCCCATTAATACACAGGTCGAAAGATAAGGGATCATACTGTACCCTAGTCTCCACCCCTCATACCATACAGGTGCCATTCCACTTTCACCAAAACGCCTTGTTTTACTTGTTTTCACCCGATCTAGAGCTCATTCGTTTCACGCGCCAAGAAGAGGAGCAAAACCAGCGACTCATCTTCAACACGACGGGCACGTTGTTCTGCACGGCCGAGCCCCGCGACACGCTGGAAATTGCCTGGTCCAAGGACCGCGACTCCGTCGATCCGAGAGGTACGATTGCGCCGTGCTATACTTAGTATTTCTATGTCATTGATAATAGCTTTTATACAAAGGCGTTTTCAAGCAGCCACGCTACTCCCTAGCAACTAAGAATAAAAATAATGCTTCCTAGATCGCATGTAACTTTGTAAAATGAATCAACTTTATAATATCATTGATACATAATAGAGAATTTTAACTCTTGGCAGACGTACTGTTATAGCTGGTTTATAGAGTGCTCTGGGCTTAAGGACTCCTTGATAATTGTGTCTCACGAAATTGTCCTTGAATGTAGCAGGGAGGTGGGAACTTTCCACCTCCCTGAATGTAGCTATACATTTTGTAGTTTTAGAGGTTGTAAAGAGTTTACCAATTATCTTTTTTTCTCATTCCCTAATATACCGATAAGGTGTCCATCTTCAGGTCCCATGCTTGTTCATTTTGGATACTTTCCAAACATCTTTACGAATATAATCATGATGCACAATACTTCTAATTCAGTGACCTTATACACTGTAAACACATCGGTGTTAGATTTAACACCACGGGTGTTAAATCTAATACCGATCAAACTTCAATAAAGGACCACACCCACAGGTGTTAAAAATGCACTGTGATGGTGTTGAAAAGTGTTCACCTGACACTTCGTGGTGTTAATTTGACACTGTACCTGGTGTTATTTTGACACTGTACTGGTGTTAATTAAAAAATGACACCACATGGTGTTGATTTGATATTTGTTGGTGTTAATATCAGTGGTTTAACACCCGTCCAGCTTCAATAAGAGACCACACCAGCTGGTGTTACTTTGGTGTAAATTCATTTTCACATTTTTTCAAAAATCTAGTATTTTAATGTAAAATTCTTGATCGTCTTGTTTAAATTAAAAATCAGCAAGCAGTGCAGTTACTAAGAAACTCTTCAAAGAAACAGTTTAAAATTTGGAAATGACACCCGGAGGTGTTAATTTAACACCATAAATGAGCACCGAAAATTTAACACCAGCTCGGTGTTCACTATTTAACACCGGACTTTCTACAGTGTAAGAGCATGTGCTGATTTCTGAAAAATTTGTGTTAGTCAAACATAAAGCACGGACTCGCTTGTCCTTCAACTTGCTGTAATACCTCTCTGAATTTTTGGACAGACATCAAGTATTCCATCGTGTTCGGTCAACTCACGGTACACAACATCATCGAGGCAGATCAAGGGATCTACACGTGTAGTGCGTACTACCCAAACAGCGGCTCGACCTCCGTTCTCGACATCAACGTCGTGGTCCAAGGTAGGTGGCTATGTCTGTTGTACATCCCAAGGAAAGTGAAGTTGGGGGGGGGGGGGAGCTAGATTAGCTTGAAAGGAAACCCTAAGGAGAAAAGGGGATTTTGCAAAGTCTAAAGATACAAAGAGTTGATAGCCGTCACTGATAAATAGATATCACTGACTGCCAGTCGTTTGAAGTGATAAAGGGTTTCTGCCACCCTATCCAAGTATAGTGAACGTTCATGATCCTAGTGAAACGTTCATTATCCTAGTCAAACAACCAACAATGATTATTTTTAGTTAATCTAATATCTTTACATAAAACGAGCAGGAAGGAATGAATTAGTAACAGGATAATCTCCACATTCTCACTGTCACAGTGCCCCCAACCTGGGAAGTCGCGCCAGGGAATCGGGAGGAAGTGGTAGGCACCACGGTGGTCATTCAGTGTCGAGCTCGAGGTAACCCACCCCCTACCTACACCTGGACGGACCGCACGGGGGCGGTGGAGCGCAACATCACAAACGACGACCCGCGGTACTCGTTGTCAGACGACGGAGAGTTCCTCACGATTAACAATGTAGAACTCCCGCAAAGTGGCAATATCTTCGTCTTTGAGTGTACGGCCAACAATGATCCAGTGGGCTCGAAATTTAGGTATGAATCGTTATTGTTTATTTGTTCTTTTTATCGACTTTGATTTTAAGAAACGAAAGTGTTGTTACAGTAGTATCATTTTCTTCCATACATTCAGGCTTGAAACAGTTCATTTGTCCCTTTGTCTCCGATGAGAAACCGTGGACTAAGAATTAAAAAAAAAAGATTTTGGACTTGCGTTTTTATGTCAATGCTCTATAAAGAAATTGAATTTCATGATTTTTTTTTTTACTTTTTCTCTCCTCTCCTACGAACTACCACAGGACATCAATCAGCAAGTCGTTTCTCTTGACCGTACTCGTCCCACCCACACTCAACCAAGCCGTCACCATTGTCGTGTCTGAAGAGCGCCCCCAGACGGTCAGCTTCCAATGCGCCAACACACAGAGTAACTCCGAGGCGACGTTGTCATGGCGACGAGATGGACTGGAGCGTGAGGACGAACTTTTCCTCGGGTCACAGGTACGTCGTTTGGAATGCAGGAGGCTGCAATGTCTAATTTGTCGCATATTATTTTGCAAGTGCATACTAATGTATGTCTATGTCCAAGTCGACCTTCATGACTCACCTTCACCTAGCTGACAAGTTGCTCACAAGCGAGCATTCAAACCTAGCCATTTCAACTTATGTCACTTCATGTCGCTTATGTCATCGTGGTTGTGATTATTATACTGCAATACAATACAATGAATGCTTGATGTGCTCTTATAACAATAATGTTAAGGTCTTATTTACCCTGGGTAGCCTCTTCAGTGGTACCACTGCTTTACCAGAGGGTCCTGCCATTATTATTACCCAGGTAGCCATTTATACACCTGGGTCCAGAGGGACATAGTGGGTAAAAACATATTGTCCAAGGACGTCAGCACTTGGCGGGATTTGAACTCGTTTCCTCCTGCATTATGCCACAGCACCCCTGTCTTCTCATGCGGCTCAGAGCGCTAACAAATCACTGCCAAATACTTTTATAAGTCTCAACATGATTGTTGTCATTATCATTATTGTCTTGTTGATTTTCGTACTGCTTCAGCCGGACGATTCCCGTGTGGTGGTCACAAGAGATGACCAGACTGGCGCCCTCACACTGACCATTGAGAATGCCCAGAGAGTCCACGAGGGCCAATGGAGCTGCTTCGCGGAAAGCCGAGCGGGAGAGTTCTATGTACACCACATCCTGAGAGTAGAATGTGAGGATAGCTGAATCTTATTTCTTTAATCTAAAGATCGAGGTATAAGTAAAATAAAGTAGATCAAATTAATTGATCGATCAGTCAATAATTCGTCATCTTATTGGAACTTCTTTTCAGGAATCAAATTCTTAAATGATTAGAGCTGTTTAAGTCAATAAAGCAATCTATGTTTATCAATCGCACAGTGCTTGTAGCCTCTAGACATTCCGGTGAATGAACAATAAAATGTCCAATAAATTACATCATTTTGGCTCTCGGTAAATCAAGCTCAGAAAGGGATTGGAATTAAAGACTGCACTTAAGAAATCGTATTTGCGCATCTACTGAGTTCACTCTTTGTAGTTTTGGCATAAAGCTTTGGCTCATATTTGTAGCCTGATTCTACTTAGCCCGATCAGAGAACCAGGACAATCACAACTAGAAGTCCTAACAGTAGTAGCACACTGTAAAAACATCGGTGTGAGATTTAACACCATGGGTGTTAAATTTAACACCGATCAAGTGTTAATAGAGGACCACACCCACAGGTGTAGAAAATGCACTGTGATGGTGTTGAAAAGTGTTCACCTGACACTTCGTGGTGTTAATTTGACACTGTACTGGTGTTAATTAAAAAATGACACCACATGGTGTTGATTTGATATTTGCTGGTGTTAATATCAATGGTTTAACACCCGTCCAGCTTCAATAAGAGACCACACCAGCTGGTGTTACTGTGATGTAAATTTATGTTCACATTTTTTCAAAAATCTAGTATATTAATGTACAATTCTTGATCGTCTTGTTTAAAATAAAAATCAATAGGAAGTGCAGTTACTAAGAAACTCTTCGAAAAACAGTTTTATTTTTTGGAAATGACACCCGGTGGTGTAAATTTAACACCATAAATCAGCACCGAAAAATTTAACACCAGCTCGGTGTTCACTATTTAACACCGGACTTTTTGCAGTGCAGTCTAGAAGAAAATGGCGGAGGATGCAGAATAATGGTTGTGATAACAAGAAGAAGAATGGAAGATGAAAACTGGATGATGACCAGGAGAAGGAGGAGGGAGGGGATAATAAAAAGAAGGCAAATGACACGAAATGAAATTTCGAGTCTGTTGAATCTAAATGAGAAAATATAGCACTCACATTTTATAGCTGAGGTTATAACCAAGTTTTGCCGTTAACGAAATCGATGACAGAATATTTTGGGATATCTTCTGAATATCATCGATTTTTGACTTTCAACAAAATTAACTCATGCGTATTTTCATGTTGAATGTCTATGTACTTCAGATGCACCGATCATTGATCAGACTAGAACGCCCTATCGGACGATATCTTGGGAAGGTAACCCGACAAACCTGACGTGTGCTTTCCTTGGATACCCTAATCCTACGCTCAGATGGTTCCGGAACAACTATCGGTTGAACGAAACCGATCACATTGATTTCCTATCGAATCTCCCCACTGGCGTGACGATTGTTCACGTGAGTACTAACAGCAAACGATTTTATATTAGAAGTGCATGGCGGTGTACGGATCTTTCCTATCCTCCCTGGACGTAGTTTAATTCTATTTTAAATCCACCTGCATTTAACAAAATTCATCTGGATAGCAGGAATCAATGGAAGCGTGATTAGATGTTCCAAGGTTTTGCAAGCCCATGTGAAAAAAAGGAGAAATGTAGGAAAAATTAGATTTTGTTATTAAGTTAACAATTGTTCCTTCACTTATTGCATCAGAAAACATGCACCAAACCGATGACAACAGAGTCTCGTTCCCAATGACAAAAGATTGTTTCCCTTCTAACTCTGCGATCAGTGACAAGATGTCCTTATAAACCATTAGTCTGTATAAAATATTAGATCGTTATTGTTCCTTATTTCTTGCCCACAAATCTAATTCCTCATGTTGTTTATTCTTTGAGAAGAAAAGACTAAGAGAATTCCTTTTTAAGGCCTGACGCAGATGCACTAGCATGCACCACTTTGGAGAATAATTAACATCTATTTTCAGTAGCTGTGTTCATATTAAACTTATGTCTTTACCAGGGTTCGTAATGAATATGTCTGTATGTGATTTACGTCTTTTTTGAAAGGAGGAGACACAAACAATTTAGAAAGAGTACACAGCAGAGGTCGTTATCCTTAGTCTCTTCTTTACCTTTGTCACATGTCTGATAGATTGTTCCTCAGCTGGAAGACTTCGGAGCCTATTTCTGTGAGGCGAGAAACTCCGAGGGATACCTGAGATATCGTCAGGAGCTGATCAAAGCGGGTGAGATCGGCGGGACGGTGACTCGGAGGTTCCGATGGTTGATTCGCTTCGTGCTGCTGTAGACCTGCTGACTAATATGATTGATTCAAATTCTATCCATTCCATTTTTACGACAGAAATGTTCTTAACGATCAGAGAGCATGCACAAGGGTTGTAGAGTATTGCACAACACAAGAACTAATAACAAAATTGCTTCCAGAGATTATTGTATTTAGATACAATGAGTATCGCATGTGTACATGGATGGTACAGCTCGTAGCTGGGTCCTGAGAGGAAAAAGAAATGTAAGATTTTATACTCTGAATGCTCTCTTAGATTGGCCTATTCAATAGGGCTGAGGAGCAGGGATATTCCGGATAGAAGACCCTTCAGCAATTTTTGTTAGGAAACATCTAAGTGTGTATTTCAAAGTGGAGGGGAAAAAAATAACACACACACGGCAACCCCTGCCAGGCAAGATAAAAAGATAGTGACCCAATAGTTATTGTTCAAAATGAACAAGTATTGCTGTTATGAAGTTGATATCATTGGCTTACCATCAGTAAAGGCACAACGGTATCCTGATAGATACAAGTAAGGGATTCGAAGTCATACTTTCAGGTTTATGCCGCCTAACTTACAAACTTATAAAGATTAGAGAATCTTATATCTCAAATTATTCTCAACTGAGGGAAGAAATCACACGCAGCAGAGAAAGCTAAATGTCATGCCGATTGTTAATGAATTTATCTTGAAGAGTTACGTCGTCTTTCAATGTAAAGAACAGTGAGTTAAATTGGGCACAGACCTTACCCGTCTTTGTACATTCACAGATAAAACCCAGGAAGAAAAGTATTTATCAAGTGTCACATGTATACAAAATATATCAGATAAAGTGCACCCCCCCCAAAAAAAAAAGTGTCGTAGACAAGCTGTTTATCGACATAAACTATTACAATGTTCCCTGACTGCTGACACTTCTTCCCCCCTGCAGCAAAGCCCTCTAGGCCGCTGGCTTTGGAGGTTCGCGACGTTAGCGCTTCAACCATCAAGATAAGATTTTACCCACCAACCGACGATGGCGATCTACCGATTACCGGATATGTCGTCAGTTACTGGATCCGATTCAACGTCCGGGCAGAAAACTACATCTACGATAATCGTATGTTGATCGATACCCGTACTTCACTCGATTACGCCATTAACATGGTGGCTGTGTTATATCAGTGAGACGAAGGGCAGACGATTGGAAAAGAAGTGGCTTCATAGCAGTTCAACCTAGAATAATAATGTTCTAAAAAAGACATCAATTTGATTCAATTCAGTTCAGTTCGGTGTAATTCAATTCAATTTAATTCATCTCAATTCATTTCAATTCATCTGGCGTAGATTTTTTTCTCTTCATTTTTCCGTTTTGGCAAAGTATTATTCCGAATTCAATATTTCTTGTATGTTATTTTGCTCATTTTTGGGTTTGTATCAACCTAATGTCAAAATATATTGTACCACAAATATTAACATTGCATCATTAATAAGAAGGTATCCTCTTCAACAAGCCTATTTGCCTCTCATGATTCCGCATATAACTGTCATACTTGATGACCTGTATATTTTTTATGCATCTATACAAATTCGATTATGTATAAACTGGAAATGAATGACTTGAACTGAAATGATTCGAATTTGAAAATCCACCTGTTTTGAGGAGACAGCGGAATTAATTGCACACCAGGTACAGGTGGTAGAGGGGATTATTTTATCACCTCGCAATAGTCTCCTAACACAAATCTTATAAATCGAAATCAGTGAGAAGATGGTGTATCCTATAGTACCCTAGGAATGGTGACTTACATGTATATGGGAAAGGGGTCTATATAGCTGTCCACCAAGTTTTTATACCAAAGTTTTGACTACCAACCTGGTTAATCGAATAGATTACACAGTGATGCTTTTGTCTTCACTTTGAATGAGGTCACCCCACATGTCGCTATGTGAAACTTAATTGTTTATTAACTTAATTACTTTTGTTACATAAGTGGAATTAATTTCTTGTTACATGTCCGAATCTGATAATGTTTCAGCCATTCTCCTGTACATCGTATTTACTTTATTTGATAAACACAAGTTAAACATGGCGTGGTATACTCTTTACTGTTGGCATTATCTTTATTAGTTTGCATACCTTTCGTAAAAGTATTCCATCTTGTCATACCATCCAATCATATTTTGGAAATTATATTACTTGTTATGTAACCTCTCAGCTGTTGCATATTTGGAACCAGTCTCATGTTGTGTTTTATAGACACTACCAACTATCAATTTGCTTGTAATGTTCACCCACTTGCGAATTTATTTACACCACCTAATTAAAATATCGAAAAGAGAGCACAGTCATGCGGATACAGCCTCACACAGGTATGTATTTCATATATCAGTCAAACGCATTTCAATGTATCACCGTGGTTACAAGTTGTATCTATCACAGTATGCTCTCTCCCCTTCTTGTTTGTATACCAATGTTTCCAGCCTATTCCGATGTTGATCTTTGCCGAGATATACTGGCGCCCCCTAGCGCCGGAGCCGAGCTAGAGTGTTTCGATTCCTGTGAGAACACGTTGCAAATCTGCTGCCCGTTTGGAACAAGGAGACTGTGTGTGGATAGACCCGTCACGCAGGAATGTAAGTAGGGCTGTAAATAGCTCAGAAATAGGCGCACGTCACCTCTTCGTTGGTCCTTACATGCCGAAAGTTTCTCGTGTATTTTTCCCTACCATTGCTTATGGAGAACTTGATTATTCTGTCCTAATAAAAACTGAAGTACAGTTGAACCTCTCGTATCCGGACAAGTCGGGACCGGGGCTCGTCCGGATAAGGGATTTGGCCGGATACGGGAGACTCAATGCTTTATACATGTACATATACATACACATGTACTGATGTAGCCCATTGTAGTACCACATGTAGTAATGTGTATACTGCAACCTTTTCATTGTTACATTTGGGGATGTTTCGGGATGTTGAAATGTCTGAAGGTAAGCAATTTGGAAGGAAATTTGATGCAATGTATGTTAATCATATTGGAAGTAATATGTAATTCATGTGTGTTTGGGTAGGAGTTCTCAAGGAGTTGGGAATCCCCCTTTCTTCCCGTAATTATTTAAAAAAAAATCACGGCGAGATTGCGTCCGGATAATAGAGAGATCCGGATAAAGGGAGGCCGGATAATAGAGGTTCAACTGTACTTCTTTACCTGCCCCAATCAGGCCCCAATGGTCATGTGAAGTTTCACTGTCCAAAACATCTCTTTTCCTTTTTTTAAATGTTTTTGTTTTGTTTTGTTTGTTTGTTTGTTTGTTTGTTGTTGTTGTTTTTTTGGGGGGAGGGGTCTTTTTCACCTACACCATCTATTTTTTTTAATCATCTGCAATCTTTAGTGGCAGACAATAGAGATAAAACAAGCCACCATTTATTGTAGCAGCGCTCTCTCTGTTGTACGCTACGAAGGTTAAGCTAATTAATTACAATTATAGAAGAACGGCTAGTTCTGTTTTTCTTTCATTTTTCATAATGTTGTTTTCATACATTTTCTTTAATGTTAAATGTCTATTTATTATATCAAAAAGAAAATCTGACTATTTTTTCATTCTATTCAGACACCGAAATTCTACTTGTTGGACTAAGCGCACAGAGTATTTATATCGTCCGAGTAGCGGCCATGAACGACCTGGGTACAGGGGAGTGGACCGAGAACAAAACAGTCAACACCGATGTTTTCAGTGAGTGATCATGTAATCATGAAGTCATGTTGTCATGTAGCCATGCATTCATGTCAATAAACAGTACCACAACTCCCTGGCCATCCTTCCACGTCATTATCAACTATATCTCATGAGTACCGGCGTGTACGTTTTAATGGAGATTCTTTCTTCAAGGAGATGTTGATATTGTAAAAGTCTTTGAGGAAAAAAAAAACCCCCGAACAATTAGTGATTAGTCAGTTGACGAGTATTTGGAGTGCAGTGACTTGCATTGAACCCACATTTCACAGAACATACCGGTGATGATTGAACATACATTATCAAGCGACTCTATTGTCGTTTTCATAAGTCTCATTTGAATCTGAAGACACGTGTACAGTAGCAAGAGCGAATCCTGTGACGGAAAACGATTAGAGCTAAGCGAGGGATCACAGACTTACAAAGGTCTTACTGCTATCAACTATTCCATTAATTTGTATTGTTTTAGACATGTATGGATATGTTTATCTTGGTATGTATGTATATTTGTATGAAATCCTTCATTATTTCATTCCTCAACCTATTTATTCTTGAGTTATTATGTTTGTTTATTTACTTGCCCAGCAACAGTTCATTCACGTAATCATTAAGTTTGTTTAGTCAATTGATTACCTCATTTGTTAACGCATTTTTGATACACTTATAAAGCAAAAGATTATTGATTTTATTGCCGCTATCCTCTCGATAGGTAAACCCGATATGCCGACGATAATTTCCCGCCCGGAGTCGGACAAAGGTGACGAGTATACATTGAGATGGGAACCACCGATCAACGATGGAGGGTTGGATATCGATCGATACCTCATAGCATATTCTCAGGTACAGTGTGTGACATGACCGAACTAGGGAGTGGCAGTGTGAGACTCAGTCATATTCGGTTAATTTTTTGTTTTTTGTTTTGTTTTGAGGGGTTTGGAAAAGGGGTTGGTTATCATGTCACTTTTATTTCTCAGTCACTAAGCAGACACTCCATCACTCATCACTAATGACCAATGTAATGTCAGTTAAATGGGACGTACGCCCTCATCGGCCATCTGTTTCTGGCTTTGTTTTCTTCTCTTTTCGTCAGTTATTTGTGTTTGAAATAGAGACCCTATTGTACGTATTACCGTCTTCTCCTACTCTTAATGGGCTTCGACTGTTCAATTTCTTATATTCACCCTTCCCTCACTCACTGTTCATCATTTGCGTCATTTACTCCTCATTGCAGATATTTTTTTCTTCCTCTACTTTCTTTCTTTCGATCTATTCCTTTTGACATCTTCATGTTATTTTGTAGTGCCTTCCACCAGTTTAGCTATAACACTGTACTTGCACATCGTGGATACAATGCAATAACATAATGACAAGACTATGTGGAGGAAACGATTTTGTATTAAATGGAGCTAGAGATCCAATGTTATGAAGAAAATGCGATGTTGTGGTTGGTGGAGCCTTAAAATTTCTATACTAATCTCAATTCTCCAGGTGGACGGACCGTCAGTGGATTCTCTTGGGCCACGGCCGGTGCGAATGACAGCTAAGGGTAACAGTCGGAGCCAGGTGCTTGACAACCTCAACCCTGGGATGTTCTACCGCATCGAGTTGAGAGCCGAGAATGACATTGATGAAAGTGACCCGGCAGTCATTACCATGGAAACGGCTGGAAACTTTGTCTTCCTGACCACACCCAAGAGTAAGACCCTCCTTCCCTTGCATCATGATGTGACTCCACCAAACAATAAGATGCCCCCTTTCCCTCCTGCTCTATAACATCCATCCGTATTATTCCCCTCCCGCCCTGTTTTCACACTTACCATGATTCTTAGATACGCCATCTTTCTTGTCCTCCAACTACTCACCTCCCCTGCTATTCCTAATTGACTGATACGTGAGAGTAATTCTAAGGCATGATAAAGTATGAGATTAAGATTGATTTGACCAAAACTCTCATTTCTTGCAGTTCATGTCTGCACACTCATTACAGTGATAATTGCATTCCATCAAATTTTACATCATCATCATCATCATCAGCAACAACAACAACAAAATGTAGGTTACATGCCCGGTTTTTGTCATGAGAAACTGGTATTTAGATAAACCCTTTTTACCTTTCAGGCAATGCGATTCATAATACTAATTAGTATTCAAATAATCATGTTCCGCTGTATTCTTCCCACTATTTCGATATAAATATTTAGCTCGGCCGGAGGGTCCCTTTGGTGACAGGTTTGTCTTCTCAAATCGCATCATCATCGCTATCATATTCGTCGTCCTCTTGGTGTTCATGATCGTGGTCGACCTTTGCTGTTTCTGCATCAACGACTGCGGGTTGCTCATGTTCATCTGTGTAACCTGCTGTGGAAAGACGCCCCCATCGACGAAAGAACAGATAGAGATGGAGAACGAATTCAGGTAAAGGGAAACAGATGTCTTTGTTCTAAAAACAAACAAAGAAACAAACAAACATAGATTTTGGAACATCAACATCACCATCGGCAGTAGGAGGAGGAGCCTTCTACCCCTGCCGGTAATGATGATGATGTTGAAGACGATGATGTTAAGGAGAATGCTTAATGATCATGATGTTGTTGATGTTGACGATGTAAACGGTAATGATACTGACGAAGATGTTTTTAATGATGTTACGTAATTGATAACGAAAATGATAATACACATTATTGATGACGATAATGATGATAACGTTAACGATGATTAGTATTGTATCTGTTACCATCTGATCATTATTGTCATTCCTGTCAATGAAATGAAAATGGGTCTAAAGAAATTTTATTCCTCTTTGCAATGACAGAGTGCATATCTAGTGGGATGAGGGTAAAATCATGCCACAGTTCTACAACCACACAGAAATCTATTTTTGTAGAGAATTGTGTAAAATGTTAAGCTGGTAATCCCCGCTTCTTGAATCTGATATTCTTTAAAACATTGTATCTGGTGGTTTGTTATGCGTTCTTTTTTTATTAATGAAAGGGCATGTTCGTTAATTTATGTTTATAAAAAATGTATGTGTTTTATGACATTTCCCGCTATACTTTATATCCCCAGCACTGTCCAAGACGATCTAAAGGACTGGGAGAGTTTTGACGGAAGGCCGTGAACGATCAAAACTTGAGACCAAAACCAGAAAACTATTTACTGTGAATATAAAGGAGCGAGTAGTGGAGAGGACACCGAAAGGATCTCTTTATGAAAGGTCGCAGGAGGTCAAGACCTCTGTCCATCATTCATACTTGTTAAACCTCCTTTCATTGTCAAAGCAACAACTGTGATCAATTACCATGACAACTAACTTTCCTCTGTGTCTAGGTGCAGGTGTATTTAAAATTTTAAGAGGAAGATCAAACATACGTAGTGGTGGTAGTTTCCTCACATCATACCTGAAGTAAATGACACACATAAGACAACATAACAACACTAACAGTGAAACATGCGACTGTCACATGGTTGAAATACTACCCGAAGGTTTTAGCCTTCAATATAGCTTGCGATGACATGTTTAGTACAGATTAGACAGATTAGTAATGTCTGTAATGTGATTGTCAATAAAAGAAAACAACACCAACAACAAAAAATGCAAAATCAAGATTGTATGTTGTTGAAAACTTAGCAAGTACAGTCTACATCGCCTAAGTCGACATCGTACAGGTCGAAAATTTTGCTTTGTCGGAGCATTTTCATCTGGATGGTTATACTGTAAACATGTGCTTTGTCTTTTGTTGTGTAAGTCAAAATTCACATAAAGTCTGAGAATTTTCTCCGGACCCTTTGCAGGGACAAATTCAGGAATTTCATTAAAAAAAAAAGGAGGGGGGGGGGGGGGGAGGGGGACGCAAAAATATTTCTGGTGTTACTTCCGGGTTTCATTTCACTTTTCCTTTGTATTTCTTTTGTTTTAACAAAAAAAAAAATTATGGGGGCTCACACACGGTGCCCCCCCCCCCCCTTTGGATCCGCCACTGCTTGGATTTAACTCCCAGGCGACGTTAACTGTATAATTCCCTCCACTATAATTCATCATTACAGCTTTCATTCCACTTGAAGGGAGAGAGAAAGAATAAGAAAAAGAAAGAGTGCAAGTTGCTGTGAAAAGTCTTTTTTTTTTCTCATTCAAATGAAATCAGTGTGTGAAATTAAAATTTTGCATGGAGTGATGTTTTCTTGTCAAAAATGAACCACGATTCATAATGATACGACGTACTACGAAAATTGCATTTCCGATCGTGCGAAAATTCCTGCAACAAACAGAGACTTTCAAGCACGTTCTAGAATGATGAACACTCTGTATGTAGGAATACTTTAGACATATTTCAAGTCATTTCTTCAGTTTGTCCCTTATTGGATTTGCGTTTGTTCGTTTCATTTTTTGTTTGTTCGTTTGTATGTATGTTTTTGGACACAATGTTTCTTCCGCCGAAGATTGATTCCTTTGTGAGGTACTTTTGTAAATATGTAATCATAATCAAACAGTACTATCGATTTTGTAACATATTACGGTGATTATGTACATACTTTTCTGCCAAAAGTGGTATATTTGATATTTCATCTTTTATACAAGTCATTGTGATGTACATTGTAATCATATTACATGTATGTACTTATGTACGAGAAATCTACACGTGCAGTGATGTCTTATTGTAGCAAACTCGATTTGTTTTATCACGTGACGTCAAGTTTTGAGAATCACTAACTTTGATATAAAATATGAGGTTTGGGGCAAGAAAAATTGACTTTAAAGGGGAGTATGTATCCTAATATTAGTTTTGTAAGTACACGCAAGAATGCGCTGTATTATGTTTGTTAAGATCCGTCGAGCTGATATCACGCTCATGTCTACAATCTTAGACGATTGGATCTCTCCAATGCTGAGTCTTATAAGATCTCTCTCGTTTACAAAGGTCTCTATATGAAAGGCTCGCAAAATCCTACATGCGTGTAACTTAAAAAAAAAAAAATTCCTTTTCCCCCTTCTAAACTGTATTATAGTCAAGTCACGCTACATCTAGACGTGCTGTATCACATGCTTTGCTTGTTTGGTTACTCATTCATTGGCCAATATGGTGTGGCATAACTTACGTAATATACATTCACTGAAAAATGGCATTGCGTGCTTGTGCGTGAACGTGTATGATATAATAATGTCAGTAAACTGCCGCAGAAATATTGTGTTTGCACTGTTCGTTGGTCATTAATGTTTTATGACCGTTCTGGAAGCGGTACTCCCTTTGATCATAACGAATATCATACAGATTGGAATACACTGTACTATTAGATTACCATAGTAGACTTCAGTCCCTGAACACCACACATTAGTGTAAAATTACAAACATTGCGCTTTCTCATTGTACAATGTACAATGTACCTTTGGATGGCATTCAGGTGAATACACGTAATACGCATTCATGCAGTACTGACCTTGTTCACGAGTTATGATTACGCCTATTGTCTGACGGCAAGAGCAGCACGTTAAGACATTTCACGTAGGGTGTTTGCTAAATCGTAGTGTATATAGGGCCTATCTATGACTTGTGCGATTGTTTTTGTGCGTTTGTTTGTGGAGAGGGCACATCACACTCTTCTAGATAAACAATTGTTTATTTTCTTGTGAGCACTTCAGGGGCGGAACCAGGAATTCCGAAACGATGGACGCCTTTGCAAAATTAAAGGGGGGGGGGGCACACGCACCCATCCGCATTTTTTCTTTTAATTTCTTTTGTTTTAACGAAAATTAGAGGGGGAAGGGCGCACCCGGTGCGCTTCCCCCTGGATCCGCCGTTTTTAGTTTTGTCAGTATAACGACGTACATACCAGACATTGCCTTGTTAGATTTTGATCCACGGTAATTTCACTTGTCTGGTGGCTTCTTTCACGAGCATAATTATGAAAATACGAATCTGATTTCATTTATGTGTACATGATTTCAAGCAGTCCAAATGTTCATTCTTGTGTTTAAAGTGATGTTATTTTGTTAAGTGATCTCAGATGTTAAGTAATACAAAATTTACTTGGAATGTATACAGTGCTCATGTCGTTCTGTTTATTAAAAGGCTGAATTCCCTTTTTGATGTAAAAGAACCAGTATCTGGAGGTTATTAAACCGGGCAATTCATTTCACTTGAATTTAATTATATAGGAAGAACGTTGCGATTAATGCTTTTTTTTCTGTATTCGAATTTTGTTCAGTGCCACAAAATGTAAGTTCACAAAATCAAAACAAAACATTGTACATAGACAAACTACATTGTACACAAACATTGCACAGAGATACAATGTCATATTATTATGATGCATTTGAGCAAAACCGAAAACCGTGATTCTCTTTTATTTAAACACACATTCTTGCCAAGTTCTCCCATACTAAGGACACCATTGTTTGCTCAAGGCAATTGGGCACAGCTAACCACTTGTTTCTTGAAAGAAAGGAAGGAAAAGAATAATGTACATATAGGCCTAAAGGTGTTTAAGAATGCACGCAATAAACATAGAGTAATACAAACAGGACTACGGGTTTACTACATGTAAAATATAAAAACGAAAAATAACAAAACAAATGACCACAAGTAAACAGACTATCAAAATCGCAGTCTTTGCAATAATTTACTAAACTTAGAGTTATGGCGGACTGAACCACTCAACTCAAATATAACTAAGAATGTGGTAGGGGAGCAATATAAGCCCTACAACTCTTTTTGAACAGCTTTGAAGACTTACATTTTGATTAAGATCCAACTCTGTGTAATCACATTACTTGCTGGTGTTTAATGCACGATCAGTTCTTATTCAATTTCTAATTTTATATTATGACCTGCCTTGATTTCACTGCCTCGACATGAGCGAGTCGGGCTCCTGTTCAACTTAAAAAAAAAGAAATGAAAAGCATACTTGTTTTAAGACTAGGAAGCCAGATGCGTCATGATTTTAGAAACCATTCGACTTTCAACAATGGACCTGTTTACATCGCATATTCAAGCGCCACTTAAAGCAGTTATCACCAATCGCTACCCTTTCGTTACTGGCGGACCTGATGCCGGTCTCTGCGAGGAAAACACATTACTCTCTCTCTCTCTCTCTCTCTTGCTGCGCTAGTTTCCGCTGTTGTTTTTCGAATGTCATTGAACAAACCCCAAAGTTGCAATAGTCGGAATGTTGCCTTTTGCTTGCTTGTTTGTTTTTAGAATGATTGTGACTTCTAACGTGTTTTTATTTTATTTTTTTGTGTGTTTTATCTTAAATGCTGAGGTTAAAATGATATTAGCTAAACGAACTGCTACTGAGAGCCAAAGATGACAGCAGAGGATATAACAGCGTATAATTGATGTGGGCATGAACGTTCACAATTTCCACTCAAAACATTAGAATTATTGTTTCTGATACATGTTCAATCTCATCCGAAGTTGCCTTTCTGTCTGTCTCATCATGTATTATCGCTCGTATCAAGTATCAAATATCAATATGTTTACACGCATTTTAGTACTCCAAGCCTGAAACTTGTTTTTGAAATGGACCTTATTCATACGAAAAGAATAATTTCAAAGGTATACCTTCTGATTTTGAAATCTGCTTTATTTATTGTTAAAGGATAAATTCACCTTCATAGGCATTATTTTGAGTTTTGTGAATGCAGCAATATTTGTAGAACACGTCAATGAAATTTTGAGGAAAATCGGACAATGTGTTCAAAAGTTATGAATTTTTTGAAGTTTATGCTCAGTCACGTCTGGATGAGAAGACTACTACAGCTTGTGATGTCACATGTGTACAACGACATAAAGAAAGAATAAAGAAAATTCAACACATTTTCAGTTTTCTTGAATAACACAAGAACACTTGACTTCTCTCTTTCAGAAAGCAGGGGGAATAATATTGCCCTTTACATACCTCAGTAACACGTCAAAGAAATGTGTACTTTTTTTTTCTTCAAAAAGGAAAGTTTTCTCTTTTTATTTTCCTCATTTCGTTGTACTACGCATGTGACATCATACACTGTAGTAGTCTTCTCATCAAGCAGTGACTGTGCAGATGCTTAACAAATTCATAACTTTTGAACGGATTGTCCGATTTTCCAAAAACTTTCACGGATGTGTTCTACTAATGTTGTTGCCTTTACTCAATACACATCTATATGAAGGTGGACTTACCCTTTAAATCTTGCTAATTCATAGTTTTTGACCGTTTCCTACGCAAATATTCCATACATTCCAGAACTTTTACAACCAGATGGCAAGTCAGTGTGTCATGTGCTGATGGGAATTCCCACTTCATAGGATTGCGCCATGATGGAAGCAGCATTGCAGTCTTTATTGATGCTTTTATGGTTGATAAAAAATGGTATGTGGGCAGGGAGAGAGAGAGAGAGAGAGAGAGAGAGAGAGAGATAGAGAGGGAGGGTCAGTTGGAATTCGCTATGAGAGAGGGAGAGAGAGGGAGACAGATAGAAGAAATAAAGAAAGAGAAAGAAAGCTAGCATGATAGAGTGGAAGAAGTAATAATGTGTTGTCTATTTGTCGCTCTGATGGAATGTTCATAAACGTTACTTGTTATTTTAGGGGAATTAGGGAATCGTTGCAACCGTGAGAGACATTATGAAGATACTTGTTTGGACCTGCCCAGTGAGTTGTAACTTTCTGACAACCACTTAACGCGAGTTGCATTATAACCATGTTATGTATATACAGGGCGCCATTGTAAAGCAGTTAGCAAACTGAATGTGCCTACCCTGTATTTTGTTAAAGAAAACATGAATGAATAGATATATAAATAAAATTTAATAAAGAAATAAAATGTTAGTTTTAACACCGTACACTGGAATTATGTTAGAGACTTGCTGTATCAACGATAAGTGTTTAAATTGTGCCGAATGTGCACAAGAAATTTATTCGATTTGTAGTAAAACATTTGCTAGATTAATGTTTAAATTTTATGGATGAAAATTAGACGGGAATTTCAAATGATATGTTGGGTGATGTGTTGATACCAACATCTCTTGCCCGTTGAAATTGTGTGTTTCTTTTTCATTATGCCAACTTAACGTTGATGCAAGAAGTGATGTCGGTTGAAGATCTTTCGAAGGTGATGCACACACATACTCACACATACACTCACACAATCCATCTTGGAAAGAATGAGGGATTCCATATACATCTAACTTAAACAAAATATATTTAAAAAGTTTATCCAATTCGAAGGAGCTACATCTGCCGCAGTAACTCCATAGTCACTTCCCGGCTTCGGACCAACACAGATTGAGTACATCGTTGGAAAATGACGTTGGTTTAACAAGATCCAACACGTACTGTGTCAAAGTTTACCCGACCTCGGCTCAACGTTCGTTTCCTCCACCCCTTGAGAGAGTATAGCTTGCGCAACGATAAACTGGTGGGGAATCCCAGTCACAATATTTCCACACTAGATCCGATCGTCACGGTCTTCAAGTACAGTCAACAGTGATTCGCTGCTTGACTCCCCGAAAAAAAAACGAAAAAATCATGAAAAGACAAAAAGAAAGAGAGGGAGAGAGAGAGAGAGAAAGAAAGAAAGAGAAAGAGAGAAAGAGAGAGAGAGAGAGAGAGAAAGCGGGAATTAAAAAAAAATAGAATGCATCCGACAGAAAAAAAAGAAACGATTTTGTTTTTGGAAAAAAATACCAATATAAAAAAAAAGCATCGAGGCAAATCTTAATATATCTGGGTTAAAATTGCGGGTAGCACAATATATGGACTAATATTTGGAATGGGAATGTAAGAAACAATGCGGAGGGAGGGGCGTGAGCTTGACTCACTCCACTAATTTCTACAAACTGCGCACCATTCTTTCGTGGCACCATGGAAATCATTCTCGTGGTACATTATAAAAACACACAAACTGCGAGATAGAGTGATGAATGATGAGTCTTATAAGATCTCTCTCGTTTATAAAGGTCTCTATGGTATATGAAAAGCTCGCAAAATCCTACATGCGTGTAACTTAAAAAAATATTCCTTTTCCTCTTCTAAACTGTATTATAGTCAAGTCACGCTACATCTAGACGTGCTGTAGGCCTATTACATGCTTTGCTTCTTTGGTTACTCATTCATTGGCCAATATGGTGTGGCATAACCTACGTAATATACATTCACTGAAAAATGGCATTGCGTGCTTGTGCGTGAACGTGAATGATATAATAATGTCAGTAAACTGCCTCAGAAATATTGTGTTTGCACTGTTCGTTGGTCATTAACGTTTTATGACCGTTCTGGAAGCCGAACTTTCTTTGATCATAACGAATATCATACGGATTGGAATACACTGTACTATGAGATTACCATAGTAGACTTCAGTCCCTGAACACGACACATTAGTGTAAAATTACAAACATTGCGCTTTCTCATTGTACAATGTACAATGTACCTTTGGATGGCATTCAGGTGAATACACGTTATACGCATTCATGCAGTACTGACCTTGTTCACGAGTTATGATTAGGCCTATTGTCTGACGGCAAGAGCAGCACGTTGAGACATTTCACGTAGGGTGTTGCCAAATCGTAGTGTATATAGGGCCTATCTATGACTTGTGCGATTGTTTTTGTGCGTTTGTTTGTGGAGAGGGCACATCACACTCTTCTAGATAAACAATTGTTTATTTTCTTGTGAGCACTTCAGGGGCGGAACCAGGAATTCCGAAACGATGGACGCCTTTGCAAAATTAAAGGGGAGGGGGCACACGCACCCATCCGCATTTTTCTTTTAATTTCTTTTGTTTTAACGAAAATTAGAGGGGGAAGGGCGCGGCACCCGGTGCGCTTCCCCCTGGATCCGCCGTTTTTAGTTTTGTCAGTATAACGACGTACATACCAGACATTGCCTTGTTAGATTTTGATCCACGGTAATTTCACTTGTCCGGTGGCTTCTTTCACGAGCATAATTATGAAAATACGAATCTGATTTCATTTATGTGTACATGATTTCAAGCAGTCCAAATGTTCATTCTTGTGTTTAATGTGATGTTATTTTGTTAAGTGATCTCAGATGTTAAGTAATACAAAATTTTCTTGGAATGTATACAGTGCTCATGTCGTTCTGTTTATTAAAAGGCTGAATTCCCTTTTTGATGTAAAAGAACCAGTATCTGGAGGTTATTAAACCGGGCAATTCATTTCACTTGAATTTAATTATATAGGAAGAACGTTGCGATTAATGCTTTTTTTCTGTATTCGAATTTTGTTCAGTGCCACAAAATGTAGGTTCACAAAATTAAAACAAAGCATTGTACATAGACAAACTACATTGTACACAAACATTGCACAGAGATACAATGTCATATTATTATGATGCATTTGAGCAAAACCGAAAACCGTGATTCTCTTTTATTTAAACACACATTCTTGCCAAGTTCTCCCATACTAAGGACACCATTGTTTGCTCAAGGCAATTGGGCACAGCTAACCACTTGTTTCTTGAAAGAAAGGAAGGAAAAAAATAATGTACATATAGGCCTAAAGGTGTTTAAGAATGCACGCAATAAACATAGAGTAATACAAACAGGACTACGGGTTTACTACATGTAAAATATCAAAATGAAAAATAACAAAACAAATGACCACAAGTAAACAGACTATCAAAATCGCAGTCTTTGCAATAATTTACTAAACTTAGAGTTATGGCGGACTGAACCACTCAACTCAAATATAACTAAGAATGTGGTAGGGGAGCAATATAAGCCCTACAACTCTTTTTGAACAGCTTTGGAGACTTACATTTTGATTAAGATCCAACTCTGTGTAATCACATTACTTGCTGGTGTTTAATGCACGATCAGTTCTTATTCAATTTCTAATTTTATATTATGACCTGCCTTGATTTCACTGCCTCGACATGAGCGAGTCGGGCTCCTGTTCAACTTATAAAAAAAAAAATGAAAAGCATACTTGTTTTAAGCCTAGGAAGCCAGATGCGTCATGATTTTAGAAACCATTCGACTTTCAACAATGGACCTGTTTACATCGCATATTCAAGCGCCACTTAAAGCAGTTATCACCAATCGCTACCCTTTCGTTACTGGCGGACCTGATGCCGGTCTCTGCGAGGAAAACACATTACTCTCTCTCTCTCTCTCTCTCTCTCTCTCTCTCTCTCTCTCTCTCTCTCTCTTGCTGCGCTATTTTCCGCTGTTGTTTTTCGAATGTCATTGAACAAACCCCAAAGTTGCAATAGTCGGAATGTTGCCTTTTGTTTGCTTGTTTGTTTTTAGAATGATTGTAACTTCTAACGTGTTTTTATTTTATTTTTTTGTGTGTTTTATCTTAAATGCTGAGGTTAAAATGATATTAGTTAAACGAACTGCTACTGAGAGCCAAAGATGACAGCAGAGGATATAACAGCGTATAATTGATGTGGGCATGAACGTTCACAATTTCCACTCAAAACATTAGAATTATTGTTTCTGATACATGTTCAATCTCATCCGAAGTTGCCTTTCTGTCTGTCTCATCATGTATTATCGCTCGTATCAAGTATGAAATATCAATATATTTACACGCATTTTAGTACTCCAAGCCTGAAACTTGTTTTTGAAATGGACCTTATTCATACGAAAAGAATAATTTCAAAGGTATACCTTCTGATTTTGAAATCTGCTTTATTTATTGTTAAAGGATAAATTCACCTTCATAGGCATTATTTTGAGTTTTGTGAATGCAGCAATATTTGTAGAACACGTCAATGAAATTTTGAGGAAAATCGGACAATGTGTTCAAAAGTTATGAATTTTTTGAAGTTTATGCTCAGTCACGTCTGGATGAGAAGACTACTACAGCTTGTGATGTCACATGTGTACAACGACATAAAGAAAGAATAAAGAAAATTCAACACATTTTCAGTTTTCTTGAATAACACAAGAACACTTGACTTCTCTCTTTCAGAAAGCAGGGGGAATAATATTGCCCTTTACATACCTCAGTAACACGTCAAAGAAATGTGTACTTTTTTTTCTTCAAAAAGGAAAGTTTTCTCTTTTTACTTTCCTCATATCGTTGTACTACGCATGTGACATCATACACTGTAGTAGTCTTCTCATCAAGCAGTGACTGTGCAGATACTTAACAAATTCATAACTTTTGAACGGATTGTCCGATTTTCCAAAAACTTTAACGGATGTGTTCTACTAATGTTGTTGCCTTTACTCAATACACATCTATATGAAGGTGGACTTACCCTTTAAATCTTGCTAATTCATAGTTTTTGACCGTTTCCTACGCAAATATTCCATACACTCCAGAACTTTTACAACCAGATGGCAAGTCAGTGTGTCATGTGCTGATGGGAATTCCCACTTCATAGGAATGCGACATGATGGAAGCAGCATTGCAGTCTTTATTGATGCTTTTATGGTTGATAAAAAATGGTATGTGGGCAGGGAGAGAGAGAGAGAGAGAGAGAGAGAGAGAGAGAGAGAGAGAGAGAGATAGAGAGGGAGGGTCAGTTGGAATTCGCTATGAGAGAGGGAGAGAGAGGGAGACAGATAGAAGAAATAAAGAAAGAGAAAGAAAGCTAGCATGATAGAGTGGAAGAAGTAATAATGTGTTGTCTATTTGTCATTCTGATGGAATGTTCATAAACGTTACTTGTTATTTTAGGGGAATTAGGGAATCGTTGCAACCGTGAGAGACATTAGAAGATACTTGTTTGGACCTGCCCAGTGAGTTGTAACTTTCTGACAACCACTTAACGCGAGTTGCATTATAACCATGTTATGTATATACAGGGCGCCATTGTAAAGCAGTTAGCAAACTGAATGTGCCTACCCTGTATTTTGTTAAAGAAAACATGAATGAATAGATATATAAATAAAATTTAATAAAGAAATAAAATGTTCGTTTTAACACCGTACACTGGAATTATGTTAGAGACTTGCTGTATCAACGATAAGTGTTTAAATTGTGCCGAATGTGCACAAGAAATTTATTCGATTTGTAGTAAAACATTTGCTAGATTAATGTTTAAATTTTATGGATGAAAATTAGACGGGAATTTCAAATGATATGTTGGGTGATGTGTTGATACCAACATCTCTTGCCCGTTGAAATTGTGTGTTTCTTTTTCATTATGCCAACTTAACGTTGATGCAAGAAGTGATGTCGGTTGAAGATCTTTCGAAGGTGATGCACACACATACTCACACACTCACACACACAATCCATCTTGGAAAGAATGAGGGATTCCATATACATCTAACTTAAACAAAATATATTTAAAAAGTTTATCCAATTCGAAGGAGCTACATCTGCCGCAGTAACTCCATAGTCACTTCCCGGCTTCGGACCAACACAGATTGAGTACATCGTTGGAAAATGACGTTGGTTTAACAAGATCCAACACGTACTGTGTCAAAGTTTACCCGACCTCGGCTCAACGTTCGTTTCCTCCACCCCTTGAGAGAGTGTAGCTTGCGCAACGATAAACTGGTGGGGAATCCCAGTCACAATATTTCCACACTAGATCCGATCGTCACGGTCTTCAAGTTCAGTCAACAGTAATTCGCTGCTTGACTCCCCGAAAAAAAACGAAAAAATCATGAAAAGACAAAAAGAAAGAGAGGGAGAGAGAGAGAGAGAGAGAGAGAGAAAGCGGGAATTAAAAAAAAAATAGAATGCATCCGACAGAAAAAAAAGAAACGATTTTGTTTTTGGAAAAAAATACCAATATAAAAAAAAGCATCGAGGCAAATCTTAATATATCTGGGTTAAAATTGTGGGTAGCACAATATATGGACTAATATTTGGAATGGGAATGTAAGAAACAATGCGGAGGGAGGGGCGTGAACTTGACTCACTCCACTAATTTCTACAAACTGCGCACCATTCTTTCGTGGCACCATGGAAATCATTCTCGTGGTACATTATAAAAACACACAAACTGCGAGATAGAGTTCAGTGTTGTTGATGAAATCTTCAGAGGCGTTCCTGTTTTGCAGCCTTACGTCAAACTTTTCGTTCGCATTCAGGGCTGCCTGCATCCAGTACAACAAAAGGAAACTAACATAAATTAGGTGAGTCCATTTCGTCTGGTATTTGATAGGGCAAAGAAAATTTTCTCACATTGTGCCATTGTAAAATGTTGGAATAAGAGACATTAGAATTGTTAAACTTTTCTCAGGAATCACCTTCAGTAGGAATTCATCGGCATAGTTAGAGTGAGTACTTATTTCTTTTTCATTTTTTTTTTCTAAAAAAAGGGGTGAGGCGTCGTGGACTCTTTATTAGTTTTTTAAAGTGATATCATAAAATAAAGGGCTTTGTGAAAGATAATGCAGACAATACCAATGGCAAAAGGGTACCAATATGAACATGAGCGCTCTCTACCTGTGTAAGTACTATTTCTTGATAGGAGGAAAGCAAGACTATTTTTTAATGTAATCTTTGCTTACTTTGCTTTAATTTTATAACACATTTGAATGAATTGTGATTTCAGAATTTTGATGATAATTCATCTTCCACGTAGTCAGATATACCTATGATATTATTCGTAGACACCCACCATGCCTTAAAGGTTCGGTGTAAAAATGGCAGAGGTAAAAATGGCAGAGGTAAAAATGGCAGGGGTAAAAATGGCAGAGGTAAAAATGGCAGAGGTAAAAATGGCAGGGGTAAAAATGGCAGAGGTAAAAATGGCAGAGGTAAAAATGGCAGAGGTAAAAATGGCAGGGGCAAAAATGGCAGAGGTAAAAATGGCAGAGGTAAAAATGGCAGAGGTAAAATCGACAGAGGTAAAAATGGCAGAGGTAAAAATGTCAGAGGTAAATATGGCAGGGGTAAAAATGGCAGAGGTAATTTTGTCAGTGGTCGAAATGTCAGTGGTCAAAATGCTAGAGATAAAAATTTAGTCGTTGAAATGCAAGAGGACGAGGTAGAAATGACAGATTTTTTTTCTTCATGTTTCTGACACCTTTCTCGCAATACGCGCTTTTCGTGCCTTCTGAAATAAAGCACGGGGGAGACCGGGGAGAAATGAGACACGGGGAGAAATATGGGCACTCATGTAACTTGAAAAATGCTTGGCCAATCAACAATCCAATTACATCAGTAAAAAGATGAGCCTCTGTATAATACACCTGAAAATGGACATATTAACCACTATACAGCTCTACAGGTATCTTGTCAGTAAAATATCAAACTTACTATAGATCTGGTAGGTCCTATACTATGTTAATAGGTATTTTAACAAACTTCTGAAAATAAAATTGCTTGATAACAGACATGCAGGTATGAAAAATTGGCAGGGATCTATCACTGTTTCTGTTACCACTGGGAGAAATTTAATAAGGCAGTGTTACATATCTCCCCGCGGCACATGTAAATCCTATTTTGGTCATGATGATTATCCAATTTCTCTCCAGGTTGTCTCATTATGTTTCTCCCCGCTTGATGTCCCATTCCCCCCAAATTAGGGGTTAAACAAATCATTAATTACACGAAAATGTTTTATATATAAAGGGGTATCACTAAATACTCTTAGTGGGGCAGCTTAGCAAACCTATCGTGCATTTTGTGGTACAAGCACCAAATTTGGCACAAATGTTTAACATATTGCAAACATTTTCAGATATTGGGCCACTTGGAATTCTCTCTTTATGTCCGCCATATTGGATTTCAAAATGGTCGCCATTTGAAATCTACAGTTGCGATTATCTCTGGGTCTAATGGTGCTATTGACCTGATTCTGGTGTGTTCCGGGATTTACGCCCATTCTTTGGGGCAACAGCTAAGTTTGAAAGGCATCAAACATTTACATTTTTTCGTCTGCGGATTCGTTCAACAATGATTGAAAGAAATCCCATGGCAAACTATCGGTTTTTTCTCTCACTAGAACAGTTTATTGTTAAAGTTCATCTCCAGTTTTAATAGGCATAAGTTTGTAAAGTGACCACAATGTGTTCACTAAACTTCGAGATATTTGTTTTTGCGCCATGTGATACTTGAACAATGTAATAAAATATTTTGCAAGAGCTTACTTATGTCTGCCGATACATCTGCTGTAGTTTGTTTTTTGCGTTTTGTATTTTTACTTCTACATTATGTCGTGATCAGGCCTTCTGAGATAAAAAGGCTCCTACGAAACCTGAATGTGAGAAAATAGCATAGAACAGGTGAAAAATTAGCGGTTGCTTCGACTATGTCTCCTTCACTTCTTTACACTCAACAGTTCAAAAAGTGAAAAATAATGACAATTATGCTAGCCTGGACGTGAGCGGAATTCGTTTGTGTAAGAGTGTGTATGTGAGAGTATGTAGATCTGCGTATAGAAGTATAATGCTTATACCAAAAGTGGGTTTATCATTACTCTGAACAGACAGATTACGCCACTGCACCTGAATCAAACTCAGCTAATCTTTTTAAAACATAATTCAATAAACATTCTTCAAATCTGCAGGTTGGATTTGATAATTCGATAAATACAGTTTGCTATGGCTATAGGTTATCATTTAAAACCTCTTCATACGTTTATCTCTGACGAAATCGCTCTCATAACTTCTAACATTTTACCTCGACATTTTTACCTCTGCCTTTTTTACCTCTGCCATTTTTACCCCTGTCATTTTTACCTCTGCCATTTTTACCTCTGCCATTTTTACCTCTGCCATTTTTAGCCCTGCCATTTTTAGCCCTGCCATTTTTACCTCTGCCATTTTTACCTCTGCCATTTTTACCTCTGCCATTTTGACCTCTGCCATTTTGACCTCTGCCATTTTTACCCCTGCCATTTTTACCTCTGCCATTTTTACCTCTGCCATTTTTACCCCTGCCATTTTTACCTCTGCCATTTTTACCTCTGCCATTTTTACCCCTGCCATTTTTACCTCTGCCATTTTTACCTGGCACCGCCTTGGTTGCACATGAAAAGTACATGTGGAAAGAATGAAAGAAACTGGATGACAAAACCAGATTAAAACAAAATGTTAAAAAATGTTTTTCTCCTCATTTTCTTTCTGTCAACTCAGAATGGCGGCAACTGCAACGTTCATACTCCTGGCTACCTGCAGTATTTTCCTTCGACATGTTCAAGGTAGGAATCAAACACTGAGTACCTAGTATTTCCTGCTAAACAAATCGTTATCATATCGTTAAGTGGTAATCACAATAACAATATCATCCATCTGTGTGGACATGTGGGTAAGTGATTAATATATGAAGGTGATGCGTCATCACGAGTGCCAGATAATGTGAGGAAAATTATTTCTGTTTTGTTTCCTAGCAGATATTCCACAATTTAACTCCTACATAAAAAAGTTAGAGTTGACCATACATAGTTTTATATTTTGGTAGATAAAGCAAGCCTTCTTTTTTGCCCCTTATTGAATAAGAATGTTGAATATTTGACAATGTTCTACTAAATCATGTGGCATATTTATTTTCCCTTTGACAAATCAAATATAAATGTACATATATGTAAAGTTTATGTAATCTAAATACCTCTATTACTCCCAGTATTTGGAATAGGTGATCAGAAGGTGTTCTGAGTGGACTGAAGGTGATAGCTCGCATGGCCATTTTCTGACTAATTTAAAGACGAAGGCAGTTTAAATGAGATTTGCATGTACTCCCCCACACTTCAATTCCATATGTTGGACTGAATCAAAGATTTGTACAGAAGAATAAGTGTATGTTGGGGGACACAGTGTCGTAATTTAAAAAGAATACCAACCTTTCGTCTTACACATTGAAGTCAAATGACTATCAATGCACATTCCAACAAAAGATGCATCAAAATGAAAATGATATGGAACCTAGTCAGAAATGAAATTCATCTCTTTAACAATGTCATAATCTTTGTTGCAAGAACCTCGGCTACGAAGAGTAAATTGTCTTGAAAGTCATTCTCGTACAAGGGAATGGTATATCTTCGCACTGTATTATACATAAGATTAAAACAATTGTCTTAAAATACAAAACGATATAAAACAAGGGATTGGGGGATAGGCGTGACAAAGAATACGCATAACACACCAACCATGAGAACAGTTTAGTTTAAATAGCTACATGCTGATGATGAAGAATCGGGAAAAGATGAGCATAGAAATGCTTCTGAAAAGCTAATGATTCTTTGTAAATGAGAAATTGTGCCAGATAAAAAAAGGATTGCTTTGGAATGACTGAGTTTTAATTTGTTGTTGATCAGGTATAGTGACGTTGCCCCTATAGTGATGATGAACAACAACAACAACAACGACGACAACAAAATTTACAAGAACAACAATTTTTACTTGTATTTTAAATAATCCTGTGAGCGAGTGTTTTCTTTACTTCTTCTGTTTTTTAATTCGCGACCTACAAAATTCCAAAATTTAAGGTCTGTTTCACACGAGACTATAATTAGACCGCGTATGAGGACAGTTACGGAATGATTTGTTTTGAGAAACCTGGCGATAAATTGAAGTCTTTTACTCTTTGCGATTCTGAACCCAAAGAATGATATAGGCCTATGCGAATTAGAAGAGGGCAACTCTGCAAATAATATTATACAACCTTCTCTTTTATCGAACAAAATTGGATGGGCGTTTTCTCCTTCATGGGATCCCTCTGTAAGGTAAAGTAAAAAAGAACAGAGTCATTAAAGAAGAAGGGGAAATGTGCTGCTCTGGCTGCGCTTAAAAATTTGTTAAGAGTGCCAGGTTTTAATGCGCAATTATGTAGCAGATTCTGTAGCAGTATTATAGTCTCTGAGAAAATTATCATCCAAAATACAAATGCAATTTCAGGAGAACCCAATCTTGCCAAGGTTGTCCTGGAGAGCCTTGATGGTATATAATGCGAGGGTTGTCCAGGGCTTCACGACGCACTCTTCGAGCAAGACGTGGGGAGGATATCTTGGGCTTCCGACCACTCTTCCCATCGGTCTTTACAGTGTGAATATTGTTTTGTGTCGTTGCAATAGGCACTGTGAAAAGCTTGGATGTGCATGATTTTATTACCCTTCCCATCATTCTGAGCATGTACAATGCACATTCGGCGATCTTCATAAAGTTCTGTAGTCTTTTTCATATATTATTGACATGAACTGAGAAAGGCTGCATTGCCTGAACATAATTTGGACTCTATGCAACAAAATCCAGTCCAGTTGAATTTTCTTTGCGGGTTTCAATCCCGAATGTAAGGAAATAATTATTAACTGCAGACCATGAAAACAACTTCAAAATCGAATTTCTTGACCCAGTAAACAACTAAAGCTGACTTTGTAAATGATTGTAAACCTTTTATGTTTTCAATTGCAAGAGGGCGCCCTTGACCAGAAATATTGATTTTCTCAGCCCTCAGCAAGTGCAATTCTATTAGCAAGCACTATATGCATTATACCTGCTATGTTGGCCATAGCACTTTCAAATTACCTGTTATAGATACAATGGCTTGACCGCCAAATGACCTATAGGGTTACCTTCAGAGGATATTAAAAACACCACTTGACCCAGAAAACTTCTATAATTGAATTTGTAAAAATTAATGAATGTACTTTCTCATTTTTTAAGTGACCTTTAAACCTATATATGGCGGTCATATTGTATTTCGTTGCTTGTAGAAGAATTTGAACCAAGTAGTCTCTTGCGCCATCTACTACTATGGAATTTCCCGTCGTGTGTGAGGAACTATTATGCACATCATCAATTTCGAGAATTGAAACAACGCCCCCTAAAAAGACAACAACAACAACAACAACAACAAAACCGGGAAAAAAAGAACAAGGAAAATCAATCCTCTTCTCCTTAATAGTCCGGGAGCCAGCGGGGGTCAGCCTAGCTGAAAAGGTTACCAATTTTTATGTATATAGCAATTTAGTACATATGCCCCTAAGTATGGAAATGCACGTCTGGCTGGTCATCGGTGGTGGGTGTGGCCAGGAGGGCCAAAAAAAGGACCCCTCAAAATCAGGCTAGCCTAGCTGGAAAAGTAACCCCATGAAAACAATTGGAACTTGTTCGTTACACTTACAGGATAAATGAATGACCATTGCCAGACGTTTTAAGTGGTGGGGGGTAGCCGCCAGACGCTCTTAAAGGCCCAACTCCAGCTAGGCTAGCCTAGCTGAAAAAGTAACCTCATGAAACCCACTGGAACTTGTTCGTTACACTTACAGGATAAATGAATGACCATTGCCAGACGTTTTAAGTGGTGGGGGGGGGGGGGTAGCCGCCAGACGCCCTTAAAGACCCAAATTTTTCCAGCTAGGCTAGCCTAGCTGAAAAAGTAACCTAATGAAACCCACTGGAACTTGTTCGTTACACTTACAGGATAAATGAATGACCATTGCCAGACGTTTTAAGTGGTGGGGGGTAGCCGCCAGACGCCCTTAAAGACCCAAATTTTTCCAGCTAGGCTAGCCTAGCTGAAAAAGTAACCTAATGAAACCCACTGGAACTTGTTCGTTACACTTACAGGATAAATGCATGACCATTGCCAAACGTTTTAAGTGGTGGGGGGTAGCCGCCAGACGCCCTTAAAGACCCAACTTTTTCCAGCTAGGTTAGCCTAGCTGAAAATATAACCTAATGAAACCCACTGGAACTTGTTATTTACACGTACAGGATATCGTACGCATGGCCGTTGCCAGACGTTTTAAGAAGTGGGGGGGGGGGGGGGGGGGGTAGCCGCCAGATGCCCTCAAAGACCCAATTTTACCAGGTAGACTATAACCCTGGCTGGAAAAGTAACCTCCTGAAACCCACTGGAACTTGTTTTATGTTTGTATCTCACCTGATAAACACTGTCGACATAGTATTCTGGTGTTCTTTCAATAACTTTCCACACTTTTGAGCTATATAATGACCACCAAATTCACTCCTCAGATCATCTAATGATTGCTGTCAAGTGTTAATATTGGTGAAGTCCGACTACGTCAACAGTCAAAAAGTCAATGAACTAGGCCTTTGCCATTTGAAAATCTCTGTAATTACAAAGTCGATACGTGGACGAGACATCACTTCGCTTTTGCCTTGTTAGATGGTGAATATGTGTAAGCTTCCGTTTCTAATTCATACAGCACCAGCATACATGTCTGAGAATAGCGGTAAAGAAGATTAGAGTCTTTGGCAACAAGTGCAAAATTAAATTCTGTGCCTTATTTGCTAAACAAACGTGGTAGGAGGATAACGACCTGTTAGGCAATATGGCGGTACAATAGCTCTATATTATTAGTGTTACAGAATAACTGACAATGATGTAGTTCTGAAGCATACTTTTCATTAGATGCTTTTGCAATGACTCAATGTATACTTTTAATCGAACTAAGTACATATCCATGACTTGCTCATGAATTACGGCAGAACGATTCGGTGAGGAATGTTTTCTGTCATGTCATTACGGAAGAAGTGAACGTGTCAATATTTTGCTATTTGTTCCATAATTATTTCTGAAGTGGTTAAAGGTATTTTCCTAAAACATTTTTTTTCTTTTATATAATACACTGTACCTACGTTGTATCCAAATGCCTATTCGTTGAAAAAATGCGGGCCATGTATTCAAAGGTCAAAGATCATAGGTTAATGGAAGTAGGGCATACATTGTACAACATTTCACTAAGTTGTTGGTTTTGTTTTGTTTTGTTTTTTTTTTTGGGGCGGGGGGGGGGGGGCATGATTCAAATTAGTGTCCTAAAACCTTGTATAATACATGTATTTAGTTTTGTAGTCACGACTCTTGCTATGTATGATGCCAAACTCTTCCCGCTCATACAAATGCAGCCGTTTCAGGGAAATAATTATGATAATGATTGGTAATGCTGAAGTGGTTCTACTATGTATAGAACAGAAAGTGAATTTGACAATGGTATATGATATCCGCAATTTACTCTTTGACAGGTTCTATCATCCGATTAATAATGTATAAATTGAATATACAGTAGTCCTTTATTCAGTAACTACAGGTTAAGTTAGATAAGCTGCATTCATTTTGCACGCGACCATGGCGTTATAGCCAAAGATGATTGAATTCTGTAAATCTCTGTGTGCCTGCACAGGATTGGAAAACGAAACAACTTTCTGCGTATAGAACAACGAAACAGAAACTGGTGCATGCATTATTCTCAGTCACTTTGTTATGCATAATGATGGTTTTCTCATCACAGTTCCGGAATCTCAGCTCGAGGGACTCGAATTGATCCCAAATCAGTCGGCATGCGTATATCACCCAAAACAATATCTGAACACAATTATAACTGTAGTCCTCCATAGTCCGTATTGGTTGCCGATAAGGGACTGGTATCAAGTTTGATTTTCATATTATTTACAGTACCTTGTATTTTAATGTTTTCATCGAAATGCCCGTATACGATATGCGTATCTCAGTTAACTCTTTAAACCATAGTTGTAATCTACGTGCCAAGAATATCATGTTTTCAATAAGCGTGAACTCCAAGACATGTCGAGATAAGGGCTTTAAGACAAAAACGGTTTGGCATCGTCATTATAAAACGAATTCCCCTTTTACAAGACACGTTTTAGATTTTAGATAGAAATATGGATTCGTTTGAATGAGTGCATACAAACAGCTTCTTAAATCCTCTTACATTTTGTTTTTAAGATATGGTGTATACTTTAGAAGTGTAAGAAGCATGCTCTTGTTTTAGAGGCTTTGAGTACTGGTAAGAAGCATATGTTATTCTTATAGATTATGTGAATAAGTACGCATTCAAGACCGTTTTGAATAAAACGTATCCAGACAACTGCATATCATATTTTCACCTCTTCCTTCATGCAGATGTATACTCTTGCCGAGAAGGTTAACTGTTTGATAGATATAGTGCTCACCTTATTGAAAAGGTAATTGGGTAAATTTTTGGTTTCAGTATATTATTCAAACACAACTAAGTTAACTTTTACATTAACATTTTCACAACTCACAAATTCCACACGCACACACATTTCATGATTCTCAAGATTCAAGTTACACTAATCCTATTTACTTTGCAGAGTGCAACAACAACATAAGTTATATACTGAGCAAATAGGCTTACATCAGTTCGCACTATTCAAGGTTTAGAGTAGTTAAGGAACTAAATCGTACCCGATTATGTGATGCTAAGTTGCACCTTGAGATGATGGGCAATATTGCCCCTATAAAGGAGGAGGCAGTGACACTGACTTGCTCTTTTAAAGGAGCAATTTTGCAGCAGTCATAGAGCAATAAGCACCACATAGGTGCAACGTCATACCAATAAGGCACAAGATTGCACCCTCACGAGAGGGTACATTCTTGCATCCTTCGGGCATAAAGTTGCACCTAAAGGTACGAGGTTGCGCCTTTTTCAAGGGGGCAAAGTTGCTCCCGAGGGTGTAACTTTTACCCTTTCTTGCGGGTACAAAGTAGCACCCAAAGTTCCAAGATTGCACCCTCAAAACAAGGCACAATCTTGGAACTTTGGGTGTTTCTTTGCACCCTCACGAAAGGATGTAAAGTTGTACCAAGATGTAAAGGCTACACGGGGTGCTAGCACCACTTTGTGTGGGTGGAAAGATGTACCCAAGGGAACATTTTCGCACCCTCAATAAAGGGTTCAACTTTGCACCCTCTCTGCAGTATTATTTTATACACACGTGAATTCCTTGTTCCTGTGAGCTACGTTTAATATGAGCGTGACACAGTATTAGACACGTGTCAAGCCTTCGCAGACACAGAATTTTTTTCTTCATATTGTTTAAAGGTCATTTAAAACAAATTTGAATATATATTCATTTCTTTTAAGTTAAGAGGAGCAAATGTGGAGATCATGACCTGTGATACATGTTACGGGAAGTCTATATTTTTATGTGTACTCGTTTTTTTTTCATCTACAAGGAATTACCTATGAGCTAATTGGATAAAGAAACTGAGCATTCCTTTTTTTTTCATCAGTTAATGTCAGTGCTGGTGTATTATTCTTGAAAAGTTGGCATCTAAATGTCCTCCAAACCAAGTACTTACTGTGTAAAATTATATTCCTGTGAGTTACGTTTCTTATGAGCATGACAGATCTGTAGACACGTGTCATAGTGGTTACAAACACTAAGTTTCCTTTGCTTTCATCGTCATCAAGAAGCGATTTTGAACAATTTCAGATGTTCTGTTTTTTTTAATTTCGTTACGAGAAGGCAATAATGATTACATGTAAAACATGTTAAGGAAAGTTGATAGTTTGGTTATTTTATCATTACTCATCTTCGTCTTCTCAACAAGAAGATGATACACATAAGCTCATTTGCTAAAGAAGTTGAAGGATGTTTAATTGCTGGTAGCCACGTGATAGGGGCTTTTGTCATTTTGTCATTTTACATCTTAATCCCTCGAAACTAAGTACATGCAGTATTAGTTTATAGATAACATAATATTTTTGTTGTTGCTGTGAGCTTATTCATATGACTTTTAGACATGTTTCTCATATGTTTCTGTCATATGCTTTACTGAAGAACAGCAAATGTTGAGTTTATTGGCAAGAGAGGTTGATCATTACTTTACATTTAAGTTCATTGAAGTGCCGGAGCATAAACTTGTCTTGAAATATTAGCATCCAAAACCCTCCAAACCAAAAACGTGCAATACTAGACACGACAGGAATTCCTTGTTGTTGTGAGTTATGTTTCTTAAAAACACTGATTTTTTTTCTGCTTTTGCAATGTACTATGTTCAAAAACACTCTTGAACAATTTTCAGATTTCGTTTCTTTCTTAAGAGAAGAAAACGGTGAGGTCATGTGAAGCATGTTCCTATAAGTTTTATTTCGTTAATAATTTTTCTTTACCCATCTCCTCAACCGTAAGGTGATACGGTACCTAAAAAGTCATAGGCCAAAGGTGTTGAGCTTTACTTCCCCTTTTTAAAGTAAATTTAAGAGCTGGGGCATTATTTTTAAAAAGTTGGCATTTTAAGCTATGTACACCGAGGACGAGTCTTACTGAATGGATTTCTTGTTGCAGTAGAATTGTATTTTTTATGAGCTTGATGGAGTATTAGACAATTGTATAAAGTGTTTGCAAAGACTTTTAATGTATTCCCTTTTGCTAATGTCCAAAGAGTTCATTTGCCAAGTTTTGATTGTCTTTTGTTTTAATCATCAGGGGTTTGTTTTATCATGGTCATAGAGGAAAGAAACTTAATTATAAAAAAAAAGCCTTCATATAAGAAGAGATACTGTAGGACACAATTTCATCAAAAGTTGTGATTTTCAACATTTCCAAAATGCAATTGATGAATATTTCTCCCCAGGGCACAGAAAGAAAGTAGTTTTTGATCTTGTTTTTTTTTTACGTCAGTATGTTATAATACCCGCGGGTTTACGCCCATCCCACCAATTTCCATCCGGATACTGTACCCGGCCCTGTTTTTTGTTTTTTGTTTTTCATTTTTGTTTTACACTGCAAAGAAAATGAGAACACTGATGTTTGAGAAAAATCCCGACATGTTTGATTGGGCAATTCTTTTTTGATATCTATTATTCTTTCCAAATAAGTTTTTTTGGTTATCACTGAGGACAAATACAGATACCATATTTCTTCTACCAAAACCACAGCACTGTATATTCTCATATTTCTACAGTATTTCGTCTCAACACTTGCCCTATTGATATTTCAAAGCATGTTTCCCTGTGCGCTCAAGAAACTCCCCCATTAAAGGAGACCTCCGGGTGATTCTCAGATTTTTACATTTGTACAACTATGAATTAGTTATACTGAGGACAGAGTTTCAGAATTTGTGATAATTGGGATGAAGAATAAGAATATTTTCAAAAAATAGAACAAATTGCAATGAACAAGGATGATGACATGGGAGAGTCACCATAAGAATGCATGAGTTGGGGCTCAAGGAAGCAGAACAAAAGAATAAGGCAATGAATAGATTATAGACAGGTGAACTCGCAAGCAAGCGGTATTGTTACGGAATTACACTGCTATCATTTCTGAAATATGTGAACCTTATAGCTGGTAAAATTGGGTCTTTGAGAGCTTCTGGGGGCTACGCCCCACCACTTAAAGCGTCTGGCAACGGTCATGCATTTATCCTGTAAGTGTCACGAACAAGTTCCAGTGGTTTTCATGAGGTTACTTTTTCAGCTAGGCTAGCCTAGCTGGAGTTGGGCCTTTAAGAGCGTCTGGCGGCTACCCCCCACCACTTAAAACGTCTGGCAATGGTCATTCATTTATCCTGTAAGTGTAACGAACAAGTTCCAGTTGTTTTCATGGGGTTACTTTTCCAGCTAGGCTAGCCTAATTTTGGGGGGTCCTTTTTGTGGCCCTCCTGGCCACACCCACCACCGATGACCAGCCAGACGTGCATTTCCATACTCAGGGGCATTAAAATTGCTATACACATAAAAATTGGTAACCTTTTCAGCTAGGCTGACCCCCGCTGGCTCCCGGACTATTACCACAACTGGACGGTGGTACGCACTGGGGAATTTAGTTAAATTGCAAGCTGTTAAAGACTCAAAAAACTTAAACTTTCTATTTTTTAAGATCGCATATCCCAGCATTTGCCTGCACGACGTTCCCGCGCAAGGGCACACAATTACACACCCCTACACGAACACACACCCACACGTTCACACACTGTTAAGAAGAAAATATTGCTCAATTTGTCATCAATCCGTTAGCAATGCAACTTAAAGGCTTTTTACACTTGCAAATTCTGTGGCTAAGGACCCCCATCCCCACCCATACCCCCTTAGCCCCACCGTTGGTACCGGACTTTCCTTAGCACGCTTTCTGTTTACACTCGTTTTTGCCAAAGTGGGCTAGCCCCACCGATAGTCCCGTACTATCTGGCCCTGCAAAATAGCAGGGTTAGCACCGCAATTGCGGTGACAAGCAAACGAGTGTAAACAGAACGAAAAAAAAAATCGAGGCTAAGCGACGGAGACGCAGTTCGACCCCCACTGTAAAATCAGAAACGAGATAATAAAGTGCTGCCGGTGCGTGCGCGTAAGTGTACAGTTTACAGCGTAATCATGAATATGCATGTGGTTTGGAAAGTACCGGACTAAGAAATACGAGTGTATAAAGGTAAATTTTCTCCTTAGCCCCGGACAAGAGCTTAGTACGGGACTTTTTGGCGAGTGTAAAAAGCTGAAAAAATTGGTACGGGACTAACGATAGTCCTGGGTCAGAGAAAGTACGGGGTTAAGAAACACAGGTGTAAAAAGGGCTCAAGTCAACCTTTGCTTATGGTAGTGCACTTATTTTGTTTCCCCTTTTTCGTATACTGTCGCTTACTATCAAAAAATATTACAATATAAAAAAGAAAATACAGGAATAAAAAATAATATAAGAAACGGCGCAAGGTCTCGCTATTTTCTTTTCATTGACACCCGATTTTTATACTGTCACAGGTAAAACCATAACCTGCTGGAGCGGGTTGGACATTACGATGAGCTATGAACCAGGCTTTCCTGAGGAGTTCAGGGATATTATCAACATGATATTCCCTAAGAACGGAAGACCTCTTGTTGCAAAGGAATGTGACACGGATGAATGGAAATCAGCATGTGCCATACTCGATGTAAACATGACGATGTCCTATCCATTGGGTAAGTCGGTTTTTGTTTGAATTTCTTTGCCAAGAGGCAAATGCGTCCAGTCAGTCTGTGCCGTGTTTTTCGCGTTACTACTTTTAGAAATTTTTTGGAGGGATCCCAAATAATGTCAAGCCATGTATCTCTGTCAAAATTAAGTGTTTTTTACACTGTGTCCATTGTCCCCTCTGTTAGGTCGATGAAGCTAAATAGTTTTCTTCCACTGATTGGGAAAGGTTTTTATGAAGAAAATGACAAATATACTACATTATACAATTTAGCAATGAAGCTTTGCTGAGAAACATTTAATTTGATATTCTATAATTTCAGCATAAAAATGTGCCATAAAGTCAAAGCTTGCGCCAGAATATCAAATTACTGAAAGTGAGTTGGAAATAACTTTGGAAATACCTCAGACCATTCTGAGCATTTTAAAGATTTGCGTGCGTTATTACCCTAAATTTACGGGTCCGTAAAGCAAACAGTTTATGTATATAATCTTTTTAAGGAATCGATTCGAATTTCATCTAGAGTATTTTCATATCGTTACTTCAAGTCTATATGATTTAATGTGACGTCATTTAGGCTTTTCAAGTTGGATGTTTATGTGTGCGCCAATGTCAATTATATAACAGTGTCAATGTGCGATAAAAGTGTATAATGGTATCGAATCCATGGTGGCTCATTAGAATGTACCTGTGGTGTATCTTGTTTGTCTGTTAGTCTCGTCGCTGCTGGATTTGTAAAATTCATTTGGACTTTAGTCAGTTTCATCAACATCCTAACTCAGTATAAATTTATGATAACGTTTAATTTGACTAACTGATTGAGCAATATGCTGACGGGGTCATCCTTCGAGACCGACACTCACGATTCATACAGCCTATGGGTTACACGGCTCACGAGTCGTAGAGCCCATGAGTTCGAAACTACGCAGAAAAGGCTCACAAGACCGACGCTAAGCAAAGAAAGCCACGAAACGGACACAACGCAAAGAAGAACAGCGCCACCTATGAAATAACGGAAGCAACTAACAGCAAAGCCTGTAAATATCTGACACTGCTTGTTGGTTCCTTCGGTTCCGTGCGTCCTTTTGTTTGTCTAATAAAAGGTAAAAATCTTGAAATGGAAATGAAAGTTACAGCGTAATATTCCACAAAATGGTCAATGTCACAGCGGACACCTGTTTTTAAGATCGGGTATGGGGAGGGTAGTCATCAGCGAAGGTATGGATTTAGTATGAATTCAGGAAATAGCGTAATCTTCTACCAAAGTGTTCAGGAAAAATGATTCAGGAAAAGAAGATAAATCCATAAAACAGCCTTTTATTCCTCTTTTTTGTTCCCGTTTTAAGGAGAATAGTATTCCAAACACAAACCACGAATCAAGGATGCATCGCTGCAGAATAAAACGTTTCAATCAATTAAAATTCCGTCACTATAGTGATAGGAATGTACATTCTGGTATTTATATTATGTATTGTATGGTTGTTTCAATTATGTGCATGTATACACGTTGACCCGATTCGTGGAGAAGCTTGTTTTTATTGCCATAGCAAGAATCTATATTATCATCTATCTATATATGCCAAAGAAATTGTGAGGTAGGCTGAGTACCGAACACCTCTGCTATGGACATTCATGTCACTTCTGTCTCTGAAGAGACTTGTCCCGTGTTACTTCCTGACCTGCCATTTTTGTGGAGATAGGGCCTGGGAGGAATATTGACTGACTCCATTCTCATGTCAATGGACAATCACATTGCTACATGGAAGCTGTATGGTGGCTTTAAAGGGACATCGCAAACACAAAGACTTCGACAAAATTCACAATAATTTCACAATAAATTGTGGATATTTTCGCAATATTTTCAAAAATAGTTTACAATTTGTACGAAATATTTCTACAAAATATGAGAAGAAATTCCCATTTTTTCTCAAATATTTCACAAATTATTCACAAATATTTTAAAAGATATTAAACAAATAATCAACGCTGATGAAGGTGATGGGACAAACTATCATTTCCGAGGCGATCTGGATGTAGCTATCTTTCCGAAGCGCAGCTGAGGAAAGACAGCGTACACATTCAGATCGCCGAGGAAATGATAGTTTGTCTCATTGCCTGAAACTAAAAGTTGATTATTTGCTTTATATTCCACATCTAGGGTCCTAGAAATTCTCATTTTATTCCACATCTGAAACCGTTTTAGCTGTCTTTAGGTACCCTTAGGGCTTAGGCTACGTGTGCGCGTAGATGACAAAACAATGAATTTGCTGTGCGCACCGCGCGGCCCCGAAGTGAAAGTGCGTTGCATTAGCCGGGTTCACACGTACACCAATTAGCGGGATACAAATCTCGAGATTTGCATCGCGATCGTCATCCCGAGTTTTTTGCACGTGTGGACAGAAAAAACCCGAAAATTAGCGGGATAAGCATCGCGATGCTAATCCCAAGAAATCTTGCGCTGGTTCGTCAATTAGCGGGATAATTGGCCCCGCGCTGGTAAGTGTGAACGGTCGGGATTAGCATCTCGAGTTTTTATATCCCATCATGCAATGCGCACATCACAACAGCGAGGCCTCTGCGAAGAGGTCCTTCACCTCTATGGAGTGCAACAACAACAGCGCGCGAACCACACCACTGACGCGTAAAAGGCAATGGACAAAGGTAAGTGCGCGCAGGCAGTGATAGAGAAGGGCGCTGCGTGACCCAGTTCGCAGGCTTTGCTGTTATCTCTATCGGCAATTAGCGGGATAATTCGGTACGTGTGGACGCTCGCCAAATTAGCGGGATACCGATCGCGATCGCTATCCCGCTAATTTGGTACGTGTGGACGCTCGCAAAAAAACTCGGGATGTGGATCGCGATCGTTATCCCGCTATTTTGTACGTGTGAACCCGGCTATTGTGTACTATCAAGAGACCTAGGTCACATGATAGTCCACAGTGCAACGCACTTTTATTTCGCGCGTGCTCATCTTGCGTTAGGACTGTGTGGACTGTGTAGAGATCAGCAAAACAATAGGGACTATCAACATAGAGTGTAACGAACTTTTCTTCTCAGGTGATGTGATGGGCAAAACTACGCTTCATCACGTGATCAGCTCTGGACCAATCCTATTGCAACATTCTTAGTATGTGAAATATAATTAGTAATAAATATGATAATAAATAATATTTCACAAGATATTTACAATTTGTCGCAAATTTGTCGCGAATTTCGTGGCGAATTTTCATCCTAGCTAGACATTATTATTTTGCTGGCTTATCACTCACGCATCGACCGGAAGGGGTCGTTATAACGTCTGGATTCTGCACGTGTCGCTTTGAATTTATACATTGGACTAGCGTAACTTGTGCCCATTGATTTACGACAAAGTGATCATTTATCCGTGCATCAAGGACCGCTCATCTTTACATCGAACAATATCTTTGGACATTCCCAGGGGATAACATATGGACCTAATGATTTTACTTTGGACTGAAACATTTAAGTGACTTCATTACAATTCTATTGAAATGTAAGTAATAGTGCAGTCATTACCAAAAAAAAAAAAAAAAAAAAAACGAGCGTTTTTAAATGCACCGCGCAGAGCGCACAATCAGGTATAGGACATTTACACGGACTCTCGACTTTACGAACTCATACCTCCCAGAATATGTCTTTTTGCTTAAATGCACCTGGTTTTTATGAAAAATTTAGGTTTCAAGCTTGCTCTACATACCTCATTTGTAGAGTTTTGTGAGAATTTTACATCGGTACCTTTCGAGTTCAAAATTAGGTGTCATTTCTCACTCAAACGCAATCAGCTCTACGACATCACGCAATTTTACATTGACGGCGCGGTGTGCGAACTGTCAGCCTGAAGGCCATTTTGGATGGGTTATCACACTATATACCTGTTGTTTTTGTACAATGCACCTGCCTAATGATTTGCAGCAAATACTCACGTGTATTTATACTGAGTTTGGAGGAATTTTGTGAAACTTCGCCATCGGTACCTTTTCGATATTCATAAACCATGTCAGTTTAGCCCCGAGTGAATAACCCAGCAATATGTTCATACACTAAAGCAACTGCGTGTCCCTGCGTGCTTCTAACTTGAATACGCTACGCTGATTGGCTAAATGTCATTGGCCTTGCGAGGTCGCATCGGGTCAACGCGTGATCGTGACGTAGCGTGTATGCAAATTCGTGACGTGACAATAAGTGCGCGCGTCTTTATTACTATTTAGATTTCATTAATACATTAGCTGAATGTAGGATTTGCGGCGCGTGATTGCATCATGAATATGTATTATTCTTTAAAGCTCAACGCACTGTGATTTGTGGTATGCAAATGACGGATCTACGTCATAGCTCATTATGTGTTTGTCGCCGTTCGCGTGTATAGACTTTTTGCAATGTAATTCGTGTTGATTGCGTATCTATACACAGAATATCATTGTTAATAAACTTCTTGAACATTGGTTTATTGGTTCCTTTGTGCGATATTTGCAGTGTGATTTTGGTCGTAACAACAGTTACAGAGACAAATTGGTTTTCCAAAACGTCTAAGCAGTCGGATAGGATATCTAAATACTTAACTAGTAGAGTTAAAGAGAAAAAGGGGAAAAATCTTATTTCCTTTCGTAGCCAGAAATGGGGAAAGCCTATTAACACGATGAAGCCATCGTTCTGGTCCTTTTTTTTTTTTTTTTCGTCTTTTTGGCGGGAGTGGGGGGGGGGGGGGGGGCTGCTGGGTCAATGAAGAGTACAATGTTATCATGGAAAACAAAACATCAACAATGTCGCTCCTGATAGCGTGACAAAACTGCCCTTAATGCCACACCTCTAAAATACTATTGTTCATTTGTAGATGGCTCTATTCAATTAGTTACAGAGTGGCGAAGGTGCACCAGGCAGTATGTTATTTTCCCCTTTTTATGTCATCAATTCATAACCCTGTACAGAAGCATACTTGTACAGAAGCATACAGAAGCATAAGAAAGCTGTCTCCTGAACCCCTTTTCTCTCTCGAAATACTGGTCTCGTGGCCCTTGTTTGCGTGTTGTCGGTCCCGAGCGCACTTTTTTGTGTGGTGTCGAGTTCATGGGCTTTTACTTTACGTAGTGTCGAGCTCATGGGCTGTAGGACACGTGGGATTTTGAATTCATATTAGGTCACACTTCAATCCTCCGATTTTAACTTTTGTTTTGTATGCCAAAGAAAGTGCTAAAAGTATAACCTAGGTTTCAATAACTTTGCAAGATTAGACTGGAAAAATATTTCACCTAATCTTGTGACCCGTTTTATATCTATGCTACCAGATGGGGATGTAACTATGCACGTGAAGCTGCACGACTGTAGTCTGGAAACAGCGGACGAACTCAATTGTGAATCTCGGGAGTTCCGAGATTTGCGAAAAGATGTGCTCAACTATCTGCCACGTGGTCTAGAGGCACTGGCTGATAATGCGGAAATGGGTACCTGCGTCTGCGACTCTGCGAAATGCAACGAATCTCCAAAGACGATGAAGTGCTGTAACTCAATGAAGGTAATGAATATAACTGTTCGCACCAGAGGTTTTTTTTTTTAATATAAATATATTTATGTCGTCGTACCGTCTTCTGTTTGTAGGTTACCGCACTATTGAAGTGAATGCAGGGAAATAAAATTATAATAGTGATATCAATTCTATGCGTTTATAGTCTGGATGTTCCTTCCCAGTAGTTTTCATAAAGCTTTTTTGTTGTTGTTGTTGTTGATGTTGTTCTACATGGGCCTATAGTAATTGACGGGGTGCCCTTAAAAAGACCTTTGGAAGTGAACATATCAAACTCTTTCTCAAAGGTAGCCTTCCCACAGGTTTGCTTTTCATTGATTATTCTAATAGTTGGGTATAGACATAAGTTTCTCGGAATTCTTTCTTTCATTCTTTAGTTTTATTCGATTCTTCAGATTAAAAAAAATGTAAAACAACAAGCATTCATATTCTGGTATACACAATATGTGCAGGTATAAAATATTTAAAAACGAGTTCAGCAATCAAATACAGTAGAACAAACAGAGTGCATTATAATAAAGAAAAATGAAATAAGATGTATCAGTAAAAGCCTATGAGGTTTGAAAGATAGATACACCCATTATGTATGACACAAAAATAACTACAGTATAAAATTGAAGAGTTTGTTCGCAAAAACTAATAAATCCATGTTTGCCAAATGGAGATATTTGCGATTAAAGGTCATGAAAAATAAAGAGAATAATAAGAAAACTTTTGCTTGTTTTGATCATATAACTTCACAAATGAACCTTTATATGTAGTGACCAATATATCATTTAAAAAGTATTATTTTGTACTTTATGGCAGAGACCGTATTTCAAAATCTTCAAAAATGGACTTATCGGTTTTTGCGAACAAACTCTTCAATTATTCAATGTGCGTGTTTTTTTTTTTGTCCTCAATTTGAGGGACTGATTGTGAGGGACAAATTGAGGACAAAAAAAAATCAATGTTTGTTTGTCTGTGAGCGTGTGTGTGGATGTGTGTGCATATACAAATGTTTAACAAGAGGTTTAGATAAACATAAAAAGACCAAAAACGAAGCTTATACTTGGTTTCAAATGAGTTCAGAAATTGGATATTATGTAACCATTGAGGTAGAGAATTCCACATATTTTGCCCAATTTATTAATATTATCATTAATATGTAAAGCGTTCAAACAATTGAATAAAGACATAGATGGAGCATGAAATTAAACAGATACGCAGAACCCTTTTTTGAAGACGATGAAGAATTATGGTACTCACTCTAAAAATTTAACATAATTACTGAAAAAATAAAGTCTTCTGCCTACTCTTTCTCAATTTTGCGACGTGAGTGTCATTGTTTCACTGATTCTGTGTTTCGGTGTTTCTACTATCTGTGTCTTCAGGAAAGTTCGAGACAATCTAAGGAACTGGGAGAGCTGTGACGGAAGGCCGTGTATAACGAAAACTTGATCGAGAGAGCTTTGTAGTTTGAAAAGGCGTTCAGTGTGAGCTATTGTACCTAACAACAAGTATCTCCCCTTCGATAATAAACGTGCACCAAAGTTTTCCTTGGACTGAAAGTGATCACTTGACTATTCACCTGTCTTTTAAATCTGGTCCTGGTCAATGTAATGATGTATTAAGATTCTTATGTTGTTATGTTAAATGTTTTCTTTTCTTGTTCGATATGATAAAAACAAGTCATATAATAATGATCCGACAAGTAAGTTGGTAGATGTTACATCTATAAAATCGCATCCAACTTTATGGAATAAATTTGAAATATCAACATCTTTTAAATGCATTGTAGAAAACCTTGCATATCGGTGACAATACAATTTGCAAATAAGAGAAGGTTCTAAAACCATCTTAAACGATGATTCCTAGAACATGGTCTTGTGTGGGGATCATGGTGCAGGGATATGAAAATGAACAATTATTTATTTATTTATTTATTTATTTATTTATTTATTTATGTATTTATGTATTCGTTCATTCCTTCATCCATCAATTACTTATTTTATTTATTTATTTAGCCACATCTTTTAACAGTGACATTCCGTTCACTTCTATAATATACTATTTACAAACCATTTTTTACAACTATACATTTGCAAAGGGTACAAGAGCTATGAATTTGTAAAGTTTCGCTACCACCATCTTTTTATAAGGAGACAAAGAAGACTGATGCCGCAGTAGGGCAACGATATGACGAAAATTTAAAAAAGAGTTCGACGTATTTTCACATTTCTAGCATCATGAAAGAAGTCTTACTTGACGTACCTCTTTCAGAAGGCAAGTTGTATAATATTACACTCAACATATGCCAGTAACAAGGGAAGGAATGCATATTTTTCATGATTTTTTTTTTTTTTTTTTGGGGGGGGGGGGGGGGGGGAGGAATTATCTTATTTTTGTACACTTCTTTGTGCTAAAGTGCCATCATGAACTGTTATAGTCTCTTCATCCAGCGATGGCGATACCACAATTGTAAAACTTAATAACATTTGATCGGATGATCAGATTTTCCTCAAACTTTACTCACATAATATTCAGGAAATCGTCAGGGTGAAAACATTAATTAGCAACATGGATACTCATAAATCATTACTTTACATAAATCAGCGTAGAACTACAAACAGCACGTACATTGGGATTAAATACAAAGGAATCCACTTGTATATGTGATATCGTAGTTAAGGTCATTATCAGCCGGTAAAACATGCCCGTCCACGTTCTTCATTAACATAGGATATCACCAGCTTGCAATTTGTTTCAGTGATTTTTTTTAAAATTATATTTGAGTATGGGGAGGAAGTCTTTTTGCTAACCTGTTCATTATTACTTTCAAACATTGATTTTCTGTTCTTTGATTTGATTTTATTTGATTATTCAAAAACTGCATAACGTACATTATAGATATTATGGTTTGTAAACGGCGGAATTATTTGTATATGTCATATACATTTATGAGTGGATCGTCATAAGCAGCTATTCTAAAGATATATGGGACGTTCAGCAGATATAACTTATACACCTACATCCATAAACATTACACACACACACACACACACACACACATGTATCGTACATGTTCAGTACCTGTAAGATTATAGAAGGAAAGGGAAAGAAGGAGAAATACTGAGAGGAAAAGTAGGAGAGGGGTACGCCACCTCATGATTGTGTTAGGTATCAATTTATTGTATTTATTCTGGTGAGATGAAGAAATGTTTGAAAAAACATGTATGCTGTAAGTGTTTTGCTGACTTTTGTTGTTTGTTCTTGCTTGTAAATGTATTGGAATTAACCTCAGCATATTTACAGACCTTCTTTGGTGATATGAAAAAAAAAAGTAGGCCTACATCGTTTTCATCCGTAGACAATCTCCGTTTGCAGTTCACTGTTGTTTTTAATTCGATGTATATTATTTGAATGTTGTTCCTCTGCTCACGTCATTCTTTACGGTATTGAAAGGGCGTATTCCCTTATTTATGGCCAAGGGCATATACATAATGGCTGTCTTCTTTATTTGGCAATTATTATTTTTTTCTTAATCTGTTGGTAGCAACAATATTGCGATCATTTATTACGCTTACTTGGAATTATTCGCAGGGAAAATCACATGTCAACATACGTGTTATAAAAGATGCATACGGTACAAACTATTAGACAACAGGATTGCAGTACAAATAATAAGAAAACTGTCAAAACGAAAAGTGACAAACAGAGCTAAACAACACACCTATGCACAAATAAAGCTGTTACCCCTTATCTCTATCTCACAAAGACTCTGCTGGGTTGATTTTCCGGTAAGTTCTGAAAGTGTACAATGGTATCCATCTAAATATTTTTTCAGAGTGTTAGAGTTTCGAATTAATGGATTCATTAAAAAGGCATGGTAAGCAGAATAACATGCATGTATAGACTCATTTATCGTTCCCTCAAGTTTGTTTTCTTGGTTGTCTATCATAATGTTTGTGAAAGAGTGTATGAAAAATAAGTCTGTTGCAGCTTTTCATTCTTTATAACAATAATTGGAGTCTTCCATGTAATTAACCGGGATTGGAGTAATTGGATAATTCTTTTCGTCACATAGATCTAAATCCTTCCTTTGATCAAGCACAAGGTGACTATAATCAGGGAACTTTGATAGGTTGCACTTTTTATGGTCGATCTTCCCTCAAAAGCAGTAGTCGTGCCTAGTTTTCAAGCGGCTGCTTGAATTCCAAGCAACTGCTTGGTGGGTGAGAATGCCTATTTTGCATGAATTATGTATCATTATACTGCTGCAACCTCCTCTTTTAGAATTTGATCCTAATACCCCCATTCCATAGAAATTCCTTCTCATCGGTCATTCGTCGGAGGCAAAGTTTGATGCCTCCGGCCACCCATCGAAGTGTATCGGATCGCAGTTTGATGAACCCGACGTGCGTTCGCCTATTTCACCTACTTTCACATTTTCACATTTCTTTCTGTTCCTGCAAAAATATAGTTTATCTTTTAACAGTGTGATTACGTACGTTGATATATTTGATGTGCTCAGACTGAAATGCGCCATGTCGGCAAGAAAACAACTATAGGCCTGCTCAATCAAAACGGAATTTTGGTAAAATAACTTCAGAGTCTGCATTAGAATTAAAGTCTCCAGCAACCTTTAAAACGAAATTCTGTTAAAATGCTACTTATTAATAATAGGCAATAAGCTACATAAAAAAAATGGAAATTTCAATCTAATCAAAACGGCATAATATAAACGGTATTCGGGTGAAATCATCAGTTTCTGCATTAAAAATTCGTTGTTAGAATACATGACAGAGGGAATGTTAAAGAAATTTTCTGTGCAACCAACAGTGATGAAACACATTAATTCTATCGTATTTTAGAAGGTAGAGATTTCCGGTCTGCTTAAAAGGGGGGGGGGGGATACCCTTCCTCTTAGCCCCCACTTTGGGAAAAGGGAACAAATTGGATTTGTTGTTCCTTCGAACAAATGGGATTCTATATCAAGGGATGATTCCTCAAACGTTTGGTGAAAATCCGTGGAAAATCCTTCCCTCCCTCCCCCCCCCCCCCCCTGCCGATTGGGGCATCCCTGGATCCGATAAAAGGAAACATAATCTTCAGTAATTAATTTCTTGATAGCATTAATTTAGCTCTATTTTTTTCGGTTCGACAAAAGAAGAAGAAAATCTAGAGTTTAGGGACTCTGAGGCTGCAACCCCCCCCCCCCCTACGGCGGTAAGGGGTAGGGGATACGGGGGGGGGAATCAAATGGGGGAAATCAAATGGAAATCATAATTATAACGGTAAACATGCTATATGCCAATTTAGGTGACAATCCGTCAGATTTTTTTTTTTTTAAAGAAGAGATGCTCATAATCAGTGTGGAATATCCCCATCTCCATCCTTGCCCTCCCCCAAAAAACTCAATCAGGGCACCATTGGATTCACCAAAATCAAACGTGAAATTTTCGTCATTAATGTCTTCATAAAATTATCACTAAGTTCTATCTCTGTCGGTTCGACAAATGAAGATAAACATATCAAGAGTTTAGGGACTTTGAGGCTTCAATTCTCTCTCCCCCTTCTCTCTTTCTACTTCAGTGGTGGTGGTGGTGGTGTGTGTGTGTGTGTGTGTGTGTGTGTGCTGGGGGGGGGGGGGGCTCATTTTAACAAAACAAAACATGTTATGTTTTGTGAGATTTGTTTTGTGAGATTTGTGAGATTTTTCAAGATGTTGAAAATATGGAAAATCAACCTCCTCAATCGCCCCCTAACCCCCCCATTAAAAAAAAACAACAACAAAAACGCCATAATAAAACTTGCAATTTTAGTCATCAATGTATTCATACCATTAACTTGGATTTTTCAGTTCGACAGAAGAAGATTGGACAAATTCATGAGTTCAAGGACTCTGAGGCTTCAACTAGGGGTGAAGATGGAGTTGAATGGGGCTCATTTTAACAAATTGAGATCATATCACCATAAAGTTCACATTTGCAAAGTTTGAGGAAAACGCGTCGTAAAATTTTCAAGAAAATGCTGAGTATGTGGAAAACGCCCCTCAGATGCTCCCCCTTAACACCCCCACCCCCCCTCCCCATGCAATCAGGGCACCCTTGGATCCGCCATGATCAAATATGGAATTTTAGTAATTAATGTCTTCATAGCATCAACTTCGTCCCATCTTTTTCATTTTGACAGATTGAGATTAAAAAAAAAAACATCTAGAGATTAGGGACTCTGAGGCGTCAATCCCCCCCCCCCCAAAAAAAAAAGAAAAAAAAAGAATCGGTGGTGTGGGGGGATGGAGCTCATTTTAACAAATTAAGATTAGTTCACCATAAAGATATTATCCTGCCAACATTTGGGAAATCCCGTCCTAGATTTTTTCAAGAAGATGCTGAAAATGTTGACAATATTATGTACACTATAATAATGCAATCAATGAGTTTTTGCATTTGCTGTTGACGCGCTATGAAATTTGCGGGTAATTCGTGGATCAACCTTCATCCATCCATTAAGTTTTATCCATTTTTTTACAGACAGACGGACAGACAGACCAGGAAGGTGGGAAGGGACTCCTCTCATCTGCATAGGCAGACAAACGTTCATCAAATGAACGATCCACTATTTTCATGGAAGCAACGAGTTTTGACATTTGTGGTTGACGCGTTATGACGTTTGCATTAAAAATGGAAATTTTAACATCAGTGGTCGATTCTGATATTAGTGGGGCTCGACAAGCTAGGGGATTGCTCTGCACGTGTCTAGACAAGCAATAATACCAGTTTCTTTGAACCTGTGTAGACAAAATCCTGAAGACCCACTATTCAACTATAGAGTCTAGGGTCTACGTGGTTACTGGTATATCTAACGTTTTCTAGGCCCTACGATAGGTTAGGTCTATAAAAGGCCCTGGCCTAACGTTATACTAGATCTACGTCACTTACGAGCGACAGAGCTAACGTTAGTTAACACTTGACCCTACAATAGGTCTACCATGGATCTAACAATAACACGTTAGACGCCCTACTTACTGCACTGTGGGTCCAGGACCAGGACTAGATGATGTTTTGTAGGATTGGGGATCTACTGGATTTAAACACAAAATTAAGCTCGTGCCAGGCATCATTGAAGGCATTGCTGCACATGTGGATTCCGAGAGTGTGTTGTAAATGTCGTAGTAAAAGTTCATAGCGTAGCGTGATGAAAGAGCGCTTAGCGTAATACCGTACACACGCTGCCCATTTCCACGGCGCACTTCCGCGTAGAATGTACGGAGAAAGGGGCACAAATCTTGGGTTGAATTGCTCAATATCCGTCGGATTGATTCCCTTTTCAGAACAGTAGGAGTCCAAAATTCGTAGGGCGTATTTCATGGCATCCTTTGTGTCCTTATGGTCTAATATTATAGATCAGTCTCTGTAAAAGTAGCGAACCTGTTCATTTCAGCTTCCATGTTTAAATCTACCGCTGGAATTCTAGTCCTACACACAGATAAGTTGCTGGCACTAGCCAGCGAGAATTGATAATAACGATAATATCGAGCAAAGCATATCGCGGTTGTGGCGCAATCGCGTCCATACGGTGCGGGATTCAGTACTCGATGATTAAAATGAGGGAGCAAAAACCGATATCAAATCGATAGTGGGTTATCGTTTGCAATCGTTATATTTTGCGTGCACTATAACTTTTGTCATGCACTGCCGGCCTGTATCAGAAGTATGTATATATATATATATATATATATATATATATATATATATATATATGTATATATATATATATATATATATATATATATATATTTATTTTTTTTATTTCAACACGTTCATGTTGAGCGATTGCATGATTCATCTTTCCAGTTCATGCTGTTCATTGGACTATGATGTGGAATACAATGTCGATTTCGGAAACGCAGTGCATGACGAAGTAGCTTAGTCGACAACTCCTATTGTATTTTTCGTTGGAGACATAATTGATGTGGAGTAGTGTAACAAATGAGACCGAGCTGATTATGATTGGGGCACCTCTATGTTGCCATGGTTGCAGAAAACTTTACATGTACCTGCCCCACATTGGTTTTCTGTGGATCTAACAAACCCTAAACGATACGCCTCTGAAGTTTTTACATTAAATCCATGCACTACCACGAGGAGGTACTCTGTGTCATAGTTCTGTACGTGGTACCGGAGTGCAAAGTACCTCAATAGTCTGCATGCGTTTAGTGTGACTTGAGAGCCAAGACATTCCCTCCGTGGAACATTTACTGCTCAAAAGTATGTGGCTAATTATCAGCAGATTATTGACATAATTCAGTTATTTACGAATGCTGTCTTGATTTCAGAATGAAATGTATTGTCAGAGAATAAAACCAGCAGGATGAATAATTTTAATGGTTTATTTTGCCGTGTTTGCTTTTCTAAAGTCTAACTTTGTCGTGGATCTCCATTATCCCATAGTTTTCGATGCATTGCTCAACATCTGGACGACACAACAATGCGTCTGATGCTGGGAATCCCCACTCCAATCGAACAATAACAAGATCAAAGAGGTGAGAGCGCAGATTATGACCTCCTTACCTGCTGCTGAAGTAGAGAGGGAGAGAGAGAGAGAGAGAGAGAGAGAGAAAAGAAGAAAGAGAGAAGGACATAGAGAATGACAAAAGAAGAAAAGATGATGAAGCGAGGGGCGGGAGTGTCAAAATGAGAACAAAAAAAAAATGGTTGAATATTCATGCGGTTTTCTTGTTGTTCATTGAGTGAAAGGAAGTGAATGATTTACACTATACAGCCACAATGCATGCGCACATACATTAGACACGTACATATTAGAAGTGTTTGATGAAGGTTGGAATATGCTTGTATACTGGTGTGTATACTTCTTGAAAATAAAATATAGTTATAGCTTTAGACATATCATTTAAAACATTTTAGCTTATGTCAACATATTATATAATAAAACATAATAACCTAAAACGTTTTTTTTTTTCTTTGCCTTAAAAGGAAATGGCGCGATGTGCAAATTATAGTATGTATTTTGTTCAGTGTAATTTTGGCGGGTAATCCCAGTCAAAATATTTCGACAATTGCTCTTGTTATGGTTAATAACAAATTTCTTCACTACTGTCACAGAAAAGGAGGAAGAGATATATTATATTTTTATTCTCAAAAACGGTTGGATTTTTTTATAACGTTATGTTTTAGCGTTTTGGTGTTGGTTATTTGTCAGATCGAATTTGGTGTAAAATGTGCAATAATAGAAACAATAGTATATATTTGTTTGTTAGATATACATATTGTACGTGAGAGTGTGTGTAACAGTGGAATGAGAGTTAGAAGAGAGAGAGAGAGAGAGAGAAAGAGAGAGAGAGAAAGAAAGAGAGAGAAAAATAGAGAGAGAGGGGGAGAAAGAGGGAGAGAGATGTGCAATTATCAGATGCTCATTTCGTATATACAATGCACTTATGTAATGCGAATCATCGATTGACTGATTTGATGTAATGCGCTGTGTATAGATTGAATGTATTCTGATATGGGAGTTTATGTATATTACGAAGAGAAGATTGTGAGGATTTTTTTTTTTTAATCAAACTGATTATCTTTGTGGTGTAAAATGTGTTGATTTGTGCCTTATGATTATCTGATTATTATTCTTTTTGTTTATCTGACTATCTTTTATCATTTTTGATAGACTGATTATTTTTGTTGCGTAAAATGTGTTGATCTGAGCCGTATGACAACACACAACATCTGTATTAATTCATAAGTATAAATGACCGGTATATATAATTAACATAAATTTATTTTTTTTTTGATAATCATTGAGAACAGTAATATATTGTATCTGTAATATCTGATTTTGTTTTGTATGATAGGTTAATCTAATTTTACAATGGTTCTGATGAATAAGATTGACCCTTTGTTATTTTAATGTATTTTTTTTTTTCATCGCTATATACATTGTATTTTGTGAGCATTTTTAATGTATACATGGTCATTGTTAACAATGTCTGTAATTCAGCCTCCGGGCTGCGAAAGATATTGATTAATAAAACACCATTTCAATTCAATTCAATTCAATTAAAAAAGAGAGGTAAAGAGTAAAAGCAGAAAGAACAGACAAACAAAGCTCTGTTTGATAAAAGAAATGAAATAAAAACACATAAAACCATCAGGGCAAAGTTTCAGGCAGCTGTGGCACTTGATTGATTTTTCTTGTCACAATACTTATTGCACAATAAAGATTACACCTTGTACTAGCAGGGCGGTTAAAGAAATGTAAGAAACGAATAAAAAGGAGGGAGGGGCGTGAAGCTTTCTGTGGGAACATGGATTAAGCCACTCTTAGTGATAATTTTTAGCACACTGCGCAACCTTCTCTCCTGGCACAATGAAAATTATACATCTATAAGTACACAAAAAATGTGAGACAGTTTTCATTGAGCAGTTGATGAAATCTTTCGAGATATTTGCATGTGCGGAATTCTCCATCGTATGCCAGTTTTGCAGCTTATCGTCCTATTTTCCGTTCGCATTTAGGACTACGTGCATCGTGTACTACAAGAGAAAGGTATAAGTGCATTTCATTCACTAAGCAACTTTACTCGGTGTTTGATTCACAGACTAAACATCTTCCATGCCTATGTTTGTTTCTTAGCTTTCTCAGAGAGAGAGAAATCTACTAAGCTACCTGTTCGACGGTATAGTGCCTACTAGGATGAAAATCACTAAAGTTATCCCGATATACAAAAAGGGCCGAGAGGACGAACTGGGAAATCATCGACCAATGTCGTTATTAACTTCTTTTTCTAAATTACTTGAAAAGATTGTGTACACACGTGTATTCCAATTCTTAAATGACTGTAATGTAATAGATGAAAATCAATTTGGATTTCCTAAAAAGCATTCCACAATTCATGCTATTTTACTCATGATAGAGAAAATTATCAAAGCGATCGATGCCAAGTGTCACACAGTAGGTATCTTTCTTGACTACTCCAAGGCCTTTGACACAATCAACCATGAAATATTATTATACAAATTACAACACTATGGGATTCGTGGGAGGACCTTGGAGTGGTTTAGAAGTTACCTTACTGGAAGAACTCAATTTGTTAGTGTGAATGGCCATGTGTCCAGCTCACAGCCTATAACTTGTGGGGTACCGCAAGGATCCCTTTTAGGTCCTTTACTGTTTATTCTTTATATGAATGACTTTCGCACTTCGTCCTCTCTGCTCTATTTTCTACTTTTTGCCGATGACACCAGTATTTTTTATTCAAATCGAAACCCTCATGTTTTACTGAATACCATAAATACTGAATTAAATTCAGTATCTAAGTGGATTCAGGCTAATAAATTGTCATTGAATTTGACCAAGACAAAATTCATGGTTTTTAGCAAGATAATCAATATTTTACCGGGTAAGTTGGTTGTAAACGACGTAGAATTGAAGCAGGTGGAATATATGTGACAGTGCACCTCAAAACAAACAAAAAGTCGCCAGATATGAATTTTTAGTTAAGACCATATTCTGAAAGACCAGACTTTAAGCTTTAAAATGATGTATAACTCAGATCAAATGGACTCTCCTAACCCATCTAAATATTGGAAAGAAAGCACAAACTCAGGAAAAGTGTGAACTGAGAAAAGAGGCTCTGAAGTACAGTGTCTATTCAAGCGCTTAATCTTTACCAAACCGTGCTGGCTGTGCGATGAATGGGACAAAAAACAGGAAGTAAACCACCAGAGTAACAACAATGAAGGGATTATCAGATTAAACTGAAATTTAGCATGCCTCATTAACACATTCTGTCCATAATTAATGCCAGCTTTGAAAGCAGTAGCACTATCCTTTCAAAAGTTATTAGAGTTGAAAGTGAAGAGTGTGGACAAGGTTTTTCAGAAATGAAAAGGGGATTCGAAAGACGCACCTAATCACACTATTCTGCCAAAAATGTTCGAGATAAACTGCTAAAAAAAACACACTTTCCTGCCCGTTTTATGATACCAAATTTTAGCATAATGTAAAAGAAGACCCGCTCTTTCAGAAGATATGAAAAAGTCAAGTTCGGCTAGGTTGACCCATTTCACTTATTTTCAGTCCTCACGCAAAATCAGTGTGTGCGACTTTATGTTCGTTTTGAGGTGCACGGTCACATATAAAATTCCTCGGTCTTTATATTGATTGTAAGTTGACATGGAAAGTTCATGTTGATTCTTTGCGTAAATTACTATCAAAAAATGTAGGTGTTATGCATAAGTTAAAACAGTTTTTTCCTAAACATGTTCTGCATTCATTGTATTCTACTCTATTTTTGCCTTATATGGGTTATGGAATCCTGGCATGGGGAAACTGCTGTACAACTAGACTTAATTCTTTAGTATTGATACAGAAAAGAGCTATACGGATAATTAACTTCGCCACATTTTTCGAACACACTAATGTCTTATTATTTTCCAGTAGAACACTTAAGATCCAGGGTATATATCATTTCAATATCGGGTCATTTATGTATCAATTAAACTCAGGTGGTCTTCCTGATGTGTTTTCTTCGATGTTGTTCAAAAATACTGAAGTTCATTCTTACCCTACTAGACAAAAATATTCTTTTCATCTTTCTCCTGTACGAACGGTATCTGCTTTAAAAACAATAACCACTACAGGACCTAAATTTTGGAATGAGTTGGATAGAGAAATAATCCAATCTCAGTCTCTTTATTCATTTAAGCATAAACTTAAACTAGTTTTTCTGAATTCATATCTACAGCTATTCGTCAATCCTCCTCGATATTCTCTGTTCATACTTCACATTACTGACATTATCGATTATGTAACATGTGCCTCGCTCGTAATTTCTGTATTATCTCCTGAACTTCCTTTGTACACATTAGGTATCTCTGCTATGGTACACTGCATCTGACTTGTACCTCGCTCGGGTGATCACGCAACTCTCGAGAAGTCTGTGCCGCGGACATTGTTTTCTTTTTTTTTCTTTTTCTTTTTACTTTTTTGCGTTTATATTTCTCCAATTCACAAATTGTCATTCCTTTAATTACATAACCAAGTAAGAAATAATCTCACATCCGCATCTGGGAATCTACACCGTACAAGCAATGCTTCTATGTAGATTCCTCATATTTCACATGTTTTATTGTCTTATAAGTTGTACTTGACAATTCATCCAGGCTTTTGAATTGTGATGTTTATGTTTTATGTATTTGTTGAAATGTGGAATATGGAACAATAAAAAACAAAACAAAACTTTGCCGAGGCCACGTAATGCATTGCCTACGTATACATTACAAGTTTTCCTCTTATGCAGTCTTAGTAACAAATATGGTGCAGTAAATTCAAAATCGAGTCGACGCTCTGGAATTCTGATATTACTACGAAATTATTTTATGCGTATAAAGAACAACTGCGTGATGTTAAAATAATATGTGTGGAACAGTTCGGAACCACAGTATGTATTCTGCTCAGTGTCATTTTGGCGGGGAATCCCAGTCACAAGGTTTTGACACCTGCTCTTTTTATGATAAATAACGATTGTCTGCACTACCCTCACACAAAAGGGTGAAGAGAGAGAGAGATGTAGGGAGAATAGAAACACGAAACAAAGTGCAATCGTCATTTAATAAACGATTGTTAATAAAAAACAGCAAAAACAATTTTATAACCATTGCGGCAAAGTTTCAGGCAGCTACGTAATTTTTTCTAAAAATACTGACAATATAGCAAAAAAAAATACACCTTGGACTTTTAGCACTGACAAAAAAAGTGTAAAATATAAATAACGAAGAGGGAGGGGTGCGAAGCTGTCTAAGCGAAGCACTCTGAGTAAGCACTCTGAGTGGAAATTTCCACAGACTGTTCATCATTTCTCCTCTCAAAATGAAAATCGTACTTGTGGTTCATTCAAAAGAACTCACAGACTGTGAGATATACTTTCGAGAACACATTTCATCGCATCCCAGTATTTATAGTTTTAGTACTAACTTTCAATCCGCATTAAGGACTACGTTCATCCGAAACACAATAAGAAACTTGCAGATAGTATGTGAGTTCATTTCTTCTGGTCTTCGAAATGGCAAAGAAAATTCTGATTCGTTTATCGGTTCCCCAAAACGCTTAAAACGCTCACGTCATAGGGTATATTCATATTTTTTTGTCTCAAAATTATATTTTTTATGATTTATAACACTTTGATGTTGGCTTACATAATATGCTGCATTCTCATACGGTGAAACTACACTAAATCATGGGCGTCACCGGGGGGGGGGGGGGGTGCGTTGGGTGCGAACGCAATAAATAATAAAAGTCGTGGGCTAAAACAATTCGCACCCCTGGTTCTGGCAGCATTGGTTTTATACATATCTACCGTACTTGTACAAGTGTATCCTATACAGTGTTTAATATTTAGATATATTTTGGACATCCTTCCCCCGCTTGGTCACTTCGACGCCACCTCGCCGGTCATACCTCCCCCAGTCATGAACATAAACTGACATCCTTGACCACCAGTGGCGGATCCAAGGGGAGGGGCTCACCGGGCGTCCCCCCCCCCCCCCTCTTAATTTCCAAAGCGAAAAAGTATAGCTATACAAACGGCAGTTTCTGGACTGTAAATTGTCAAAATTTTCAAGCTCGCTCGCTCAGCTCGCTGGGGGTAATGCAATTCTCTGAAGTTCAGTGCTGCCAGTAATTGCCAGGCCAATGCCGGCAGTTCCACCCGGTGCGCCCCCACCCCTTACTGAAAAAAAGAAAAAAATATATATATATCTACAAACGGCAGTTTTTGGACTGTAAAATGTCACAACTCGCTCGCTCCGCTCGCTCGCATTTAAATTCTCCTGATATTGCTGCCAGTAATTGCCAGCAGTTGCGCCCGGTGCGCCCCCTTACTTGAAAAAAAAAACCCAACAAAAACAAACAAACAAACAATATATATATATATATATATATATATATATATATATATATAGTTGAGACAATGTAGATAACAGAAGATGTCGCATGAAACCGGCAGAGTTGTGAAGCTTTCGACCGTGGTCTTCCTCAGCTTTAATGTCTGTTTGTGAAACGAAATATATGTTTTTGAGCATAACAAATCTGAAGTCATAAACACAATATATTAAATATAAGTTGACCATGAGTTAATAGTTACATGACATACTTGGCAATATTTTTTGGCACTTTGCAACACATTCAACAATGTATAACTGTAAATGAGTGTATAGTGAGTATATATAGCATACAAACATATCATACAATAAAAATTATCAAACATATATCATAAACAAACTAAATAATATAATTACCTGCTAAGCAGACGTTTGCGTTGCCTGGATGTCTTGTGGCTGTCTTGTGGCGGCATGTGAGTGATCATGTGATATTGGGGGAAGGTTTGTGTGCGGTGGTGCATGTCAGGCAGGAGTGGGGTAGTGTAAAGAATTAGGTTCAGTGTTACAAGTGTGTCAGTCGTGTCAGTGCAGATAAAGAATTGTTAACAATTACGATACAATGAACATTCTCGTGGTCATTAACCCCTACAGCTGATTCACCAACAATCAAAATAGCAGGCATGGAACCCGGGTACAGATAGAGTGTGAATAGAGAGTGGATAGGGTGTTGCCACTTGTCCCTAGGTACATAACACAGAAATATACAATGTACACATTATTTTATGTACCAAAATTATTGCTGAAACAATCTTCATACTCTTGCCACATAATATAACAAAATTGTGTCGCACAGTATAATTTTTCTGTGTACACCTCTATCAATCTATCTATTAATGTATTCATAATTCATATTTATATATATTCATATTGAGATCATATATATATATATGTATATATATATATACATATATATCCATATACATATGCATGCATACATACACATAAATATCATATACACACATACATACATATATGATTACATAATTCCTTCTATCCACATTATATAATAACTGAGTATATAACAATACCTATCAGTTAACCAATACAACATCAAAAAATCGCAATCCTTTACAAACATTCTAGTCTCATTTTACCGGGTACAGATAAGGAGGGGATGATGTTTTGCCACTTATCCCTAGGTACACAACATAGAAATAAAATATATGCCAAAATTATTGCTGACAAAATCTTCATGCTATTCCCACGTGATATAACAAAGCTGGATCACACAATATTATATATACTGTTTCTCTGGTGCACAACTCTACCTCTCTCTATCTATAATCATCATTTCTTATACATATTATATAATATTCATGCACCCATGTTATGATTATATTCACATGTATACACTATATATATATACATATATATATACATAGAAGAGCCTACTTGCAAAAACCGACAAGTCCATATTTGCCAAATGGAGACACATGCGGCTAAAGGTCAAGAAAAATAAAGAGAACAACAAGGACATTTCTGCTTCTCCTGACCATAACCTCAAAAACATATCTTTATATGTAGTGACCAATATATCATTCAAAAGGTATCACCTTGTACTTCATGACAGACATCGTACTTCAGAATCTTCAGAAATGGACTCATCGGCCCCTGCAAACAAACCCCTCATACATATATGGGTAAGAATTTTGAACGATGTACAATTGAGCCAAAACAAGGCAAAATTTAAAAAAATTGAAATTCTCCAAATTATTCATCTTACCTGAAAGAGTATAACTCAAGCTTTGATATGAACCCCATTATACTAGGATTTTCCCAGAGGAACAAGTTTTTATTCACCGCTGAAGTTTACCATGTCCAGAGCAGCGAACGTCCGTGAGGAATAGTACAGCACATACACTTGAATACCATTTAACATAGTTTGCAAAGATCTGATTCAGTTCAAAATCCTAACGAAATATCTTAAGGGACATGTGTACGTGCTTGCAGAATATTAAGCTTGTACTCTTAACCTGTACGTAATGTTAGACAGCTGATGATTTAACTAAATTCGTCGTTTCTGTTGAAATATTGCTCTTCCGCTAAACATTTTCTCCACTTTACGCGCATTTTACAGAAACTCAATATTTTCACCTCTTATTTCACTATCCCATACTTTAATCCTCACTCCCAAATAATAACATACCTTTTAAAGATGTATCTGATCTAGGCAGTCTCTATAACCCAACAAACATAGCATAGTTTTCATCACGGAGGTTCGCATGTAGCTCACGGACGTTCGGAACAAACAAGATGCAGCTCTCTTGAGTTGGAAACGCATTCTACTCACAACAAACAGCGATTTCATGTCGATAACAATCTCCTCTGCAAAATCCTGAATTGATATTACCAATTCTCAATTATATAAGCTTATCTTCTCATACTGAGGAATCAAAGAAAACAATTTTTCCATCTCTCGTAAATGAACGTACAAACGTACGTGTTATCTCAGTGACGTAGTCCATCCTTGAGAACGAATATATTTATCAAAATTTCGTTATCATGAAGTAAAGATTCAAGTCCTAAATTTGTTGTCTAAAGTCTACAATGCAAAATTTGCTTAATAACGAACATGGTCACAGCTAAAATTATGACAAAGAATTAACATAGAAAGAGAACAGAAATGTGCTCCGTTATAGAAATACGAAGTTTAGCTGGGGAGGGCAAACGAATACGTTGGGAAAAAATCCCTCTGTGTTTGCTCCTTGTGTTACACACACTGTTAACGAGGAGAATTTGTATTATTACATTAGTCAAAAATGATAGTAGGTTCGATACTGCGAAGTTTCGTCATAACAACACACAATAAGTCCATATAACTTGGATGGATGTTTATGACTTCGATATTATAGAATGTGGTTTGTTATATCAAACATTTTGTAGCGCCTCATTTCGGAGGCTCGTTATTCATACGGTTTGTCAATACGAAAATTGATAGAGTTCTTTTTATGAAGCTCTTTTATTCGGTAAATGATAGGAATCTCCGAAGGTTAATCGAAAGGTTTATCAATTGGAACATGAAAAATCATGTTCGCTTATCCAAATGTGGAGAAACAAGTTAACAACTAAAATTCTCCAAATTTCAAAACCTCAGAATAACCGTTTTCACCTAAACGAATATCAGGCCCTTTCCACTTTTAGAAGAACGGACCTAAAAATAATGATCTTTAATATCTTTTTTCGGACTAACAAACTTTCGGAATTAGAAATTTTTAATAACACACCTCCTTAATTAACTAATAACTTTTTTTTTCCATTTTCGGAATAACAAACCTTTGGACATCGGAGTAACGAATCTTAGGAAGAGCGAACGTATCAAAGGGCAACCTTAAACCTATTCTTAATCATTACCTTTTTAACATGTGTTTTCAAAGTAAGCACAAAAGCACAAACAAATTGACGATCTCTCTGTCTCCTAAATGTAAAATGAAAAAAAAAAATTGGAAAGAATTACAAATGAACATTGCTTTTCATTGATGAGTATAAAACAACAACATGTGATGATAAGCGGAGGATTTGTTTGTTTTCATCGGACTAATTGTATACTGCATTATTTTTGTTCGCTTGTGACGGCATTTCGATGAATAAAAAACATAAACAAACAAACAAAAACTTCTCCAGAGGAATTTGGTACAACGGGAGTGCACTGGCAATTCTTTTCTTTGTGTGTTGGAGCTCGATCCCTTCTCTGTTTCTCAGTCATTTTCATTCAACTGCTTCCACGTCCTTTTGAACCTTTTCCATTTTTTATTCAACACATGCCCATTACAGACTTCTTCCGTCACTATCCTACATGTGATTACGTAGCACTTTTCGGATTTGTTTTGGTCTGCTTTGTTTTGTTTCTATTTTCTCTTTGGTCGCAGCATGTCCAGGCTATTGAGGGAATGAGAGAAAAATCATCATGAAGAGAACAATAAGAATGAATTAAGGCATTTGATATCATGACAATTAGAGCGAACGTCCGTTATGGAGACCAAACCTGGATGTGTTCTGTTTGAGACGGCAGCTACCATACTCAAAAGATAAACACTTGGAGCATCTGTCACTAAAAAGTGGCACTGATCCTCTTTCTCCTACTATGTAATCCATTGACTTATTCTACCAACGAACATCCGTAACCAAAACGTTTTCCTTTTGTTATTACAAGAAAATTGAGCGCTGAAAATTATTCACTTTTGGGTATGGGCGGCTTGGTGATTTGGTAATATTTTCAACTAACATTAACTTTATGTGCAGAGATATATTTGTAATTATCAGAAATTTCCTTTCTGGGACAGAACGTCCGTGAGCGAAATTTTCAGAACCTGTAACACTACAAATTGTCTCCAGATCCTCATTAGAAAGAAATTTAAATGCAAAGAAATTACAGATTACGCAAAATTCCATTTTCCTATAACTTTGTTTTCAATGTTTAGCTGTTTTTGTATAATTAGAGGGAAAACAAGCGTAAAATTGTGAGTAAATTTTCAACTGTTTGTTCATCATGATCACATAACGCCTTAAAAATTCTGAAACTACTGCCCTAAACTCATTGTTTACTCTGTAAAACTTTATTTGTGGCTATTAAAGCTAAAAGTTTTAAAGAATACAGGACACTTTCGGGACAAGCTATCCCTATCGAAGGGATTGCATACGTCACGGACGTTCGCTGGAATTGTCACGGACGTTCTCTCTACTGATAGGGTCATGTTCCAGGACGAATAACTAATCGGCAGAGAGTACCTAGCCTTCCTAACTCTTTCAAAAATTTGAAAAGGTATTGTCAATGCAAATTATAAGAAATTTGACATCCTTACAACTTATGTATTGCTCACAGGGTGACCAGGAGGTGAATTTTCAGAGAAAATATTGATTATTTGCTTGGTTTTCGGTGAATTGCATGGTCCAAAAACTGCGAACAAGCCTCAGTCCGCTCCAAAAATAACATGCAGCTCCTCGGCTAGAGAGCCAAAGGTAAAATGCACCTTCGTCATCAAAGCAAGATGGTGTCCCACTCGAAAACGTTTCAATCATCACGGACGTTCTTTTTTTCTCGGAGGTTCGTCTAAAAATATAATTTCGGTTCCTATTTGACAAAGAATGGATAAAAACTCAAAGCAAACATATTATCGTGTGGCTAGATCTTAGTTGATTACGACTCAGAACAATATCACCAATAACGTTTAATGGGATACGATGTTTATTAGAAAATAGCGGAAGCACGTCCGTGACGAAAACTGAGTATAATTTTACATAAAAGAATATTACGTCCCATGTACAGCCAGCAGACGTACAATTTTCGCAGGATATGTTCATTAGGTGGAACACCAAATTTTCGTATACATTACAGTTGGGACAACAAAGTGGAATTTGCAGCAGCGATAGAAATAAAAGCATCATGGACGTTCGTCTGTTTTTAATACTTTGATATTTCAATTGTTCTCTGTGATTTAATACGTGCTCATAAAGTTCTTATAATTTTGTGGTTCATACACATGATATGTCAGATCAAGAACATGGTCAGATATTAGATGCCACGTACGCTTAAAAATGCAAATCATTAGTTTGAAAAACAAAAAAAAAAACCTTTTTGGCACTGGCTGAAGTCAGACGATCAACCCTCTGGAAGAGTTGATGAACGTCACAGTCGTCAAGCTGCTCGGAGTAGAACTCTTGCTTTGCCTTGGCAAGTTGCTTGCTGTAGAAATGACATTCATTCTTAAGGATCTGGCGATTGATTTCAGTTCGGGAGTGACGATATCTTCTCTCCAGTTGTCTTACCCTCTGCTTAATATGGCGAAGATCATCACTGAACCAAGGGGAATGCGGTCTTGCAGTTATACGTCTAGTGATCATAGGGGCATGATTCTCTAGAAGAGCTTGAAGTACCCTGTTGTACTGGAGAACAAGCTGATCAAGATCTGAGGCGGGTGACTCATAAAGTTCAGACTCAAGAATATCTGCCCGGAAAGCCTGGATGTCAATATGTTTAAGTTTTCGAAAACTAATATCAATTTTCGATGGATCCGGCTTCTTGATGTTAACATAACACCTGACAGATGAGTGGTCAGATGGAAGAAACTGCGATGATTGAACTTGGGAAATGACATCATCAGAGGCTCTGGTAAGAATTAAGTCCAACGTATGGCCCTTTTGATGGGTAGGAAAGTCAACGTGCTGTGTAAAATTAGCTGATGATATCAAGTCCAGAAACAGAAGAGCTTCTCGATCTTTATCATCATTGACGTGAAAATTAAAATCACCACAGATTACAAGATGGTTGGATTCAGATGCCAGTTGTTCAAGAAATACTGCAAATTCATCCAAAAAGATGGATGAAGTTGATCTTCGGTTCTTTGTTCTCTGTGGCCTGTAAACTACAACCAGACGAAGAGGCTTTTGACGTTTGGCAGAGATCAAAACATTGATGTATTCAAAAGATTGAAGTGTACCCACATCTCTTCCGAGAATAGTGTAGCTTCGATGAAGGCATATACCGACACCACCACCTGATCTCTCCTTTCGGGGTGAGTGAATAAACTGATGAGAAGGGAGGTCAGTAGAAAAATCAGACAGGGCTCGATCATCACGTGCGTCTCCTGTGAGCCATGTCTCGGTGAGTGCCAAGATATCCACATGTTGCGAGATTACCATGTCTGACACCATATGCATCTTGTTATTAAGAGATCTGGCATTCCAGAGAACCATCTGACAACGTCCGCAGCCTGGTGGTGGGACCTTTGGATCCTGGGAAAGCTTGTTGGTAGTTTCAGCATGCTGACGTTTGTGTCTGCCCCCTTTACAGCCTCTATGGGTAGGGCGTCTTCTTGAGATCCCTAGTGTTTTAATGGTATCCCAAGTACCCAGGTCAATTCGTTGGATGCAGTGTAGGTCAAAGAGTTCAGATCGGCTGTATGATACTCTTCGATCCAGACTCTGTATCCTGGGTACAATGGCCTGTGCAGAAAATGCTGAAGAAAGCCCATGATTCTTAGCGTTTTCACCAGGGCCCGGATTGGGATGTACATCACCAGCTTTTGTCAACTCAGTGCGAAATGTGCTGGTGGAGTTGCTGTAGTATAGAATCCTTTTCCCTGCATAGTGATGGCGGTGATGGTCATGGCTTCTATTCACTGTCCTGCCATGAATAGATGAAGAAGCATAGTCCACATTCAGGTTGATGGACAAACACAAAAGAACCAGTGAAAGGAGGCTAATGGTGCAAGGCATTGCTGTCTTGAGTGTACAGTTGAGTGAACAACAAGGTACTGCACAGAAGTAATGGCTCCAGGTCCCTGCAGTGCTGTGACCAATACAGCCTGAAGCCAGAAAAGTTGATATCCAAAATATCACGTTCAAATGCAAAATCCAGGCACCAAAGTTGTCTAGCAGTGTCAGCAAACTAGTGCAATCAGACTAGCAACAGCCTTATAGAAAAATTCCAGCTGAAACTGATAAGCAGAGCAAAAGTAGAGAGAGCTGTGGGAGGCAGCTGCTAGGCGCACTCACCACACTCACAAAAAAAAAAAAAAAAAAAAAAAACTGTATTCTGCGATTTTTTTTTATATCAAACATTTCTTTCTTTTTGCTAGTCTTTAATTTCTTTTGTTACTATAGTTGTTGATAATTGTTTGATGTTTAGGTGTATGCTACGATTTTTATTTGTAGAAAACGTATATGTCATACATCCCCCAAACGTGCGCTAAACGTTCTCGAGAATGTCTCAAAAGGTACGCGAACAGTTTGCGATTACGGCGTAAAATGATCGGAAAAACTTCGCAGATTTCGCGTAACATACGCGAGACATTCTCCAAAGTTTCGGAGTCTGTTTGGGGTTTCACGAGCATTTTGCGAACATCGCGCGTGTCTTGCGAAGGTCTTGCGCATATGACGAGGCTTTAAAGACACTTTCGAAAACAATTCACGAGCAAATCACGACCAAGTGTGCGGAAAAGGTTCGCAGAAAATTTCAATCTTTTTTGAAATACTCGCCGAAGTAAAAACGACATTCGCGAACAGTTGACGACGCTTCCGAACCCTCACGTTCGTTTGGCGATCTTTTGCAGACCAAAATGCGAATGCTGGATTTTGCCATTCGCGTCCTTCGCAAATCGTTCGCGTGCTCCGTGAAATCCCACCCTTAATCTTTACCAAACCGCGCTAGCTGTGCCATGAATAGGACAAAAAACAGGAAGTAAACCACCAGAGTAACAACAATGAATAGATTATCAGATTACACTGAAATTAAACATGCCTCACTAACACATTCTGTCCATAATTGATGCCAACTTTCAAAGCAGTAGCACTATCCTTTCAAAAGTTATTAGAGTTGACAGTGAAGAGTGTGGACAAGGTTTTTCAGAAATGAAAAAGGGATTCTAAAGACTCACCTAATCACACTATTCTACCAAAAATGTTCGAGATAAACTGCTTAGAAACACACTTTCCTGCCCGTTTTATGGTACCAAATTTTGCATAATGTAAAAGAAGACCTGCTCTTTCAGAAAATTTGAAAAAGTCAAGTTCGGCTAGGTTGACCCATTTCACTTATTTTCAGTCCTCACGCAAAATCAGTGTGTGCGACTGTCAGCTCTAAGATCTGTATTCATCTACGACTGACGATAAGTCTGGTTCTGCTATGAGATACACTGTAATTAATACACTTCAACACTTCGTGAGTTTACTGAACAAAAAATGCAGCTCTTCTGCTATTTATTTTTCCAACAAGACTTCATGAACAAAAAATATATTTTTACAATACTTTCCCACAAAAAAAACGTATTACAACTGCGTTCGTATTTACACCAAAGAAATTATAGAAACGTTCAGGAGCGATCCAATGAGATAATATAATATGCTAATAAATCCTTTCCTCATGTAAACACATCCTAAACTAATCTTATAAACACATCCTAGACCCGGGTTGAATAAAATAACTGTGGTTCAATACTTTACTGTGCGCACGTGTGGTTTCAATGTATACTGTCCGACGGGAATGGGGGGGGGGGGTGTGAACTAGTCTGGCGGTAATGCAGAAGTTGCCTGGATAATCGCGATGTCGAGGATGTCGTCCGGCTGGCGGGAGTTGTCGTCGTGTCGACCGAGATGCCACCGCTTGCACCGGAGGACTACCAAGGTACGGGAATTCTGTCAGGGTAGCGGGAATTGCCCTCACGCTAACCGAGATGCCGTTGAGCTAATGGTGATGCCGTCAATATGATGCCGTTGAGTTACCTGACGGTGATTCCGCCGAGCGTATTTGCTATGCAGTCGAGATAACGATGGTTCCGTCGAGATAACGATGATTCCGTCGATGTAGTGAGGATTCCGTCGAGCGTATTAGCGATGACGTCGAGCCCAGCTCGTCAGTGTCGATCTATAAGGGGACATTATAACCACCTCTCATAACATTATATATTCACAGGGTAATATCAATCATGAACCACAGTTCAATACTTCCTTATACTTAATAATGCTCCTGTATACTTCCACCATGACAAACAGACCTATATATACATACTACAGAAATAAACCATCGCCATGTATATACTCATAACTCACTTAACACATAAACATGACAGATCATCTCATATAAACTATCTCAATCAAAAACCAGCTGAACTGTATTCTCTTAACATATATCCCTTTCTCATTATAACTAACCTTTAAATCCTTCAGAAACCGAAATTACATTTTAACTTATCACTTAACAAACTTCTAACTTCATTCACTTTAGTTATGAACAACAAAACCTGGATTGTACTCTTATACAACATATCCAATCTGATATATAGCACAATCTTTACTCTAACATTCTTAATCCACATATTATTATAGTGAACCAGCGAACATAACATAAATCTCTATATACAAAAAAAAATATATATATAACAATAATGACGAACTCCGAATATTGCAAAAACAACTTAATACAGCTACAAAACTACTTACGTCTGATTTGGTGTTCAGACCCTGAAGTAATGGTGAGGAGGAGACTTCAGCTGTTGTCAGTGCCTGCAGCATGTCTTGCGCGTGCCCTGCCCTAATGCGTGGGGCTGCTGTGCCATGACTCTCCTGCCTGAAATGCAGCGCTGCGTTGTAGGCCGATCAGCTACCTCTCTACTCCTATCACCAGTGAGTTAGAAGAGCATGTCTTGCTCTGACAGATGTTCAGATCCAACTGATTTTCCCTCCAAATTTACTTTCCTTGTCGCCTCTAACATAACTCCACCCTCTACTGTGCTTAAACTGGTTCCAACTAGCTTTCCCCTTTTTATTACATGTCCCTTTTCTTTCCAACTAATTCCTCCTTTTGGCTTTAAACCTATCTATCCCAACTATCTCCCCCTAACTAAATACCTATTCTCTCCTACCAACTCTCCCTTTCTACATTAGCCATTCTACCCTGACTCCACTGAGCCACCCTCTTTCTTCCACACTGTCCTTTCTCCCTAACCAATTCTCTCCACCTGGCTTGCCCGATTCTAACTTTCTATGCTGTTTACGCCTGCTGTCCCCATTTCCCACCTGATGGATTGCCTGAACAAAGGAATCTCACACATTCCACACTCGCACTCTCAGTCACATCGTGACATATCACCCCCTACTTCAAGAAATTAGTCATATCTAATTTTCTAATAACTTTTCGGTGATATGACACTTCTGAACATTTCTCAACAAACACACATCTAGACAGCATATCCTACAGCTACTAAATCATCACTCATGAGCTATTACTCAGTGAGAATGACAACAGTGTGACACTTGCACACCAAATTGTTGATACCTGACATATATACAACATCCTACCTATCTGCAGAATAATTCATGACTCGGGTAGTCGACTCAGATAGTCTGCGCCGACATTTTCACTACCTTTGACTGCAGTGATAAAGAAACTGAAGTTGATCGTCATCCAGCTCTGGTCCTATCTGTACGTCTCGAACCGTTCCTGATGAGGTGAGAGGTGGGAGGTGTACCAGCTCGCCGTTTGGTACTGAGCTGACTCTGTCCTCCTCCTCATCTTCACTCTCATCCATGCTGCCATCAACTACTGGCGTGCAGGCAATGTCTAGGACTCCTGCACGTTCCTGCCGTCTGAAGAACTGCTTCAGGAGGTTTGCATGGAAGGTTTTTACCTTGCCCCCTACATCAATCTTGTAGTCCATCTGACCTACCTTTCCAACCACTTTGAAAGGCCCTTTCCACTGCATGAGCAATTTGTTGCCATCAGTGGGAAGGAGGAGCAGTACTTCGTCGTCAATTTCAAACTTCCTGGCCTTGGCTTTCTTGTTGTACTGTCTCCGATACTTCTCTGCTGCTCTCGATAGGTTCTGCTGAGCTAGGTTGCAAGTTGCCTCTAGTCGGTCTTTTAGGTCCAGCGCATATTGGTAGGTCGTCTTCGTTTCTGGCTCCTCAACATCACTTGTCCATAGCTCCTTGAGAATGGTTAGTGGACCTCTAACCACCCGTCCATAGAGGAGCTCGAAGGGAGAGAATCCCGTACTCTCTTGCACTGCCTCTCCTTGCTCGCTCCTTCTGTCCTCTTGTCTCCACTACCTGTGCCTGTAGCTCTGGAGGTGTCCACGATTGGTCGGGATTGGTTGGCTCCTTCACACCCGGTATGTTTCCGAGGATGACGTCATACACAGGCCTGGTCATGCATAGTGCCTCCACCTGTCCTCTGAAGTAGGGCGTATCAAGCTCTACGCGGGCTACTTGGAAGCTCTTGACAGTCCCGTCAATAAGAACACACGTCCTCTCCTCTGAGGTGAGTTGCTCATCTTTCACAAGGCCCTGTCTCACTACCACAGTCGAACATCCCGTGTCTCGCAGCACGTCCACTCGCTTGCCATTGACCATGCCCTTGCAGACTGGCATCCTCCCTTCACTGGTACCACACGCGACCGCAGAGAGCACAGGTAGTGTACCTCCACAGGCCAATTTCACTTCGCTTCCGTCTTTGGTGAGATTTCGCCCAACAACCGGCGACCTATGTACCACAATACACATCGCACCTTGGTCACGGTGAGTTGACGAACTCCCCTTTCTAGTTGACGGTGACTCCCCACCTGCCTCCTTAGGTGGGTCTCCTCTCGTTGAGTCTTCGAGGGATGCAGCCTTCTCTGACCGCACTCGTCTTGCTCTGCAGTCCCTGGAGAAATGTCTGGCTTTCCCACAGCTGAAGCACACCTTCCCTGGTGCAGCATTTCCCTCGCTGGGTGCTTTGCCTTTCACAGGTGCATCTCCTTTTGGACTGCTACTATCCGACGGCTGGGCTCCATTTGGACGTTTCTCTTTTATGCGTCGGAGTCTCGGGTCTGCATGCGCCTCCCGGTACTGTTCCGCCAGACACAATAACTCTGGAAGCTTTTGCGGTCCCCGCTCTCGTAGAAACATCAGTAATTCTTTACTGCATGTCTCTAGAATCTGTTCCTGCAGAAAGAGATTCTTTAATCCAACAGCATCATCACTATATTGGCTAAGTTCAACCCATCGATCCAATTATTTCTCGATTCTATCGGCAAATTGACTGTACGTTTCCCCATGATGTATCTTTGCATTCCTAAATTTCAACCTGTACCCTTCTTCAGTGAGGTCGTATCCCTTGAGTAACGCCTTCTTGACATCCTCATACTGCATAGATTCTGATGCCGTAAGTCGAGACACAATACTCAGAGCTTTACCTGTCAACAGGGCTGATATAGCTATCCCCCAATCTGACTGCTCCCATCCTACACTGGTAGCGTGTCTTTCAAACCTACACAGATACGCGTCTATGTCGTCCTTTCCATCTTGGAACACTGGAAGAGGAGGAACACTTGGCCGGTGTGTGACCCAAGTCGCACTGCTGGACGTTCCTATCTCTTTCCTAAGTTCCTCGAGTTGAATTTGTTTGGCTATCAAATCAGTTTCTGATTGCTTCAAAGCCGCCTCTGCAGCTCTAGCTGCCGCTCTCTCATCTCGCGCTTCTCGCACACACGTGTCTACATATTCCTTTAATTCCATCCCACTAAGTCCAAACTCTTTACCCTGTTCTATAAACCTGTCCCTATCCATTATGTTAACCCCAGCAATAAACTCACCCAACGCAGCACAGCGGTATCAGGCAGGCACAGGAGTACTGGCAACGGTGCTTGTATCAAAACTGGAAATGGCACTGCAGCAGTCGAAGTCTCCGTGCACCCTGTAACTATTTCTTGGTGAGAACATGCAAAACTTGGTTAACATAAGACAATGGAACACATACCAAATCCATATAATTAACAGTTTCTCAATCTAACCTAACCTATCAATGAAAGAAAAAATGTCCCTTCGTGGTCGCCATTTATGTCAGCTCTAAGATCTGTATTTATCTACGACTGACGATAAGTCTGGTTCTGCTATGAGATACACTGTAATTGATACACTTCAACACTTCGTGAGTTTACTGAACAAAAAATGCAGCTCTTCTGCTATTTATTTTTCCAACAAGACTTCATGAACAAAAAATATATTTTTACAATACTTTCCCACAAAAAAAAAACGTATTACAACTGCGTTCGTATTTACACCAAAGAAATTATAGAAACGTTCAGGAGCGATCCAATGAGATAATATAATATGCTAATAAATCCTTTCCTCATGTAAACACATCCTAAACTAATCTTATAAACACATCCTAGACCCGGGTTGAATAAAATACCTGTGGTTCAATACTTTACTGTGCGCACGTGTGGTTTCAATGTATACTGTCCGACGGGAATGGGGGGGGGGGTGTGAACTAGTCTGTGCGGTAATGCAGAAGTTGCCTGGATAATCGCGATGTCGAGGATGTCGTCCGGCTGGCGGGAGTTGTCGTCGTGTCGACCGAGATGCCACCGCTTGCACCGGAGGACTACCAAGGTACGGGAATTCTGTCAGGGTAGCGGGAATTGCCCTCACGCTAACCGAGATGCCGTTGAGCTAATGGTGATGCCGTCAATATGATGCCGTTGAGTTACCTGACGGTGATTCCGCCGAGCGTATTTGCTATGCAGTCGAGATAACGATGGTTCCGTCGAGATAACGATGATTCCGTCGATGTAGTGAGGATTCCGTCGAGCGTATTAGCGATGACGTCGAGCCCAGCTCGTCAGTGTCGATCTATAAGGGGACATTATAACCACCTCTCATAACATTATATATTCACAGGGTAATATCAATCATGAACCACAGTTCAATACTTCCTTATACTTAATAATGCTCCTGTATACTTCCACCATAACAAACAGACCTATATATACATACTACAGAAATAAACCATCGCCATGTATATACTCATAACTCACTTAACATATAAACATGACAGATCATCTCATATAAACTATCTCAATCAAAAACCAGCTGAACTGTATTCTCTTAACATATATCCCTTTCTCATTATAACTAACCTTTAAATCCTTCAGCAACCAAAATTACATTTTAACTTATCACTTAACAAACTTCTAACTTCATTCACTTTAGTTATGAACAGCAAAACCTGGATTGTACTCTTATACAACATATCCAATCTGATATATAGCACAATCTTTACTCTAACATTCTTAATCCACATATTATTACAGTGAACCAGCGAACATAACATAAATCTCTATATACAAAAAAAAATATGCATATATATAACAATAATGACGAACTCCGAATATTGCAAAAACAACTTAATACAGCTACAAAACTACTTACGTCTGATTTGGTGTTCAGACCCTGAAGTAATGGTGAGGAGGAGACTTCAGCTGTTGTCAGTGCCTGCAGCATGTCTTGCGCGTGCCCTGCCCTAATGCGTGGGGCTGCTGTGCCATGACTCTCCTGCCTGAAATGCAGCGCTGCGTTGTAGGCCGATCAGCTACCTCTCTACTCCTATCACCAGTGAGTTAGAAGAGCATGTCTTGCTCTGACAGATGTTCAGATCCAACTGATTTTCCCCCCAAATTTACTTTCCTTGTCGCCTCTAATATAACTCCACCCTCTACTGTGCTTAAACTGGTTCCAACTAGCTTTCCCCTTTTTATTACATGTCCCTTTTCTTTCCAACTAATTCCTCCTTTTGGCTTTAAACCTATCTATCCCAACTATCTCCCCCTAACTAAATACCTATTCTCTCCTACCAACTCTCCCTTTCTACATTAGCCATTCTACCCTGACTCCACTGAGCCACCCTCTTTCTTCCACACTGTCCTTTCTCCCTAACCACTTCTCTCCACCTGGCTTGCCCGATTCTAACTTTCTATGCTGTTTACGCCTGCTGTCCCCATTTCCCACCTGATGGCTTGCCTGAACAAAGGAATCTCACACATTCCACACTCGCACTCTCAGTCACATCGTGACAGCGACTTTATGTTCGTTTTGAGGTTCACGGTCACATATATGTATTTAATTATTTGATAACTTGATATATAACAATGACAATGACTATCAATCATCCAATGCAACATCCCTTCTGATGAATACAATATCATCTTTCATATACATTTCCTAAATACCATACATATTACTCATCTGCATTAATACAATACGGTGTGAGTGTTTTAAGTTTCAAGATCCAGTATGATTCCCGCCTTAAAGTGACTTGATTTGATTTTTTTGTGGATAAGTTCAATGCCCGTGACCCGTACATCGTCGATTGTGTGATCAAGTGTGCTGAAATGCTGTGCTACCGGAATTTGTTTACGTTTTTCTGTGTTATATTTGCGGATGTCAGAGCGGGTGTTGTTCATGCGTGTGTATAACGTTGTGGTGGTTTTTCCAACATACTGTTTTCGGCATCGGGCGCATGTGATCAAGTAAATTACGTAACTTGATTTACAGTCAATATGTTGCAGTATGCGAAACTCCTCTCCCGTGACGGTGCTGGAGAATTTATTTGTGTTCTCCATCAGTGGACAGATACAACATTTTTTGGCATTGCATTTGCTTGATCCCCTTGGTCTGTTTGCATGTACATCAGCCTCCTCATGCACTTTGGCGGAGACCAGCAGGTCTTTAAGAGATCGACCTCGGCGAAAGGATACAATAGGAGGCTCAGGGAATATTTGTTTCATGTCCTCTGACTGATGCAGAATTGGGAGGTGTTCACGCATGACCTGAGAGAGTTTTCTTAGATTTGGGTGAAATGATACAACAAAGGGCGTCCTTTTCAGTGGCTTTTTGATTTTGTATTTCAGAAGGTCTTCTCGGGGGACGGTGGAAGCTTTATCTACAGCTTTCTGGACATCTGTTATGTTGTAGTTGCGCTGTGATAGATGTTCTTGTAGTTGTGCTATTCCCTGTGAGGCATTCACCTCTTCTGAGCAAATTCTACGAATGCGCAATGCTTGACTATAATTATGGGATACTCTGTAAAGTATGGGAGGGGTGACAAGATTCGGGAATTAGATAAGCATGACTGTCATTGGGCTTAGAGTAGAGGGTAGTGTGGAGTGTTCTGTTCTTAATATAAATCAAAACGTCCAAAAAGGGAACCTGAGTAGTGGATGTTTCAAATGTGAGTTTGATTGTGGGATGAAATGAGTTTATCAAGGAGATGAAATCATCAAGGGGAGATTGATCATGACACCATATGAAATTGATGTCGTCGATGTATCGGCGCCATGAGTCTTCGTACGGTTTGTGTGGTGATGCATGAAGGATTTCTTCCTCTAAATCGGCCATGAAAATATTGGCATAGGAGGGAGCCATCGGTGTGCCCATGGCTGTTCCTTCTATTTGTAAATAGTGGGTGTCAACAAATTTGAAATTGTTCAGTTTGAGAATCAATTCAATTAGGCGGGTTAGGTGGTCTGTGGGAGGGGATTTGTCGTCCCGTTTATCCAGAGCCCTCTTGCATGCATATATATATATATATATATATATATATATATATATATATATAAATATATATATCGCTGGTGTTTTCACGAACCGGCACAGCCGGCCCCGGAGCCGCGAAAGTAAGTTTCGAGATAATCGCGTTTGAAGTTTTTGCCTTTGCAAAATCCATGATTGCGCCTATATTTCACGTCCATTTACCTAAATATCACACTGCACGACAGATTAGGAGTTGTTTGTGTGTTTCATGTTCTTGGTTCATCGTGAAAAACAAAAGTTTCGTTGAAATATCGGGCAAAGTCCGTCGTGCCGGTTCGTGAAAACACAAAAACACGTAAACAACGCTTCCAATATTTTCACGAACCGGCACCGTCGGCCGTGCCGCTTCGATTCTTCGCGCATGGTGCGGATTTCATTTTTCACGAAGTGACACCATCGGCGCGCACGCGCTGCGCGTTAGGTTATCTTCATCATTTCTCATAGCCGCGCGCGCACATAATCGAGCGCACGCATTAGCGATGCTCCTTTGTATACTAGTGATATGAATTGGGTATCAAGATTTTGTTTGATACTTTTTTTTTTCTTTCCCCCTTCTAAATCTCTCATCCCATTCGCAGAAAGGCATTATTATTGAGTTGTTCTTCATTATATTACACATTGATCATTGCTCTCAGCTCATTGCATCGGTCTTTCTGCACATTATTTCGAATCATAATTTTCAAGATTCACTCTCTTCCTCGGAGCATTACTGTATCTCGTGCTATAACCACGAAGCATGTTGTTTTCGAATATGAAATGTCATCAGTTTGCTCTATTGCTTTGTGAATGTGTCATTCTTGTAAAGAAAATAATTCTGTGCTGGTAATACTCTCTTTCACTCTCTTTTCCACCCTTTCTTTCGCTTTCTTTCTCTCTCTCCCTCACACACATGCAAACACACACATACACACAAACAAACACGCAATCCCTCTCTCTACTTATTTCCTACACGTGACACCTTACAAAACTTTTTAAATTACATAAAAACTAAATGAGCTTTACTTGGGTATCTTTTCTCATTCATAGATTTATTACCACGTGTGTACACGAGTTTTAGATATGGCTTTTCAATAAACTATACGTGGATCATACTACTCATATAATGCAGATTCCAACTTGAATGAAGTTAAGGTACAGTACATTACCTTTCATTTATTTTTCAGGTGTAACGAAGGTTTCTGTTATGTTCTAACATTTATACCAAGCTCTGTATGTATCATCCACCTTGATGATATCTATATTTCATGGCATTAAGGGTACTACAATATTTCATTTTTTTTTGTAGATTCAAAAATGTTATTCAGACGTATGAGACTAGACTGACTCTTGCCTTTAAAGCCCCAAAATCTTACAAAATAATGACCAAAATGTTCCACCTCCTTCCATATCCCATCACCTAACTTCAACCTGGTCAAATGCTGTTTACCAAACATTGACTTTATAATCAAACTAGAATTTGATGATATGAATACAAGTACATAATCACAAAGACACTAGCTGATTTGGTATGGATAACCTTCTTCATATTAAAGGCAATACAATCTCGTAGACAGTGACTGAACTAATTGATGTTTAAATTGCTGTGACAGTTCACAAAGTGTATTATAAATCTTCTGCAAACAGTCTTGATCTTCCCTCATTTTGTAAAAGTTTGTAAGCACTCATATTATGCACAGTATGTGCCTGAAATTTTATTCATTACCATACCATGTTATTTTGCAAGATATAAAAATCCTCATGTTTCCCTTTCTTTTCTCTCACTGCTAGAGGATACCATATACAAAGTTCCTTATCTAAGCTCAGTAAGAAGTGGCTATCAGATCTGCATTTACTCATTATTGTTTCAAAAGTAAAACCCACAAAAATATACAATATAAAAAGACATAAATAATGATGTCTAGGCCATAATTTCTGATGTGGACACAGACTGCAATAATATGGCTATGTATTGCAGTACATCTATCATCCAAGAAAACATTTTCTGTCAAAGTTTATTAGGCATTTTTTAGTTGCAGAGAGAGAGAGCAAGCAGAGGAAATGTAAGCATCCGATTTTTTATATCCCTCTTGCAGTCTACTAATACCTTTCTAACTTGCACAACTTGACTTGACTTGGTCCTGACTTTAGTTTATGTCTGCTGTGGGTGTCACAGGTGCTGGGGTAGGCATAATTCAAAAATACTGAAAATTGTTTATGGGTTTGGCCTAATGGTGGCTGAGCTAAGGGAGACAAAATGAATAGTGTGATGGGAGAGCTGGTTCATAAACAAAGTAAAAGAAGAGACATCTATATGGTATTTTACACTGCTATGGTTTTGTTGTGAAAAGCACTGTTTAAAGTCAGAGAGGGGAAGCATAATACAGTGGAAATTGAGGATGGCATCATTGTGACAAAGCAGTATAGAGAGACCCGTGGATTGATGGTTATCAAGAGTAATGTCAGTGAATAAGGTGACAGTGAGAGATACAGTATGTAGGATTAATGTCCCTTAATATCTCCTTGATTCTTTCACATACAATATTTTGAAAATTTGAGACTTTACTGATAAATGCACAACAGTACTTCATGGTTTCTTAATGTGACATGTTGATCTTGTCATTAATTACTTTGTGGATTGACAGTCAAACAGATACAGAGATTACAAGCTATTCCAAACTCTGCTGCAAGAGTAGTGTCCAAATTAAAAAAAAAAATGAACAAAAATTTCACCAGTGCTAAGAAGCTTGCACTAGCTTCCAGTCAAAATTCATACACAGATCAAAATGTTGATATTAACTTTTGAATCCACACTATTTGAAAGAACTACTTTAAATGGGAAATACACCAGAGAGAAACCTTCGTTCAAAAGGTAGTGACTTATTTGTTATCCTGAATAAAAAAGCAATGGCATACATTTGCTTGTAATGTCTCTACCATTACAGTCTAAACGTGAAAAAAGGGTATCATTGTAATTGCAATTGTATGTTTTTGTTCAATCATTTCTATCCTTGAGCACAAAAGGCATTATACAGAATGTTTCCATATGCTATATATTAAAGGGACTGTACAGTACTGGTTGGGGTGGGGATTCATGTTTTGAACATTATTAAGTGAGATAATGAGAAACCTCATATGAAATATGAAAGAGCATGTAATTTTAAGAAGGATTCAACGTTTATTTGATGAAAATTGGTTTTCAAATGGCTGAGATATCCAAAAGAGTGATGATAATAAAAGGCGACAGGCCACAACTTTATTAGGATCTCTTTGTTTCACCTTGTTTTTGGATATCTCAGCCATTTCAAAACCGATTTTCATCAAATAAACTTTTGATACCCCTTAGAATTGCATGCTCCGTGACATCTCATAGGGTGGTTTCTGAATATCTCGCAAAACATTAAAAGCTATATCCTCACCTCGACCAGAACTGTACACACCCTTTAAAGCACTGTTGATTATTATAATTATTACTATTTTTATTGTTATGATTATGATTATGATGATGATTATTATCATTATTATTATTATTATTATTATTATCATTATTAAAAATGATGTCCTACTTTATGACACCACTACCCCCCCCCCCCCCCCATTTCTGCACACATACATACCCAAAGTCATTAAATAGAAAATCAAAAAGAACATCGAAATAATGTTCTGCTAGAACCTGCCTGTCCATTCATAGAGCACACACTCTTGTGAAAAGTTTGATGCTGCTGTGTGGAGCAACTCTGTGATTGTGGTGAAACATTGCTATGATCTCCTTCCACAATGATCCCATGGCTTGGATTTTAGTGCAGATGTTCAGCTCAGCCACCCTAGTCATTTGTAGCTGTTTCGGGTTTCTCTTGGCTTTCTCCAGTAGACAGTTGTTATCTGCTTCTCTCCCTATGCAAAGAGGAACAATTGTTTTTCACAGACAATGTTACTTCTCCATTGCAGAGGAGAATGATGACATTTGATACAACAGTCATAACATACTTCTTAATCAATTTTACACATTTCTAAAACTACACCAATTTCCCTAAGAAAATAATTATATGATAATGTTCCTTTCATATCAACACTTTGGTAATGTTTTACTCAAAAGTGCTAATACTTCTTTTTTTTTATCATAAAGTTTAAATCAATGTGATAATGTGCATAACAAGACTGTAGTAGGATTACACCTAATTGTCCATTGACACTGGATTTTCTTAGTCATTGTCTATGACAAAATAATACCAAATACTACATGAAAAGGTGTTATGCTGTTTATTGATCTTGCTCACCTTTAGCATGGTGCACAATGTAACCTTTGAGTGCAGTAAGAAGAGGATGCTACGCCAGACAAAATGGTGAATGAACATATTGTTGACTAGAATCACGAGCAGAACTAAAGTAAAGAATAAAGAAAGCAGGACATCACAAGTGAAAATCAGTGACACAGTCAATTCCATGTAAGTAATGTCTCAGACATTTGACTTCTGAGTGAACAAAGAAAAAACACATTGACATGAGTAAAACTATAAATGTATATTGAGACAGTTCATTTTCATCGTCTCTGCCAAGAATTTGTCATACAGTATGTGCCATTGACTTTTGCAAAGTTGATGGTATCTCATATCAGTACAGAGTGTGTAACTGTTCTTCCTCATCTCCCTTGCCCCCCCCCCCCCCCCCCGCATAAAAAAATAAAAACACAACAATAATCAAACTAACAATAAAAAACTGCAGTTACAACAGTCCTGAAAGATACATGACACTGAAGAAATGCACACTGCTACCACATCAAAATCAGACTGAGGGACAACATTGCCTTTATACCAAAATGCAACATGACTACAGATAATTAGATGTCAAAATGTTGTATTCCGTGTTATGTCAGTGCTTCACATTCATAAAACTACAAATACAGTTGTAATTAAAGAAAGAGTAAGACAAAACAATCATTTCAGTATGTGGCAAATCATATTAGGAATATTATTATTACTAGTAGTGTGCCTGCACTGTCTATTACACACTGGTCTGTCTAATTTACTCTAAGTCCTTGACAGATAGCAATGTAACTTACGGTTCTTGTTCAAGCTTGAGATGATAGGAGAAATCTCCAGGAATGTGGTATGGAGTACAATACTATAAAGTAGCCCATCATCGCAGGACAGCACTCATTTCATTCCAGTCTGCAAGTTGTTGGGTTGTCCACACAAATGCCTCAATATCTGTCTGTAATGGAAGATGAATAAAAGATGTCAGTCACATGAAACTCCATCACTACCAGTTCCGTAAGATCATAAAATTGATGCACAGATTTGCAAAACATCACACTGCCCCCCCCCCCCCCCCATCCCTTTCAGGTCTATATTATTCTACAGCTTACCAGAATCTGAAGTTTATGAACGTCTCTCTGGTTTAATTTTACATTTTGCCTAGCTCTGAATCCCTAGCCTCCATCCCCCCCCAAAAAAAACCCCTCTGTGTTTCAAAGAACCATAGATTGTAGAAAATCAAAACAAACAAAATGAAAAATCGCAAACTAAGGCAAAAGTACTTGCCACGTATAGGCCAATTATGTCTACATTGAGGCTTTTAGGCTCATAATATAGCATGATAGAACAATTTATGAATTCATGTGCTGAGCATAAACGTTGCACAGGAGTTTTTTTGTTTTTTTTTTCTTGTTGTCTATCCATTATTCCAAATCAAATTTGCTGGTACGGTATTCTTGACAACATTATCAAACTCTTCATTGTTGTTGGTAATGCCTAAATTAGACAGGGAGGTGGGAAGAGGACCTCCCTGATTTAACGTTAGACTTTTAGCAGAAGTAACTCTAAAATCATTTTTTTTTCATGGAGAATTCAAAGGTAATCAAAACAATTATTTTAGTATGTGGCAAATCATATTAGTAATATTATTATTACTAGTAGAGTGCCTGCACTGTCTATTACACACTGGTCTGTCTAATTTACTCTAAATCCTTGACAGATAGCAATGTAACTTACGGGTCTTGTTCAAGCTTGAGATGATAGGAGAAATCTGCAGGAATGCGGTATGGAGTACAATACTGTAAAGTAGCCCATCATCGAAGGTTAGCACTCATTTCATTCCAGTCTGCAAGTTGTTGGGTTGTCCACACAAAGGCCTCAATATCTGTTTGTAATGGAAGATGAATAAAAGATGTCAGTCACATGAAACTCCATCACTACCAGTTCTGTAAGATCATAAAATTGATGCACAGATTTGCAAAACATCACACTGCCCCCCCCCCATCCCTTTCAGGTCTATATTCTATGGCTTACCAGAATCTGAAGTTTATGAACAATGAACATCTCTTTGGTTTAATTTTACAATTTGCCCAGCTCCGAATCCCCAGCCTCCACCCCCCCCCCCCCCCCCGAAAAAAAACCCTTAGTGTTTCAAAGAACCATAGATTGTAGAAAATCAAAACAAACAAAACGAAAAATTGCAAACTAAGGCAAAAGTACTTGCCACGTATAAGCCAATTACGACCACATTGAGGCTTTTAGGCTCATAATATGGCATGATAGAACAATTTATGAATTCAGGTGCTGAGCATAAACGTTGCATTTTGCTTGTTGTCTATCCAAATCAAATTTGCTGTTACGGTATTCTCGACAACATTATCAAAGTCTCCATTGTTGTTGGTAACGCCTGAATTTAGACAGGGAGGTGGGAAGAGGACCTCCCTGATTTAACGTTAGACTTTTAGCAGAAGTAACTCTAAAATAATTTTTTTTTCATTGAGAATTCAAAGGTAGTCAGTGAAAAAGCATCACTTTTAGAGTAACCTGGACAGGTAACCTGGACAGGTCAAGAACACTATTAACATTGTAACACTGTTAACTATCTTAATTAGATGTTGAAGTTGTAGGCCTAGATATAGACTCCCTTAAATGGATCTAAATTCCTGGAAGATTCAGACATAATCAAGTAAGATAAGAGAGTTAAATCAGTCTACCTGCCACCTGGGAAGTAGGTCGTTGCATTACATATTTGAGCTCGTAATACAGGAAACAATAAAACTTCACAATATATCACCAGTTAGTGCGTTTAAGATTCGATGCAAATGTGAGACGTGTTCATTTGACTTTAGTTCGAATCACTTTCCCTGCCTATTCTCCACTTACACCGAATAATAGATGTGGGACTGCACACGTAGATAACGAACCTAGGACAGCGCCAAACGAAGTCAATGTGATCTGCAAGAATACATATTTACGCTGTTTTGATATTCTAATTCCTCATTCATAAATCTACATTCAAGAATGTGAAAAATGAACAATTAAAGTGTCAATACAGAGCGAAATGTAACTTTACCGATTTCATCTGTCTAGCTTCCGTTGCTCTGGGCGCAGCCATTTTAGACGCGCGCGTACGAGGACGTTTGGCAGATGAATGATTTATGATGACGTCCGGCGTATACGCACCGTCAACCCGCGATCGTGCCACTTCGTGAAAATCGTAGACCGACCAGTCGAAGTTTTCACGAAGTGACACGGTCGTTATTATTACGTAATTATTTGAGATTGAGGTTCAAAAATTTGTCAGGTTGTAGATCTCGGTATTTACTATCATAATATGCAAAAATCTTAAAATTGAAAATTTACTCGATTTTGGCCGGTCGTGCCACTTCGTGAAAACACCGACGGTATATATAATATATATATATATATATATATATATATATCGCTACAAACGGCAGTTTTTGGACTGAAAAATGTCACAACTTTCAAGCTCGCTCGCTCCGCTCGCTCGCATTTACATTCCCCTGATATTGCTGCCAGTAATTGCCAGCAGTTGCGCCCGGTGCGTCCCCCCCCCCTTAATTTCGGAAGCAAAAAAGATAATTATTATGGCTTCAAACAGCAGTTTCTGGACTGTAAGATGTCAAAATTTTCAATCTCTCTCGCATTTAATCTTTACGCAATTCTCCTGATGTTACTGCCAGTAATTGTCTGCAGTTGCGCCCGCGGCGCCCCCCCCCCCTTAATTTTCAAAGTGAAAAATTATGGCTACAAGCGGCAGTTTTTATACTGTAAAATATCAAAATTTTCAAGCTCGCTCTCTTCGCTCGCTCGCTTTGTATCGTTATGCAATTCACCTGATGTTGCTGCCAGTAATTGCCAGCAGTTCCGCTCGATGCGCCCCCCTCCCTTTAATAATTTCCAAAGCGAAAAAATGCGGCTATTGACCCGAACGACAGTTTTTGGACTGTTAAATGTAAAATTTTCAAGCTCGCTCGCTTCGCTCGCTCGCATGTTTTCCTTATGCTCTCCTGATATTCAATTGCTGCCAAAAATATTGCCTGGAGTTACGCCAGATGCGCCCCTCTGAAATTCCAAAGCGAAAAAAATATACTAGCACACAAGGGCAGCTTTTTCTTACTGTAAAATGTCAAAATTTTCAAGCTCGATCTCTTGGGTCCCTCGCATTTAATCGTTATGCCATTCACCTGATGTTGCTGCCAGTAATTGCCAGAAGTTGCGCCCGGTGCCCCCCCCCCCCCCTATAATTTCCAAAGCAAAAAAAAAAAAAAAAAATGGCTACCAACGGCTATTTTGGAACTGATAAATGTCAAAATTTTGAAGCTCGCTCGCTCCGCTCTCTCGCATGTAATCGTTATGCCTATCCCGATATTGCAGCAAGTAACTTGTCGTTTCACTCCGTCATTCCATAATTCATTTATAGGGGGACAACCCTCTCCCACAACTTCATCCTTACTCGTTCCGCTTGCTCGGGCAAATTGTTCAATAACAATATATTTCAAAATGTACTGATACCTTAAAACAAGTGGAACTGTTTCAAGTCGATAAAACACGCAAAATACCTGCATCAAATTGCACCACATACAACATCAAATTGCAAAAAGTGCTTATCGTGGGAGGGGGACATTCCCTCCCACATCCTCCCCCTCGCTCACTCCTAATGTTCGTGCTTGGCCGCGTTCATGATATTCAGTGTAAATATTAAAACAGGTAGTTTATTTGGATGATACTATTTTATAAGCAAATTGTTCAATCACAATCTGCATCATAATAGTTATACTGCTATACCTTAAACTACCTTAAACTAGTGGGACTGTTTCAAGTCGATAAAACAAGCAAAACATGCATCACATTGCACCATTTACAGCATCAAAATGCAATTTCAGTTCTAACCGTGAGAGTGGGAATGGGTTAACCCCCTTCCACACCCTCCCCCCTCGCTTGCTCCTCTTGTTTGGGCTCGGTCGCGTCCAACAACAAATTCCATCAAAATTTACTGCTACCTTAAACAAGTGGGACTGTTTCATGTCGATAAAAACACGCAAAAAGCCCGCATCAAATTGCATCATTAACAACATCAAAATGCAAAAAGTTATCGCTGTGGGAGGGCGGGGGGGGGGGGGGGGGGGGGGACAACAGGCACTTCCACACCATCTCCCCTCCCTTGCTCGCTCCCTCGCATGGGCACTAACACCCCCCCCCCCCCCAAAAAAAAAAAAAGAATAAAATCCTAGCTATGCCGGTGCCCTTTCTCCTCTTGGTTTCCCTAAAAAAAAAAACACACCAAACAAACAAACAAAAAACAAAACAAAACAGTAAAAGACTAGGGATTGAGAGCTTCCTATATTACAAATGACTGTCAAAAAAATCTCGTTACATTAGGGTCAAAACGCACCCCCCCCCCTTGAAAAAAGGCTTGTGACCCCCCTGTAAATCGAAATTGAAAAGCAGTTTTTGTTTTTCCTTTTAAGAAACTTCACCTTCATCACCAAATACCCTTTTATTGCAGCCATTAAGAGTTCTAAAATCAGGTATTTGATATTTGATTTATGCTCTTCAAACAGCATCATTCATGTTTACTATTCCAAAATATGCTACCTTAAAAGACAAGTTCGCCTTCACAGACATGTTGGTTGAGTGAATGCAGCAACATTAGTAAAACACATCAGTGAAAGTTTGTGGAAAATCAGACAATCCGTTCTAGAGTTATGAACTTTTGAGGTTTCTGCTCACTGAAGGCTGGATGAGAAGACTACTTTAGCTTGTGATGTAACACGAGTACAACGGTATAAAGAAATATAAAGAAAATTCAACATATTTTGACTTTCCTTGCTTAACTCTTTATGTGCCATGGTGGAAACCCCCTGTGTGCCACGTTATTCTGAGACACGAATGTAGTCATGCTTTGAGAAAGAATTCTGTTTTTTCCAATTTGTATAACTTCTACAAATGTCTGTTAAGATGGGCATAATAGTAAGCAAAGTTAAAGACGAATGCCAAGCTTTGTTTCGATATAGATTGTATGACGAATCTATTTTCAATTTTTCTTTAGAATGACCAGTTGCTACATTACTGTAAAGGCATGACTTTGCACATAAAACTGTGACAGAAACTTAGAATGTACGAGCAAATCTAGGTGGGAACATCGCTTGATAGTCGACCACCACATAGAATGCAAACCGTATATGAGAGGAACAAAAGCACAAGAAACCCTCTCATTGTGCCGCGGTATTAGCAGTGATTAGCAATTTATCGATCGTTTTTGGCGGCTTTGTTTGTTGAGTAGAATAAGCGAAGTTGGCACGCCGTCGACTGAGTCGGACGTGCGAACGTGGCACATAAAGAGTTAATAATAGGTCTTTTGTCTTTCCTCTTTCAGAAGGCAAGGGGAATAATATTACCCTTTACGTCCGTGACGAGTTGAAAGAAAAATAGGCACTATACATTATTTTTCAAAATGTAAAATGTTGTGATATTCTCTTTTTATTTCATTTATGTCTTGTAAGCATATGACATCATACACAGTAGTAGTCTTCTCATCCAGCAGTAACTGCTCAGAAACTTTAAAAATTCATAACTTTTGAACGGATTGTTCGATTTCCCTGAAACTTTCACTAATGCGTTATATTTATATTGTTGCATTCACTCAATCCACATGTACATAATGGGGGTTAACTTGTCCTTTAAGATTTCGATAATGGTTTCTCTTTATAAGGCAAAAACATATCATTGATATCCGCCAAGTGATGCAATACGTGAAAGTACATTATTGTCAGTGGATGAAATTTAGCTTGAATTGGCCCAACGTTAAAAAATTCTTTGATGTTCAAGATCTTGTATTTAAGAATTAATGGATCTGAATTAGAAGTATGAAGGCTCTGCAAATAATGATTGCAGGGCCTTCTCTTGTGATATGACCGCATATCATCTTAAAAAAGAAAAAAAAAATAGGGGTTTTCCCCATGATGGAATCCCCTGAATATTGCGAAGTAAAGAGAAGAGGATGAACCGTGCTGCTCTCATTGTATAGAGATACTTTAAGAGTACAATTCTTATGTAAAATTCATTTGCAGATATCTATTGTATTTACACGTCTAAAAGACAATATATGTTCAAAGGTCACCAATAGATGTCATTTTATATACATTTCCTCATAGGGAGGAGTAGGAAAAATATCTTGCGTTTCGCCAAAAAAAATTTTAAGTACTGCTAAATGAGGCCTTAGTCTTACAAAAAAAAAGTACTGCTATGAGTGAGGCCTTAGTCTAACAAAACTGTTGTAAAAAAAAATCCCGGTTCTTATCCATTAAATATCTTTCCAGTTATTTCGGAATGTACGGATGTGCGGTGCAAGAATGCGATTGTATATTGGCAGAAAAAGAAAATATTCGAATAGCATACAAAGAATATATTCAAATGTTATAATAATTTGTTCCCAGAAATGTTTATGCCGTAGGTGTTATGTTGTTGCTTAACTCTTTATGTGCCATGGTGGAAACCCCCTGTGTGCCACGTTATTCTAAGACAGGAAGGTAGTCATGCTCTGAGAAAGAATTCTGTTTTTCAAATTTGTATAACTCTTACAAATGTCTGTTAAGACGGGCATACTAGTAGGCAAAGCTAAAGAGGAATGCCAAGCTTTGTTTCGATATGAATTGTATGACGAATCTATTTTCAAATGTTCTTTTGAATGACCAGTTGCTACATTACTGTAAAGGCATGACTTTTGCACATATAACTGTGACAAAAACTTAGAATGTACGAGCAAATCTAGTTGGGAACGCCGCTTGATAGTCAATTACCACATAGAATGCAAGCCGTTTAATGATAGGAACAAAAGCACGAGAGACGCTTTCATTGTGCCGTGGGATTAGCGGTGATTAGTGATTTATCGATCGGTTTTGGCGGCTCTGTTTGTTGAGCAGAATATGCGAAGTTGGCACGCCGTCGACTGAGTCGGACGTGCGAACGTGGCACATAAAGAGTTAATAATTTTTCTGCCTTCTCTACATTCTCTGGACAATTTCATATACTTGACAAAATTGCAAAAATCGAAGGATTTCGGGACTCTCAATTGGGTAGGTTTCTGCACAGGGTATCATTCAATACCATCATTCATGTTTTGTGTGAAGAGGTTAATGTGCCTCATCAATAACAAAGATAAAAAAAGAAGAAGAAAAAAGTATCAAAAAAATTTCTTTTGCTACAACTGAATAGTTGTAGTGCGAGGGGGGTTTACTTTATCTTATTATTGTTTAGCACTTCAAAAACCTGAAATATTTTATCCATTAAAACCATTGTATCCAATATTTACTACCACACACACACACACACACACATACAAACAAACACACACACACATACACAAACACGCGCGCGTGCCCGGGCGCACCGAAAAATATTGTGCAATTTGTCTTTTTTTTTTGGGGGGGGGGGTCCCTCTTTGTTTTCTTTCCATTGTCCTACCAAAATGATAAGAATAGCATGCAATAATAATACTTCTCTTTAACATATTATTCTGCACAGAATGTTTTCCACTTTACTGCCATTACGGGTTTGTCAATTCCTATATTCATTTCTGTCTCTTACATTCTTCGTTTAAATTTCTTTTGATACTCTATGAAAGACAAAGGATAATTAGGAAATTACACCAAACCCTGCAAAGTCTTTCTTTAATCATTGACACTGACTTTTCATGTTTTCACAGGTGAAGCCATAACCTGCTGGAGCGGGTTAGACTTCAAATTTACCTTGGGCACAGACTTTGCTAAGAAATACGGCAATATGATGAAGATGATATTACCTGAGGATTGAAGACCTCTTGTTTCAAAGCACTGTGACATAGGTGACTTGCAAATCTTCCTTCCACTCATTCCAGCATGTGCCATAGTGGATGTAAACGTGACGGCATCTTATCCATTTAGTAAGTATGTCTTACTTTACTTGCAAAGCACATCCAGTGAGTTAGTACCGCTTTTTATGGAAATAAATACTTTCACATATTTTGAGGAATTCCAGAAATCACACAATGCCACGCCATGTTTTCTCGGTCACAATGAAGTGTTTGCATGTTTGTTTCATTATGTTTATTACACTCTCTATCAAGCCAATGTACATGAAGCTATGAAATGGTTTTTCTTCCTCTGATTGGGAGAGTATTTTTTTATAAAGAAAACACTGCAAATGTATAATTATTTTTGAATATAATTTTGCGATGCAGATTTGCCTATCAATATTTTATTTAATCAAATTCAGTATGACATGGGAAATTGTATAGCTTATATGCATGGACTCATCTTGGGGAGAATGATAAATCTTAACTAACCTCGGAAATGCCTGAAATGAATGAGTTTAATCTTATATTATTAATGTAAGAATTAAAGGGGAAGGCTAGTAACAGATGACTGATCCACTTCATGTGGGATTCATTTAAGAGTACATTATATATCTATGGATGTGTGAGAATTATTTGCTCAGAACCGTCTCTTATTCAAGTAATGTGCAGTTTAATGCCCGGTCACTGACCAGGCATGCTGACCTGGAAACATTAAACGCTGTATCTACGCTCTGAACGATCTATACGATCTTATCACGCTGTTACCCCGTTCAGAGCGCTGAAAAATGCCCGATGTGCCCCGATGTACCCCGAATCGACTGTCGATCTGCAGTCAGTGAAGTTATTAGCATGCAAAACCGAAGAAATATACTGTCGACCTCGAAGAGGATTCTCAACTCCAGGATCTTTAGCAGCAATGCATTGCATAAACAAAGACGTGCTGATTTTTCCAATTTTTTTTTCTTGACGTCCTTGCTTTTATATTTTCCGTCTTCCTCCAGTTGTATAGGTTTTCATATTCTGCAAAATTTTGCTATTTCCTCTTAAAGGGCATGGCTAGAAACCGATCAGCGGGAATCAGTGGGAATGCATGAGGAAATTGTTCCAATTCTTGTCGGATTAATTTAAGAGTACATTATAATGATTATAGTCATTGTGTGAACATTATTTGTGACCGTGCACCTCAAAACAAACGAAAAGTCGCCAGACATGCATTTTTAGTTAAGACCATATCCTGAAAGAGCAGACTTTAAGCTTTAAAATGATGTATAACTTAAATCAAATGGATTCTCCTAACCTATCTAAATATTGGAAAGAAAGCACAAACTCAGGAAAAGTGTGAACTGAGAAAAGAGGCTCTGAAGTACAGTGTCTATTCAAGCGCTTAGTCTTTACCAAACCGTGCTGGCTGTGCGATGAATGGGACAAAAAACAGGAAGTCAATCACCAGAGTAACAACAATGAAGGGATTATCAGATTAAACTGAAATTAAGCGTGCCTCATTAACACATTCTGTCCATAATTAATGCCAACTTTCAAAGGAGTAGCCCTATCCTTTCGAAAGTTATTAGAGTTGAATGTGAAGAGTGTGGACAAGGTTTTTCAGAAATGAAAAAGTTATTCTAAAGACACACCTAATCACACTATTCTACCAAAAATGTTCGAGATAAACTGCTAAAAAACACACTTTCCTGCCCGTTTTATGATACCAAATTTTAGCATAATGTAAAAGAAGACTTGCTCTTTCAGAAAATATGAAAAAGTCAAGATTGGCTAGGTTGACCCATTCCACTTATTTTCAGTCCCCACGCAAAATCAGTGTGTGCGACTTTATGTTCGTTTTGAGGTGCACGGTCACATTTGTTTCAGAATGGTCTCATATTCAAGTAATTTACAGTTTAATGTTTCAAGGTTAGCGTGCCTGTTCAGTGACGGGGCATTAATCTGCAAATTGCTTATTATAAATCCTAATAGTGTAAGAATTAGTTATCTTGGATAGGCGATCCGACTACCAAAAAAAAGAAGAAATACAACAAATAACTGGTTCCTCATTTTATCATAAAGTGGTCGAGAAGTTTGATATGATCGTGAACGTGTATAGGGACGAATTTGTTATTTCCCTCTCTTTTTTCGTTTTCATCATCCCATACGTGTTTTTCTTTCCTCATCCCCATCATCATTATCATCTTCATCATTGTCACTCCTCTTGTTATTCATCCTTCACGCACAGAAACCTCTTGTGTAACGTCATATTGAATTCAATTCAAATTGAAAAGATTTCAAAAGACAGCTATGTACCGTGTAAATGGATTTAAGACAGCAATCATGCTTTGAGTTAAACACTTCAACTTCTGACAGTAATTATTATACAACTACGGAATTCGTTGAAAATTTCAGAACTCGAAAAATTTTAGTTTGTTACATGTTAACTCTAGGAGTTTGAACAAGAACTTTGATTCTTTTGAAACCTTTCTTCATACTGTAGATGATTATCCATTTTCAATGATTGGTATTACCGAAACTTGGCTGCATTCTACTTCACCAAATTTATTTAACTTAACAAATTATCATATGGTTAGAGCAGACCGTGAAAGAAGAAGAGGTGGAGGCGTAGCATTTTACATCCATGAAAACCTGCAATATAAAGTAAGAGCTGATATTTGTTTTGAAGAATGTGAAGTATTATTTGTGACCCTGCACCTCAAAACAAACAAAAAGTCGCCAGACATGCATTTTTAGTTAAGACCATATTCTGAAAGAGCAGACTTTAAGCTTAACCCTATAAAGCCCAAGGGGGGGCACATTGTGCCCCCCCTACCAGATTTTCGTTTGCCACTCCTTCGTCCTTAATCCGATTTCAACCAAATTTGGTGACTTTTCCTAAAATCTTATTGCGAACATTTTGATATATAATTTAGCTATATTTGATGTTGCTGGTTGCCATGGCAACCATAAACTGACAACCATGTCAGTCAGATTTTGCATCTTTTTTCTGTTCCCATTTCATTTAATAGCATTACAGTGTATGAAATGGGTGTTTCTTGGCTGAAATTTGTTGAAGAAGCAAAATTTGAAGTAATTATGGTCCTGGAAAGTTTTTCTTATTATTTCCTTTGTTTTTATGTGACAAAGGCATAAAACAATAGATATAATAGAGATAATTGAAAACAATAATATTTTCTACAGATTGCCCTTATATTTTGAGTTATTTTGATTCCTTCACCCAAGTTATGCCTCTAATATCATTAGTTTATCATATTATTAATTTGCAATCTCAAATTCCACTATCATGCAAATATGAAATGTTATAACTATACATGTTCCCATCCCAAACATTTCATCTCAGGTCTCATAATGTATCACTATGTTGATATGAATAGCGCCCCCATGCGGTGACCTTGAGAAATTTCAAACATAACAAATAATAAAATTCCACTTGCTTATCATTTGTGGCAAATATGAAAATGATTGGTATATAATAAGACATATATATTGGGGATAAAGAAATCATACCGAAAAATCATGTTTTTAGCATATTTCCTATGTATTTCTTTATATTTTTGTAAATAGCGCCCTCCATGGGTGACCTTGTGAAAATTCAAATGTATGGTCATGTAGAGTATGAGTTACTCTACCCACGTGCCAAATATGACTATGATACATCAAATAATAAAAAAGTTATATAGGGGGGCACAATGTGCCCCCCCTTGGGCCTGCGAGGGGTCAAAATAGCTTGGGCTTAATAGGGTTAAAAATGATGTATAACTCAAATCAAACGGACTCTCCTAACCTATCTAATTATTGGAAAGAAAGCACAAACTCAGGAAAAGTGTGAACTTAGAAAAGAGGCTTTGAAGTACTGTGTCTATTCAAGCGCTTAATCTTTACCAAACCGTGCTGGCTGTGCGATGAATGGAACAAAAAACAGGGAGTAAACCACCAGAGTAACAACAATGAAGGGATTATGAGATTAATCTGAAATTAGGCATGCCTCATTAGCACATTCTGTCCATAATCAATGCCAACTTTCAAAGCAGTAGCACTATCCTTTCAAAAGTTATTAGAGTTGAAAGTGAAGAGTGTGGACAAGGTTTTTCAGAAATGAAAAAGGGATTCTAAAGACACACCTAATCACACTATTTTACCAAAAATGTTCGAGATAAACTGCTAAAAATACACTTTTCTGTCCGTTTTATGATACAAATTTTAGCATAATGTAAAAGAAGACCCGCTCTTTCAGAAAATATGAAAAAGTCAAGTTCGGCTAGGTTGACCCATTTCACTTATTTTCAGTTCTCACTCAAAATCAGTCTGTGCGACTTTATGTTCGTTTTGAGGTGCACTGTCACATTTGTAGAAATAGAATGTTCTAAAAATGAATATATGATTGTCGGTTTGATCTACAGACCCCCGAATACTCATAATGAATTATTTTTTAAAGATTTGGAAAAATGCTTTGCTGCGTTTTCAGTTGAAAATAAGCAGATATATTTGATGGGTAATTTAAATGTTAATTTGATATGTAATTATGACAATGATAGAAATTCTGAAAAGTTTCTTCAATTAATGTACTCAAATGGATGTTATCCACATATAAACAAACCAACAAGAATTAATAATATTTCCTCCACTTTGATAGATAATATTTTTTCTATCATTTCTGATAAAGAAATTGTTAGCGGTTTATTATATTTTGATATAATTGATCATCTTCCCATATTTGTTATATGTAATAATGAGTTTTTTGTTGAAAACTCATCCACACCCGTAATGTACAGAAAGGAAACGCCACAAAATATTGAATCATTTAAAGCAGATTTGGCATCTGAACAGTGGTTTGATGTTTACAGTGAGTTTGATGTGAACACCTCTTATGATAATTTTAATAGAAAAATACAATATTATTATGATAAGAATTGTCCATTGGTAAAGTATAAAAAGAATGATAAACATGGGAAGAGGCCTTGGATAACAAAATCAATATTACGTTCAATACATACAAGAAATAGGCTTTATAAGATTTATATAAATGATCCTACTGATTTCAATTTGAGAAAATATAAGATTTATCGAAATAAATTAACAACTGTTATAAGAGATTCACGAAAAGCATATTATTCTGATAAACTGAACCAAGTTAAATCAAATATGAAAGCCACATGGAAAATTATAAATGATTTGGTTGGGAAGAAAGAATAACAATTACCCAAAACAGACTTTAAATTAAACGATTGTATTATTGATCAAGGAGATGTAGCAGATGCATTTAATTCCTTTTTTGTTAATGTTGGTCCTAATCTGGCTAATACATTTGATGATGTGAATGAAGATTTTTTTGAAATTTTTGGCAGAACCTATTTCTTCATCGTCATTTTTAAACCCTAAAAATCCCGCAGAAATTATTAATATTACGAAAAAGTTGAATTCCAGCAAGGCAAGTGGATGTGATAGAATAAGCACATTAGTACTAAAAAAAATCATACATCAAATTGCTGATCCCCTTACTCACATATTTAATCTTTCCATATTGTCTGGAAAATGTCCAAATTCTTTAAAGATTGTTAAGGTAAACCCAGTGTTTAAGAAAGATGATCCTTGACAAATTTGTAATTATAGACCAATTTCTGTTCATCCTAGTATTTCCAAAACTCTTGAGAAAAAAAAAAGGTTTTATAAATTTTTGCATAATCATGCAGTTTTGAATGTACATCAATATGGTTTCCGAAAGAATTATTCTACAGATTTGGCTTTGGTCCAGTTGTATGATCAAATTACAAACGCAGTTGCAAATAGAAAAAATGTTATAGGAGTTTTTATGGATTTATCTAAGGCCTTTGATACGTTACAACATGATATTTTACTTCAAAAAAATTACAGTTTTATGGTGTTCGCGGTGTTGCATTCTCGTGGTTTAGGGATTATCTATCATCTAGACAGCAATATGTTGTACATAATGACATGTCGTCACATTTTTTACCGGTAACATGTGGTGCGCTCCAGGGCTCAATATTAGGTCCCCTTCCCTTTTTGTTGTATATTAATGATATCGTTAATTCGTCGTCTATATTATCATTTATATCATATGCCGATGACACGAATATTTTTTATTCCCACGATAATATGAAAACGTAAGTATCCACACTTAATACAGAGTTACCAAATGTATCAAACTGGTTTAAGAATAATAAATCATCACTTAATATTGATAAAACAAATTATATGTATTTTAAACATATGAAAACTCACACAGATGATCTCGTAAATACTATCAGGATTGATAATGTACTTCTTGAACGTGAAAGTGCTACAAAGTTTTTAGGCATTTTTATTGATGAAAACCTAACCTGGAATGATCATATACGTTATGTCACAACCTGTATTTCCAGAAATATAGGTGTTCTTTTAAAGATGAAAAGTTATCTTCCTGAACATACTCTTTTTATGCTTTACAATTCTTTAATCCTACCATACATTATGTATTGTAATCTAGTGTGGGCTACAAGTTCAAAAGCTAAACTCAACACTATTTATTTATTACAAAAAAAAAGCCATTCGCATCTGTACTGGAGCACATTATTTAGCCCACACTAGTCCACTTCTTTATCAATTAAAGACACTAAATATATTTGATATAAGTACCTTTCATTCTTTGCTTTTTATGTTTAAGTATTTAAGCAACTTACTTACGATTTCTTTAAACTGAATTATACTGTTCATTCATATCCCACTCGAAATTCCCAAAATGTTCATTTAGTAAATCCCAAATTATTGATTGCACAAAAATCTATTAGACATAATGGACCAAATCTTTGGAACACACTCCCAGATTATGTTAAATCATGCAAAACTTTATACTATTTTAAGGCTAGATCGAAAACTTCATTACTGTCAGATTACAATCTATGAACATAGCATCTGAATATATTTGTTTTGTTTGATCACATTTCTTTTCCTGTAAATCAGATCTAAAACTTCAATAAATATACGCAATGTTTCTGTGTCTATCATTAATCATTCCCATCTTCAGCATCACCACCTTCACTTTCATTTTACATTTTTCCTCGTCATCATCCTGTTATCATCGTCACCATACATCATCATCATCATATCTAACTTTATTCTAATTCGTATCTATGCACTAGAATATAAAAAATATAATGTATTTACAGTGTATTATATTTTGTAGTATTTCTCCATTCCGCAAACAATTTTTTAGTGTATTATGTAAATAGGTCCCTGGGCTGCCACGTGCTCAAGCTTTTGCTTATAGTGGCAGTCATTCTTCCGCATAATTTCTCAGATAATTATTTGGAAATTTGGTAATACGATTTATATTTTGTTAATTAAACTAATTTACTTATCGATTTTCCTTCTTCGAGTCATGTACATTATAATCTGCTTACTGATACTCTATGTGATATTACTGAAAAGAATCTTGATTTTGTATGAAATTGTGTTGGAAGAAAAATAAATCAAACAAATCAAACAAACTCGAATATTAGACCGTTCTGAGGCAAATAATTTTCACATAGCAGTAGATATATAATGTACTCTTACATGAATCCCACAAGGATTGAAACAATCATTCTCCAGCATTCCCACTGATTCCCACTGATCAGTTACAAGCCATCCCCTTTAATCCTCTTTCAGCATCACTTGCAGTCTCTCTTTCTTCGCCTTTTAGGTGGCTGCTTCGCTACTTTCTTCTCTCTTTTTTTTCTTCATCTCTTCTTCTTCTTCGAAAATTACAGCTAAAATTACTTCCCGTTCTTTTGCCGAATGTTACTACGCTCAGAAAGACCTTGTTACGCTCATCCCGCTGCGTTTACGCCGTCACTACACTGTAAAAACATGGGTGTTAAATTTAACACTATGGGTGTTAAATTTAACACCGATCAAGTGTTAGTAGTGTTAGTAGAGGACCACACCCACAGGTGTAGAAAATGCGCTGTGATGGTGTTGAAAAGTGTTCACCTGGCACTTCGTGGTGTTACTTTAACACTGTACCTTGTGATACTTTGACACTGCACTGGTGCTAATTAAATAATGACACCGCATGGTGTTGATTTGATATTGCTGGTGTTAATATCAATGGTTTAACACCCGTCCAGCTTCAATAAGAGACCACACCAACTGGTGTTACTTTGGCGTAAATGTATTTTCACATTAAAAAAAAAATCTAGTATTCTATTGCAAAATTCTTGCTCATCTTCTTTAAATAAAAAAAGAAAAAGAAATGAAGCTTTTGCCACTCTCACCCGATCTGCCAGATTGGAACAAATCGGGGTCCAGATCGTGATAGTGGAACGGAGGCTTTAGATGTGAGCATGTGTGAAAAAGGGATAAATCTGGTCACATTGTGACAGCCTCTAAATGTCTCAAGGAATCATGTTGTAAAATTGAATAATTCCAATTAATTTTCAAATAATAACTACGCCTCCTCAATGTCTGTTTATGTCTTTTCTTAGGATTTGCAGTATTCAATACATATCTCCCGGTCGAATACTGAATCACTAAGCCATGTTTAGGGGATAGATATGTACGTCATCCTGATTAAAAAACAGTTAAATTTCCAATAACTTGGGGAGAAGATTGTGTACATCAAGGTGAAAAATCTTCAAACCCTTTGGCCCGAATTCACAAAGGTGGTTTGAATTTATTTAAACCATGGTACAAATTTAGACCATGGTCTAAAATGAGCGTTAAATAGGCGTACCAATACTTGCGCGCATCAATGCACGTTTTTTTACTGGATGGCTGTTAGCGTACGCAATCTGTCAATCATAAATACGCAGAAGAAATATACATAAACCATGGTTTAAATTTAGACCACCTTCGTGAATTCGGGCCTTTATGTTCAACTCATCACATTTTAAACAATTATCGGAATACATTGTGAATGAGATGCCGTTTGTGTTTCGTGTATTGCCATTGATTGTATCAGCTAACTCATCACCTCTGACACTATAGGTGAGTGTATAGAGAATTGAGAACATTCACAGTTCAGAAATACTTACCCCAAATCATTATTATTCCTTTTATCTAGTCCACCACATTGAATGTGAACTTTTTTTTTTTTACATCTAGTGCATTGTAATCCCTTTTGACTACTTTTCACAGATCTAGAGCAGCACACGCACGGGTAATTCCGTACCATATGAACCACTTACCAATCAACAAAATTTAAACATCAACAAAAATATCAAAAATTACTATTAGCATTTACAGTTATACGAATAATAGTTAATGTCGTGTTAAAAAAGGAAACTGCACCGAATCGGAATTCTCTCGTATTTTTACTGATTGAAATGAGAAAGTGACGATAGCCTGCAGGATCATATTCTGTCTCAATTACTTTCCGGATGAGTTATACCTCTTCTGACCGTCTTTCACCCGCTTGCTGGGAGGAGGGCAAGAACCATGTCATCCAATGTCCATGCAGCAGCAAAGAACTTCAAGAATTCGTTTTTTGTTTGTTTGTTTTTTTTAAGTAGTTGCGAGTTGCTTTTTGTCAGTTTTATCCCAATCATTATTTTCTTTCTGTTGAGGACACCGACGGCGTCGTTGTGATTATGATCGATCTTCGAAAAGCGTTTGGCAAAATTGAAAATGATATTTTATCAAAGATATTAGAAATGAGCGGTTGTAATGACAATACAGTAACATGTCTTTGGAGTTATTATCAGGATAGAGGACATTTTACTTCCATAATTGGGTAAATCATCTAGCAGACAAAACATATATAACATGCGGAGTGCAACATTATTCCCGTTGTTAATTACTTTGTTTGTTAATGACATACGAAACATCGTGAAAGCGGGTGAATTAACATTTTATACAGATGATACGTTGTATCATCAAATGAGCCAAGAGAAACCGAAACAAAGTTGAATAAAGATTTATTAAAATTATCATTTTTTTTTTTATAATTATGAAAATAGGTTTATGGTGAATCTAGACTTAGAACGTTTCAAAATTGAATGTGATCACATTTAAAATTATTGCAATTCCATCAACGGCAGAAGGCTAAAAAAAGTGGACGCCTGCAAATATTTAGGAGTAATACCAATCAAATCTGTCATGGACAAAATCATATAGAGCGTTTCAAGAAAAAAGTTCTAAAAAGTGTACAAAAATTGAAAGGTTACGTCACTTTCAGCAACCTTTTAAATGATATATTGGTCATTACACATAAAGGTTCATTTTTGAAGTTATGGTCAAAAGAAGCAAACATTTTCTTATTATTCTCTTTATTTTTTTTAACCTTTAATCGCAAATATCTTCATATGGCAAATATGGACTTATCGGTTTTTGCGAACATATATTCTAGTTTGTTTATACAATGTTGCCTTCATATCACAGTCAAATACAACATTGTAGGACAAAAACAAAAGATACGATTTTTTTTTAAGTTAACCCGAAATTGGGTCGTTCTTATAGTCACATCATATATCTCGTTCACATACGCCTCGTATATATTTATTAATGTTACCATTGTATTCATTTTCGTTTGTGTGCATTAAGTAAATTCTTCTGTTTTCAGTGAAATTATATGCATGTTTGTTTGTGACAGCGCCACCTTTTGAAAAGTGGGGTCCTTTTTCATATTTCTGGAGCCACTTCAGGGTTGTCATCAGCTGACAAGCAAAAACAAAAACAAAAAAAAGTAAACAAACAAACAAACAAACAAAAAAGGGGTCTTCATCGCATCTTCTGATTGAATTTCTGGATTTCTCGGTTGACAAACCAAGAATCAAAATCAAAACCGAACTACCTAACCCCCCCCCCCCAAAAAAAAAAAGAAAAAAAAAAGAAAAAAAACATTTCTGTGCTGGCAAACGGCAAAACTTACCCACATTGTATTTCTTTTTTTTTTGACTTTTTTGTTTGTTTTTGTTTTTGTTTTTGTTTTTGTTTTTGTTTTTAAGGAGGAGGGCAAAGTGATTACACCATACGTATTCCTATCTACTGTTCAAGAGAAGTGGGGGAGGGGGGCATGAGGTCCTTAGTTGATGGGTTAGTGGGATTTATATTGAATAGCATGAGGTTATTAAAAGAAATGTTGATAATGTTAAATCATTTTAAACTGAGTATATTATGAATATAAGAACGACCCAAGTCCATGTAAGACCATTTCGAGTAAACTTAAAAAAAAACTTCATATCTTTTTTATTTGTACAATAATATTCTATTTAACTGTGATGGGAAGGCAAAATTGTATATACAAATTAGAGGAAGTCATTATGACAATTAACACTTACATTAATTGTGGAGAGGCCATTTTGTGTGATGGACTTGGGTCGTTCTTTGATTCATATGGATTTGGGTCGTTCTTTGATTCATATACATGATATCCTGCTATAGAGATGAGAGGACAAGAGAGGGCGCTATTATATGAATGTAAGAATGACACAAGTCCTTCATTCTTACATTCATATAAGATTTAACTCATTTATTTCAGGCACTTCCGGGGGTAATTAGGATTTATCATTTATACACAAGATGAGTCCATGCATAAGCTACAATTTCCCATGTCAAACTGAATTTGGCCAAAAATTTGACTTGGGTCGTTCTTATATTCAGGTCTTCAATTGCAATAATAGTCTCCCTCTTTGCTTTTGTTTCATCACCCAACAAAAGTGATGAGAGAAAATTTAGAGGATTCAATAAGTTTGTAAGACTAGAAAGACTAGGGCTAGTTTATTTCACCAAAACAGGAGTATATATAAACGGTTTACAAAATCACGCAACCCGTTTTATATCTGTGCTACCAGTGGGAGAGGTAACCATGCTCGCGAAGCTCCACAGCTGTTTTGTGGGAGCAGAGGACAACCTGTGCAGAGTTTTGGATAGGGTTATTACGAAAAACGATCTGCTCCACCATCTGCCAAAAAGGTTACGCGGGAATACTTGGTGTCAACGCGATGAAAATCTGCGTCTGCAACTCTGCAAAGTGCAACAAATCTCCTGAGACGATGACATGCTGTAACCCCTTTGAGGTATTCTGACTTTTAACACAACCCCATTGTACTCTCTCTCTTTCTCTCTCTCTCTCTCTTTATTTGTTCTTCACTCATAACGTGGTGCAGAGAAATAACAAAAAAAAATGTATAACATTTTTAGGTGTTTATTGTCTGGACATCAATTTTTGGTTGTGGAGTTTCATGTTTTTCCACTTACAGTGAACGATGAAATAGTGCACATAAAAGGACCCTTCAAGACAAACCTATCACGCCCTTTCTGAAAGAAAGCCTTCCCAGAGGGTCACTTTTCATTGTTCATGAACATAGTTGGATAGGACACCAGATTCCATAAATTATGAACGACATTAACGTTGTTACTTACTATTAGTATTTGACATTAACTTGAAAATTGTCTGCCTACTCTTTCTTGATTTTGCGATGTAAGTGCATTTTTTCACTAATTCTATGTTTCGGTGTTTCTACAATATGTGTCTTCAGGAAAGTTCGAGACAATCTAAAGCACGGGAAGAGCTGTGACGGAAGGCCGTGTATGATGAAAGCTCAAAATGAGGAGCTTTGTAGTCTGTAGAGGCGTCCAGTATGAGCTACTTTTAACTTGTTCAACGTAAAGTGATCCCTTCTGATATCTATCGGACGGGGTCATGATCTGTGTCCACGTACCAAAACTCTCCTTTAAAATTGAAATTCATATTCAAATTTAAATTGAAATTAAAATAAAAATGTGATTTCAATTCCAACAACACATGTGAATGTATTTCCTGTGAATGTCTATGTGAATGTTAGCCCTTTTTTCAAGATCAGTTAAATGTGACCCTGCGTCACAAAACAAACAAAAAGTCGCCAGACAGGAATTTTCAATAAAGGGCAGTCTCTAAGCTTTAAAATGATATAAAGCTCAATTGAAATGGACTCTCCTTATGTAAATCTAGGCCTGTCTAAATGTCGGAAAGAAGCATACACTCTGATAAAGTGTGAACCGGAAAAAAGAGGCTCTAAAGTACAGTTTCTATCTGCCCATTCAACCGTTTAATCATTTTAACACTAAATCGTGGTCGCTGTGTGATTTACGGGACAAAAAAAACCACCAAAAACAACAACAAAAAAAAAATAACAGGATGTAAACCACTGGAGTAGCAACACTGAAGGGATTATCAGGTGAAAATGAAATTAAGCATGCTCTATTAACACCTTCTGGCGATGATTAAGGCCAGCTTTCAAAGCAGTAGTGCCACCCCCCCCCCCCCCCCCATAGTAACCAGACTTGAAAGTAAAGAGTGTACAAAGGGTTTAATCAAGAAATGAAAAGGGGCCTCTGGCTCTGAGGCACACCTGGGGCCTGTTTCATAAAACTTGTTATCAGTGACAACTGCCACATTTCTATGACAATGCAAGGATTTCAGTAGCTTGTCACATCTATGACAACTTGTCAGTGATGACCAGCTTTATGAAATGGGCCCCTGATCTCACTACTCTATAAAAAAGGGTTGTAGAAAAACTGCCGAAAATCCACTTTCCCGTTAATTTCATGATCCCAAACTTACGAAAACTATAGAAAAAGGGTAGCTCTTCCAGAAAACTATTGATATGTAAAACTTAATATTGACTTGGTTGACCCGTTTCACCTTTTTTGAGTCATCACTTAAAATCAAGGGGTGCGACTTCTTGTTCGTTTTATGATGCACGGTCACAATTGTTCATTTATACTTTATTTGGACGGGTTACAAAGGCCCAAACACCCCCTTCGCATTTATCAATTGCAGCTGTACGGCCGTGATTTGGCAAAACAACGTATCTGCATTCTGGTACTTTCGAGATATTCGCGATTTTAGATTTTGAAGCCTCAGAGTACTAGAATTGCTCCCATTTCTCTCCAGTCGATTAATTTTCCAAGAAACATTTTTAAAAACATGGCTTATATCATTCTTCTAGTATCTAGTCAGAATTTAAGTCAAAAAGAGCTTTTTTGTTCAAAATATCAAAGATTTTTTGTAGATACGTTGTTTTGCCAAAACACCCAAACTTCGGACCACGTGCGTGGTTTGGCAAAACAACGCAAGTTGTTCTGCGCACCACGGCATTAGCACGGCAGAACAACGTATCTTACCTCGCACTGAGCAGTAACGAGGCAGAACAACGTATCTGCAGCGTGCAGCGTGCAGCCTCTCTGCGCATCATTCTGCGCAGGGAATGTGATTTGGCAAAACAACGTATCTGCATTTTGGTACTCGGCTGTAGCAAGGCAGAACAACGTATCTGCAACGTGCAGCGTGAAGCCTCTCTGCGCATCATCCTGCGCAGGGAATGTGATTTGGCAAAACAACGTATCTGCGTTTTGGTACTCGGCAGTTAATCTGCTGCACTGCGCTCTGCATGTGCGGCATGCATAAGACCGGGCGCGGCGGCGGTTCAGTTCAGTCCGAGGCAACGCATCTTCGTTGTGTGACATGGCAAAACAACGTAACTGCAGCAGTTACGTTGTTCTGCCATGTCACACAAAGAAGATGCGTTATTCTGCCAGAAAAACCGGAAGCTCAAATGAGATTCAGGGACAGCAACTGTTTTGGCAGAACAACGTAAGTAAGTTACGTTGTTTTGCCAAATTATTTGGACTTATTTTGAAAAATCGCTGAAATTCAAATGCATTTTTCTAAAAATTGATATCACTTTCAGAGTTCAAATTTTGACAGATGATAAAAAATGGCGTAATTTATCTAAAAAGCTAAAAACCTGACAAACCACAAATTTTCAGATGCGTTGTTTTGCCAAATCACGGCCGTGTATTCCATTTCAATTTTATTCTCGTTTCCATTGAATAAACAGGGAAAATTATATACAATACATTTACAGAACATATCTGTAACAATTAAAAAAAACGTACATGTGATCGCCGAGTAACAACAGAAATTCCTTTCCTTGGTATACATACTATAAAGATAGAATGGAAAAGGAGGGTCCCACTAAAAAGCAAAGCTTGTAGGGTATGGAACCCTCGGAAAATGAAATGAACTGACATGAAATTAACTTACGAAGAAAAAAGGAAACAAAAAAAGAGAAAAAAACAGGGGGAAAGAGACTATGGTACAAAACACGCCATCGTGCACACAAACATACTGTACTTCATAATGTAAATGCAATGAGAAAACGATGACATGCTCCTTGTGTTGATATTGCGATTGATTGGGTGCATAAACCGGCATGAATGCATAGGAACGGATAAAAAAAAAGAGAAAGAGAATAGACTCGCTGATGTCTCTTACAACAAATGAAATATCTGAGGAAAACTTATGTTTGACAGATTATATTCTTGAAAAGATCATTTCTTGATATCTTGATATCTTAATACTATTTAAAAAGATGACTTGATTGAGACAATAAAACCGAACCTATTTCAGTTGTATCATTAGATTTCGATAAAAAGAATTTTAATTTGTTCTTAAAAAGAATTCAAAGTTTATGCTGTTACCATGTCGTTGGAAGGGAGTTCCAATGCTTTGACCCCTCGTAGATGAAGGTTTGTTCGTTATTTGATCGTTAACGCCTCGTCCTGGTCAATGTAATCCTGTATTAGTATTGTCATTTCTGTAAATTTCATGGTTTTGTTTTGTTGTTCGATATAATAGAAATAAAAAATAGTAATCATGTAAAGAATCAAGGAGCAACATGATACGTTACATAATTCCACAATCGCATCCAAAAAGAAGAACACCCTTTTTTTTTAACTTTGACATCTTTCAAATGAACCAAAGAAAGCACTTTATGTCAACCTTTCACATAATTTTCAAATGAGAAAAGGTGCCCAAGTTATTATAAAGAACAAAATATTAGTCAGACCCTCTGTGAATCTTAAACAATGATTCTTAGATCAATCGTTATGGTCGTTTGTCGATTAAAAACTCCCCATAGCTTTCGTGGAGCAGGGTCCTGAAAAATGAACAAATACATGTAACAATCCTTTCGAGAGATTTGAAATGGTAAAATTTTAGTACCACCAAGATGTATTGTATCATACGTCATGTTCGTGTTGGATTCTGCGAGAGAGAAAGAAAGAAAAGTCGACAGGAAAAAGAAATAAGAGAAGGGTACTCCACATCATGATTGTGATAGGTATCAATATTGTATTAATTCTGGTGATATAAAGAAATGTTTTGGAAACATGTATGCTGCAAGTATTTTGCTGACTATTGTTGTTTGTGTTTGCTTGTAAATATTTCAAAATTACTAACAAATTAACAGACCTTCCCCCATGATATAAAAAACATTGTGTAATCTGTAGAGCATTTCCGTTTGTTGTTTACAGTTGTTATCAATTCGATATATTTTAATTAAGTGTTGTTCAGTGTCCACGCCATTCTTTACTTTACCCTGATGGTGGCCATGGGCACATGGATAATGATTGTATTCGTAATTGCGCAATTATTGTTTAACTTAATCATTTTGGTATCAACAATGATGCAGTCTTTTATTACGCTTACTTAAAATAAGTTGTAGAGAAATTCAGAATGTCAAAATAATTTATATGAAAGATGGATACGGTATACGGAATGTTAGACAACAGGTATTCGTTAAGATACACCTGACACAAGTAAAACTGTTAGCTCTCATCACAACCCGACAAAGGGTGTATGTTCTAAACGTATCTAATGGGACTCCGTGTAATTATGGTTTAGGGTGTTTCGAATATATGGATTCATTACGAAGGCATGGTATGCAGAATAGTAATATTTAAAATCACTTATCGTTCTTTCATGTTTGTTTTCTCTGTTGCCTATCAGAATGTTTGCACAAGTGTACAAGAGCATATCTGTGTGAAAAAAAAATAAATTGGTGACAGGTGTTTATTCTCTCTTAACACTATGAATAAATTGTTCTATTTAGTTGTTCAGGATTGGGTTTCTGGATAATTCCTTCTTATATGGCGCCATATGGATCCAAATCTTTTCTTTGTTAGCGCGCACGGTGACTTTCCGGGAACTTGAATTGTGCACTTTTCATCGTCGATATCTTTTATCAAAAGTTGCATTCGTATGAGCTTAGTTTCCAAACGGCTACTCGAATTCAGGGAACTTGAATTCTGCACTTTTCATCGTCGATCTTTTATCAAAAGGTGTATTAGTATAAGCTTAGTTCTTAACTCGAATTCGAAGCATCTGTTTGATGGGTGAGAATATTTCATTCGGTATGAATTACCTACCTTTATGCTACTGAAACCTCTTTTAGAATTGACTTTTATGATTAACCTTAACTATCAAAACAAGAATTGGCTAAGTACAGTACTTAGTGCACAGTATACTTCATCCATAATCTAGGAAAGAGCGTTAGTGAACTCGAATGGTGTTACGTTTTTAAGTTAAAATGAATGGTGATATTTATCAACAACATGTAACATTTTTAGTATCTTTATCTAACATAATTAGATAATTACATACATACATGAGCGTAAATCCGGGGGGGGGGGGGGGGATGGGGGATATATCTCCCCTGAATTTGAGGAAGGGGGAGGGATGGCCTGTACAATCATCCCCCCCCCCCCGAATTTTGGGGGAAAATGGAAGCAGAAATGCGACTGTACACTGTTAAAACATCGGTGTTAGATTTAACACCTCGGGTGTTAAATATAACACCGATCAAACTTAGATTCAATTCAATTCAATTTATTCGGCACAAAATAAATCAAAAGTACATTATGTACACAGTAAAAACAAAAACAATGTGTATAAACATACACGCACATATTTTGGAAATTAATGCCGGGACCTCTTTGAAGCATCTGGTGCTTGTTGTTGGGGTCCAAAACAAAATTATACAAAATACAGTTGCTAAATAGCAGATTGTGCAAAAATGACAATGAAAAAAAATATATATATACAAAAAAAAAGATTCTTATCAGCCCTATACTATGCACACACACACACACACACACACACACACCACAATCTTATCACTCGCACCCATGCAGCACACACCCAACACACTCATTTAGTAGCAATGTCAGGATCAAAGAAGTGAACAGTAGAAGAAATTTGGTGGCAAGCAGTCTACTCAGACATGGATAACAGTTTCTTAAAAGTATGTTGTTTGAATAATGTTCTGAAGCGAGAAAGTGTAGTGCTGGATTTGAGATCTGGACTGATTGAATTCCATTCATTTACACCTGTAAAACGAATTGAATGAGTTCTAACTGTTAAACGGGCTAACGGCATTCTCAGGCTATATCTTTCCAAATCAAATTAGATTTAAACATATTATGAAACAAAATTGGGAGAATACCTTTATGATACTTAAACATAAACACTAATATATTAAATCGTACAAGTTCATAAATGGTTTGAATTTTTAACTTGACAAAAATTGGTAAACTTGAACTGCGAGAATCGCTCTTAGAAATCAATCTGATCGCACGCTTTTGTAACATATATAATTTCTGAACATGAGTTTTGTCTTACCCCATATTTCATTACAATAATTAAAATGCGGTAATATTATTGCATCGTATATATGAAATGAAATTTTTCTAGGTACAAAACTTACCAATTTAGATAACACTCCAACACATTTTGATATTCTCGAAGACATGCTTTCTAAGTGGTGCTTCCACTCAAGAGATTCATGAATAGAAATACCAAGAAAATTTATGATTTGAGTTCTTTCAGTAATTACATTTTCAATCTTAATCAAATCAGAATATCCAGAAATTTTCTTTCCCTTAGAATGAAATAAAACATATTTTGTTTTTGTAAAATTCAAAAATAACTTATTACATTCAAACCATTCATTCAGCATTTGTAATTCATTATTCAGGGTAAATATAAGTGTGTTTACATTTCTGTGAGAATATGACACTACAGTGTCATCAGCAAAAAGAGAAAATTTCAATATTTCTTAACAACTTACAATATTATTAACATATATCAAAAATAACAGTGGCCCCAGCACAGAGCCCTGAGGTACACCGATGTTTACCTCTCCTTGCATGGATTCGACACCATCAACCACCACATAATTGTTTTCTATTTAACAAGTAATTAGAAAACCATTGTCGGGGTAAACCCCTTATTCCATGAACAAAGCTTTGATAAAAGGATAAGGTGGTTGATGGTGTCAAAAGCTTTTGAAAAATCGATAAACACTCCACAACAAATATAGCCTTTATCAATTTCTTGTAAAATATCATCAATAAAATATATTAAATTCAATGAGGTGGAATGATTTTTCCGAAAACCAAACTGTTCAGGAATTAAAATATTCTCCTTGGTAAGATAATAATAAAGCCTATCATACATAAATCTTTCAAGTAGCTTAGCAAAGATAGAAAGGAGAGCAACGGGTCTATAATTTTCAATATTCTGCGGATTGTCTTTTTTAAACAAAGGAACTATTTCAGCAAGTTTGAATTCATTTGGCACAACACCAGTGCTCAATGACATATTAAAAATATCACATAATGGATCAGCAATATACTGAATACAATCTTTAATGACTCGAGGAGATATATCATCTGGCCCACTGGCTTTTGATGTCTGAATTAAAGAAGATATTCTTATAATTTCATGAGGAGATGATGGTTTTACAAAAAAAGATTTAGCGTTTTGACATGACATAAACTCTTGAAATGAATGATATGGGGTAGAAATCGACTTTGACAGTTTTTTGCCAATATTAATAAAATAAGAATTAAATTGATTTGCTATATCCTGTTTTGAAGAAAACCTTGAATTTTCGAAGCACATACTTTTGGGCATAACATTGAGTTTTTTCCTACTTAAGATTTCATAAATTTGTCTCCATGTTTTTGTTTTTTTTTGAGATCACCCTGCATTGACAGAAACATTTCATTGTAATACTTATATTTTGAACAACGAATAATACTTGTGAGTTTATTTTTATATTTCTTCTAACTAGATATATAATTAGCATCAGGGTATTTGAGACTTGCCTTATATAATTTATTCTTAAGTTTTATGGATTTAAGTATGCCTTGAGTAATCCAAGGTTTCCTGCATTTGTTTTTCTTTTCACGAATGATCTTTAAAGGAAAACATTCACAATATATCATATCAGATTTTTCAATAAACTTACTATGACTATCATTTGCATCTGAACATTAACAAATCACTTATCAATACACTTTAATTTATTTTTAAACAACAAATTTTCTTCATTAATAATTCTTTTCTTCACACATTTTTTTTTTTTACTGATTTATACTTGCATTGTCCACCTGACACTTCGTGGTGTTAATTTGACACTGTACTGGTGTTAATTAAAAAATGACACCACATGGTGTTGATTTGATATTTGTTGGTATGTCAATAATATCAATGGTTTAACACCCGTCCAGCTTCAATAAGAGACCACACCAGCTGGTGTTACTGTGGTGTAAATTTATTTTCACTTTTTTCAAAAATCTAGTATTTTAATGTAAAATTCTTGATCGTCCTGTTTAAATCAAAAATCAACAAGAAGTGCAGTCGCTAAGAAACTCTTCAAAAAACAGTTTAAAATTTGGAAATGACACCCGGAGGTGTTAATTTAACACCAGAAATGAGCACCGAAAATTTAACACCAGCTCGGTGTTCACTATTTAACATCGGGCTTTTTGCAGTGTATCAATTTTTGGCATATTGCATGACGTTTGTACGCCGGCCTTCAGACAGGTGACAAAGCTGAACAGTATTCTTGGAAAATGTATACATAATTACATAATTTTCACAAGCGCTCGCTCGCTTCGCTCGCTCGCGAAGAAAGTAATATCGACATAAACTGTAAGGTATGGCTTAGACGTTAATAATGTCAAAAAGTATAGGCCTAGCCCCTACATGTAAACATGCTATCAGATGACGCCAGTAACTGGGGATCTACAAAAATATGTACAAAAACAAACAAGCAATAACAAAAAATAAATCGCCATTATTGAACCTCCTCCATTTCCTGAATCATTCATGAGAAACGACAGCGACTGATGACAATTCCAGAGATGAGGACAAATCTCGAACTTTTCTAATGGAAAATTGTCCAAATACCACCAGAACTTTGCACCAGATCGTTGAATTGCAATCGTAAACATGCAAAAGCTCCACTATACTGGATCCCTTGCCTGCTTTTGATAGACTTTGTTCACTTTTGAGATTGACTTAGCAAAAGCTCCCTCATATGCAGAGACGTCGATGGGGGGTGGTTCCCCCATAAAATTGGGACACACAAAAGCACAAAATATGGCTACAAATGTGACCGTGCACCTCAAAACGAACATAAAGTCGCACACACTGATTTTGCGTGCGGACTGAAAATAAGTGAAATGGGTCAACCTTGCCGGACTTGACTTTTTCATATTTTATAAAAGAGCGGGTCTTCTTTTACATTATGCTAAAATGTGGTATCATAAAACGGGCAGGAAAGTGTGTTTTTTAGCAGTTTATCTCGAACATTTTTGGTAGAATAGTGTGATTAGGTGTGTCTTTAGAATCCCTTTTTCATTTCTGAAAAACCTTGTCCACACTCTTCACTTTCAACTCTAATAACTTTTGAAAGGATAGTGCTACTGCTTTGAAAATTGGCAGTAATTAAGGACAGAATGTGTTGATTAGGCATGCCTAATTTCACTTTAATCTGATAATCCCTTCATTGTTGTTACTCTGGTGGTTTACTTCCTGTTTTTGTCCCATTCATCGCACAGCCAGCACGGTTTGGTAAGATTAAGCGCTTGAATAAACACTGTACTTCAGAGCTCTCCTAACCTATCTAAATATTGGAAAGAAAGCACAAACTCAGGAAAAGTGGGAACTGAGAAAAGAGGCTCTGAAGTACAATGCCTATTCAAGCGCTTAATCTTTACCAAACCGTGCCGGCTGTGCGATGAATGGGACAAAAAACAGGAAGTAAACCACCAGAGTAACAACAATGAAGGGATTATTTGATTAAACTGAAATTAAGCATGCCTCATTAACACATTCTGTCCATAATTAATGCCAACTTTCAAAGCAGAAGCACTATCCTTTCAAAAGTTGTTAGAGTTGAAAGCAAAAGTGTGGAAAAGGTTTTTCAGAAATAAAAAAGGGATTCTAAAGACACACCTAATGACACTGTTCTACCAAAAATGTTCAAGATAAACTACTAAAAAAAAAAAAACACTTTCCTGGCCGTTTTATGATACGAAATTTTAGCATAATGTAGAAGAAGACCTGCTCTTTCAGAAACTATGAAAAAGTCGACTTCGGCTAGGTTGACCCATTTCACTTATTTTCAGTCCTCACACAAAATCAGTGTGTGCGACTTTATGTTCGTTTTGAGGTGCACGGTTACATATGATTTGAGTTATACATCATTTTGAAGCTTAAAGTCTGCTCTTTCAGAATATGGTCTTAACTAAAAATTCATGTCTGGCGACTTTTTATTTGTTTTGAGGTGCAGGGTCTCAAATGGTAGTGTAAAATGTCAAAATTTCAAGCTCGCTCGCACTGAATAGCTATTCCCTTGATTTTGTTCCTAACGATTGCCAGCAGTGGTGGCCGGTGCGTCCCCGTAATTTCCAAAGCGAACAATAAAGCCACAAACGACAGTTTTTGAATTGTAAAATGTTAACATTTTGAAGCTCGCACGCTTCACTCACTCGCATTTAATCATTAAATGCCATTTTCCTGATGTTGTTGCCAGTAATTGGCAGCACTTTTCGCACGATGTGCCCCCTTAATTTCCAAAGCGAAAAAAAAAAACAGTCACAAAGGACAGTTTCTGAGACTGTAAAATGTCAACATTTATCAAGAAGACAAGATGGCGACACTGACCAAACCTGACCAATCAAAGAGGAAAGACATTGGTAGTGGGTAAAGTTCACTCGCATAGAACTTGATCAAATTCAGTGAACTTTGAGAGCTTCCAGGATCATTTCACTTGGAAAGACTCAATGATGGTCATGGCATTGAAGCTGGGATGGTTGAACACGGTGCACAATATCACCAGATGTGCAGGCTCCAGTACAACAACACCAAACTACAGAGGGCAAAAAAGAGAGCACTCAAGAAAGAAGGACAGAGCGATGAGGAACAATCTTTGTGCAAACGCACCAGGGCACATTCATGTTCATCGAGTACAGAGAAGGTCCCAGAAACATCATCCACCTGTGTCAAGTACAGTGTTGCACAGGAGACCCCACTTCCAACATACATAAGAATGATGTTTCATGCTCATACACGCAAGAAGGGATTGGACGACAGACTGTCATACGTTGCCCTGAGCATCTCTCTCTCGTCATCTTGGGCTGCATTTCATGCCAGCCAACAGCCACCGGATGCTCGAGTCATCTGCCCCATGTCGCTGTTTCCACTCATCCTGGAAAGTGCCTACATTGTGGCAATGATCCTGCAATCAATGGATGTTGTGAAAAATGCTGTAGAACACCTGAATCCTGAAGAGACACCAATGGTCACCTTTGATCAGCTACTGTTTGCTTTGGCCAAGCAGATACAGTGGAAGTGGCCAGAGAGTTATGGTGAAGACCACACAGTAGTGATGTTTGGTGGTCTCCACATAGAGATGGCGGCACTGAAAACACTGGGGGACTGACTGCAAGGGAGTGATTGGGTGCAAGCACTTGTGCAAACTGAGATTGCGATTGTGACAGCAGGGACAGCAGACTCATTCCTGCGAGCATTTAATGTCTTGCGCACAAGAAGAGCACATCAAGTGACTGCAACAGCACTGTACATCCTTCAATGCCATGCCTATACAGCCACTACTGTCTGGGAGAAACCAGGGACGAAGAGTACCTTCATGCGTCTGAAGACTGGTGTCGCCAGAGACAAGACAACATCACCCAGTTTCGCTACTGGGCAACTGTGCTAGAACTAGAACTGTTGGTTCTAGTGTATGTGCGTTCTCTCAAGCAGGGATCGTTGATGATGTACCTCGATGCTCTGACAAAGCTGGTCCAACCTATGCTAGGTGGATACCAGTGCACCTAAAGGACATGGAAAAACTCACTACCAAACACCCAGATGTAGCCAGGAAATTCAGTGAAGGCCACTTCACAGTTCAGAAAACACAGAGGGTGTTCTCTTCAATCCCAATTGACCAGGCACATGAGCAGAATAATGCCTGCATCAAAGGAGACGGTGGCGCGGTTGGGCTCACTGACAACCCTAGTGCCCTTCGTCGCTGGATGGTTGCGGGACCGGAGGTTGCTCGGGTGATGGAAGAATTCCAGGATGGGACACACAAGACACACAAGACAAATAAGTTGCTAGGACCATCTCTGTACTCAATGAACATGAATGTGCCCTGGTGCATTTCCATGAAGATTGTTCCTCATCGCTCTGGACTTCTTTCTTCATTGCTCTCTTTTGTGCCCTGTGTAGTTTGGTGTTGTTGTACTGGAGCCTGCACGTCTGGTGATATTGTGCACCGTGTTCAACCATCGGAGCTTCAATGCCATGACCATCATCGAGTCATTCCAAGTGAAATGATCCTGCGAAGCTCTCAAAGTTCTCTGCGAGTGAACTGTACCCACTACTAATGACTTTCTCTTTGATTGGTCAGGTTTGGTCAGCATCTCCATCTTGTCTTCTTGACATATGAGGCACAACCTGCAGTCAGTTGTGGTGAGATGCGGTGATGTTGATGGTGAAGTTCGCTCAGCATGAGCTAGTGTGAACCTCTTGGACATGGTGGAACTGTCTTGAACAAAAACCAGCACCGTCGGTCTACAGGCATGCATGCATCACGATGAACCTGGAATGACACAATGTAACATTTCTGGCATCATCACTGCCACTACAGCTACCACTACCACTACACCTACAACTACTACCACCACCACCACCATTACCAGAATCAAGTCATTAGATCCAAAGATAATGACAAATGTAGATCGAGAAGCGTCCATGTATAAAAACAGACATTTTGAAATCCAATATGGCGGCCCATTTGGTGAAAATACGTAATGTCAATTGTTACCATTGGATTCCTTGCCCCCCCCCCCAACATACATTTAGACACCAGAATCGAGTCAATAGCAGCATTAGACCCAGAGATAATCGCAAATGTAGATTTCAAATGGCGGCAATTTTGAAATCCAATATGGCGGCCCACTGGTGAAAGCACGCAATGCAGATTGTTACCATTGGAATCCTTAACCCCCCCCCACAAAAACAAAAAAAACAAAAACAAAAACGTACATTTAGACACCAGAATCGAGTCAATAGCAACATTAGACCCAGAGATAATCGCAACTGTAGATTTCAAATGGCGGCCATTCTGAAATCCAATATGGCGGCCCATTGGTTAAAATACGCAATGCACATTGTTACCATTGGATTCTTTGCCCCCTAAAACATACATTTAGACACCAGAATCGAGTCAACAAGCAGCATTAGACCCAGAGTTAATCACAAATGTAGATTTCAAATGGCGGCCATTTTGAAATCCAATATGGCGGACCTTTGGTGAAAACACGCAATGCAGATTGTTACCATTGGATTCCTTACCCCACCCCCCCCAAAAAAAAAAAAACACGTACATTTAGACACCAGAATCGAGTCAATAGCAACATTAGACCAAGAGATAACGACAAATGTAGATTTCAAATGGCGGCCATTTTGAAATCCAATATGGCGGCCCATTGGTGAAAATATGCAATGCAGATTGTTGCCATTGGATTCCTTGCCCCCCCCCCCCCCCCCCCAAAACATACATTTAGACACCAGAATCGAGTCAATAGCAGCATTTGACCCAGAGATAATCGCAAATGTAGATTTCAAATGGCGGCCATTTTGAAATCCAATATGGCGGACATAAAGACAGAATTCCGAGTGGCCCAATATCTAAAAATGTTTGCAACATGTTAATGTACATGTGTGCCAAATTTGGTGCTTGTATCACAAAATACACAATTCCTTTGACTTTTCGAGCTAAGCCGCCCCACTAGCTGTAACATCACCCATTATTCACCCATCATGGGTGAATGTTCGCCAGCTAGACAGAGCTGAAGACGAATTGTTCTTTCCGTGATTTTCCCAAAGTAAGTCCAGTCGAACAGAGTTAATACGCATGTATTATTTTGTATTCTTAATTAACCTGGCATTGGTCCAACATTTCTTTCTCAAGGAAATGTATTTTTCGCAATGTGAAAATAATGTTCTTTGTCATTGGCGGGGAAAACCCAGTCGATATTTCGACATCGACTGTACCTTGATTTTTCTTTTACACTCCTCTCTCAAACATACATGTCTTTCAGTGTAACATAAACATGATAAAGAAAAAAAAAAGCGAAGAGAAAGAGAGAGGGAGAATTGCACAAATCGAATAGCCTTTTATTCAGATATGAGTGTTGTCGTTAAGAAAATAAAAGTTGATAAAAACAAAACGAAATCCCCCCAAACGAGTTTCGGTTGAAAAAGAAGAAGATAGTAATAACCATATACATGCAAACAAAAGTGATACGTGGGTGTTTGCGTGAAGACTTGAATGCTCCTATCGCACGCTTTGTTGGAGAACCACAATACAAATGAATACATTGTACTGGCGTCAAGGATTTAGCACGGGGGGGGGGGGGGGGGGGTCATGACCTATTCTCTCACAATGAAAATCACATTCATGTTGAAACGAAAACACGACGCATATTATGGTATAGCTAAACCCAAAGCAGAGTGGCTGATGATAGGTTCTCTTCGCCGAACTGTTTTCATCGCATCTCTGGCTTCATCTCTAACTCTCGGTACGCACTTGGACTTCAGGATCCCGAACTACAGAAGGAAATTACCAGGAGGAAGGCAAGTCCATATCTACTCTTCTTTCGAGTGGACGAAGAAGACGAGGATCTACGTTTATGTTATAATTTTTCAATATCTTGCTTCACTTGTGACGATAACTTGCAGGATGTAATGCCACATTATATACGGCGTTTATTTGACTAACATTCTAGGCTGGGTTTGTGCGTGTGTGTGTTAATGTGTGTGCGTGTATGGGTGTGTGTAATGCGTTGTTTACCAAATTGGTTACTTTTACGTGCAGACATATCTCATTTCTAAAGGTTTTGGCCTAAGATTTTTACCATTATTGTTCTTAATAGCTTATCAATTCATGTTTGGTTGCCTCAGGACGGCAATGTCGGGAAATTTGTCCTTTCATAGGCCGCCATATGTATACATTTAGACACCAGAATCGAGTCAATAGCAGCATTAGACCCAGAGATAATCGCAAATGTAGATTTCAAATGGCGGCAATTTTGAAATCCAATATGGCGGCCCACTGGTGAAAGCACGCAATGCAGATTGTTACCATTGGAATCCTTAACCCCCCCCCCCCCCACAAAAACAAAAACAAAAACAAAAACAAAAACGTACATTTAGACACCAGAATCGAGTCAATAGCAACATTAGACCAAGAGATAATCACAACTGTAGATTTCAAATGGCGGCCATTCTGAAATCCAATATGGCGGCCCATTGGTTAAAATACGCAATGCACATTGTTACCATTGGATTCTTTGCCCCCTAAAACATACATTTAGACACCAGAATCGAGTCAACAAGCAGCATTAGACCCAGAGTTAATCACAAATGTAGATTTCAAATGGCGGCCATTTTGAAATCCAATATGGCGGACCTTTGGTGAAAACACGCAATGCAGATTGTTACCATTGGATTCCTTACCCCACCCCCCCCCAAAAAAAAAAAAAAAACACGTACATTTAGACACCAGAATCGAGTCAATAGCAACATTAGACCAAGAGATAACGACAAATGTAGATTTCAAATGGCGGCCATTTTGAAATCCAACATGGCGGCCCATTGGTGAAAATATGCAATGCAGATTGTTGCCATTGGATTCCTTGCCCCCCCAAAACATACATTTAGACACCAGAATCGAGTCAATAGCAGCATTTGACCCAGAGATAATCGCAAATGTAGATTTCAAATGGCGGCCATTTTGAAATCCAATATGGCGGACATAAAGACAGAATTCCGAGTGGCCCAATATCTAAAAATGTTTGCAACATGTTAATGTACATGTGTGCCAAATTTGGTGCTTGTATCACAAAATACACAATTCCTTTGACTTTTCGAGCTAAGCCGCCCCACTAGCTGTAACATCACCCATTATTCACCCATCATGGGTGAATGTTCGCCAGCTAGACAGAGCTGAAGACGAATTGTTCTTTCCGTGATTTTCCCAAGTAAATCCAGTCGAACAGAGTTAATACGCATGTATTATTTTGTATTCTTAATTAACCTGGCATTGGTCCAACATTTCTTTCTCAAGGAAATGTATTTTTCGCAATGTGAAAATAATGTTCTTTGTCATTGGCGGGGAAAACCCAGTCGATATTTCAACATCGACTGTACTTTGATTTTTCTTTTACACTCCTCTCTCAAACATACATGTCTTTCAGTGTAACATAAACATGATAAAGAAAAAAAAAGCGAAGAGAAAGAGAGAGGGAGAATTGCACAAATCGAATAGCCTTTTATTCAGATATGAGTGTTGTCGTTAAGAAAATAAAAGTTGATAAAAACAAAACGAAATCCCCCCAAACGAGTTTCGGTTGAAAAAGAAGAAGATAGTAATAACCATATACATGCAAACAAAAGTGATACGTGGGTGTTTGCGTGAAGACTTGAATGCTCCTATCGCACGCTTTGTTGGAGAACCACAATACAAATGAATACATTGTACTGGCGTCAAGGATTTAGCACGGGGGTGGGGGGGGGGGGGGGTCATGACCTATTCTCTCACAATGAAAATCACATTCATGTTGAAACGAAAACACGACGCATATTATGGTATAGCTAAACCCAAAGCAGAGTGGCTGATGATAGGTTCTCTTCGCCGAACTGTTTTCATCGCATCTCTGGCTTCATCTCTAACTCTCGGTACGCACTTGGACTTCAGGATCCCGAACTACAGAAGGAAATTACCAGGAGGAAGGCAAGTCCATATCTACTCTTCTTTCGAGTGGACGAAGAAGACGAGGATCTACGTTTATGTTATAATTTTTCAATATCTTGCTTCACTTGTGACGATAACTTGCAGGATGTAATGCCACATTATATACGGCGTTTATTTGACTAACATTCTAGGCTGGGTTTGTGCGTGTGTGTGTTAATGTGTGTGCGTGTATGGGTGTGTGTAATGCGTTGTTTACCAAATTGGTTACTTTTACGTGCAGACATATCTCATTTCTAAAGGTTTTGGCCTAAGATTTTTACCATTATTGTTCTTAATAGCTTATCAATTCATGTTTGGTTGCCTCAGGACGGCAATGTCGGGAAATTTGTCCTTTCATAGGCCGCCATATGTATACATTTAGACACCAGAATCGAGTCAATAGCAGCATTAGACCCAGAGATAATCGCAAATGTAGATTTCAAATGGCGGCAATTTTGAAATCCAATATGGCGGCCCACTGGTGAAAGCACGCAATGCAGATTGTTACCATTGGAATCCTTAACCCCCCCCCCCCCACAAAAACAAAAACAAAAACAAAAACAAAAACGTACATTTAGACACCAGAATCGAGTCAATAGCAACATTAGACCAAGAGATAATCACAACTGTAGATTTCAAATGGCGGCCATTCTGAAATCCAATATGGCGGCCCATTGGTTAAAATACGCAATGCACATTGTTACCATTGGATTCTTTGCCCCCTAAAACATACATTTAGACACCAGAATCGAGTCAACAAGCAGCATTAGACCCAGAGTTAATCACAAATGTAGATTTCAAATGGCGGCCATTTTGAAATCCAATATGGCGGACCTTTGGTGAAAACACGCAATGCAGATTGTTACCATTGGATTCCTTACCCCACCCCACCCCCCCCCCCCAAAAAAAAAAAAAAAACACGTACATTTAGACACCAGAATCGAGTCAATAGCAACATTAGACCAAGAGATAACGACAAATGTAGATTTCAAATGGCGGCCATTTTGAAATCCAACATGGCGGCCCATTGGTGAAAATATGCAATGCAGATTGTTGCCATTGGATTCCTTGCCCCCCCCAAAACATACATTTAGACACCAGAATCGAGTCAATAGCAGCATTTGACCCAGAGATAATCGCAAATGTAGATTTCAAATGGCGGCCATTTTGAAATCCAATATGGCGGACATAAAGACAGAATTCCGAGTGGCCCAATATCTAAAAATGTTTGCAACATGTTAATGTACATGTGTGCCAAATTTGGTGCTTGTATCACAAAATACACAATTCCTTTGACTTTTCGAGCTAAGCCGCCCCACTAGCTGTAACATCACCCATTATTCACCCATCATGGGTGAATGTTCGCCAGCTAGACAGAGCTGAAGACGAATTGTTCTTTCCGTGATTTTCCCAAGTAAGTCCAGTCGAACAGAGTTAATACGCATGTATTATTTTGTATTCTTAATTAACCTGGCATTGGTCCAACATTTCTTTCTCAAGGAAATGTATTTTTCGCAATGTGAAAATAATGTTCTTTGTCATTGGCGGGGAAAACCCAGTCGATATTTCAACATCGACTGTACTTTGATTTTTCTTTTACACTCCTCTCTCAAACATACATGTCTTTCAGTGTAACATAAACATGATAAAGAAAAAAAAAGCGAAGAGAAAGAGAGAGGGAGAATTGCACAAATCGAATAGCCTTTTATTCAGATATGAGTGTTGTCGTTAAGAAAATAAAAGTTGATAAAAACAAAACGAAATCCCCCCAAACGAGTTTCGGTTGAAAAAGAAGAAGATAGTAATAACCATATACATGCAAACAAAAGTGATACGTGGGTGTTTGCGTGAAGACTTGAATGCTCCTATCGCACGCTTTGTTGGAGAACCACAATACAAATGAATACATTGTACTGGCGTCAAGGATTTAGCACGGGGGTGGGGGGGGGGGGTCATGACCTATTCTCTCACAATGAAAATCACATTCATGTTGAAACGAAAACACGACGCATATTATGGTATAGCTAAACCCAAAGCAGAGTGGCTGATGATAGGTTCTCTTCGCCGAACTGTTTTCATCGCATCTCTGGCTTCATCTCTAACTCTCGGTACGCACTTGGACTTCAGGATCCCGAACTACAGAAGGAAATTACCAGGAGGAAGGCAAGTCCATATCTACTCTTCTTTCGAGTGGACGAAGAAGACGAGGATCTACGTTTATGTTATAATTTTTCAATATCTTGCTTCACTTGTGACGATAACTTGCAGGATGTAATGCCACATTATATACGGCGTTTATTTGACTAACATTCTAGGCTGGGTTTGTGCGTGTGTGTGTTAATGTGTGTGCGTGTATGGGTGTGTGTAATGCGTTGTTTACCAAATTGGTTACTTTTACGTGCAGACATATCTCATTTCTAAAGGTTTTGGCCTAAGATTTTTACCATTATTGTTCTTAATAGCTTATCAATTCATGTTTGGTTGCCTCAGGACGGCAATGTCGGGAAATTTGTCCTTTCATAGGCCGCCATATGTATACATTTAGACACCAGAATCGAGTCAATAGCAGCATTAGACCCAGAGATAATCGCAAATGTAGATTTCAAATGGCGGCAATTTTGAAATCCAATATGGCGGCCCACTGGTGAAAGCACGCAATGCAGATTGTTACCATTGGAATCCTTAACCCCCCCCCCCCCACAAAAACAAAAACAAAAACAAAAACAAAAACGTACATTTAGACACCAGAATCGAGTCAATAGCAACATTAGACCAAGAGATAATCACAACTGTAGATTTCAAATGGCGGCCATTCTGAAATCCAATATGGCGGCCCATTGGTTAAAATACGCAATGCACATTGTTACCATTGGATTCTTTGCCCCCTAAAACATACATTTAGACACCAGAATCGAGTCAACAAGCAGCATTAGACCCAGAGTTAATCACAAATGTAGATTTCAAATGGCGGCCATTTTGAAATCCAATATGGCGGACCTTTGGTGAAAACACGCAATGCAGATTGTTACCATTGGATTCCTTACCCCACCCCCCCCCCCCAAAAAAAAAAAAAAAACACGTACATTTAGACACCAGAATCGAGTCAATAGCAACATTAGACCAAGAGATAACGACAAATGTAGATTTCAAATGGCGGCCATTTTGAAATCCAACATGGCGGCCCATTGGTGAAAATATGCAATGCAGATTGTTGCCATTGGATTCCTTGCCCCCCCAAAACATACATTTAGACACCAGAATCGAGTCAATAGCAGCATTTGACCCAGAGATAATCGCAAATGTAGATTTCAAATGGCGGCCATTTTGAAATCCAATATGGCGGACATAAAGACAGAATTCCGAGTGGCCCAATATCTAAAAATGTTTGCAACATGTTAATGTACATGTGTGCCAAATTTGGTGCTTGTATCACAAAATACACAATTCCTTTGACTTTTCGAGCTAAGCCGCCCCACTAGCTGTAACATCACCCATTATTCACCCATCATGGGTGAATGTTCGCCAGCTAGACAGAGCTGAAGACGAATTGTTCTTTCCGTGATTTTCCCAAGTAAATCCAGTCGAACAGAGTTAATACGCATGTATTATTTTGTATTCTTAATTAACCTGGCATTGGTCCAACATTTCTTTCTCAAGGAAATGTATTTTTCGCAATGTGAAAATAATGTTCTTTGTCATTGGCGGGGAAAACCCAGTCGATATTTCAACATCGACTGTACTTTGATTTTTCTTTTACACTCCTCTCTCAAACATACATGTCTTTCAGTGTAACATAAACATGATAAAGAAAAAAAAAGCGAAGAGAAAGAGAGAGGGAGAATTGCACAAATCGAATAGCCTTTTATTCAGATATGAGTGTTGTCGTTAAGAAAATAAAAGTTGATAAAAACAAAACGAAATCCCCCCAAACGAGTTTCGGTTGAAAAAGAAGAAGATAGTAATAACCATATACATGCAAACAAAAGTGATACGTGGGTGTTTGCGTGAAGACTTGAATGCTCCTATCGCACGCTTTGTTGGAGAACCACAATACAAATGAATACATTGTACTGGCGTCAAGGATTTAGCACGGGGGTGGGGGGGGGGGGGGTCATGACCTATTCTCTCACAATGAAAATCACATTCATGTTGAAACGAAAACACGACGCATATTATGGTATAGCTAAACCCAAAGCAGAGTGGCTGATGATAGGTTCTCTTCGCCGAACTGTTTTCATCGCATCTCTGGCTTCATCTCTAACTCTCGGTACGCACTTGGACTTCAGGATCCCGAACTACAGAAGGAAATTACCAGGAGGAAGGCAAGTCCATATCTACTCTTCTTTCGAGTGGACGAAGAAGACGAGGATCTACGTTTATGTTATAATTTTTCAATATCTTGCTTCACTTGTGACGATAACTTGCAGGATGTAATGCCACATTATATACGGCGTTTATTTGACTAACATTCTAGGCTGGGTTTGTGCGTGTGTGTGTTAATGTGTGTGCGTGTATGGGTGTGTGTAATGCGTTGTTTACCAAATTGGTTACTTTTACGTGCAGACATATCTCATTTCTAAAGGTTTTGGCCTAAGATTTTTACCATTATTGTTCTTAATAGCTTATCAATTCATGTTTGGTTGCCTCAGGACGGCAATGTCGGGAAATTTGTCCTTTCATAGGCCGCCATATGTATACATTTAGACACCAGAATCGAGTCAATAGCAGCATTAGACCCAGAGATAATCGCAAATGTAGATTTCAAATGGCGGCAATTTTGAAATCCAATATGGCGGCCCACTGGTGAAAGCACGCAATGCAGATTGTTACCATTGGAATCCTTAACCCCCCCCCCCCCCCCACAAAAACAAAAACAAAAACAAAAACAAAAACGTACATTTAGACACCAGAATCGAGTCAATAGCAACATTAGACCAAGAGATAATCACAACTGTAGATTTCAAATGGCGGCCATTCTGAAATCCAATATGGCGGCCCATTGGTTAAAATACGCAATGCACATTGTTACCATTGGATTCTTTGCCCCCTAAAACATACATTTAGACACCAGAATCGAGTCAACAAGCAGCATTAGACCCAGAGTTAATCACAAATGTAGATTTCAAATGGCGGCCATTTTGAAATCCAATATGGCGGACCTTTGGTGAAAACACGCAATGCAGATTGTTACCATTGGATTCCTTACCCCACCCCCCCCCCCAAAAAAAAAAAAAAAAACACGTACATTTAGACACCAGAATCGAGTCAATAGCAACATTAGACCAAGAGATAACGACAAATGTAGATTTCAAATGGCGGCCATTTTGAAATCCAACATGGCGGCCCATTGGTGAAAATATGCAATGCAGATTGTTGCCATTGGATTCCTTGCCCCCCCCCCAAAACATACATTTAGACACCAGAATCGAGTCAATAGCAGCATTTGACCCAGAGATAATCGCAAATGTAGATTTCAAATGGCGGCCATTTTGAAATCCAATATGGCGGACATAAAGACAGAATTCCGAGTGGCCCAATATCTAAAAATGTTTGCAACATGTTAATGTACATGTGTGCCAAATTTGGTGCTTGTATCACAAAATACACAATTCCTTTGACTTTTCGAGCTAAGCCGCCCCACTAGCTGTAACATCACCCATTATTCACCCATCATGGGTGAATGTTCGCCAGCTAGACAGAGCTGAAGACGAATTGTTCTTTCCGTGATTTTCCCAAGTAAGTCCAGTCGAACAGAGTTAATACGCATGTATTATTTTGTATTCTTAATTAACCTGGCATTGGTCCAACATTTCTTTCTCAAGGAAATGTATTTTTCGCAATGTGAAAATAATGTTCTTTGTCATTGGCGGGGAAAACCCAGTCGATATTTCGACATCGACTGTACTTTGATTTTTCTTTTACACTCCTCTCTCAAACATACATGTCTTTCAGTGTAACATAAACATGATAAAGAAAAAAAAAAGCGAAGAGAAAGAGAGAGGGAGAATTGCACAAATCGAATAGCCTTTTATTCAGATATGAGTGTTGTCGTTAAGAAAATAAAAGTTGATAAAAACAAAACGAAATCCCCCCAAACGAGTTTCGGTTGAAAAAGAAGAAGATAGTAATAACCATATACATGCAAACAAAAGTGATACGTGGGTGTTTGCGTGAAGACTTGAATGCTCCTATCGCACGCTTTGTTGGAGAACCACAATACAAATGAATACATTGTACTGGCGTCAAGGATTTAGCACGGGGGGGGGGGGGGGGGGGTCATGACCTATTCTCTCACAATGAAAATCACATTCATGTTGAAACGAAAACACGACGCATATTATGGTATAGCTAAACCCAAAGCAGAGTGGCTGATGATAGGTTCTCTTCGCCGAACTGTTTTCATCGCATCTCTGGCTTCATCTCTAACTCTCGGTACGCACTTGGACTTCAGGATCCCGAACTACAGAAGGAAATTACCAGGAGGAAGGCAAGTCCATATCTACTCTTCTTTCGAGTGGACGAAGAAGACGAGGATCTACGTTTATGTTATAATTTTTCAATATCTTGCTTCACTTGTGACGATAACTTGCAGGATGTAATGCCACATTATATACGGCGTTTATTTGACTAACATTCTAGGCTGGGTTTGTGCGTGTGTGTGTTAATGTGTGTGCGTGTATGGGTGTGTGTAATGCGTTGTTTACCAAATTGGTTACTTTTACGTGCAGACATATCTCATTTCTAAAGGTTTTGGCCTAAGATTTTTACCATTATTGTTCTTAATAGCTTATCAATTCATGTTTGGTTGCCTCAGGACGGCAATGTCGGGAAATTTGTCCTTTCATAGGCCGCCATATGTATACATTTAGACACCAGAATCGAGTCAATAGCAGCATTAGACCCAGAGATAATCGCAAATGTAGATTTCAAATGGCGGCAATTTTGAAATCCAATATGGCGGCCCACTGGTGAAAGCACGCAATGCAGATTGTTACCATTGGAATCCTTAACCCCCCCACCCCCCCCCCCACAAAAACAAAAAAAAAAAAACAAAAACAAAAACGTACATTTAGACACCCAGAATCGAGTCAATAGCAACATTAGACCCAGAGATAATCACAACTGTAGATTTCAAATGGCGGCCATTCTGAAAATCCAATATGGCGGCCCATTGGTTAAAATACGCAATGCACATTGTTACCATTGGATTCTTTGCCCCCTGAAACATACATTTAGACACCAGAATCGAGTCAACAAGCAGCATTAGACCCAGAGTTAATCACAAATGTAGATTTCAAATGGCGGCCATTTTGAAATCCAATATGGCGGACCTTTGGTGAAAACACGCAATGCAGATTGTTACCATTGGATTCCTTACCCCACCCCCCCCCCCAAAAAAAAAAAAAAAAAACACGTACATTTAGACACCAGAATCGAGTCAATAGCAACATTAGACCAAGAGATAACGACAAAATGTAGATTTCAAATGGCGGCCATTTTGAAATCCAACATGGCGGCCCATTGGTGAAAAATATGCAATGCAGATTATTGCCATTGGATTCCTTGCCCCCCCCCCCAAACATACATTTAGACACCAGAATCGAGTCAATAGCAGCATTTGACCCAGAGATAATCGCAAATGTAGATTTCAATGGCGGCCACTTTGAAATCCAATATGGCGGACATAAAAGACAGAATTCCGAGTGGCCCAATATCTAAAAATGTTTGCAACATGTTAATGTACATGTGTGCCAAATTTGGTGCTTGTATCACAAAATACACAATTCCTTTGAATTTTCGAGCTAAGCCGCCCCACTAGCTGTAACATCACCCATTATTCACCCATCATGGGTGAATGTTCGCCAGCTAGACAGAGCTGAAGACGAATTGTTCTTTCCGTGATTTTCCCAAGTAAGTCCAGTCGAACAGAGTTAATACGCATGTATTATTTTGTATTCTTAATTAACCTGGCATTGGTCCAACATTTCTTTCTCAAGGAAATGTATTTTTCGCAATGTGAAAATAATGTTCTTTGTCATTGGCGGGGAAAACCCAGTCGATATTTCGACATCGACTGTACTTTGATTTTTCTTTTACACTCCTCTCTCAAACATACATGTCTTTCAGTGTAACATAAACATGATAAAGAAAAAAAAAGCGAAGAGAAAGAGAGAGGGAGAATTGCACAAATCGAATAGCCTTTTATTCAGATATGAGTGTTGTCGTTAAGAAAATAAAAGTTGATAAAAACAAAACGAAATCCCCCCAAACGAGTTTCGGTTGAAAAAGAAGAAGATAGTAATAACCATATACATGCAAACAAAAGTGATACGTGGGTGTTTGCGTGAAGACTTGAATGCTCCTATCGCACGCTTTGTTGGAGAACCACAATACAAATGAATACATTGTACTGGCGTCAAGGATTTAGCAAGGGGTGGGGGGGGGGGGGGGTCATGACCTATTCTCTCACAATGAAAATCACATTCATGTTGAAACGAAAACACGACGCATATTATGGTATAGCTAAACCCAAAGCAGAGTGGCTGATGATAGGTTCTCTTCGCCGAACTGTTTTCATCGCATCTCTGGCTTCATCTCTAACTCTCGGTACGCACTTGGACTTCAGGATCCCGAACTACAGAAGGAAATTACCAGGAGGAAGGCAAGTCCATATCTACTCTTCTTTCGAGTGGACGAAGAAGACGAGGATCTACGTTTATGTTATAATTTTTCAATATCTTGCTTCACTTGTGACGATAACTTGCAGGATGTAATGCCACATTATATACGGCGTTTATTTGACTAACATTCTAGGCTGGGTTTGTGCGTGTGTGTGTTAATGTGTGTGCGTGTATGGGTGTGTGTAATGCGTTGTTTACCAAATTGGTTACTTTTACGTGCAGACATATCTCATTTCTAAAGGTTTTGGCCTAAGATTTTTACCATTATTGTTCTTAATAGCTTATCAATTCATGTTTGGTTGCCTCAGGACGGCAATGTCGGGAAATTTGTCCTTTCATAGGCCGCCATATGTATACATTTAGACACCAGAATCGAGTCAATAGCAGCATTAGACCCAGAGATAATCGCAAATGTAGATTTCAAATGGCGGCAATTTTGAAATCCAATATGGCGGCCCACTGGTGAAAGCACGCAATGCAGATTGTTACCATTGGAATCCTTAACCCCCCCCCCCCCCCCACAAAAACAAAAAAAAAAACAAAAACAAAAACGTACATTTAGACACCAGAATCGAGTCAATAGCAACATTAGACCCAGAGATAATCACAACTGTAGATTTCAAATGGCGGCCATTCTGAAATCCAATATGGCGGCCCATTGGTTAAAATACGCAATGCACATTGTTACCATTGGATTCTTTGCCCCCTGAAACATACATTTAGACACCAGAATCGAGTCAACAAGCAGCATTAGACCCAGAGTTAATCACAAATGTAGATTTCAAATGGCGGCCATTTTGAAATCCAATATGGCGGACCTTTGGTGAAAACACGCAATGCAGATTGTTACCATTGGATTCCTTACCCCACCCCCCCCCCAAAAAAAAAAAAAAAAACACGTACATTTAGACACCAGAATCGAGTCAATAGCAACATTAGACCAAGAGATAACGACAAATGTAGATTTCAAATGGCGGCCATTTTGAAATCCAACATGGCGGCCCATTGGTGAAAATATGCAATGCAGATTGTTGCCATTGGATTCCTTGCCCCCCCAAAACATACATTTAGACACCAGAATCGAGTCAATAGCAGCATTTGACCCAGAGATAATCGCAAATGTAGATTTCAAATGGCGGCCATTTTGAAATCCAATATGGCGGACATAAAGACAGAATTCCGAGTGGCCCAATATCTAAAAATGTTTGCAACATGTTAATGTACATGTGTGCCAAATTTGGTGCTTGTATCACAAAATACACAATTCCTTTGACTTTTCGAGCTAAGCCGCCCCACTAGCTGTAACATCACCCATTATTCACCCATCATGGGTGAATGTTCGCCAGCTAGACAGAGCTGAAGACGAATTGTTCTTTCCGTGATTTTCCCAAGTAAATCCAGTCGAACAGAGTTAATACGCATGTATTATTTTGTATTCTTAATTAACCTGGCATTGGTCCAACATTTCTTTCTCAAGGAAATGTATTTTTCGCAATGTGAAAATAATGTTCTTTGTCATTGGCGGGGAAAACCCAGTCGATATTTCAACATCGACTGTACTTTGATTTTTCTTTTACACTCCTCTCTCAAACATACATGTCTTTCAGTGTAACATAAACATGATAAAGAAAAAAAAAAGCGAAGAGAAAGAGAGAGGGAGAATTGCACAAATCGAATAGCCTTTTATTCAGATATGAGTGTTGTCGTTCAGAAAATAAAAGTTGATAAAAACAAAACGAAATCCCCCCAAACGAGTTTCGGTTGAAAAAGAAGATAGTAATAACCATATACATGCAAACAAAAGTGATACGTGGGTGTTTGCGTGAAGACTTGAATGCTCCTATCGCACGCTTTGTTGGAGAACCACAATACAAATGAATACATTGTACTGGCGTCAAGGATTTAGCACGGGGGTGGGGGGGGGGGGGGGTCATGACCTATTCTCTCACAATGAAAATCACATTCATGTTGAAACGAAAACACGACGCATATTATGGTATAGCTAAACCCAAAGCAGAGTGGCTGATGATAGGTTCTCTTCGCCGAACTGTTTTCATCGCATCTCTGGCTTCATCTCTAACTCTCGGTACGCACTTGGACTTCAGGATCCCGAACTACAGAAGGAAATTACCAGGAGGAAGGCAAGTCCATATCTACTCTTCTTTCGAGTGGACGAAGAAGACGAGGATCTACGTTTATGTTATAATTTTTCAATATCTTGCTTCACTTGTGACGATAACTTGCAGGATGTAATGCCACATTATATACGGCGTTTATTTGACTAACATTCTAGGCTGGGTTTGTGCGTGTGTGTGTTAATGTGTGTGCGTGTATGGGTGTGTGTAATGCGTTGTTTACCAAATTGGTTACTTTTACGTGCAGACATATCTCATTTCTAAAGGTTTTGGCCTAAGATTTTTACCATTATTGTTCTTAATAGCTTATCAATTCATGTTTGGTTGCCTCAGGACGGCAATGTCGGGAAATTTGTCCTTTCATAGGCCGCCATATGTATGCTATTAAAGGCACATGACAAATACTCGCGTACTTGCCCTACAATCGTGCACCAGTAAATACTTGTCTTTGATTGGCTCACACCCCTCGGGGAGGCGTTGATAGCGTCAGGGCCATGGGTTACAGCTCGTTATTCCGAATATTCGTTATTCCGAAGGTTCTTTGCTCCGAAGGGTCGTTATTCCGAAGGTTCTTTATTCCGAAAATTCGTTATTCCAAGAATGAAACAAAGCTCGTTGTTCCGAAGGTTCGTTACGGACCCTACACTCTTAGAAAAAAAGGTTCTTTTGAGCACCATTAAATGGTTCTCAGCACTGTCACAATAGCGACACCCTTTTAGGTGCTCGTGAGAACCTTTTCTAAATGGTGCTTGTCGGCACCTTTTGCAAAAGGTGCCCATTAGAACCTTTTTCCCGATGAAATGGTGCTCGTGAGTACCATTTTTACCCACGCCGATGAAAATCGGCAGGGGGTTATGTAAAGGGTTCCGTATGTTTGTTTGTTTGTTTGTTTGTTTGTTTGTTTGTTTTTTTGTTTGTTTGTTTGTTTGTTTGTTTGTTTGTATGTTTGTTTGTTTGTTTGTTTGTTTGTTTGTTTGTGTACAAGATAACAAGAGAACGGGTAAACGGATTTGCACGAAATGTTCAGGGAATGTTTGGATAATGACAGGAAAGAATCGATTAGATTTTGGTGATAATCGGTTGACCCTTGCAAATTCTGTGTGACCTTGAAGTTTTGACCCCATGGTATAGTGACCATTCCGAAAATTTCTCACTTTGCGATTTTCCGCTACCATACGAACACATAAACTCCCCAACGATCCGACTTCGCTGCTCAAATGTTCGTAAGAATTCCGAAATTTACGTTTAGGCCTATTTGAGGGACTATGTCCTTCTAGATTTATGAAAGTTCGTTCTCCGTCATCACAAACTGGCCCGTATTTTGATGATTTTTCAAATTAACATTGATTGTAAAGTTTTTTTCGTTAGAGGAGCATTTTGCTCGGTCGCAGTCACACTGCACGATATGCGTGCTCAATGTCAATGCGTGTGCAAGGCCGCTGAAAATGCATCGCGCTCTACACTGTTGGTGCAAAATTGCACCGGGGACGTTGCGGCGCTCGTTGGTAGCCGAATACTGGTGCAGTAGACATTTGCATTCAACCCTTGCATTGAATAATTCCCGTAGACACTAATCATAGGGGTAATTGCCTAGGGGGTACGTAAATTTTGTTTTTCTTTTTTGCTTTTGTGGATACCATCAAAGATCGTACACTCATACGACCTTTGATATTTGATGATTTTTCAAATTAACATTGATTGTTTTTTTCGTTGGAGGAGCATTTTGCTCGGTCGCAGTCACACTGCACGATATGCGTGCTCAATGTCAATGCGTGTGCAAGGCCGCTGAAAATGCATCGCGCTCTACACTGTTGGTGCAAAATTGCACCGGGGACGTTGCGGCGCTCGTTGGTGGCCGAATACTGGTGCAGTAGACATTTGCATTCAACCCTTGCATTGAATAATTCCCGTAGACACTATTTCATAGGGGTAATTGCCTAGGGGGTACGTAAATTTTGTTTTTCTTTTTTGCTTTTGTGGATACCATCAAAGATCGTACACTCATACGACCTTTGATATTTGATGATTTTTCAAATTAACATTGATTGTTTTTTTCGTTAGAGGAGCATTTTGCTCGGTCGCAGTCACACTGCACGATATGCGTGCTCAATGTCAATGCGTGTGCAAGGCCGCTGAAAATGCATCGCGCTCTACACTGTTGGTGCAAAATTGCACCGGGGACGTTGCGGCGCTCGTTGGTGGCCGAATACTGGTGCAGTAGACATTTGCATTCAACCCTTGCATTGAATAATTCCCGTAGACACTAATCATAGGGGTAATTGCCTAGGGGGTACGTAAATTTTGTTTTTCTTTTTTGCTTTTGTGGATACCATCAAAGATCGTACACTCATACGACCTTTGATATCATCACACTCTCGGCTTGCTATAATCAAAATATCCCGTAAGAAAACGGCGTATTTCTCGATTTTTAGCGCTTTTTCCGCGACCCGTCGTGTAGACAATACTCTTAAAACTGGACTTAATTCGCGCGCGCTTGGAAAAGTTCCGATTCTGCACTTTTGACGGTGGAATTTGGGATTTTCGATGGATTTTTGGAGGAGACTTAAGGACTTTCCTGTACGTGAATGAGTGTTAATACCGTATGTGTAATGATGTGATTTGCGTGTGATGTGACTGTAGAACCAAAGATCGTACACTTCAGTGTACGATCTTTGGTAGAACTCACTGGCTGGTGATAAAGCACACTGGCAATTAAGTGGCCGAATTCTGGTAGATGACCGAATGCACATTATGTTTACCCCGACTTTGTACTTAGGCGTGGGTCTGCCGCCTTTGACGGCCCCTCTCTAGTTAGCTATGTGTACCAATCCGCATGGTATTTTCTCCAGTAAATTCTTTTGTGCAGTCGCAGTACAATAGGTATTAGCTGTAACATTTGGGATTATCTCATTGATTTCCTAATCTGACAGGATTAGTGGATACGGCATGGGTTTTATATAAACAAGAAATATGATAATAAGAGTATGGTGATACACTGTATTACTCCTCTTGTTAATCACAAAATTATCACGAACATCAATTGAGGGCGGCAAGACTTGGGTAAGTGTTGAATGATGTCGGAGAATTACAAGGAAAAAACAAGAATGATGAGTGCGTTACATGAACTTTTCGTTGTGACTTTGCACCATCATCTCCCATTGAATTGGGTGTATCAGATTCAAATGGGATTTGCTCTTCTTGCGACATTCATTAGCAGTAACTGTGAGTAATATCTACGTGCTCGAAAGGCAGCATCTAAACAAGCCAAGGGATGTGAATAAATATAATACGATTGAGCTATTTCATCTGTATTTGCAAGTACGCCGTCGTTAACTTTTCGTTCATGTAACGATACCGTGCTATCCCCAGTAATGATTGTATCAGAGATAATCTTCATCGAGGATGGCATGTTGAGTACAGTGGACTCCCGTTACAACGAAGTCCTCGAGACCACCGGCAGTTTTACTTCTTATATCGAAATTTCGTTATGACCGAACAAATGATAATAATTGAAAAAAAAAAAGAAAAGAGCCAAATTTTTTACGACCTGGATTTTTATTTCGCTGTAACCAGAATTTCGTTATGACCGCTTTCGTTATAACGGGAGTGCACTGTATAGACAAGCCTATATCTTGCAAGATGATTGATAAGATGCTCTTTACTATTGCGTGTTGGTTGTATTATGTGCATGGTATCAATTACGATTTTGCGGCTTGAATAGACTATAAGGTTTCATAATGATACCACGACTAAGCTTCACGTTACGGTCTTGACAATGTTGGAAAAAGATGATGAAATAAAAAATAAAAGCGTGCGCGCATACTTGCATGATGTATTTACATGGGTATGTTTGTGTTTATGTGTGTGTGTGTGTGTATGTTGTTGTTTTTTTTTTTTTGGGGGGGGGGGGTAAAATCAGTATTAAAGGAGAATGAAACCCAAATATCTATACACGTATGTGGATTTATGAAATCCAACCATTACATCATATAAGAGCGAACCTGCAGCCATCGCTGGATTAGAAGACTACAACCTTTGTGACGTCATGCATAGACAACAATATAGAAAACATAAAGAAAATATGCTCACTTTTCTAGCATATTGAAAGAGCACTTTTATATACTTACCTCTTTCAGAAAGCAAGGGGAATAATATTACCCTCATACACCAAAAAACAAGTCAATGCTAAGACTGTTTTTCATTAAAAAAAAAAAACATATTTTTTTCTAAAATTCTCCTTAGAGAGCCTTTTGTCTTTATATCGTACACACATGAAGTCACGAACTGTACTAGTCTTGTCATCCACTAGTTTTTAGCTGCACCGGAACTTTGGAGTCTTACGTTTTCAATTACATTGTGACTCATTATCAAAACGAAATGTGTTTTTTATATTTCTAACACACATAATTACATCATTCTCGCACACACACATTCCGTCGCGCCCATCACTTTGATGAGCCAAATGAACTTTTTTTATCAAGACACTGAGCAGAAAATTTGAAAAAAAATACATTAAAATTACTAGATTTATTACACAATTTTTTCAATGTCGCGTATCCAAGCCATCATACGGTGTAGTCAAATCATGAAACAAGAATAAAAGTCTACTGAAAAAAAAAACATTCAAAGAAATATCCATCAACATAATTATTGTGAAGCAACGACTGACTCTCGCAGAACATCACACAGAAGTAATCAAGTATAATTATGCTACATCTAAATTGCTAGACTTTTTTCATGTAATCTCTCAATCCACAAAGCAAGAAAAATTTATTGTTTTCAAAGGAGACCCGTAGAAGAGGAAAATGATATTGGGTCGGAATGGGTCCAATATATTTTTTGTTTGTGGTTTTTTTTTAAGCACCAATCAAAATAAATGGTTCGGGCTGTTATTCTACCTCTCATAATTTATATTTTTACTGAAATTTTCGCTGTTGTGTAGATGATTTTAACTAGAAAGCGAAATACTTATTTTTACCAGTGAGATGAGCCCCTCCATGTTTTTACGCACGTGTGTGTGTGTGTGTGTGTGTGTTCGTGTGTGAGGTTTTTACCCACGCCGATGAAAATCGGCAGGGGGTTATGTAAAGGGTTCCGTATGTTTGTTTGTTTGTTTGTTTGTTTGTTTGTTTGTTTGTTTGTTTGTGTACAAGATAACAAGAGAACGGGTAAACGGATTTGCACGAAATGTTATGGGGATGTTTGGATAATGGCAGGAAAGAATCGATTAGATTTTGGTGATAATCGGTTGACCCTTGCAAATTCTGAGTGACCTTGAAGTTTTGACCCCATGGTATAGTGACCATTCCGAAAATTTCCCGTTTCTCACTTTGCGATTTTCCGCTACCATACGAAAACATAAACTCCCCAACGATCCGACTTCGCTGCTCAAATGTTCGTAAGAATTCCGAAATTTACGTTTAGGCCTATTTGAGGGACTATGTCCTTCTAGATTTATGAAAGTTCGTTCTCCGTCATCACAAACTGGCCCGTATTTTGATGATTTTTCAAATTAACATTGATTGTTTTTTCGTTGGAGGAGCATTTTGCTCGGTCGCAGTCACACTGCACGATATGCGTGCTCAATGTCAATGCGTGTGCAAGGCCGCTGAAAATGCATCGCGCTCTACACTGTTGGTGCAAAATTGCACCGGGGACGTTGCGGCGCTCGTTGGTGGCCGAATACTGGTGCAGTAGACATTTGCATTCAACCCTCGCATTGAATAATTCCCGTAGACACTAATCATAGGGCTAATTGCCGAGGGGGTACTTAAATTTTGTTTTTCTTTTGCGCTTTTGTGGATACCATCAAAGATCGTACACTCATACGACCTTTGATATCATCACACTCTCGGCTTGCTATAATCAAAATATCCCGCAAGAAAACGGCGTATTTCTCGATTTTTAGCGCTTTTTCCGCGACCCGTCGCGTAGACAATACTCTTAAAACTGGACTTAATTCGCGCGCGCTTGGAAAAGTTCCGATTCTGCACTTTTGACGGTGGAATTTGGGATTTTCGATGGATTTTTGGAGGAGACTTAAGGACTTTCCTGTACGTGAATGAGTGTTAATACCGTATGTGTAATGATGTGATTTGCGTGTGATGTGACTGTAGAACCAAAGATCGTACACTTCAGTGTACGATCTTTGGTAGAACTCACTGGCTGGTGATAAAGCACACTGGCAATTAAGTGGCCGAATTCTGGTAGATGACCGAATGCACATTATGTTTACCCCGACTTTGTACTTATAGGCGTGGGTCTGCCGCCTTTGACGGCCCCTCTCTAGTTATACTATAACCTGCCTATGACAATAATATGTTGTTAGCATTTGTCATTTTGTTCACCAAATTTGCCAACAGTCTTTTAAACACCACCACCACGTACATGTACATTTTTTATTTCTGCAAAAGCAATATAAACTGGTGACAAGAGGTGCATCAGTGCTTTGAAATAAATTACATAATCTTCAATTCTCTACCCAATACGTAATTCCTGCGTGGGTATAAATGCAATAAGTTTTACCAGTCTAGGTGCAAACTGTAAAAGTGTGTAGAAATCGAGCACACAATGACTGGAGAAGTATAAAGAGCATTTTCCATTTGTGCTTTTAAAGTTTAGAACTATGAATGACTCCACTTCTCAGATTGGCATCTGGTCTGATCTCATTACGTCTACCCCCCCCCCCCCCCCAATACAGTTGATTCAAAGCTGTTAAATGCAAATTATAGTGAAACATTATCACTGGTACATTGTAAGTTGCAAATACTCTATTGGGATCATAACAAAACATATGTGACCCTCCATCACACAAACCAACAAAAAGTCGCCTGAAATGAATATTTGGTTGACGGCAGATTCTGAAAGAGCAGCTATAAAATACACTATAAGTCAATGCAAACGGACTTACCTACCCTATCTACATAATTTCTCAAAGGTTTTCTCTGGCAGCATCAGTGTTTTTTCTTTGACTCAGCTCATTCTTGGCTAGCGTAGGTTTCTGGTGGTTGCTGTCAACGGGCTATCGGGCTAAAATTGTCATTCTGATCGATGTATTCTTTTGGTCACCCAGCTCATTCTTGACTAGCCCATCGGTTGTGTTTGATGCTGTCAACGGGCTATCACAGGCTGTCATTCTGATCGATGTATCGTCTTAGCCACACAGCTCATTCTCGACTAGCCCAGGGTTCTGGCTGATGCTGCAAATGGGCTATCCCGGGCTCTTATTCTGATCGATGAATTCTTGTGGCCGCCCAGCTCATTCTTGGCTAGTGTTAAGCCTACGGTTCTGGCCGATGTTGTCAACGGTCTGTCACAGGCTGTCTCTCTGCTCAATGTAGAGTCTACCTTTTTCCCTAACCGCACCAGCGACCCAAACACTTATGTACTGCTTCATCGTCCCGGCCAGAGTTACTTGTTCCCTGGTTTCTGTGCATGTTGGTGTGTCCACTTCCCTGATATATGAATTGAAAGATACAATAGACCTACACCGCGTTAATAAAACAATGTCCTTACTTGCTATGTACTTCGATAAACAGAACACGGCATTACATGACGTGACTCCTCACTTTTTAGAACAAGCCTGAAAACATACTGAAGAGATTTTGACCTAACAGTTAGGCCTACTGCCCACTGCACTGGGCTGTAGACAGACCTCTATCGGCTCTAAGTCTAACGTTATTACAGACCTCTATTGCAATAGAGTCTACTTACTCCAAAACATAGCCCAAACGCCGAACGCAAAGATAACTGTGTACAAGGAGCGCCCCGGGGTAAGGTCTATACCGTCTACATGCAATAAGGAAATTTGTTTTATAACTTTAAGTTATAACTGTCAGTGTTAACGTTAGAGCCATGGCTCTAACATTAACACTGACACAGGAAACTTAAAGTTATAGAACAAATTTCCTTATTGCATGTGCTGTTTCTAGACGGTATAGACCTTACCCCGGGGCGCTCCTTGTACACAGTCATCTTTGCGTTTGGCGTTTGGGCTATGTTTCGGAGTTAGTAGACTCTATTTTTAATAGGCATAGAAATGCCAAAACGTTACATGCATACCTAGGCTAGCTATTAGTAACTTAGCCCGGCCCAGTCGCTGTAAAAACGTACAGCCATGCTCCGGCCCCGCACGGCGTCTGTTCGGGCTAGCCCATGAGCCATTGGCATTACTATGCCAAATTTCTAATTGTAAAGTGTCAGGCCTAACATGTTATTGTTAGATCTGGATCTACTGTACCTGGTAAACATTACACAAAATAGCAGCTTCGATGAGATCTAACATTAGGACCTAGCTCACCGTTAAAGGTTAATCACTGACTGAAAACGAAAACTGAGTGATGAATCTAACAGTAGGATTGCTAACACGTAACATTCTAACTTGATTTTGTACCAACGAATGTCATCTAAAAATGAGATAAAACCACATTAAAACTAAAAATCTTACCTCTTCTCCTAAATTGTGATGACTGCCATGGCGAAAATGGAATTGACAGTGACACGTTTCCAGTCCACTTTGTCAAAATTAATGTCTAACGTTACCGTTGTACCGGGTGCCGTTCGTTATGGGTGTTGATGTGTATAAGTGTCTACGTCTACACTATAGCCGTCTGCTGCTGCATAATGCATGGGTATTGCATTGGCACTCTGCCGCTATGTGGTGGTAGGTTTGCATAGGCGCGCGCAGGCAGGCAGCACAGGGCTACATAGCCGCGGCGCGTGCCGCCGCGGTTACATAGTCCTACAGTGCAGCACTAGTATGTGTACGTTTACGCGTACGCATATCTGATCGAGCGCTAAAATTGGATGCATGGTGGCAGCTGTCAGTTGGCACGCAGCCAAGAGAAGTCATTAGTCTACGATGAAAACAATATGTACTTTTTATTATCACAGCAGTAGAAACACATACAATATTTTTGTACCAATACCACAGTTTTGGTGATTCTTACATCTGGCATTCGAATATACAGCAAGGGGAAATATGAAAGGGGACCTAAAGATATTGTTTGACCTGCAGGAGTACCACAAATAACACTCGGGGACTGGGTCGCATACTAGCAAATGGTGACGAACGAAACCATTTCGACTTGGAACCATTTATAGGTGCTCATCGGAACAATTTGGCGAGAACCATCTGATGAGAACCATTTTGGAGCCGACGAGAACCATTTGAGAAACTGTTTTTCTTAGAGTGTATATCACTTCTGATCAACGAACCTTCGGAATAACGAACCCTATTTCATTTTCGAATTAATGAACCCTCGAAAAAAGCGAACCTTCGGAATAACGCCAGAAATGTTCGGATTAACGAACCCTTTTTCATTTTCCGATTATTAACAAACCTCTAGGTATAGGTAATTCGGTTGTTTCGGATTAACGAACCTCCGGAAAAACGAACAGCACCCGGGCCATGCCACCTGGTGTTTTACTTCCGGAAATATCTTAACTGCTTTGATATCTTTAGGGGTTAATTCAACGTGTTGCAATCTTGCTTCGCGCGCGTAAACCTCCGTACAAAATGAAAAGCACTGTACACAACGTACCATGATAACAGACGATAGAGCTTTGGCGTACTAAAACTGTAACTGCTCTTTTTGTGCAATTTTCTTATACATTTCAAAATCCTCTTCTATAAAAGCCAATTTTATCTAATGAAAACCTCCTCTTAAAATGCAATGTCTATGCCTATGTGTTTAATGTGTTAATCTAATGCAGATGATTGTTTGGAATAGGAATACCGCCATTCCCAAGCAACCTCCCACTAAGTATTCTTGGAATGAACTATTAACATAAAAAAGAGGTTAGCGCGAATCTCTTACAATGTTCTATTGACGTGTCTTCTTGTCTTTGTAATGCTTGAGCATGAAATTATTTATGTGGACAGGTCTGCTGCGGATCTAGTACAGTCTTTTTAGTCCATGGGCCAGGCCAGATATTGGTACCATCTGAGGTGGCAAAACCTTTTTGGTGTCATTTTGTTTGTCGGGCATAGATATGCTTATCAAGCTATGATAGCATTTCCAAATGAGTAGCTTAGTCATAGTAAATGAATTTTTAACCAATTTGGTCTCGTTGTTATATCCCTATACTTCTGAATCGAAACTAACCGCCATACAAAGAAGAGCACTGTCTTCTGTATGTTCCATAGAGCTGTAAAATGCAGCTCTGTGGTATGTTCACAGGTGTTCTGTTGTAAACGCGGTGCGCTTAGTCTTTATACAAGGCAGCGAAGGGAATATCCAAAGGTTATGATGTCCACAGCGCTTAGTCTTTATTCTAGACGGCGAAGGGAATGTCCAAAGCGTATGATACAGTGTATATGCTTTTATCTAAGAACAACAACAACAACAAAAGCAATTCCTCGTGATTTTTACCGTATCTTTCAATTATTTATCATTTTTCGGTGAAAACGATAAGGTGAAAACGCTGATACCACGCCAATGTCGCTTTATTTCCCTCCAACAATGAAAGATAATGCAAAAACAATGTACCGGTACACTACAATACATTATAATAGATAACATTGTAAATGAACAGAGTGATTTTTGTTTAAAACTGATGTATTTGTTGATAGGGTGGTATAAAAACAGTATAGATAATCCCTTTTATGAGGAACTTTAGATATGATAACGGTACATTGGTCTAGATAAAGAACTAAGCGCACCGCGTGACAGCTGTGGACATCATAACCCTTTGGATATTCCCTTCGCTGCCTTGAATAAAGACTAAGCGCACCGCGTTTACAACAGAACACCTGTGGACATACAGAAGGCAGTGCTCTTCTTTGTATAGCGGTTTAGTTTCGATTCAGAAGTATAGGGATATAAATACGAGACCAAATTGGTTAAAAATTCATTTATTATGACTAAGCTACTCATTTGGAAATGCTATCATAGCTTGATAAGTATATCTATGCCCGACAAACAAAATGACACCAAAAAGGTTGTGCCACCTCAAATGGTACCAACAACCCATTTTTCGGGTCTTGGCCCATGGACTATTTATGGGATTTTTAGGGAACCTTCCCGAAAAATGTAGCAAGAGAACTAATGCGCATGTAAAAAAAAAACAAACAAACAAAAAAAAACACAATAACAGCCATATCAATGGCGTATAGGGGTTGCCGCAATTTACAGATTGTGCAACGTTGTAGCTGTGGCATAAAACAAGTTTGCATGTGCAATTAAAGTGTTGTTGCAGCAGTCCACAACATGACAGTTTTTTTACTTATGCAATTGAAAGGCGTTGAAATGAAAACAATTCAATTATCCAATAGTGTAAAAAACGGGAAAATGTCAACATAGACCAAGTATCATGGCTATACGCGTGACTAAAGTATTCGTTGTTTTGATGTCCTATTTGTTAGGGAAGAGAGGATTTATTTTATTAGTAATATTGTTTCTTACAATGACTCACATATTGATTTATGCAGCGAGCAATATTATCATTACTGTGATGTTTTCGTGTGTTACTTACTGAGTTTGCCGATATTTTTAGTTATTACAGGTTCTGATTCAAAAGGGAATGCCAATTATTTTCACCTATAGTCAAAATAGCTACCGGCAGCATTCATAACGCTTGCAATACTTAGATGTCATGTGAGGGAAATAAAGGAACTTGAAGACACTTGCAAGATTATCAATGTCAATTTCTGTACTCTTGTTTTCTTTTTTATCACATTCGTAGGATGACATCACTCACAGCATTTATTCTACTGGCTTTCTGTGGGATTTTCATTCAAGGTAAGAAGCAGACTATGAGTATCAGTAGCTGAGGATATCGAGATTAAATGATGTACGAACTCCAAAACCTATTGGCACTATGGTACTTCAATATACCCTCTGTTAGATCGTCACATAGAGAAGAAACTATTTTCTGTGCTTCCTCGTCATAAATGCCTGCTATGTAGACACGTTTTTAATACGTTGCTGGTCAATTTCATTATTTTGTCATTCAAGTTCATATCGTCTGTTGAGAATGAGAAGGGCGTTAAGTGGTCTTGAACACTATGGGTTTTGTGGTAACTTAACGCCCTTATCATTCTCAACCGGCGATATTTCATGTATTCCGAGCATTTGTCTTCATGTTTGCCACACTCGGAGAAGTGAGTGAGCAATCAAATTCAAAATTCAGTCATTCAAACTCACTATCGAAGGAATCATTTGTTTAGTTGCGTCATTCAAGTCTAAGATAGGAGCATGCATTTTAGAATGGAAATTTAACTGAATTTTACGCTGGTGACGAACGAAGTGTTGCATTTAACCTAATTTAATTCGGAGTATATATGTCTTTTGTAATAAGATTAGGCTTCATGATGAAGATTATTCACGATTATTCACATCGCCGAATAGGTCTAAATGTTATTCTAAAATTTTATTTCACGAGGTTAAAATGGCCACTGCCTCTGGCGCTATAGGGGTACATGCATATGGGAAGGAAGGGTTGTAGACTTCATTAAAATTGATAGAACATTTTATACATCTTTCTGTTTTTTTTTTTAATTTTCTATCGATTTCCGTTTGCGGGAGTACATTATCTGAGATCATGTGTGACGGCTTGCCTTTGAATTGATGCATTGTGTGGCTAGCGATGGAGCGTTGTTCTATTTCGTTTGTGTGTGTGTGTGCGTGTGGTGTCATGAAGGGCTACTTTTTAAATTGTTGTTCCGTTGTTTATAGTACTCCTGATTGGACTTAATCATTCACTTTTTTTCTTAGAAACAACAATCCTCATATATATATACGAGGATTTTTATTGCAAAATGAGCTAAGCACCATTGTTAAACATTTTAATGTAAGTCCATCCTCAGATGGAGGAAAATTAAACCTTTCTAGTAATGCCTCACTTGTTACATAAGAGGAAATAGTCTAGAAGTTATAACCTAATGTTATTATTTTCTTTGTTTTTCAGCAGCTTTAATTACAAATATCTGAATTTAACATGAATGGAGTTAGTTCATTTTGCAACAAAACTCTTCATAATATATGAGCCATTCTGGGTTATGTATACCTGTCGGGATTTTTTGTTTGTTTGTTTGTGTGTTTGTTTGTTTTTTGTACTGATAATGTGATTTTTTTTTTATTGCACCATACACTTGTAGAGTGTTCAAGGCGCATGTATACTATCATTTCCTCTGTCAAATAACAGGATACATTATTTCCGATCAGCAAGGACAGTGCACACTCTCCACTCCCTGGGGAGCATTCCAGCCAGTCACCATTTACAGGTGCACACTTGCTGATCATCAACACAGACATTCTCATCCTAGTTATACCGGTTACCTATTTATACCAGGGAGGTGACCTCCCTGTTTATACTCAGGGTGGAGGGTAGCAATGTCACTGTAAAAAATGCGACATGCGACATGTTTATGAACTAAACACAGTGTTAAAAATTTAAACACTTTGTTTAACATCTAAACACCCGGTGTGTATAGCACGTGCAAAGTATTGAGAGTTAAAGTGTTTAGCTTGGAGTGTTTAGTTGGAGTGTTTATTCTGGTCACGTTATGTTAATCTCAATATGTCCATATATATATGGAGAAGTGTTGGAAATGGAGTGTAAATTGCAATTTCTAGTTTCCTTTTATCACGAGAAAGTTTGATTGTCGTAGACTGTTTCCCAAATGCAGTTAGTAATATTCAGCTTTTTCAAAGCAATGCCTTGTTTACAAGGACATGTAGATTTATTCATGTGAATAATAATTTAAATTCTACATGAGACTTATTAAGTGCTAGATATAAGGTCTTGCATCATTAAAATATGTAAAGGGCGAGACAATTTGAATATGCATCAAAGACGAACAGCAGTATTTTTTTGACATTCTTTGATCCTGTATACCGTTGTTTTATGTTTAATATAAATAGCGCAAAATAATTTCAACTACAGTTTAGTTGGCTGATTTCTTTTTCTCAAAATGAAAGTTGTATCTTGTATCATGATGTTTGATTTTAATCGAAAGTTCTTAATTTCTGTCTTTTCTTTCAGATGACTGATGCCATGCAGTAGCGAAGAGCTGGACTGTTTCAGAGAAGAAGAAAAAAGTACAGCATCGTGCTGATCATCAAGGAATGTGAATACAATGGCTTAGGAAAGAAGACAATCTACAGATAGGATAGAAGGGAAAAATTGGGATGAAGGGCGACAACATAAGGACGGTATATCTACAGTGAAATGTGATTGTAAAGTGGAAACATGAAAGGAGATCCTAAGATTGAAGGTGAAAACAATGCATTCCATTCTGTGATGTCGTAATTACAATTTTGCTACACTTTAATAACACTACAGAGAGACATTTATATCAAGGAAAGCTTTATGTGGATATGGAATGTTAGATTTTTTTAAGTGTTCATTGGTATGTATTTCATGATAACAAATCTTGAAGGTTTTGTGTGGTAATCATAACCTTGTGATAAATCTTGATAGATTTCTAAGTGCACATTGGCAATATTTAGATGATGCTGTAATCAGATTAAGTTCTATTCTCCTTTATTCTTTTATTTATTATTTTGTTGTCTTCAACCCACTTTGAATGTGTCACGTATGATTCTTATAAACATGGGAACATGCACTCCATGTAACTGATAGGACTTATAACAAATTGACATAATTATTCAACCATCACTAGACAGTTCTGTTATAAGATGTTCTTTATTTAACTAAAATTGTAAATTATGATACGTGTATGTTCCAATGCAACCTCACAACAAAATACAGAAATATGATTTCCTTTCATAATAATTCATTATGTCTCTAAATTTACAATTAAAGAAAGTGATTGCAATAAGGATGTCAAACATTGTATATTGAAATAATAGATTATTCATTTGTCTCCATCCGTAGTAACGCACGCAACTGCAGTGTGCAGTTTGTAGGCTGCTGTGAAAAAAAAAATACAGGCAGCCCAAGCAGGATTCGAACCCACGACCTCTGGATTACTAGACCAGCGTCATAACCACTAGACCACCGGAGTGCCCTGGCGCTACCTTTACACATGAATAATTAATTATAGAAGGGCTTGGGGGCGCTTCGAAGTTTACTGCTCTTATTAAATATGTACATGTCATTTGCAACTCAACTAAAGATGATTAAACACACTGAAATTCTTACTTTAAATGATATTCATAATCTGTTTGTTTTTTCTTTAATAGCTTGGGATGTACACTTTATACACTGTATCGGTCTACATTTCGCCTACAATATGGAATTCTTTACTTCGAGACGTTTGTTTTTAACAAACAAAAAATTGAGAGTCCTTTAAAGGTGCTGTAAAACTAGTGTTTGTTTGTTTGTTTGTTTGTTGTTTGGTGGGGGGGGGGAGGGGAGTCAAATTAGCCTTCGCCCCTCTCCGCCGTCTTTTTTTTCCCTTTAGCTGCATTTTTTAGTCATCACATGAAAATTCGTCTGCATCCACCCCGTAGTTTTGCTGATGACCTTTCTTTTTAATTATTTTAGCCACACACAATTTTGGCCGAATTTCCCCACCCCTCTTGTGAATTTGCTAGTACATGTACTACAACACATTCTCAGAATGTGTTTATAGTACTGGTGGATTAAGGATTCACAGGGAGGGGGGGGGGGGTCGGCCAAAATTTCTCTTTTCTCATATGTAACAAGCCTACGGGGCGAAAGGCTGATATTATGGGCTTTCTACACACATTTTTAGATGCTAATTATTGGTTAACATGAGCACGATCCTTTATGTTGTGATTAATTTGTTTCCTTATATATGTATGACTTCTATTAGAGACTTAATTGGCTTGGCACTCCTTACATCGACCTATTTTAGACACCCATTTCCTTCTCTCTCTCTTGCTTTTTCTCTACTGTCCTGTGAATAGTGTAACTACATGTACATGCAGTACCTCTTCTCTTGTGTATGATATACATCAAGTTTTTATCTGAGCATATGGGTGTTGCAGCACTCTCAAGCTTCATGCATATGCAGCAACATCTTTGTGTGTTCATATACATAGTTATGCTTGATATATTAATTTGAGAATGTTATTCTTTCTCTGGTATATGTTCCGTCCGCACTCTATAGATGTAAATGTACGATGTAAGATTTGGTGTGCATGTTCGAATTGTGTTCCTCTTTTTGTGAACACACAAGAACTGATATAATAATGAACTTGAATTACACATATTCTTGAATCTTGATTCCATCTCCATTTGCCATTAGATATGTATTGATTTATGGAGCTCTTCCACAATTGTTATCCTTCCCATTGTCATTACGTGTACTCATCTCTGAATAATTCAAATTTGATATTTTATTGAGGACCTATGTTTCTTCGATTACATAATGTACCTCTTCAATATATTGCTGCAAAAGGCATAATAAAACATGACCATTATTATATATTTAAAATGAAGCTTGAAATTCTGATAGTGTTGATATTTATGTATTTATAGGAGTTTATCAGTTTCGAAGAGTGCATGCAGGATGAGTTTTATGTTTTTATATGATCAGGTGCAGCTATCATAGAATCTGTTGAGCAGGAAAGAGAAAGATGGAAAATGAGGAATTATGAGTGAATTCGCATGCGAGCCAAATGACAATAATGACACTGATAAAAATTGTGACAAAGTAAATGTCACAAATATGTGGAATGATAAGAAATAAAGAAATTAATAGATTATTTCAGAGAAAGAAATAACAGAGTGCATGCATGAGTATGAAAGATGAGTAAATACAAGTAATTATTACTGACTGGCACGTCTTTTTCCCAAGATTTAGCGGTATCCTTCATCTTAGAACAAACATTCATAATTATTATGAAAGAAGTGAACTGAATTTGAATTAAAAATAATGTGAACAAAATAAAGTAAGTAAAGTAAGATAAAAAAGTTAAAAAAAAAACAGTAAAAAGTAAAAAATATGAAACACAGTATACCGAGTACATGTATTACCAAATGATAGATGTCCACATGCAAAAGTGTTAAATAATATATCCAAAAAAAAAGGGGGGGCAAAGAAATCTTTGGAACGATCAACCACAGCTATAATAACAATACATGCGTGTACTAAATGAAGATGAAAACAATAACAACACTCTTTTTAGAACAATTAAGAGAAACTGGCTTGTATTATCATCTTAATTATCACTAAATGTATTGTAATCATCACAACAATCATAACATGACAATCAATTTCAATTAATAAGGTTATTGTTGATAAGCAGGTATAGCCCTAATAGTATTTGTATGTAAACACATACGAAAATGAAATAGCGACGGTTCGTAAATACACGCGTATTGCACGTTACCTATTGTACAGGCCCTACAGCGCGGGTCTCACGAACCGGCGTAATACAACTTACGTCGGTTCGTGAGACCCGCGCTTAAATACATAACCTATGGTGCGCGCAAGAAACGATGGATTTACGAACCGACGCAGTGAGTTTGAAGACAGAAATATCGTATTTTTTTTTAATTCACACTAAAATTACACTATGGATAGGAAGAACAACTTCCACTCTCATCACCCTGTCAAAATTTCCACACACAAGACAGGAAAAGTCATTGAAAACGTCGTCTAAAACTTGTAAGATCTTTAAACGCGATTTTCTCAGAATTGCATTTTCGCTCTAAAACGAAATAGCGTCGGTTCGTGAAAACACCGACGAAATGGCAGCCATATACATGCACATCAGGCACTCCATACAAAGGAATATACCGGGTGTCCAAAAAAAAAAAGCGGAACGGTGGATTTTCAGTACCTTGCGGTCTAAAAGTTATATATCCTTTGACATCATTAGAAAGAGCATCTTCAGCAGAACACTATGATACCAAAATCATCAAATTTGGTTCAGTACTTTTTATTCTACGCCAATTTCTGAAAATTCAGTCATTGCCTAATTTCGCGGATTTTGCGACACGCGATCCATACGGTGAATATTGTGCAAGCTCGGTGATCCATGTCAACAAAAGATACAGCTTTCACATTAGGCACGGGCCAGGAAAAAACCGTGCGTGTGTGTGTCTGTGTGTGTGTGCGCGCGCTCCCAATATGAAAGCGTTATCTTTTGTTGACATGGATCAACGAGCTTACACAATTCACCGTATGGAACGCGTGTCGCGCCCAAATTATTATCTCATAAGTCGCAAAAAAATTGAAAATGACTGCATTTACATAAATTGGCGTAGAATGAAAAGTACGGAACCAAATTTAATGATTTTGGTATCATGGTCTTCTGCGGAAGATGCTCTTTCTAATAATGTCAAAAAATATATCACTTTTAGAACGCAAGGTACTAAAAATCCACCGTTCCGCTTTTTTTGGGACACCCGGTATTGGGGAGGATGACTGCCACCATCGGAAATTGATAACATTTTAATGAAATTTGACGAGCTAAGGAAACTTAATGAATGAAGGGGATGGCTTGTAACTGATCAGTGGGATTCAGTGAAAATGCGGGGGGATGATTGTTCCGATCCTTGTGGGATTCATTTAAGAGTACATTATATATCTATTGTTGCGTGAGTATTATTTGCTTCAGAATTGTCTCATATTAAGCTAATGCGCAGTTTAATGTTTCTAGTTTAACATGCCTGTACAGTGACGGGGGATTAAAGTGGGACAAATAATGTTCACACAATAATAGATATACGTACTCTTAAATGACTCCCACAAGCATTGGAACAATCATCCCTCAGCATTCCCACTGATTTCCACTGGCCAGTTACTAACCATCCCCTTTGAATATACAATTAGGAAACGCAGTGCTCGCCTTTGGACATTTAACGCATATACGAGAATGTGATTTGACAGACACGAAAAATAGAGCTCCCATTAATGATATATCGCACAGACTCTGCATCTAAATGTTCGAATTCTTTCGCGTGGGTGCGTTGCGTATATGTGGTTGCACGTTCACGGATTGGAATGACAAATATATGAAATTGACCGGGGAAACATCACGACTTCGTGTACCGGCACTCGCGAAACGCCCTCCCCGTCCAACAGTGGGCAAAGAGAAACCCACATGATAATCGATCGTGGCACAAATGGGTCCGTCTTCCGTCGCAACCACGAGAGGATATATTTTATATCGCTACACTGTCGGCGGGGCAGTTAGGGTACGGAAGATCGAAAATTTGAGTTTAACAGTTCCGTAATCTCAAACGACATTCAGCGTTGGCAATGGTGATCTCGGAACCCCCCTCTCCCACCCCCCTCCTCGACCCCCCCCCCCCCCGAAAAAACACACACACGCAAAAAAACAACAACAACTACAACAACAATATATTTGACAATTTCAGAACTAAGGATAATTGTCACGAACAATGAAAATGGAAATGGTGTTTTTCCTAGTATCCCCTTACACTGAATTGCAATTTCCTGTAGATACATACCATGGGCATCTTTTGTCACTTACATGCGCGCGCACACACACACAAACACACACAGCCACTGACACACCTTCTGAGTATATACCCATATATATACATCAATACACATGTTTTGCATGAAGTGTGTGTTACTACGTGTTCTGCAATAAGTTGCGCCGAGAGCTATCAACATTAAATAGATTTTGTTTTGTATAAGAAAAAGCTCACCGTCCTCAAACAACCGAAAAAAAACCACATGTCATAATGTTTGCCTATACTGCAAAACGATGACCAAAGATGTGCACTCACTTGTATCTTAATGGAATGTATTGTTGGTTAAACATTCTTATGATCATGGTCGCAAAAAAAAAAGCTTATTAACTCTCCGGTAAACAAGCACGGCTCGATAAGTAGTGCAATGGCCTTTGGAAAAATAAAATAAAATAAACAAAGCTAATTTGTACGTCCGGGCTTTCATTGTGTTCCAAATTAGGCCAGAACTCCATAAAATGCCAGCACTGTCGAGACACTATATCGTCTAATTCCTCATTTAACGAGGCACTTCCGGACGACATACATGACATACCATGCGATGATCTGATGACAGTAACCTGCTCCTCGCCAAGTGCGTGTCAGGCATTGATCCTCAAACAGAACTTCATAGATGACATTGGTAAGTATTTGTTGCTATTTCTTTATGCAGGGCTTTGTAATGGCAGCAAAACAAGTGGTGATCTTATGACAACAATGAATTAATTATTTCAATAATTGCAGGAAGAGTAGAAAGGCTAGTAAGTGCATTTGCTTTTGAGACTACAGCAGAAATATCAGTTAAGTGAGTCAAAGAAGTATATTTTTAGTAATTCGAATTGAAAATATGTAACCATCATTCTGGTATATTACGTAATCGGTGATATCATGACGGTTGCAGCTGAAAAAAACTGAAATCTTCACTCGGTATTGCTCCTTTTCTCCTCTATCTGCCTTACGTATAGTGGGCAATATCTCCTTTACTCGTAGGGAGCTGGGGTGCTCTCAGCTCGGACTCCCAGAAAATCATTGCTTCGATGACGACTTCTTCGAAGCCCTCACCGCCACTGTTGCCGACACGCTGAAGGATTTCTTTGACGAGTTTGGTGTGACGTTTAGAGATGTTGGCGGCAGCTTTTGTACGTGCAACACGGGGGACAATTGCAACGCCATTGCCTCTACTACCATGACTGCAGCACCATCGGCAGGAGTGAGCGCCGAACCTACAAATGGAAACGAGCCCATCGCGGGAGACGGTAGCGGTGATACTGGATCAACAATGCCGATTACAACAAGTGGTGGCGCTGTACTCACTGCAATGAATATGTCGTTCATGCTCGTAGCCACTCTCCTCTCTGTTGCATCAATTTATATTACCCAAAATGACTAATTTCAATATTTATCGGCAAACATCAATCTCAACTAGGATATCAAAATCAGACAAGGCCTCCTCCACGTAGAATAATATTATTATTCAAGTCTGAACTTATTAGATTGATGCATATGTGCGATCGGTGTATTCTAGATATTGGAATCATGTTATTCCGAATATTATGCGTTTACTAAACAGTTTTGCAGTCTATATTTCGTATTGCTAAAAGAAAATATGTGTTATTCATAATAAGTATAAAAGAGAGAAAAAGGGTAAAAATTTGAATATTTTGTGTTACTATTCCATGATAGTTTTTTTCTTCTTTTTTTTTTGGTAGGCCCTTCTACATATAAATTTGTGCTGAGATATTGTGTCGGTATTCGTTCAAGTCATATAATGATGTATTAATGACAATTCGAAGAATTTTGGTATTCCATTAAAAACTAATTATTTTGTTACTCGCTTCCTTTTGCCAAAGGATTATAGATTTGTTGCAGACATGAAAAATCTGGCAAAAGGAAGCAAGTGATTTTCTATTCAATTATAGTCGAGTAGAAACTTTTTACACCTGGAAAAGTTTTTAAGTACAAGGTTTTTTTTGTTAGATTCGTGTTCTAGAAGGTTATTGGAGCATTAAAATTTAGCTTGGTTGCCACCTGGGCAACCTTGGGCACCTTTTTTTTTTCATTCGCCTAATTAGCATATATAAAATATGTATTATGTTACTAATTTTGATACAGGGAACTAGAAAACATGGGAAATAAAACTTTTTTAGGGTTTTCTATATCGAGGAATTCATTCATAACATCAATTTTCAATTTCAAATTATGTAAGTGTCTTAAATACCGTAATTAACATAATGAGCGTATTTGCAGCCGTATAATAATGAAGTACATGGTATATGGTAATATACATATACCATTGATATGACCTGAAAATGCTGTTAAGCCCAAGATTTTGTTGGTGTCAGGGTTGATTTATTCTTAAGATGGATACTGTAAAGGTGGATAATTGAAGTTATCTGACCTTGCTTGGTACCTTGGCAACTTTGCACAATCATTTTTATTAGTCTCATTAGCATATTCAGCTATATCATCGCAATATGTCATGTTCTTAATTTCACTGCAGAAAGTCCGAAAACACAAGTGTAAGACGATTTTCAAGTTTTTTTTTTTTTAAGACCAGGAATTCATCTCTATAACACTGGTTTGTACTTCCAAACTATGTAGGCCCTAACTGTCTTTAATATCATAATTAGCATAACAAATAATTAGCGTATTTATATATGTATATACAGTGTACAATAGTCCAGCAAATGGTGTCATAATGCCCATGTACTGTATATGACCTGGAAAAGTTGGTATGTACAAGGTCTTTGTAGACTGGGGTTTTAGATATGTTAGATGGGAACTAACAATGCTGTAAACTAGTTAAGCTTGGTTGCCACTCTCTCAACTTTGGGTAATTATTTTTGATTAGGCTAATTAGCATGATGTTAGCTGAGTAGAATATGCAATGAACATGTTGCTAATCTTAATCCACGAATCTGAATACACAATTCTCACAAGATATGACTTTTCAAGGTTTTGAGATTTGTATTCAAGGATAAATAATACTTCGTTGTCACTTTGGCAACAGCAGGCAATTACAGTTTAGTAGCCTAATAGCAAAAAGATCTAATTAGGTTGACAATAGAATATGTTGTTTTCGCTAAATAATAAAGAAAGCTTGAAAAAATAACACCTTTTCAAAGGTTTTCTATGAACTGGAAATCATTTGTGACGCCAGTTTTTTCTGGGGGATGGCTGGGTTGGGAGGGCAAAGACATTCCCCTATAAAACAAAATATAGTTTTTCATTGTTGTATGATTAGCCTATATCATTACGGAAGAGAGGGAAATACTGGTGGCACAACAACATGTCACACATTCTGACAACAAAACAAATCACCACCACCAATGATATCACACTTGAAATAACAAAAACTTTATTCTTCCCTGGCCTCAAGCGGCATCATCCCAGTCTTGATCTTATTTCCAACGTGGGCCCAACAGGCCACACTCACTTTGTACAAATGCATGTTCATGACAATATATATATGATCTAAATATATCTCAAGGTCACATAAAACGGTATTTAGTATCGTAAAATGGACTATCGGAAATACGCAAATAATCTCATTATCCCAATTACGAAATTTAAGACATTTTGTACCATTTGCAAATATGTGAAAACCGATGTTATAATGAATTCCGCTTCGTTCAAAACCTTGAATTTTTTTTTTAGACTCCCTGTATCGAAATTAAGTACATATTAAACATTGTACTAATTTGCTAATTATGCTAATTAGGCTAATAGATAATAATCGCACTAGGTTGCCAAGGTGGTAACGAAGCTTAGCTTACTTCAATACTCGTCTAAAACAAATAAAGCAATAAAAAGCCTTGTACTTCACAGCTTTTCGAGATCATATACATATGGTGTATTTATTTTTCTACCTTACTTCTAATTTACTTTTGTACATATGCAAATTAGGTTAATATGTTAATTATGATATTTAAGACACTTGCATCATTTGAAATTGGGAACTGTTGTTACAAATGGATTCCTAGTAACAAGCTATAGTTTGCGTGTTTTCAGGCTTCCTGTATTAAAATTCAATATCCAGGCGTCCTGGATTAAGGTAAGCAGGATATACATATTACGCTAATTAGGTATAAATTATTATGCTTATTAGGCTAATCAAAGACATTTATCCAAGGCTGAGAGGATTGCAACCAGCTCAATTAGTTTACTGCGTTGTAAGTACCCATCTAATATACCAATCTACAAAGACCTTGTATATACAGTACCAACTTTTCCAGGTCATATACAGTACATGGCATAGACACCATTCCTGGACTATTGTACACTGTACATACATAGTATGCAAATAATGGAATTATGCTAATTATATGAAAGACAGTTACATAGTTTGGAAGTACAAACCAGTGTTACAGATGAATTCCTGGTCTTAAAAAAAACCTTTGAAAGTCCACTCTAAAAAAATCCCAGTCAGAACTGACCCGGAACTGGGTCCGTTGAGGTCACACACCGTACCGGGTCAAAAATGACTTGGAAATTGGTCATGCAGACCCCGAATGGGGTCACCCTGACCCAATTCATGACTCTGAATGGGTCATATCTGACCCCGTTCCTTGTCACTTCTGTTCCGGAACGGTGTATGACCCCAATGGACCCAGTTCCGGGTCAGTTCTGACTCGGATGTTTTAAGAGTGTCGTATTATACGTGTGTTTTCGGGCTTTCTGCAGTGAAATTAAGAACGTATTATGACATATTGCCCTAATTAGCTGAATATGCTAATGAGACTAATAAAATGATTGTTCAAGGTTGCCAAGGTACCAAGCAAGGTCAGATAACTTCAAATATCCACTTGAACAGTACCCATCTTAAGAATGAATCAACCCCAACACCAATAAAATTTTGGGCTTAACAGCATTTTCAGGTCATATCGATATATTACCATATACCATGTACTTCACTATTATACGTATGCAAATACGCTCATTTTGCTAATTAAGGTATTAAGGCGCTTAAATAATCTGAAATTGAAAATTAATGTCATGAATGGATTCCTCGATTAAATTATAGAAAACCCTTAAAGCCGGTCTGCACTGGCCATTATTTTGATGCCAGAACTTTTTGTAAAGAGCGCCATCTATCAAAACTTCCGGTGGCCGGGTTAACTCTAGTCAGAACTCTAGTTCTGTGGTTACATCGTTTGTGGCTGATCGCCGCCTGCATGCCGGTCAGCGCACGATCTCACAGCAGCTGTGCGCAGAGCCGAGAGAACACACACAAGCAGTGCATTATAATTATTCAATTTCAATTTCAATTTCATTTTCATATTTCTCGATGAAAAAGTACATCAAATATAACAAAATTAAATGAAATACATGACATACATAGAATATTGCAAATATGTAAAACAAACTAGTGGTCGATCTGTTAAGTTTGGAATCTGTGAATGAATGCTAAAGAAATATGAAGGAACCTACTTAAAAGCGAGCTTGTTGAGCGTAGGTCCCGGTTAAAAACGAGTTTAAAATTGAGAAGGGGAGCACGGGTACAACAATGACCGGAACATAAGAGAAAAACAAAATAAAAAAGTACAAATATACAGTTATATAGCAAATTCTTCTCTAGTGCAGGTTAGGGGTCGGAAAAGCCACATGCTGTATATTGGCGGATGAACCATTGTCGTTCTGGCAATACAATATGACTTAATATAGTTATAATAACAATGATACCGTTCAGACAGTATTAGAAATGTGTACATTGCGTGTATTAAGAAGGGAACACATGCACCTGCAAATCCATTAAAAAAAGACATTCAACAACCAGTTGCAGTGCAGTGAAAATGTGAAATACCAGCTGTTTCCTCGTCCCAGCTATCTTTAAAGAAGGAAAAATATACATAAACACAGTGATAGAATTTAAGGGCGCAAACAGCTGGGCTCTTAAAGTCTGGTTTAACATGACAACAACCCTGGAGTACAGTATAACGGGATAGTCCTGAACAGCACAAAACAGAATTTCAATGAGCTGACGTAGCGTAATTATTCAATAAATACTGTTTTAATTTGCATTTGAAGGATGGTAGTGATAAACAACCTTTGAGTTCAGGGAGGAGGTCGTTCCAGTATTTCGGTCCCGCATACATAATTGTTTTCAATTGTTTTAATTGTTTATGGTGGGGTACCGAAAGCCCAGCCAGGCCCGCCCGGCGCGGCCCGCCCGGCGCGGCCTCGATCTTTCGGCCGATCGCGAGGGAACGGGTTACTTGCCGCGAGAGAGATCCGCGACAATCCACTCACTCAGCCAAATGACCTACTCGCTATACACCATACCAGCGCAGCGAGCAGAAAAACGTCGCTGGGCGGTGAATTACTGTAATGTGGCCGTCGGTTTCTTCGTCGGGCCAGCTGATTTAGATATCTACATGATGTGCAGTAAAATATTCCTTCAAATTTCATGCTCTTTATTGAGTTTTCATGAAGTCCAACACAATGAGTGATGAGGGAAAGCTCCAGATGCATTTACGAATATCTCTCACACATAAATCTTTGCTACTACTAACAGTTTAGACGGTAAGAGTTATATAGATCTAAACGTTAGTACAGTGTAGTAATAGTACAAATTGTACTACTAGTAAACTACTAGGCCTAGAATGGGTATCTAGTAGTACCAGAACAAATGTACATGCGGTTCCTATATCTATGTGCTGTCCCCCTGCCCTGAATATTATTATCACACATGTGAGAAATGACACCAAGCTAACATCTCGAGATTGCAATTGGAAAACAGATAACATATCTTGAATTGATCACGATTTCCCTTCCTAGAAATTTCATTCGACAATTTGTTGAGGCTGGGTTTAATGTAGTGAGGAACAATAACCTTAAAAATACTTGTAAACGCTAAAATGAAAACGTTCATACTGATTGATAAGATAGTGATACTGTGATATGGCCGGTTATGGGTCTACACCGTACACGTTCACTAATTGACTTAATCAGGCCTAGGTCTAGGTCTAGTCATCAAGTCATCATAGACACTTCTTGTCGTAAGTTGGACGTCAGTATTTACTGTGATAATCACTGAAAAAAACGTGAATAAGGTTGTTTTAAATTTTGTCATCGTTCATCGTGATGTTATGATGATCAACGGCAACGTAGCGGTATAATTCGAGTAACGATAACGTTAGTCGTTACATGGATTTGGAAGGTTATAAATTCAGCGTTCAGTGAATGTCATTTGCAACTGAATAAAAAGTAGGTACAATTGTATATCATACAAGTTGAGTTTCACCCACGTTGGCTTATCAGAGGCTTCTGACTCAGTCTGAGTGCACCGTGGAACTTTCACGACGGGCTGATCCCGCAATCCTGGCACACAGCTTCATAGGCTCGACACCAGTGCTGATGCCCAGTGGCGGACATCCAGCAGCTAGCAGATGACCAGCAAAGTCATCCTGTGTTGAATGGCTTGATAGGCTGTCAAGGGCAACGTTTATCTTGTTCATTTCTTGCCGATAAACAGCTCGCATCTCCTCCCACTGGATCCAGCATTTACCAAGTCGTATCCGCGACATAATCGCAGATTGAAGTTCAACACAACGATCAGAATAAACGATCTGAGTGTCGAAGACGGTGTTTGAAAGCACCGAACATACATGCAGATCGCGCATCGCGAAGTGATAAGTGACAACCTATAACGGTATCGATATCTAGATATCTGTGGTACGTGAATGTATGCACTGGACTGCGCAAGATAATGCGGGAGCGAAGCGAGCCGCTGCGCTGCTAGGCCATCCCCTACGGGAACCTCTGTGTGCTAAGTCTATGGGAATATCAGAATTCAGTATGGAACGGGTTAATTTTGATGCACGCCGCTCGGCATTATGGGAGACATGCTGGGCACCACAGAGAGAAATGAGGCTTATGATGGCGCTAGACATGTTTCTTACCAATGCAGACCCACTTTAAAAAAGTTTTATTTCCCATGTTTTCTGGTTCCCTGTATCAATATACTGATACCCTGTATATTAGTAATATATTACATATTTTATATATGCTAATTACGTAATTATGCTAGTTAGGCTAATAAAAAAGTTGCAAAAGGATGCAACCAAGCTAAATTTACTCCAATACCCTTCTAGAACACGATTCAATAAAAAACCTTGTACTTTAAAACTTTTCCAGGTCATGTACATGGTCTATGACATCGTCTACTGGACTATTAGAGAGATATGCTTATATTTACATAATTATTTTGGCATTCACAGCATTTTTTTTATGATGTAAACAGAAAAACACGTAACTTTTTAAAGGAAATAATTTGTTGTCATGGCAACAGCCGAAGACGTCAAGATCACCATTTATCAATGTCAACTTTCTAACGTCTTGTTCTTATTACATGTAAATGGTACAAAAATTAATTATTGATTTGTATAGTTTAATTCATATTTTGGGAATGACACTGCTGTTTTAACGAGTCATAAGAATCATCAGATTGTCGTCTATGCATTCAAACTGATAACATTTAAGAATATTATAGAGTCAAATCAACTCAACTCAAATCAAATCTAATATATCTTCTTGGTGTAAATGAAATTTATCATTGCCGAATTTTGGTAAAATGAATTATGTGTATTTACAAACTACACCTGATGTTCTGTTCAATTTGATTCAAATGAAATCAAGTCAATTCAATTTAATTTAATTCAATTCATATTAATTCTTAAGGATTTTTTCCACACTGAATATGTGCAGATGAAATACAGTCATTTTCTTGTTTTATATTCAAGACAATAAAACATAAAGTATGTACATCCGAACACAATTGAGATGTACTTATATGTACAAATTAAAGAAAAGACTAAGAGAGCACGTCAGTTGGGAACCATTCTTGATGAAGTGAATCAAATGATCAAACTATTATCACGCATGTATAATTGGGAGTGTGAATGCAGAAGACTGTCGTCAAATACGAATATACATATATTCAATATAACACAGCTTTAAAAGAACGGGAAAAAAGAGAAAGTTGGCATAACATACATCATGCAACTTTATAGAAAACAAAAGAAAAAAACAGTCATTCTGGCATCAAATTGTTACGACAAATATTGTATAGACACTATTTACAGGCAGTGAGGTGAGTGCTGTTGTCACGTGAGTGACTTTTTTTTTCTCTGCTACTCTGACACCGAAATAATGGAAATTCAAACTGTTCGTATACAGTTATGTTCGAGTTTAATCTTTCAAATCTTTGTAGCTTTCTCGTTCATAACAATACATTGAACATAAAAGATAGTATGAAACAAATCACAAATACATAACTTAGGTTATCTTGGATGACCTGAACTGGTGATCCCCTCAGCTTGGCTCAGTCGTCATCGATGTCCGATACCCTCGTCGTCGACCGCGGCACAGTCGCTTGGCTTGTCTCTTGGAAGCACCCCTTGACTTGGCCACTCAGCTAGACGCTACCCTATCGGCGGTCCTCTCAGCTCCTCGGCCTTCACTAGTCCCTGCAACCACGCAGACTCCTGCCAAGACACGCGATGCCCGAGCTCAAGCGACGACGAGCAGGCAAATGGAGATTGAGCTCCGTTCCAAAGTTCGGATAATAATTGTCCGAGTTCAGTTTTATCGGCAGCTGGAGCTCGCATCTCACCGACGTGGAAAACCCCCAGAAGAACGACTGCTGCCTAAGCGGAGATCTATGCTGGATGTCTGATTAAAGTGTTTCTCCCCGATCCTCTACATTACTCAGCTCTTTATTAGCTTCCCTAACCATAGATGTTCACACTAAAGTCCCTTACGCTCTCATACACTTGCCTTTTCATGCCTTTCCTACACTAAAGAAATCATCCAATCATCATGCTTAAATATAGCCCTATTGAAACTCTACACAATATGTCTAGCCATCGTCTAGACTGCTGTTACATAACATCTTTACTCATGAACTTGTGAACAATAAACTACAACCAACACCCTAGTGACTCTGACATAGCTGAGTCTCGACTGAGCCAGAGAACATTCCTAGCCACCACCTAGATGGGAGCTATTACATAACACCTCTATTCACTCAATTTCTATAGTCTGAGTTAATACATAATATTGCAAACCGGGGATGCTGTTGCCATGCTATTTCTTTAACTTTTGCTTTGTCTCATCTCATGTGACTGCTCTGTCTGAATTTGACTGATCTAGACCTGCTGTTACTATGCCAGTTTATTCTTTTACTTTTACTTTGTCTCATTTAATGTAAATTTCCAGACAGTCAGTCTCTTGCAGTTTGACCTAGTGGCTTTCTAGGACAACCTTAAAGCTCTAAATCTTTACAAATTCAAACAAATTCGATTTCACTTCACTGGCCAAATCAAAGATAGATTTCTCTCCTGACAGCTGTGTGTGTTATTCAGCTATTAGTACACACCCTCACCTAAGATATGCAGACGCTGCAGACCTACTACCACCAATGGCGGCTAAAACTTAATACACAAAAGACTACCTCTTCTGTGTTCCACCTGAAAAACAAGGAAGCAGACCGCCAACTCCATGTCAAACTCCAAGGAACCAATCTTCCATTCTGTGCTACTCCAACTTACCTCGGAGTGAAACTCGACCGCTCACTCACCTTCCGTCACCATGCACTGAATGTAGCTGGGAAAGCATCTGCCAGAGTGTGCCTTCTACGCAGACTATGCGGCGATGACTGGGGAGCCGATTTTACCACCCTCCGCTCCACCGCCCTCGCCCTAGTCTGGGCTCCGTCCCTTTTTCCTTGGTGCGATAAACCAAGAGAGGGCGCAAATTTTCTGATTGCGATAATCGAGAGACTGCGCGCTCGGGTATCGCAGTTCTCGGCGTATCGCAATCCTCGGGTGTCACGCCCTCATACGTCTTGTCGCGTACACTGAATCACCCCTACGAGTAAAAAGAGTCCAGAAGCTAGACTATATATACCCTCGCCCTTGTCTACGCTCCAGCGGAATACTATGTGTCTGCCTGAGGGCGTAGCTGCTACACCAAGAGAGTGGACACCCAACTCAACTCTGCTCTCCGCACCATCACAGGCTGCCTGAAGCCAACCCCCACCCACCAGCTCCCTGTGCTGGCATGCAGGTATTCCACCCCATCACCTCAGAAGAGAAGCCGCTACAAGACAGGCAGTACTGAAGGCTGCCACGGAAGAGTACTATCATCTCCACAACCAATGAGCTTCTTTCCACAACCAAGATGCACGCTGCCCTCCCTAGACAGCGTCTCAAAAGCAGGAAGCCTTTTTATATCAGGACTGCACAAGCCCTCTCCTCAGAGAACAGGAACCTCAGTCGGGAGGCCTGGCTCAACAACAAATGGAAGGAGCAACAGCCTGCAGGCAGACTCACTAACATGCTGCCACTTACATCTCATAATGATATTGATTTTCTTGTTCACAAAATTAACATTGACATGATTGAATTGAATAAAGTGACAAATTGGGTCAGAGCTAATAAGTTATCACTTAATGCTCAAAAAACAAAATATAATATATGATTTTCAGCAATACTGTTGATAGTTTAAACACAAATATAGTTTTAGGTGATTCTCATCTACAAAGAGTATCAAATATTAAATTCTTGGGGGTCATTGTAGATGATAAACTTTCCTGGAAATCACATGTTGACAATATTTGTAATATAATATCGCGTAATACAGGTGTTGTTAATAGATTGAAATTTCATATTCCACAAAAGACATTACTTATGTTATATTCGTGGTTAATATTGCATCATTTGAATTATGGAGTTTTAGTACGGGCAACACGCATCAGAATTTACTTGAAAGAGTGTCCCTCTTGCAAAAGATAGCCCTCCGCATTATCTGCCATTCCCCTGTACGCTCTCACACAAACACGTTGTTTACTTCAAATAAGCTCTTAAAAATTAAAGATTTATTTTTGTATAATTTAGGCCAATTTATGTACAAGTACTGTAACAATTTGCTTCCATCTATTTCTAATTCCATGTTCCTAAAAAAAAAACCAATCATTTCATGAATATCCCACTAGGCGTTCCAATTAATTTCATTTATCCCTCTTACGCATGATTCTTGCTAAAAATACACTTTTTCAAATCGGCCCAAATTATTGGAATTCTCTGAATAATGATATAAAAAACGCCCCATCTATATATTCTTTCAAGAGGAAACTGAAGTCCTTTCTATTGCAGTCGTATGACTTTGCAGGACACAACTAGCTATTTGGCCTTCTTTCTCACATACAGACTTACTTTTTCCTCTTTCAAGAATAAATTGTAATCTTTTGGGTGTCTGTTGCTATCTACGCTTTCGCCAAAAGAGTCAAAGACATGAATGCCTGTTTTATTCCTGTTTTCACGTCCCTTCATTTCCTTACTTTTCTCCTTTCAGACGCTACAATCACTTTTTTCCCCTCCACAACCATTATCTATTTCTCTTGATACGCTTCTGTCGAAGATCGCTGTCTCTGTTGTGCATTTTCGTTTGCTATTTTGTCTTCTATTTGTTCATCGTTTCCATTCCGTTTTGTCCCGTACAGCCTTTTCTTCAGTAGTTGTTTTGCTGTCTAGTTTTGTTTCATGTTTGTTCGCGTCTGTTAGTCTTGTCCATCCCGTTTTGTCCCGTACAGCCTTTTCTCAAGCAGTTGTTTTGTTGTCTAGTCTTGTCCTATGTTGTTCACGTCTATATGATAGTAAGTATATTTATCTGTGAATCTAGTTCTCAGTGGGCTTCCAGACTTCTTCCTCTTTTTTTCTCTCCTTTTGTATTTATGATGCTTCAATTAATCTTTCCACTGATGTTATTTTTCCAGAGGGGCCCACATTCTACAAGCTCTGTCTTTTTAGTGGGTCTCTCCATTTTTCGCACTTCAAGCAAAGTTATACATGTACTTTATTTCGATCACTTCTGTTTTTTTTACTACAATGTATAATTACTATAAGGTCCTCCTCAACTGTTTCACGTTCTTTTCGATACATAATGTTCTGTTTACCTTATTCTCTGTTGTCAAAAAAAGTGTAACTTATATGTTTTGTCGAAAAATGAAATAAACTTTGAATTGAATTGAAAAAAAGTTCAAATCAATTCCTTCATTTCTAACAAACAAATGATTAGGAATACAATAAAATGTCAGTATACATACACACACACACACACACACATATATATGTATAATAATAATATTATATATTATATACACATGTATATTTCTCCCCTATTCTCATATCTCATATATATATGTATATATATATATATATATATATATATATTATTAATATATATATATATATATATATATATATATATATATATATATATATATGTGTGTGTGTGTGTGTGTGTGTGCGACCCTGCGCCACAAAACGAACAATAAGTCGCCAGACATGGATTTCTAGGTGAGGTCAGATTCTGAAAGAGCAGACTCTAAACTTTAGAATGATATATAACTCAATCCAAACGGACTCTACTAACCTATCTAAATATTGGAAAGAAAGTACACACCCTGGATAAGTGTGAACTGAGAAAAGAGGCTCTGAAGAACAGGGTCTATTCATGCGTGTAATCTTTACCAAACCGTGCTAGCTGTGCGATGAATGCAATAAATGACAGGATGATAAACACCAGAGCAACAACAATGAAGGAATTAACAGATTTCGACTGAAATTGTGCATGCCTTGTTGATGATGAATGTCAACTTTTAAAGCAGTAGCCTTCTCTCTTCTAGAGTTATTGGAGTTGAAAGTGATGAACATGCGCATGGACAGGGTTGTTAACTCATGAAAAGAGGACTCTTTCAGAAACAGCTTATCACACTATTCCACTAAAAGGTGTTCCAGAAAAAAAAAAAACTGCTTATAACCCAATTTCCTTTTCGTTTTATGATACCAAACTTTGGTATGATGTACAAGAAGACTTGATCTTTCAGAAAATATGAAAAAGTGAAAAGGCTGAAAGTGAAAGGCTAGGATGACCTATTTCACCTATTTTCTGCTCTGACACAAAATCAGTGCGTGCGACTTTTTGTTCGTTTTGTGATGCACGGTCACATATAAACAGATGTCCCGAAATCAGTACATAAAAGCGATGAACATAATAGCATATTATAAAGACACAGGTATAATTGAGTATATGAATATAAGAACGACCCAAGTCCATGGATGACCATTTCAAGCAAACTTAAAAACACTTCATATTTTTTTTATTTGTCTAATAATATTCTATTTAACTGTGATGGGGAGGCAACATTGTATATACAATTTAGAACATATATTATTATGACAATTAACATTTACATTAATTGTGGAGAGGCCATTTTGTGTGATGGACTTGGGTCGTTCTTTGATTCATATGGACTTGGGTCGTTCTTTGATTCATATACATGATATTCTGCTATAGAGATGAGAGAAGGACGAGAGAGGGCGCTATAATATGAATGTAAGAACGACCCAAGTCCTTCATGTTTACATTCATATAAGATTTAACTCATTTATTTCAGGCACTTCCGGGGGTAATTAGGATTTATCATTTATACACAAGATGAGTCCATGCATAAGCTACAATTTCCCATGTCAAACTAAATTTGGCCAAAAATTGGACTTGGGTCGTTCTTATATTCATATACTCAATTATCAACAAAGGTACAACGATATGTTATATCATTATGGTAAAGGCAGAAATAGAATCGCTGGAAATGAAGGGGACTGCTAAAAAAAAGCCGAGAGCTTGTTGTATGCAGTCCCCTCATGAGAAAAAATGGAAAAAAGAAAAAAAAAAGCAAATTGCCAGAAAAGGAAGGCATTTTGTCTAAGTGACAAAAAGGCAAAGTAATACAGACATCCATGCACACACGAAGACGCACATTAACAAAAACAAGACGGCTCTTTTGTAAAGGAAGAAATTATGAGAGGATAGAAGTTTGTTCAAACACCAACAGTTGTGTGTAAGTCTAAGGACTTTTTTACCTAATCCTTTGAAAAAAAAAAGTTCATAAAATGAAAACAGTAAATGCAAAATGCAACTTGCAACTGCAAGAATAATAGTTCAAATAACAAATGAATGTTGTAAGACACTTTGGACCAAATCTTTGGTATGGTCTTTCTTCTTTCTTTTTTTTTCTTAGACAGAAAAGCCCACGAGACAAACTTCTAGGCAAAGAAGACTCACGAGACCGACAGTAGGCAAGAAAGCCCACGAGACCGACACTAGGCAAATAATCTGTTGAAGGATGAGCTGTTATGATGACAGTTACGAAAAGAGAAATATTGTTATTTGGGTTAACTTATTCAGTTTTTTATGCATTTTATTGAAATTTGGCTATGTGATTAATGTGATGTCCAGGTGTGTAAATTTCACTTGTTGTTAAAATCAAAATCAACATATTATGTCATTCAAATGGTAACAGCATTTTTCAATGACTACCATTGTAATGATAGTTGACAGTGGAGTTTCCCCTTCCCCCTTTTTCCTTTCTTTTGTTGTTTGGTAAAGTAATCTGAGTGTGGATTGGGCTGGTACCCTCACTGCTAAAGTTTCATCATGAGTTGTAATAGTTATGACTTTTTTCCATGTTGAGCAGTGCGTTGCCATGTTGACATGATCTTTCTTTCTCTCTCTCTCTCTCTCTCTCTCTCTCTCTCTTTCTGCTTTTGTCAAGGCAATTTTGGAATTGATTGGGCTGGTACCCTCATTCATTAATGACTTCTTGTGATTTGTCACATGTGACCTCTGTATTTTTTTCTTTTATAAATCATGTCTTTATATCATTGTATGTACAGAGTACAGACATAATCTGTCTGATTTTATTATTATGATTGTAAAACATGTGCAATTCAGCCTTTGGCTGCTATACATGATTTTTACTAAAACCTGTTCAATTCAACTCAATTCAATTCAAAGAATGTTCATGAGACCGACAGGACGAAGAGCACCGTTTACATGTCAATGACAAGTATGTACCTGTACGCGGTCCTCGATTATGAAATTGATAAAGTGTACTCATCAAGTCATTCCCCCACAAAAATCAATCGATAAAAGATGGCAATAACTTTTTATAATCTTATTCTAGATCTTTGATAATGCATCACGGTGCTGTTTGCAATAGGCTTTCCCGATTTCCAGCTAGAAGATGGACAAGCTATTTATGTACATTTTTCCATCTTCTTTCAAAAATAGGTCTTATTAGATAACCTACCCGCCTGTTTAGAGTTCAATTTGCAATTTTCTATATGTAAGTTTAATGTATGATATTCAATGGATTGAAAGGTTTTATATCGTAGCGATGTATCATTATTTGTGCCTTCTGTTTATGAAATTATTCTCCTCAAAACGGTACACTTTTCGTGAAAAAGTTATTTTCATGGATGCATCTTCATATTCCGGAGCGCTACGTTATTTTCTGTGAATGTATTACTAAATCAACACCTTATCAAAACCCTAGTGACCTCGAACCTTAAGTAGATGTGCACTGCAAACATGACCTTTTTGTGAATTATTTCTTTGTAAACTTTATTTAGCAGCTGGATTTTTTTTTTAGTTTGTTGATCTGAATGTTCATATAATTTTATTCATTTTCGGAGCAAGTGTATGTGTGTTTTAGGGAAATGAAAATGACGGTGTTTTGCTTTGGTTTTATTTTTTTAGATTAAATTAGAAGGATCTGACGTACACTTTACCTGAATTTTGATAAAATGTTTTCTTTTTTTTTTTACAAACACACACGTAAACACATTTATGGATATTGTACATTTCCGGAGGGGGCGGGGGGGGGGGGGGGTGGGCAACTGACGGGCAACTGACTCTCCTTTTCCAACACTCCTTTTCAACTTTTCGAACTCTTCCTAGTACCATCACTTGAAGACACCCAATACAATTACTTGGTCCATAGTTGGTATTGTTCATCATGTCGGTCTCGTGGGCCGTCTTTGACCCCGTTTACAGTGCGAGGCTCGGCCGCGGCTCGGCCGCGGCCGAGTCCACCTTCATTTCAGTGTAAACGCGCAAAAGGCCAAATGCGAGGCCAAAATTGGCCTCGCATTTGGCCTCGCTCTGGAGGTGGTCTCGGCCGCGGCCGAGCCGCGGCCGAGCCTGGCCTTTTCTTGGTGTAAACGCAAACTGGGCCAAATGCGCGGCCAATTGCGCGGCCAATTTTAGTTTGGCTTCCAAACCCTCTGCCTCTATCTTTCGCTATTCAGGATATTAACCCCCTCAACGTCGAAAACTAGTATAGTTTAAGGTGGTTTTGTCCTGCAAAGGATTTTTTCCTTCGGCAAAGGCCTTTGCCTGAACGGCGACTTCGTCGCCACGGAATTCATTTGGCAAAGGGTCTGAAAACCAGACAATGTCAAATTGCGTTTGTTTACAAGCAGAGCGCCACTACGACAAAATATTGAAAGGTTTGAATTAATAGCGCGGCCGAGCCCAGCAGTGTAAACGGACAAAATTGCGAGGCTCGGCCGCGCAATTGAGGCCGGGCTCGGCCGCGGCCGAGCCCAGCCCCGCACTGTAAACGGGGTCTAAGCCTCTTGTCGGTCTCGGGATGTATAACTCATTGGCTTTATTCAGAATAGTGTCGAACTCGTGGGCTTTTTGACTCATGGGTGTCGGTCTCATTAAGCGCACCCCCGTTTCTAGACAGCGTCGTTGGCGTTGCTGGTAAAAGATTTTTTTTTTCGATAACAGTTAAACGATTCTACTTTACAATAGGATTTTTATAATTCAGAGAGGTAAATTGAATACAATAAGTCATGAAAATCGCTCCTAGATACTCACATGTTGGTCAATCAGTTGTTGCAATGAAAACATTTCAAGGGAAGAATTTCATGAATTTGAATGATTACTCGGTACCCGCTGCATGCTATAAGGATTAGAACTTACACCTACTGTCGGGCGAAAGCTCGATGGTCTCGTGGAGATGACGCCTGTCCGGTGATCAGGAGGTCATACGTGCGAATCCTGCTCGAATATGTACGCCCATTTTTTTTTTTTTTTTTTTTTTTTTTATCATGGCTATTTCTACACCGTCGATGCAGGGCAATTTGTAAATCAGTTGCAAAGGTTTCCGGTTGTTGTACATAAACACTCCTTGAACCAAGTTACATTTGAACGACAAAATCTAGACTTTTGATCCGTGGATCAAAGGTTTCTTCAGGTACAGTGTATTCATTATGTTGTTGTATATACACAAATTTCATGATAATTAGAGGTAGTAGTAAAATTAGTCAATTTCCACTTTTGACCCCGCGATCGATTTTTTCCTGAAAATTAAAATGAGTTTTACATTTTAAATATCATATGTAGATGCATCGTGTCATATCCGAAATATTACGTCATGATTACATAATTCAAGAATTGAATAACATTACCCAAACACATTACTCACGCTTTGTGCATACTAAGTGACCATTTTTTACTTATTTTGAAAGACGTAAGGGAAATATACCTTTAATTGCAACTATCACTTTAATCTTTTGAGCTATGCTCCTTATTATAGGCCCAAGTTGCAGACTTCGCCCAATGCGTGAGGAAAATGGGTGCCATGCGTGAGACCGTGAGACAGACCCTAAATGCTTGAGTCTCACGAATCGATTTTCATAAAGCACACCTTGAGCCACTTCCAAAATATGAGCAAAGAGTTCATTGTTCATGTGCCTTTGACACTTTTCATGTAACTCTATGGCCTAAAATATTTCCTAGAAATTCGCTATTTTGCATGCGTCCATAAACGAAGTATGAATATACTTTTAGATATTGCACAGAAGAAATTGCGTCATTTTCGAATTATTCTTTACCTTAACTCTTTAACCCTGAGCGCGTCAGGCCACTGAGGACATGATGAAAGATGCAGCTCTTTGTACACATGTATTCATACTCTTTTCTTGAGAAGTCGGCTAATGTTGGGTGAATATATAAAAAAATGGCTTTCACAGATCTGTAGAAATAATGATAAAAAAAACAATCTCTCTTACGAGTGTCGGCGTTATGACCATCATAATGTTCTTTTGAAAGGGGTCATAGTAGATCTTCACTTTTATACACTTTGTTTTTTATCAGGCCAGGACTCCATTAAATGCCTACAGTGTAAAGACTTCACTTCGTCTAATTCCGCCTTTAACTTGCCCAGAACTGAGGACACAGTATCGTGCGATACTCCCGTGACAGCGGTCTGTTCTCCACCACTGTGTATTTCATTTGTGCAGTTCACGGCCCTTACACATGCAACAAGTGAGTCCTGTTTCCATGAATGTGCAGTGCGCTGTTGCTGTTTCAAAGAGAGTGCACAATGTATTAAAGCTCGTCAATATGGATATTTCTTCTGAGTTCTTTATTCGAGAACTTTTTTTTTCATATTTCACATTCGACATTTTTAATGTGAGTATCATTTTGATAATAAATTGAGTATATGAATATAAAAACGACCCAAGTCCGTACAAGATCATTTCGAGTAAACTAAAAAAAAAACTTCATATCTTTTTTATTTGTCCAATAATATTCTATTTAACTGTGATGGGAAGGCAACATTGTATATACAAATTAGAACATATATTATTAGGACAATTAACATTGACATTAATTGTGGAGAGGCCATTTTGTGTGGTGGACTTGGGTCGTTCTTTGATTCATATGGACTTGGGTCGTTCTTTGATTCATATACATGATATTGTGCTATAGAGATGGGAGAAGGATGAGAGAGGGCGCTATTATATGAATGTAAGAATGACCCAAGTCCTTCATTCTTACATTAATATAAGATTTAACTCATTCATTTCAGGCACTTCCGGGGGTAATTAGGATTTATCATTTACACACAAGATGAGTCCATGCATAAGCTACAATATCCCATGTCAAACTGAATTTGGCCAAAAATTGGACTTGGGTCGTTCTTATATTCATATACTCAATTATGAACGTGTTGTCGGTAGTACCTTGTTAATCTATAGAGACTAGATTTTAGGAGCCAAGAAATATTTAGAATCTTACCGCTGTTCTATTGATTTTCTTCTTCCTCTCTGTAACTTTTAGAGGGCAATGGCACCATTATTTACAGACAGCTAGGGTGCAGCCAGGGCTTTTATTTACACAATTTCTGCCTGTCGGGCGACACGTTCTCTTCCATCGCGGACAGCATTGGTGATGAGTTCAAGGAAACTTTCAAGAAGCGCAATCTGACGTTGATCAGTGTCAATGGAAGTTTTTGTTCGTGCAACACAGGAGACAACTGTAACGTCATCGGCTCCACTCCAGTACCACCTGCGGCAGGAGCGAGCGTCGGACCGACGTACGCAAACGTCGACCCAATCGCAGGAGACGGCAGCGGTGATACGGGATCCACTGTGCAGACCACGACAAGTGGGGGCGCTGTTTACACTGCAATCAACTCGGCTTTCTTGCTCTCACTTTTCTCTCTTTTGTATCAGTTCATCTTTATTATGACGGGTTTCCATATTTAGCAACAAACATCTAAAAGAAAAAAATATATGATCAATTTTTAGCATTTGACAGTGTTTGCAATGCAACAACTTTGTGATTCATTTAAAAAATCATGGGCCAAACAAGGCAAAGAGTTTGATTCGATTTATTTACCGTATGCCATTTTTTTTTTTGTTCAGATACATCAATTTCATTCAATTTCATTGGCGTTGTACAAAATAGCAGTAGTGTCATTAATTTGAACAGTTATTATAATTTTCGTTTATTATAGAATACATCCATAGTGTACTTACATCAGTTATCTCTCTAAAATAAGCCTGTAAAGAATGCAGTGCTGCCTGCATTGATGATTTCAATTTTGAATAACTTGAAAATGAAAAAATAAAACAAAAACGCTTCACTTCAGATTAGAGTCAATTAGGACTGAGACAGGGTTACTCGAATATAACTTAAAAAGTTGAGAGTAGTACACAGACGCTTTACTTTCTTTTTCCAATTGAGACGACTGTTATTCTAACTTGGCCGACACGATATAATCACAAAAGTTGATTACATCAAACGCACAGATGTTTTTCGTCAAAAGTTCATTCAAGTCCTGCATTGATTTAAATTCCTCACCCAGATTCCTTCACAATAATTTATAAATAAAGTTTTTTTTCCTTTACAAGCCAAAAATACCTCATGTAGATTTACAAATTGAAAGGATATTACACAGTAATCTGAACTCATGTTACTTTTGTTGACTTGAAATATCCTCAACATCATCTGTGAGATCAAATTAATGCCTAAATACATGCAATAATTATTATACTGTTGGATAATTTCTCTACCAAATTTGTTCAAAATTCCGTCATACGCAAACACAATATCTTCCAAACTTAAAATATGTCAATGGCATCCATACCTATAAGCCTACTCAAATACCAATATAATCAATACAAGACATTCGAATAATCCTTTCTCATGACCGAGTTTAACCTGCACGTCTCTTTGTTTATACTAAATGATACGACTACCAAAAGACATGGAACATAATTTACGTTAAAGGGATGGTACAGTATTGGTGGAGATGAGAATTGGGCTTTTAACTTTTTGCGAGATACCAAGAAAACACTTATGATATAGTACAGAACATACCATTTTAAGAGGAATTCAAAGTTTATTTGATGAAAATCGGGTTTTGAGTGACTGAAACATACAAAAACAAAGTAAAACAAAGCAATCGCAATAAAGTGTGGGTCCCACACTTTATTAGAATCACTTTTTGGGGGGTATCTCAGCCATTTCAAAACAAATTTTCATCAAATAAATGTTGAATTCCTCATAGGATTACATGCTCTTTCATATTTCATAAGAGATTTCTCATTATCTCACCAAAGAATGTTAGAAACCTGAAATTAGGTCTTAACCAAAACTGTACGATCCCTTTACGCTCAGTAGAGAGAGAGAGAGAGAGAGAGAGAGAGGAATTCAAGTGCTACTTTTAAATTTTTTTTAGTACTGCTTAAGTAGCCACTGACTAATAATAGACATCTACAGAATCTTGGTTTGGAAGTTATTGTTATTATTCTTTTTTTTGTGTGTGATCGTATTCGGGGCATTTCAACGAAAATAGCAAATACAAATCTTGTGAAATCAATGGACCATATCCAGTGGCGGATCCAGAGGGGACACAACCGGCGCACCCCCCCTTTATTTTTCGTAAAAATACAAAAGAAATAAAAAGAAAAACAATGAAATGAAAATGAAGTGGTACCAGAAATATTAGTCATGCCCCCCCCCCCCCCCCTTTACAGAATTCTTGGATCCGCCCCTGATATCAAGGTGTTCTTTTGGCCGCGTAAAAGATGGTCATGATAATATCATGGCCATCTTGTTTGATTTGAAATATTATGCTTACAAATCAAACAAGTCAATATGCGTTTGCAATGCAAATGTCCATTAATAAAAAGCCTATTCTTCCTATAGAGTAACCAGTGCGAGCTTTAATGACTGTGAACATCTCATCGTACACCTTAAGCCCGCCGCACACTATACGATCCCACGGGTCGTACGACCTTAAGCCCGGAAGTGTGACGTCACCACTCTTGCCAGTTTCGTCAGTCGTACGACTGGGTCTTAGCGCCAGTCGTGGAGATTTGACATGTTGAACTTCCACGGTCGGTCGTGGGCTTTCAGCCAATCACGATACAGTAAAATGTAAGCGCACGCAGTGCGAATTCGGCGCGCTTTGATATTGCCTACTCGTAAGGTCAGGTCGTATAGTGTGCGTTGGCAGGGCGTATACGACTGGGTCTTATGGTCTTAAAGTCGTAATATAGTCTTGAGTCGTATAGTGTGCGGCGGGCTTTTATAGACATTATTATATTTTTCCCGTTCGTACGAAATATCTGCTTTGCATTATACTTGTTGATAGTCTTTGTCATTCATATTGATGGTGTCAAATAAATCACGCCCTGATCAGAGATGAAATGAACAATATCAACCTCTTGACTGTATTTTTTTTAAGCTTTAGCATGCTACTATAGATTATGCTAATGTATACTGCGTGTTTGGGTCTGTTTACGTTTATGTGGTTTCATGATTTTGTTATTCTTTAGTAATCTTTGCGAGACAAAGTAAGACAAAGTATAGATGAATAAAAAAGATAGCTGCATAGATAATAGTAGATAAAAATAAAAGGATAGGAATATCGTTGGGAACGGATGATCAGTATGAAGAGGAAACATAACTGAATGGTTCACTTAACCCGTTTAGGACGGTTTGATTTTGCTACAACACGCATTTCCCATTGACACCTGCCCGAGTATACTCGGGACTCGTCCTAAACGGGTTAATAACTAAATGGTTATACAAATTATCTATGTATTCGGAACTACATGGGTGTGTGTTTTTCTTGGTGTGTGCGTGCGTGTGTTTAATTAGGCGTCATGCAACTGAACGTTACATCATGTGCTCACAGAAATCATACATAATTAAGTCCAAGTGGGTATATATTATGCAGACTAAATTACTATTGATGAATAATCAATATCCAGCATATAAAGTTTGGAAAATGTAGGAACAATGCCAAAATGCTCTGTGCTGTTTCTGTTTTAATCTTTATTAAAGGGGATAAATTCGTACTTTTTTTAAGCTCTAAGGATGTTTTTGGAAATAAATAGAATTTCGATAATGAAGATAAGAAGACAATATGTGACCCTGCACCTCAAAACAAACAAAAAGTCGCTAGACATAATTTTTTATTTAAGACCATATTCTGAAAGAGCAGACTTTAAGCTTTAAAATGATGTATAACTCAGGATTCTAAAGACACACCTAATCACACTATTCTACCAAAAATGTTCGAGATAAACTGCTAAAAAAACACACTTTCCTGCCCGTTTTATGATACCAATTTTTAGCATAATGTAAAAGAAGACCCGCTCTTTCAGAAAATATGAAAAAGTCAAGTTCGGCTATAGGTTGACCCATTTCTCTTATTTTCAGTCCACATGGAAAATCAGTGTGTGCGACTTTATGTTCGTTTTGAGGTGCACGGTCACATATTGAAGAGTTTGTTTGCAAAAATCGATAAGTCCCTTTTTGAAGATTTGGAAATATACGGTCTCTGTCATAGTACAAAATAATACCTTTTAAATGATATATTGGTCACTACGTTTAAAGGTACATTTTTGAAGTTATGTTCAAAAGAAGCAAAAATGTTCTTATTGTTCTCTTTATTTTTCTTGACCTTTAATCGCAAATATCTCCATTTATCAAATATGGACTTATCGGTTTTTGCGAACAAACTCATTAATTGCTATGTATACAACATGTACTTTCTACAGTGACCGATTACACGTCATTACAGGGTTGTCGCTGCGGATGTAGAGTAAAAATATAGATAATTGAGAGAGTGTGTGTTTGTGTGTGTGTATATGTGTGTGTGAAAGAGAGCGAGAGAGAGAGAGAGGGAGAGAGATCCGGCGGGGGGGGGGGGGGGTGGGAGGGCAAGAAGAGAAGAAAGACGATTGTGACCACCAAGCTCAAAACTCACAAAAAGTAGACCAAAAAGAATTTCCGTTTTTCTATGTACTAAGGTTTACGCAGCTTTAAATGATAACTTGTTAAGTTTGTCACATCCTATGCCGTTCATAAGTCATTGAAATATTTAAGAGATGAAATTTCACAGGAAGGGATGGGGATTTAAAGGGAAGCAGTCCTGAGATTTTCACTGTACTGATAATTAAGAAGAGTAAAAAATATAAACTTTCACCAATTTATACGCTTGGACATCAAAAATTGTCTCCGTACGCGATTTTTGAAAAATAATTCCTGCAAGCGATCGTGAAAGAGCCGGCAAAAAGATGCTACGTAGTGCATGCCCTACTCACCAAGTTGACAGCCGTGCCTCTAAAAACCAATTTAAGTGTTCAAATGATTAGTTGCAATTTTATCATATAATGTGAAAGTTTGTGGTTTTATAATTTCAAACAAAATATTTCAAGCTTAGATATATATAATTTACGAAAAATTAATATTGTAAACATAAATTTATAGGTATTTTTAAACCAAATATACCATGAACTTGACATTAAATAGGCACGGTCGTTTTCTAGCTTCCGTCCGTGTTGCATACTTCTTAGCGTAGAAACCACTCTCGCGCGCAAATCCTTACCATACCAATGTATACATACACAGTACACTCGACTCCGTCCAGTCGATTTTGGCATTCAAACCGGAGATAACCTGTGCATGAGAGAGTCGAATTCTTCAAAGAAAATATTGTTTGTATCTCAATATTTCTGTAAGTAGTCAGATAATCGCCTTTCCTCGAAAAAAAAAAAAATATGACGTGAGCCGGGAAGGGTAAACACAGGGGGTCGTAGGGATATGATTTCGCTCCACTTTGCCGTGCATGTCCAGTCGGCACTGGCAGCAGCTAGCTCAGTGGCACTGTACTGCAGTCCAACCCCGGCTGCAGGCCCACGGTAAATTAAACATAGCTAGCCACTTTCCTTACCTCTCTACGCTTTTTTCCCTCGGTTCTCTTCGAAGTCGATGCTCGAGGTGTTTCTGTTTTATAACTCATGTGAGCAAATGGTCAGGATTGCATCTGGTTTCAGGAGTTTTCTCGGTTTATAACCGAGGGCCACAGCCTGCCGGTCCACGTAAAAACATCGCTTCACAAATTGTCCACGCACAGGTAGGTCACAACACGATTTCGAGATTTTGTAGGCCCTAAGTTTCTTATATTCGGCATCGTTGTACCGATATTTCCCAGCCATACAGCTCACCTTTCACGATACTTTTGTTGGTCTGGGACGGAAAAAAGGATTTTCCTGGGAAATTTTCTGCACGATTCGAGCAAAACTACTGATGTAAGATAGCCTGACCAGACGACGCTGAATGCGGTCGCCCCTGTAGTGTACTAGCAGGCCTGTGTAGAATCGTTTCTACCTACAAATATGTACACTCTGTACGTACTATAGAACATGCATGAGCGGCGACAGGTAGGGCTGCAGCTGCGCTTGAGACTGGAAAAGTGCGAAGGGCAAACCGCGTACGGGGTGCGTACGCGTATCTACCGTAGATCTATCATCTAGTTGTACCGTCCACACGTGCGAATATAATACACAATACATACACACACACACAAACACACACACACACACACACACACACACACACACACACACACAGAACGTAGAAACAATGTCAAATACGAGTCGGAGTAGCCACCGACGTCTTCATGCATCCGGGTAAACTAGGGAGCGTACGGATAACGAGCAGAACACGGCTGGGAAGAGTTGTGCATCGACGACGTATGACTCTCCGCCAAGACTTGCTCATTAGCATATTCACCATGCAGAGTCACACTTTTTCAACCAAAATGTACGAGCTTATTTGGTGATTTTAAAGTTTGTTTTTGGTGAAAGTAGTTCATTGGAGGTACCAGCAACAACATATTTTTTTAAATTTCGTGAGGACTGTGTCCCTTTAAAGATTTTGTTCTACCCAGGGGGAGTGTGGAGAAGCATCAGTGGCAGATAAAATGGTCCAGAGAGGCTAAGATCTCGATTTCAGCTTTGCTTTTTAAGCTGCCAAATTTTGACAGTACGTAGCAAAAATATTACTTTACCTTCTCAGGTAAGACATGTATTGGTCAACCCACATGACACATTCTCGTCCATTAGGCCTACAGAGAATCCTTACCAGCGACTTTTTGTAGGTTTCGAGCTTGGCGGTCACATATAGAAAGAGAGAGAAAAAGTGTGTGTGTGGGGGGGGGGGGGGGCAGAGGAGAACTGTACATAATGTATTATATACAATGCATTTCGAATTGTTTTGATTGCAATGGTATTGTGTTGGCAGCTTTCCCTGTGTTAATATCTAACCAATCAGGAAACCATACCGGAAGGTTCGCTGTTTATACATAGCATATATACATTATCTGTAAACGCTCTCACTTCCCGTCTCGGATAACCTTTCCTTCCGGGTCATCGTTCATGAGAAAGTGACCTGTAGACGTGGATTATATTTCTAGTATTATACACTAAGAGACCCGCCAGACCAGTGTACAACGATTTGGGGAGAATCCTTCACATTACTTTGGGTGAATCAGTCGAATGAACACCAACTCGGCCTCGCTCACGACGCTTTTAGTATCAAGTGTTTTATTCTTGGGTCATCCACCCAGGTAAGTGTTGCTATTCGTGGCTTTATTTGGACATGAAGATATTGAAAACAATTGTCAGAATTGTAAACAAGCTATTATACTAATTACAGTCTTTGCATCTTTGTTTATTGTTGTAGGCTATATTCAATGAAGAGAGAGAAAAAAATGACGACATACATTTTACTCTTTTTGACAATTAACTATTATTATGGGGTCACTGTACGTGACAATGTTGTGGAAGCAATAATTGTGCAAAGGGGCATCGTGCTGTATAGGTGTACGATGTGATGTCTGATTGCACTCTTACCTTCATGAAGATGCCTTTGTTTTACATTGATTATTTTGTCGTTGTTAACAAATTTGCAAGCTCTGCTTACATTGTATAATTATTCTGTCGTCAGTGATGTTAGAAAAAAATAATCATCATGATTTTGTATTGTATGGAAATGTTTGAAAACGCAGGAATGAAACCAAACTAACTTATCATGGTGCTGTTTATTTTTCTGAGACTACTGTATCCATATAATATCTGTAATTCTGATCCACTATCGCCCCAAGCAATAACTCATGATAGTCACGTCCTCTGCACTAATCACAATCTATTTCACTGAAAGAGTTTTTGCATTGAATGTATCATCTACTACGGTCTAATCTGATTATTTATCATGTGATCATTTCGTCATTCATAAATGACATTAGCATTGTTAACATTTATCTACAAATAAATATACGAAGGTGTCCGTAAACAAACGCTGAAAAATGAAAAGACAAATACGTTAATTTAGTTGGAAATTCGTGATATGATAGCTAGAGGTCCCAGCTGCCGTTGGAAGAGTTTGTTTGCAAAAACCGATAAGTCCATTTTTGAAGATTTTGAAGTACGGTTTCTGTGATAAAGTAAAAAATAATATCTTTTAAATGATATATTGGTCACTACATATAAAGGTACATTTTTTAAGTTATGGTCAAAAGGAGCAAAACTTTTCTCATTATTCTTTTTATTTTTCTTGACCTTTAATCTCATTCTTGACCTTTAATCCTTTAATCCCAAAATCTCCATTTCTCCAAAATCTCAATATGAACTTATCAGTTTTTGCTAACAAACTCTTCGAATGTTCCCTTATTTTCTATCGTAATCAAGCTTTCTCTTTTTTTCCCCTCCAGATATGGCTGCAAAACTTGTCTTTTTTCTCACCGCCTTTACCTGCCTGTTCACCAGGGGTGAGTGATTCTATATTCCATCTGTAGTTCCTCTTCCCCTTACGTAATAACAGCAATGATTTAGGGTGATGATATGATTATTGATTTATCTAACTTCCTAGTAATGTCAGGATCACCGTCGTTAAACACGATGATAATTGAATGTAATTTTGTTCTATTTTCATTTCTGAGAGGGATATGGTGTGCGCCTCGTATTATTCAAAGCGCCATGTCTATATTAAAAAGAGACGAGATACTCGATTTTAGCAAATATTATTATTTAACGCTTTGTGATACCAGTTTTCTGCAGTTTGCATTTGACGACTCAGGCCGTTTTCCTATGCAATAGACGCTGATCAGGATATGAGTCAATTCGACAAACCACAACAAGATTTGCCCTCTCTGTAGGCAAAATCTTTCTGACACTTCCTGCTTTTCGCACAAAGGTACTGCATATGGTATCATTAAACGGTCAAAGTCCGTCTATGTACCACTGTAGGGTCTGAATTGATAATATGTTTCATGAACAGAGCATTTGTTAGCTTGACACTCCGGTTAAAGTATGTCTCCATTCTAACAACATAGCATGCGTCTTCAGCACGCCCATACAATCGGTAACCTCGTAAACATAATTATAGCTTCGTCTAACCCTGTTTCTAATTCATTGTTGATGTGTACATAAAGACACTGTCAAGTCGGTACGATTGTAAAATGCGTGTTTCTCTTTGGTCTCTATGCTTTGTGATCATCATACAAAATATTGTGATAAATCAGTACTGGTTTTGCTTCCTGATGATGATCTGCCTGTTCATCAGTTTTGTTTTCTTTCTTTCTTATCACACTTGCGAGAAGATAAAAGTCTTCACTATAACTGTTTGACAGTATCTGTCAGATTGTCTATCATAACTATCTCTGATATTATTATCAATGTCAACTTTGTCATCGTCTCTTAGTATACACACGTCGTGACTACTTGAATAAAAAGAATCATAATAAAGAAGATTACGAACACCACGATAGTTTGTTTAACGAAGGATTTCTACAGCCTTGCCACTGAAGTACCTTTTTGGTGGAAAAATAGAAACACCAATTTTTAGTAGAATGCTGAAACCCACGCCAAAAGCTGAATTTTCGCCGTCCCTTTATCTCCGTCAATAGTTATTTAGTTGCTTTACGGATGGATGTAAAAAATAAAGTTATCATTTATTGTATAAATCATAATAATGATGGTAAAATATGAAGATCCCAATATGGGAGAAATTGAGCTTCATTTACGTGCTCTACTCTCTGAGTGTTCGCTTAGTTTGTACTTGTTTTTACATAATGTTGTACATAGGAGAGTCACAGTACTGTTACTCGTGCCTCTTGATGAACAACCGCAGCGATGCGGCCGTTGATTTTGACGCGGACTGTGGCTCGGTGGACTGTTCGTCACTGGGAGGGTGCTCGCGATATCACATAAAGACAACTCACCTCACGACGCAAGGTTAGTTCTCTTATGGTTGGCATTAGTGAAAATTTCATACCACAAAGCGAAGTCACGGAATACCGACTGGCTGGTTTTAAGACATCGGGTATACTACTCTACCAACGAAACACCCCTATAATACCAGGTTGTCTTGTAGCACATCATCATATCAAATTATTCAAGTTGAAAAAAAGAATAAATAAAGTGGAATTTTATGCCAGTGTTTGGGAGGTGGCAACCCGACAGACATTGTAAGGGCAAATGATATTTGGGATTATTGTAGAATCGGGTATAAATAGTGGAGGGAGAATCATCTCCTAAAACAAACACAAAAACCATGGCACTTCAGGAAATTAGTTCGACGTTTGCGTTTGATGAATTACGCCGCATTAATATCAGCTTGAGTGTGCGACAGCTTTTCCCAATGTTTTCATTTATTCAGAAGAGTGGAAAAACAGGAATAATGAAACAACGCGCTTTGTATAGTTTTGAGGAGATTAATTCCTACCTTAAAGTCATGTGAATTTAGCAGAAATAAGTCAAAACATTGGACTTCATATTAAACTATGAAAAATGGAATGTTAAGAATTGCCCCTCAGTCTACAAACATTATGGATCTCTTAATTTATTTTTTGTACAATATTCATTGTTAAAAATGCTGTTGACATTCGGACAGACAAGCATATCCCTCGTAAACCACGCCACTTTGTGTAAGTTTACATTTACATTTACATTTACAAGTTTACATTTTGTGAGTGAAAAAGGTGAGCGCGCGCGGACCACCAGCAGAAATGATTAAAGAAAACATAGCTGTAGGAACTAAAACGACAAAGATTACCCACTCTGTCTTATCCTCGACTTCACTCATTGTTTCTTTTGAAGACAAGGTATTCTCTTCCTCTCCCTCTGTCTCCCTCTCTAATTTCTATGTATATGTTTTTTATTTTAATAGAAAACTTTCGCTTATTGTGCTTTTCTTTTTACCAGAGTGATTGTTTATAACATGCCCCAAGCTCGACTCTCGTCAAATGCCTATATACTAACTTTCTGAGACAAGATGTTTTACCCATCATATTCCTCTCGACGCAGCAGTAGATGTATCATAATGAATATCAATTCAATTCAATTCATTAATTTTCATTCTTCTTTTTCCCAACAAAACATAACACAAGATAAATCAGGTATTACATCATAAACAAAAACATTTGCCTTTGCAATAGGTAAATGAACCATCGATAAACATAAGAGCGCATACTGACAAAAAAAAAGATGATACAAAGTCATACTTTTGTTGAAAAAAAAAATGATAGAGAGGTCACTAAAAAGCAAAGTTTGTATATTGTGAACCACTCATAGTATCAGACAACCCAGGCCTGTATAACCTAGGATAACAATAAGGGCAGGGTCCTCTCGTAGGGCGGTGACAGCCGTGATGAATATAACCCTTTTGGAAGGCCTCGTGGCTGAAAAAGAGACTAACTGCGAGATAAGAAATTCATGTCAGGTTTCGTTCTCGCGTTCACCCGTTTCTCGCTACTCGGTGTGGCGAGTTAGTCTCAATCTTCAGCCACAAGGCCTTGTCAAAAGGCTACAATGAATAGGGTAACCTGTGTAAAGACCAATGTTGTAATCAATATCATTATTTATGACATCGTTTCTTGCGGGAAAGAAGGTACAACAATCATTCTTTCTTGGAATTGCAAAAATCTTCTATGTAGAAATAAGAAATCTTTTATTATGTGACCATGCGTTACAAAACCAACAAAAAGCTGCACTCCCTGATTGTACGTGAGGGCTAAAGATAGTAAACTGGTCAATCTTGTCTATCCCATTTTTATTTTATTTTCTGAAATAGCAAATCTACTTCCTTGACTTTATCCTTGTGTTTGCGTTCATAAAACAAGTGGAAATAGTGTTCCATCTATTCGTCTTACAAGAACGCTTCGTGTGTTTAATGTTGTGAATAGGTATATCGTAGAGTCCCCTTTTCATTAATATTACTTTCTCTTTTTTTGCCCCATTTATTGCACAGGGCACAGCTTGGGTAGATTAAGCGCTTGAACCCTTTACCTGATAGCCTCTTTTTGCAATACACACTTTTCCAGAGTTTGTGTTTTTATTTCAATGTTTTGATAGGTTAGGATAGTTTGTTTGAAGTTATACATCATTTTAAAGCTTTAAGTCTTCTCTTTCAGAGTCTGCTCTTAACTAAAAATCCATGCCTGGAGACTCCCTTCTGGTTTGTTTTGTGATGCAAGGTCCATTATAACTTTACTATAGGTGAATATTCCACCATCCTGCTTCGTGACTCCCGTACATTTCCCTTTTATTTTGCTCGTATTCAATCTGTGCAGGGCAGAATGAGACACAGTTCATCAACTTCTACGACTGCGGACCGAGTTTTACCCGATGTCGGCCAGTGAATGAAGCGACCATTTCTGAACACTCGGCTCTCGCGTCCTACATCCGACAGCGGCAACTTCGCATTATGTCAGGCTTCGGGGAAGCGTGCGACTGCACCGAGAATTTGTGCAATAGCGCCCCCTTGTGGTTACCAAGCAACTTAATAACATGGTTTTGCGTGTTAATCATGTGGTTTTCAACATAATTCATAGTGGATGTAACATCCAGCGTGATCGTCACGATGCTTGTGTACTCAGCAACATATCTGTTTTAGTATCTCTATGAACTCACACTCGTTAAGATGACAGAATGGCTGCTGAAGTACTGAAGGAAATGCAAACAAAAGAACCAAATCAAGGCGTTATTTTATTGATTTAATGGTAAATCCCTCTCTTTTCGAAGTCGTCTAATTCACGTTCAGCGGAATGTCAGTTGCATGATGTAGGTTTCATTAGAACATTTTTGTCTAATCAGCAGCTGAGATGTTGATTCATGCTTTGATTTCTTCTCGTTTGATTTTTCGAATTCACTGCTTTGTAATCATCAAAAGAAATACGTCATAAAACTTCAATGATTGCAAAATTCTGCCGCCCGTTTCCTAAGTTTCATTAAAAAGTTTGATTCCATATCACCAATCCTCAGTTTCTCACATTGGCTGCAGTTGGAAAAAAATTCTATCATTTAATAGTACATCATTCAGCTCAATCTCTTTACAACGCATACCTGCGTGACTCTATTCTCAAATACAACCCGACAGGTTTTCACGTTCGTCATCAGATGCACTGTTACTTTAAGCGCCGGAATAAAACATGGGTAGGGGGTTGTGCTTTCTCAGTTATAGGACCAAATCAATTACCTACACACATACGCCAACTACCATCTATCTGTCTATAGAAACATTCAAATCTAAACTGAAAGCGTATTTGTCCCTCTCACATTGGGAATTAAATACTAGATGTTACAAAAACATTTCCCACTTTTGATCCTTAATAGTTCAACAACTATATATCAGATAAAATTGACATTGATATGAGTAATAGCTGAATAGTGGACAATTCTGTTGGAGGTAATTTAGAAATGATAGCATAAATCAGTTTCATTGAATACAAGATTCATTCTGAAGTTAGGTTTCACGTTTTGCTCTGTTTCAAACCCCTGTACAAAATTTTAATTTTGCACAGTGGTCAAATGTTGTGTATAGGAGTGTGTAGTTAAACCTTGACAATGGCCCTGAACAATGACCAGGATTGGAATACTCTAACACATTCATGAGAAATTCCACTGTCACAGCTAGTCTTCATTCATCCTAAAACGTAGTGTATGCAAGCACATGAAAGCATGTGTTTTTCATGTTCATGCATTTTACCCTTTATCATGAATTCAGACTATGGCAGTGCCCAGGGCAATCCATCATGAATTGTTGATAAAGCATTCATGTGTCTTGGAGGAAGAGTCTAGAAGCCTAGTCAGCAGATCTCTGAAAAGGTGGTATTCATGGCATTCATATCTATTGTTCAGGGTAATTGTAAGCACACACTCACAAACACATCATTGGTTCTTGTGCAAAGTTCAATAATTTTGTACAGAGGGTTCAAAGTTGACCAAAATCTGGAACTTAACTTTAAAATCAATCATGAATTAAAAGAAACTGATTCATGCTATCATATTCAAATCAGCTCCAACTAAATTGTACACCTTTTTTAGCTCCTACTCATATAAAAGACAGTGTTATCTGATGTATAGTTTCGAACTATTAAGGATCAAAAGTGGGAATTTTTTTTTCCAACACCTAATACATAACTGCAGGAAATAATGTTCAGGGAAATAGTGTTGATAATGAGGTATGTGTTGCTTGTTAGTTTTTTCCCCTTATTTTCTTCCCAGTTGTAATGTTCTGTAAATGTACAGCCTATATACTCTCTCTATCATCAATCATTAATCATCTCATTAATATTATAATTGTTATTATATATTTCCTAACAAAAATTATTAATAATTCGTATTGTGGTGCTGTTGTCACCTGCCAGCCATGTTACAGAAACCAATGTTATTGTGTTTAGGTGAATCTATTCTCTTTGTCCAATTGTTGACTTTGACTGTAAGTGCAGGATATTTAAGCGCCAGTTCGGAGTTCCACTTTGAGCATGAGCAGAAAAAAAAAGGTCATTCGTACCAACAGGCATGTTGGTTGTTAAATTCACTGGGATTAGCATCTGTAATGTAATGATCGTTCATGTAATCATGAATGTTGCTTGGCAGCATATCCACCTGACGGCAAAAGTGGTATTTGGCGATGTCAATAGAAAGAGATTTTTAATACATTCAATGCAAAATAATGAAACGGATGCTTCCCCAAGTGTCAATTGACGGATCATTCTGGTCATCTGGTCTACGCAAGTTCATCCTCAGCTTCAACATGACTGATGAATTCCATATATTGTTACGTCGCGCAAGCTTATGCATTAGGGAGTTTTCGCTACACGACGGGAAGACCGAGAATACGCGGAAGCAAATTGAATCAGCTGTGACAGTCCCGTACTCGGACTCCCGTCCCCATATCTAAACAGTTTCGCTCTCGGACGGAAGCGTGGGGTCAAGATCGCTGATTGGTTGGCTGGCTGGCTGGCTAGATCACTCCTGCCTAGCATCGGGACTGGACGCTATTTTGGCCGAGTACCGTACTCGTTTTCTCCAGGACGGGACGTTTCTAGGATTTGATCATGCGCAGAATCAAATTTTGCACACGGCACGCTTAACTACCGACTGCGTCGTGCTTGCGAAAACTCCCAATTATGTCGTTCTGAAAACGAGTGAAGTGCCCCTAACATTGCCTAAGGCTGCGTTCACATAGAAGTATACTATTCGGGTATTCGGGGCTCGTTTTCGAGGGCACGCAAATAGCTTGAATCGAACGATAGGATTTCCTCACACCGGTTCACATAAGAGGGCACTATTCGAAAGTACCGAATAGCTGCGAATAATATAGCAAAGTGGGAATCGAGCTTGTTCGATTTTCTTGCAGCGTATACCGTCTCTCGTTTATGAAATAATGACAATTTTGGTCTGGATTTGCCCTTTAGCAAAAATAAGCATGTAGACTGACATTCTGATGCAGTTTAGAAATTGTTCATAAGATTTGCTGGGATGTAGGAGGAAGAAATCCTCACTGCATGGGATGGTGAGTTGACGGTGCGGGTGATGGTGTACTCGGTGCCCGAATAGCGAATAGCGAATAGCGAATACTTCTATGTGAACGCAGCCTAACTGACTGACAAAATCAGAAAGGTCATTCGCACCAATGTGCCCATGAGCTAACTCTGAACTTGCTTATTGGTATTTTAATGCTTCCTTTGTCATGCATCCCTTCATTATGCATGGTTTACATGTTCAATAATAAAAGCAATACATACAATTTCTATAGATATTTTATGTATCCATGTTTTAGATAGCTATTTATCCATCTTGGCATCGTATTTTTAAAGGATCTAATAGTCTATGAAAATTCATCAAAAGTACCCATTCCCATGGATGTTATCAATCATTTGTGACAATGTTATAGCAGGCTTAGAAACATTGCGGGAATGACTACAGAAGACAACATCCTCAGTTTTCGTTGGTTTGTCAGCCGTTTTTTCTTCGTTTTTGAAAGGTTGGATTTGGTAATTATTATGTATGCATATTATGTGTGTACAAGTGTGTGTGTGTGTGTGTGTGTGTGTGTGCGCGCGTGCGTGCGTGTGAGCGTGTGTGTGTGCGTGTGTAATGTGAATTATCAAAAAAAGTGAAATCCCATTTCTACGTCTCACAAAGGCTATACCCTTACCTTGGTTTCGTCCATAATGTTATAGAACAAGATAGCTATTGTTTTCCCTGGTTCATCGTTGTCTTATCCTCTCACTTAAGACTGCATGGAGAATGAAGCAATTAATTCGTAAAACTTGTCTTTCCTTTTCATATAAAAATTCTTTATTATAATGTAAATTTGCACGAAGCTATACTCTAGATTCTTTGACATCTCATTATCATACACTGAGGTATAAAGAAACATTTTTTGTCTTAAACATTTTCATGACTGTGAGCCTTACGTCTCACACTGAGTTGTTGCTAATCATGGCTTTAAATATAGTAATTCTATGCGAGTATAATAATCTTTCATTAACATACATGATACAAGATACATACATAACATTGAGATAATACATATGCGTGTCGCACGTTAGCTGTAGAAGAACACATGCAATAATATGCTTAATTAATGATAATAAGGTTGTCAAAAGAATTGACGTCAAAATCACTGGAGGTAATTTACAGTCAATACACATGGGAAGCGAGTAGGCCCTACTCATATTACTTTTCCCACAATATTGTCAACAATATATGATAGTAAAGTGTGATGTCTTTTCTACAAAGCTTTTCGTATCTTAAGTTTCACATTTCTTCTGCTCTCATTCCTTGCAATGCAAGTTGCTTTATTCATTGCGCATAGAGCTTGGGATTTTGTACCGAACACAAGGGTCTTAAGGCCTAACCTACTCAAGTTTACATGGCTAAAAGTGTCTTTGTCGAAATGTATGCATTTTGCACAGATATGAATATCAATTGTTATTGTCCTTAGCGAAGATATTACCAAGACCCAATGAAGTAAGGTCTTATCTCAAACATATCGTATAGTGCCATAAAATTAAATTTCATGTGCAAACGGTGGAATCAAATCTAAAATCATAATCAGATTATCATTTCACGATACAGCTATTAGCAGTGTAGATTTGGGTAGGAAATGATATACCAAACAAAACCCAGAACATAGAACCTTCCCTTTTATTTTTGGTTTGTTTTTAAACACCACTTTGATTAAACAAATATGCAAATAAACTCGAATCTTGTGAGTGCCTGCTCTTCAGTTATGCAGTGTTTACAGTGTCTTATAACTTCAAGTGACCCCCACTCAACACAGAGTGTGGATTAAGTACTCAAATTCTGTTTTTGCATTTAAACTCTCCATATATACATAATGTATTACGTGCAATATCCCTGGGCACACATACAGGGAACTTATACTTATGTAAAATACATGCAAGTAAACAAGAGATAATTCGTGATAATAGAACACACTGAAATGGGGGTTATAGGGGACGACATTACCTAGACTGCAATGATTGCATGCATGTGAAGTGAGGATAACATTTATGTATAACATTTTTTTTTCTGCTTCATCATTGGAAATGTGTATTTTAGTTACAAAGAAGAGAAAAATGAAAATAAGCAAAAATTATTGTTTTATTCCCATTTTACTCAGAAATCTACACCTTCGTTATGACAGCTGTAAAATTTGATACATAATTAGATTAGTTGTGAAAACCAAAACAGGCAGATAGCCACGATTTTAATGCTCCAGCTACTGACATGTACGTTTGTTGCGACACGGATTGTCGCCCCTACACGGATTGTCGCCTCCTGCTCGGGGCGACAATCCGTGACGGGCGCTGGCGGCACGGATTGTCGCCCCCTACACGGATTGTCGCCTGGCGACAATCCGTGACGCTTGTGCAGTTCCCACTTTTTGACCTCGAAGGCGACAATCCGTGTTGGCAAAAAATTTGTTGCGACGCGGATTGTCGCCCCGTCAAGGATTGTCGCCCCGGGCTCGGGGTGGTTCCTCCAGTGTTAAGCTTTGGTGGGATGGGTATGACTGGTAAGTTATGCGTATGTGTGTGTGTGTGTGCGTGTGTGTGTGTGTGTGTGTGTGTGTGTGTGTGTGTGTGTATTGTGAGCTGCATGATATGTGATGTGTATGATTTGTTGTGTGTGTGTGTTTGTGTGTGTGTTTGGAGTATAATAATACAATATGTAGAAACTGTGCATGTGTGGTGGTTACATAGTGGTAGTGGTTTGTTTGTCTGTGTGTATACGTGTGCCTGTATGTTTACGTGTGTATGTGGAATATAGTGGCGCTACTGTGGCAATACAAACGCCTTCAGAGTGTATGAGCACGTGTTTAAAGAGTTCACACCAGCGTTGATCTAAAAATAGTATGGGTGTGTCAACCAAATATCAGCGGTGAGGCGGGCTAGGCGAGAGAGAGACCGAGAGAAAATACATACGAGGGAGGTACCCTCCCCAAATGTTATTTGTCTGTGTTCATTTTTCCCTGCAGTCATTTTCTTCCATCAGTCTTATAAACTATAACGTCCATACCACTATTCTTTGTCCCAGAATAGGTTTGGCATGCTTTATGCATGAGCGAATAATTTCCACACGCCGTAAAAAAATTGTCAATCGTTACTTGATTTTAGCACAAACGAACTGCCATTGCACACCGCTAATACATACGTAATACAAACAAACACCAACAAACACTCAAACAAACCTCATAATGCAAACAAATCAACTCAACACTTTTTTCCTTGATATTTATTGATTTCATTCAAATCATTCATAAATCGACCCGTTCTGGGTGCAACATGAACAAAAAAGTTACAAATGGCAATTCGAAACAAAAGCAAATCCATTTGTCAATTTATACCACAAATAATCTCAGTTCAACATAGATAACTCCATTATAGACCAACCCTACTAATAATTCCTTCACGAGAAAGTTTTGACATGTATAGGGCCCTAAAACCTATATTCCTTGAATATATTGGTTTGGATCATGTAACACCTTCTTACTTAAAAGGGCATATACATAAAAAAAACACAAATATATTACACAAATCTAGAATGAAATCACTCATAAAAAACCCCACCACCCCCTCCCCTCCCAAACCGAAACAAATCTAGGGCCTACATCTATCCTAAATATTAAATCCTACCAACATCCGTCATACCATTTATAACTATCCTTCTTCAAATCCAATCCCCAACCCACCAACCCCTGATTAAACAAAACCTAAATCATCCCACACCCACATTCACCGACCCAAATACATACATACACACACACACACACACACACACACACACACACACACACACACACACACTAAGGTTCGTTATTCCGAAGTTTCGTTTTTTCCGAGGCTTCATTTATCCGAAACACACAATTCCCTATACCTAGTGGTTCGTTGATCCAAAAATGAAATTCGGAATAACGAACCTTCGGAATAATGACCCTTCGGACGAATGAGCCTTCGGACGAATGAGCCTTCAGAATGACAAACTTTTGCAATAACGAAATGTAACCCCCTTCCCACATACCGACGCACACCCGAACCGATACCACATCCTTCCTGATGAAACGATTTCCCAATGTTGATAAATAAGACATAATGGACCGTATGCAGAAAAGCAGCATCCGCCCGAACGCAAGCTCCACTCCGAATTCATATACAAATCTGCCAAACAAACTCATCAAATTCAAAGCTGCTGATGAAATCAATATCAATGTTTATGCCAGCAACAGCTTACTTGGTATCCCTCCCCACGCGCAGCTAAAAATCACATACGCAAAAAACTGACATAATAAACACATTCTTCCATCACACACACACACACACACACACACACACGCACACGCACAAACGGACACTAAATTATCATGTGCACGCGCACATACACACTTCCTTGAAACCTCACCATGACTTTTTACATGGCATGTTTGCATGGATGTAGCCATGTAAGTTATGTGCTTCGAGGGCGGGCGACAATCCGTGTAGGGGGCGACAATCCGTGCCGCCAACGCCCATCACGGATTGTCGCCCCTAGCAGGAGGCGACAATCCGTGTAGGGGCGACAATCCGTGTCGCAACATACGTTCAATACCGTGAATACTAGAGTATACGAGTAAAATGTTTGCTTGTATTTAAATACTTCGTCCCCAAGCTATGATAGCAATAATAGCGGACATTTTAAAACCTGAAACAACTTCAGGATAACGTTGTTGCCTGAAAAAGATATGTTCGCGTAAACTTACATGTTGGTATATAGCATATCTACTTCGTGTATGAAATCATGAAGTTAGGAGTGTCTTTAAAGCATACGAGTATTAGATTTGAACAACAAGGTTTAATTGACTCTTTTATTACAGAATTGTTCTTAGGCTACCACAAACATAGAGTTGCGTTCTGCGAAACGCCCTGTCAGTGTAACGTGAAAAGGGAAATTTGGTTGACATGGTATGGAAATAACTGTTTACACAAATATGAAATATTCATAATGTATTTGAAATGCGACGAAACAAAACATCTATTTCTTTCTCTTGCATGGCTAGGTCGAAAATGTAATTGTTATATTTTGAAAATACATGCACTATATTCTCAATTCAGAATATTATGAAAATACAATTGTTATATTCTAAAAATACAGTTGCTATTTTCTAAACATCAAACTGTTATATTCTGTAAATACGATATGAATACGATATGAAAGCGCTGAGACATAGTGGATACACTCCCGACTCTCAATTGGAGTTCGATACCCGCCCAGTGCTTACGTCCTTGGACAAGATGTTTTTACCCACCATGTCCCTCTCGACCCAGGTGTATAAATGGGTACCTGTCAGGACTAGGGTAATAATAATGGCAGGGCCCTCTGGTAGAGCAGTGGCAACACTGCAGAGGCTTCCCTGTATAAAGAAGACCTTATTGTTATTGTTATTGTTATCATTACGGTTGTTATATTCTGAAAATACCATTGTTGTATTCAAAAATAAATTTGTTATATTCTGAAAATACAATTGTTATATTATAAAACTGCAACTGTTCCATTCTGAAAATGCAACTGTTATATTCAAAAAATACGATTGTTGTATTCTGAAAAGACAATTGTTATATTTTGAAAATACAATTGTTATGTTTTGAAATATAATTGTTATATTCCGAAATGCAATTTCTATATTCTGAAAGTACAATTGTTATATTCTGAAGATACAATTGTTATATTTTTATTTTCTGAAAATACAATACTTATTGTCAAAGGTGTCCATCTGCAAAATACACATTTCTAGAACATTCACTTTGAAGTTTTAGTTTTTACTTTTTATCAACAGAGACATTTGATAGATAGATCAAGGTATGATTGAAATTATCCTTTCGGAGAACTTTTATGACATGCGATTCATACTTTTCTTCGAGATAATCACTTTCGTGTATAAGATGCACATTTTTTTTTCTCAAAATTATTATACTTTCGTTACAAGTTAAACGGAATAGGCAACAGGGTATATCTATAATATATAGACCATTTGGTTTTTACAGTCCATTCATCGTCAACGAATGTATCTGCAAACTATATTATTTGGTTTTTAGGGTCAATACTGGCAAATATCTGCAGATGCGTCACACAGTTTTAATGTTTGTTTGTTTGTTGTCGTTGTTCTTTGGGGGGTGGGGTAAATAATATGGAATACTGCAATTGGTTGAAATTTATCAATAATCTAATTTCAATAAAGTTTCTTTTTATATAAAATCACACACAAAAAAAAATTCTATTCGACTTATGATTCAGTTTACAAATGTGTATGCGACTGTCTGGTTTGTGAGACTGGACAGAAAAAAAAAACAACAAGTTTCATCAGTGTTAAGCCACTCACCATTGCCTTTTAACTAGCACTGAGGAAGACACACATCTACTTTGAAAAAGAAATACGGATGATAAACAATGTTCAGATACAACCTTTTGCGCATTACGGCCGAGATGCTGACAAATACTATTTCCTTTTTATTTTTATTTGTTTTTTTGCTTTGGGTTTTCTTATTCTAGATAGGAGAGGACGGAAGAAGAGCGTCCTTTACTCAAGCACTTCAATGAAGAAGCAGAAATGATAGGACCTCTTATTTACATGTCATCAACAATGCAAGACTCAAACGTACGAAAATACTGATACTGTTTCAACAATCCATCATAAAGTACCGGATAACAGAAATATCGATCATTTCCCGCGATAGAAAATACAGTTTCATAATATGACGAATTGCTTGTCATTCTTGAAACACAGGAGTGTTTCACACCATCATCATAAATACTGAAATAAAATGACATTTGAAAATAGGTTATTATAATGATATAAAAATGAAATTAAATGAAATACCTGTGCTACACAGTTCTTTCTTGATTTGTATATACATGTGTGTGTTGCATCGTGTGTGTGTGCGAGTGTGTTACTTGTGTGTTCTATCTACTGACTACTATTGTACAGCCTATAACGAAATTACCGACATACCGTAAAATGATATTAGCACACACAAAAAGAGAATTGTATACGGAATAAGGCTAGCTCCTCCATTTCCGGCGCCGTTGCAGTAATCCCCCGTACAGAAGCAGACGTATCCCTTCAGGCCGTTGAATGTCCCATTCTCGACTTCCTCACTGATCTCCGACCGGTAGCCTGTGATGTAAGGTTCAAGCGCCTTCTCATCGAGACAACGGTCGATGGCGTACCCGCACGTTCTGAGGAAGAAGTTAGCTTCGACGTCACCATCTGTGGTTGATGAAGAAAATTATACACATTGCGATGAATGCATGGGAAGAACATGCGTTAGTGTGTGTGTGTTTATGTGTGTGGGCGGGTTTGTCTGTGTGTGCAGGGCCACCGATATGATTGTAGGCAAATATTGGAGATACTTTACCTCGAGGATAAAACACCTCTTCAAGGCACCAGGACCGATGTGGATTGCATTATTTTGGTTTTGCTATGTAGGACAATGCCATTACTAGTGCATAATCATCTTTTAACATAAGCATAACAAAAGTCACTTCTTTTTCTCCCTTGTGTGGTACAATGTGCCTTTGATGCCGTTAAGTGACTACTGCTAGTCCCCTGGGGCGAAAAGCGGGGGGGGGGGACGAGGTTGGTATCATTTCCCAGCTTTCTTGTATAGCGGCCATGTGTGGGGTGAAACCCTTCGCCGAAATGTTGGCTGCTGAAGATTGCTTGCAGACATAACTTCTTCGCTTCTTATTTTCACATCGAGGCCTATATGAATGCGAATATATTATATTATTATATATCACAGATATCATTCCTTTTCACTTATCTTTTTTTTTTACGTATTCATTTTTGTTTTGTTAGCTGTACAGTCGTGTGCATCGAATGACATGTTCTTGTAGGTGTGCGCATACGGTATGCCTATGATAGGTTTAAATCTGCAACGCGAACACTATCAAAAGACGACGCTAATTAAGCAAAAATGGTGCTGCGCACATGAACGAGGCAATTGATCCCATTGTCTCACCAGGGAGGCTGGGCTGCTGTCTTAGCGTTCGCGCAGCAGATTTTACTAGCTCGCTAATAATAGATTGTTGCTTACTCACACATGTCGAACGTGTACTTGAAAGTAGCATTGAGGACGGTGCAGCCTCCCTGCGTGCAGGACGCCACGTTCGTCGCGTTGGGTGGGTCGTCGAGATTCTCACACGCCGGGTTCGGCTGCTCAGTAGGGTTCAACACGTGGTTATCGCTTGTCGTCACGCTCATGCAAGAAAAACAATTCTGGGAAAGCACTGCAAGGAGATGAATAGACAGGAAGCAAAAGATGTCAATCCACACAACAACAGGTGCATCCAGATATAAGATTCATGTGGATATTTAAAGCAAAGAACATGTTGCAAATGAAGTAGATTATTATAGGCTATCATAGAGTGAGACAAACAGTCGGAGTGATGGAGAAATAATAGAGAGACTGATAGATTATAGAGGTGTGCGCTGCTGGATACAATGGGCAAACAAGCATATCATAGAAACATACACAAGCAGTACGACACGTAGAAATGCAGATAGATAGAGACGAATATAGATGTTGATAGACAGAAATAAAATAATGTAGACATATAGATACAGACAGGAATGGACATAAATGTGACCCTGCACCTCAAAACAAACAAAAAGTCGCCAGACATGAATTTTCAGTTAAGACCATATTCTGAAAGAGCAGACTTTAAGCTTTAAAATGATGTATAACTCAAATCAAATGGACTTTCCTAACCTATCTAAACATTGGAAAGAAAGCACAAACTCAGGAAACGTGTGAACTGAGAAAAGAGGCTCTGAAGTGCAGTGTCTATTCAAGCGCTTAATCTTTACCAAACCGTGCTGGCTGTGCGATGAATGGGACAAAAAACAGGAAGTAAACCACCAGAGTAACAGCAATGAAGGGATTATCAGATTAAACTGAAATTGAGCATGCCTCATTAACACATTCTGTCCATGATTAATGCCAACTTTCAAAGCAGTAGCACTATCCTTTCAAAAGTTATTAGAGTTGAAAGTGAAGAGTGTGGACAAGGTTTTTCAGAAATGAAAAAGGGATTCTAAAGACACACCTAATCACACAATTCTACCAAAAATGTTCGCTATAAACTGCAAAAAACACACTTTCCTGCCCGTTTTATGATACCAAATCTTAGCATAATGTAAAAGAAGACCCGCTCTTTCAGAAAATATGAAAAAGTCAAGTTCGGCTAGGTTGACTTATTTCACTTATTTTCAGTCCTCACGCAAAATCAGTGTGTGCGACTTTATGTTCGTTTTGAGGTGCACTGTCACAAATAGGCAGACAGTCTGATATAGAATTTAATACGTAAGGGTAAAAGAAAAAATGACAATGATCTTCAGATTCATATGTGCATGTATATATATATATATATATATATATATATATATATATATATATTTGCACTTATTAAAGTGTTAGGCCAATCACCGAAAAACCGGGGTCATGTAAAGAAATTGCTTCCGGTATCACAAAGAAAAGAACATTCGTTTCAAAAACACAGTCAGTGGTAGTGCAAAAGACTAGAATATGTATATATATATATATATATATATATATATATATATATATGAAGAGTTTGTTTGCAAGAACCGATAAGTCCATTTTTGAAGATTTTGAAGTATGGTCTCTGTCATAAAGTACAAAATAATACCTTTTAAATGATATATTGGTGACTACATATAAGGGTAAATTTTTGAAGTTACGGTCAAAAGAAGCAAAAATTTTCTTATTATTCTCTTTATTTTTCTTGACCTTTAATCGCAAATATCTCCATTTGGCAAATATATACTTATCGGTTTTGCAAACAAACTCTTCATATATATATAGCATATAGTTATAATTTACATTATATACTTTTGTTTCCATTGTTTGTTTGTAAGTAGCACGCAACTATAGGTAGAGGAGCAAAGCAAACGCCATTATAAAGACAGATCAACGAGCAGCCGAGCGAGCAAAATGATAAGATAAAGACTAATTGCTTTGTTTGTCTGTAGAGAACGTAATCTAACACCTTACATGTCTGTACGAGAGCATCGTGGTACAGGGATACGGTTTCATGGGTTTGAGTCCTATCAGGTGCATAGACATTTTGTTTACACGTTTGATCATTTGAATATCAATTCTGTTTTAACGCACTATCCCACTTGAGCCAGGATGATATGCAATACAACATTAAAGTGTAAACGCTGAAATGCCTATATTGCGCTACTAAAAAAACAAATATAATCATTATTATAGCTTCTTTTTTTTTACTTTTATAAAGAATATGCAATGACATATAGAAGGGCGCATTTTTTTCTCCAGATATCTAAAGGTAAATGCTGTAGAGAATGTTAGCAGTAATGGTAGATAAAATACGTACCTGAGTGAATGGTGGAAAATAAAAAGACAACGGCATTTGCCAGGAACCGCCAATCTGTTGATATGAAAGAAAGACAAAATGAATATAACGTCGGGTTATTTCCTCTTTACTGCAAAATGAGTGTATAACTAAAAATAATAAATCAACCACTACAACGACTCTTATTACCATTTTACCGCTGCGCTATGATTTGCTATTTTCCAACTTCTATTGTAAAAAAAAAATTCTCACTGAAATTATTCCAGTATTTAATTCTTGATATCTAGCCAATTTTAACACAAAATTCAATATTGAAAGTAGAGAGAAGGGCAGTGTGAACTACATCACCTGAAGTAATGGCATGGTTAAGTGTTTTCTACGAAACAGTGACATGACGTGATGCCGTTATAAAATCTGTCAAACAATATTTTCTTAATGACTATATGTGACCGTGCACCTCAAAACGAACATAAAGTCGCACACACTGATTTTGCGTGAGGACTGAAAATAAGTGAAATGGGTCAACCTAGCCAAACTTGACTTTTTTTATATTTTCTGAAAGAGCGGGTCTTCTTTTACATTATGCTGAAATTTGGTATCATAAAACGGGCAGGAAAGTGTGTTTTTTAGCAGTTTATCTCGAACATTTTTGGTAGAATAGTGTGATTATGTGTGTCTTTAGAATCCTTTTTTCATTTCTGAAAAACCTTGTCCACACTCTTCACTTTCAACTCTAGTAACTTTTGAAAGGATAGTGCTACTGCTTTGAAAGTTGGCATTGATTATGGACAGAATGTGTTAATGAGGCATGTTTAATTTCAATTCAATCTGATAATCCCTTCATTGTTGTTACTCTGGTGGTTTACTTCCTGTTTTTTGTCCCATTTATCTCACAGCCAGCACGGTTTAGTAAAGATTAAACGCTTGAATAGACACTGTACTTCAGAGCCTCTTTTCTCAGTTCACACTTTTCCTGAGTTTGTGCTTTCTTTCCAATATTTGAATAGGTTAGGAGAGTCCATTTGATTTGAGTTATACATCATTTTAAAGCTTAAAGTCTGTTCTTTCAGAATATGGACTTAACTAAAAATTCATGTCTGGCGACTTTTTGTTTGTTTTGAGGTGCACTGTCACATATGAGGAGTAGCTGTTACATACGTTATTATATTTTGCAAACATGAGTAAACTGTCGTGTTATGACGGTCTCCCCAAGTTATATCTAAGTTCTGTAAAATTTGTTAAATTAGGTCCCTAACCTCATTAACTAATTCTTTGTTTCATTCACCACAGTATACATACGTCTTACACAACTTTGCCAAAAAAAAAAACCTCAACAACAGTAGCTGCAGCAGCAACAAAAAAAAAAGTAACAACGGGGGAAATAGAGTTTTGATAAGAGGCTAACGACAAAAACTGGAACAATTTCTGCCCTGCCTTGGAATGTGCCTCTTTGCTATTTCAAGTGATTGGGGTAATCTGTCAAGCCCAGGCGGTGAATTAAAGTCTTAACTTGTTTAGGGTGTCCTTAAGGAATAATCTCCTGTGAAAGATCATTCCATCATTGAGCTACTGTTCACCAGACAACGCTCCCTATTTCATTCCATATAGACTCATGCGATTGAACCAAACGATGAATTCCTGTCCGTGCACATGCGATAGTTTTTCCTTTAGAATATCTTCACTTATACGTGGAGATACCCTGTGGATTCTTGCTTTTCAAATAGATAAAACGTATATAAATAACACGCCATATCTCCGTTTCTGGAAAATATTTTAAAATAACATGTCAATTACTTTGTAATGTCATGCTTACCTCTTGATTGGATCAACATGACTTCAAATACAAGATTTGATAGGGCAATATCAGTTTTTGCTTAAAGGAGAATGAAATTGCAATGTAATGTGCACATAGAAGAAATGCAGGAAAGTAGTAAAGTATATTAGAAAGCTTTGAAGAAAGTCGCTAAGAAAGAACATTTTTAAATTCCCGATGCCGCCCTCACGGTATGAATAACGCATCTTTCCAATTCAATATCATGTTTAACATATTGCCTGTTCTAATTCGAGTGCTATCTGCTTTGTTCTGTACACTATCTACGCTTGGTTCATCATTCTGTGCTTTAAACGGAGAAGCGAATATACGAAGCAACATGTCACCATGCAACCGGATATTTGGCTCTAGCGCATTCTACTAGTAATGGTATTATGACGCCATTATGCTCACAATGACAGTTTCTTAATAGGTGAAAACTAATTTCTCTCTCTCTCTTTCTCTTTGTATTATATATATATATATATATATATATATATATATATATGTATATATACATATATAAATGAATAAATATATATGTATATATATATATATACATATATATATATATATATATATATATATATATATATATATATATAGATAAGCACATAATATAGATTAATGATCTAGGATCAGGAATGGGGGAATATGGAGTTAATAGATGAAGATATCATTCATATCCCGACAATCCCCTCGAAAGGTCTCCCATCATCAGTCAGCTTAGAAATCTCGAGATGACGTGTAATCGTAGTTCGAGTGCTTTTGGCATCAATCACTTCTGTCTCTTGATCCTTCTCGGACATGCGGTGGACATTGCAACCCAATATCGACCCATGGTCCTCACCAGGACATCATATGATCACGTATCACCCATCCATCCCTCCCTCTCTCCCTCCAGATGGACACCATTCTTACAATCTAGCGAGTTTTACCCGTCATACATTGCATTCGACATTCCATTTTTTTCACTTTTTACACTTTTGTTGGCCCTCGCATCAATATCAAATAGATCATAATACTATTTTACAAAGTATATTTATATCTTCACTTTTTCTTTTTTCCTTTCCCAATCTGTTTACTGTCTAATACCGCAAGTTTCTGTCTTTCTGCATATCTTTTTTTTTTTCTCTTCTGACGTCTGAGAGGTCTTTCTAATGGTATTTCTACACACTAGAATTTTGTTATGTTCGGATTATGTTACCGGAGAGTCATGTGAGAGCAGTATCCATTACGTATAGCGTAATACTCCAACTCCTCTCTCTGCGTCTTTTCTCACAAACGCGAAGGAAATACAAATTATTCTTTTACTCAGTATCTCATGCTGGCTGAATTATGTGCAGTGCGGAAATGAAGACATGAAATGAAATTGCATCAAATGAAAGAAATTAAATGGAATGGAATTGGATGGAATGCAGTGAAATAAAATAATAAAGTCATCTCATTTAATTCTACCAAATAAATGAACTGAAATGAAATGCATTTTCATGCAATGTCATGTAGGTATAACCACGTAACTAGACACTTCGTCTTAGTCGGCATGAATTTTGTAAACTCCCGTTGAAGAATGACGCATGTGAACTGAACATATGCAGGCATAAAACAAGACAAGTATCACGTTAAGAGAACACAGAGACAAAGGTCGAAGTTCATATGACAGGGTAAAGTGGCAAGGCCACAGATCCTCAAGTCACGTCAAAACCAAAAGGGCCTGATCCATTTCATAGAAAACAGAACAAACCACTATCCAATGGTAAACTGTTATTACAGAAATACCGTTACATACAGCGAACGGTATGAATATTTTCATTATACCTTATTATAACAAGAGCAACGCTCTATGTACGTGCCTTGTTCGCAAACCCAGAATTTAGTCAAAGGAGTGGTATAAGAACTGAAGTCAACATGATGTACACACCAAAGATGTACTGCCCAAAACATGTTGTTAGTTCCATGAAATCTTTAAAGACAATTACAAAATATACATGTCAACAGAAAGACAAAGTATGTGCACATCAAAGCCCAACGTTCATAGCTTGTCATGAGTTAATTAAACCCGCGGTGACAGCAACAAATGGACCATCCTCCCATCTCCTCGAGTAATCGAATCCTTGACGAGAATATTTCTTTCTTTTGTTTTGTTGTTGTTGATTCATTTAAGAGCAAATGGTGGGTTATCTTGGGTGCTTTGTTACTCAGAATGAGTCTTAAATTGCTGCTTTGTTACACCTTTGCTTGCTTAACGACACGGTTGTTTCTCACTCCAAATTTGTGCAGTCGCGCCTGCGTGGGCGTAATACGATACTTTGATGTAGCTGAATGCCCTTGGGCAAGTACGAATTTCCTGCCATCCTTCCCTGCAATGCAATTCAAAAGAGAAGAGCAGAAGCAGAAAATGCATTACACCAATGATTCAAGACAGAAACGAATGAAATTCAATTCTTGTAATATATTATATAGTTGATTTGATATTTCTCTGTTATCACCTTGTATTTTTATCTCTAGTTAATAGAGTCAAGATTCGTATTTTGTATTGTACATTGTTTTGTTCAAAATTTGTTTCAAATTGTAAACTGTATTTTAATCATTTTATGTAAAACGGGCTGGGTTCTCTTGTAAAGCAGTTTTATAATGTTATATACAGAAGAGATTGCCCTGTGTAAAGAACACAGAATAGATAAACAAATGAATGAATTAATAAGTAAGTAAATAAATAAATAAATAAATAAGATACCTTTTCAACAATTTCTTTTGAGCTGCATAGGCTTTGAGAGATGTTGACATCTCGTACATACACTGTATGGTCTATGAAAAAGATGTCGCGATCAATGATCATGTTTTCCCTCCATACTGTAATTCAGGAAAACAAGTCCAACCTATAGTCCAGATATCATTATTGTCATTGTGATTTGACCAGAGACACTACGAAAGCAACGTGAGAGGAAACAGGGACACAAAAGAAGGATTTAAAAAGGAAATTTGAAGAAAAAGCTCTTAAGCCTATGATAATCATTGCATGGCGCTGCCAATAGTCACATTTAGATTATACATGTATTACAAATATTCAAATTCAAATTGAATGCAATTAGAGTAAAAAGCAAATACGATGTGGATATGGCATATATATTTTTAAAAAGAAGTCACATTTACATTATACAGGTATTACAAATATTCAAATTCAAATTCAAATAGAGTAAAACGCGAATATTGATATGAATAGCCTATTTATATTTGAAAAGTTCTCTCTATAGCGTTTTGTTAATTTCATCCGCCATACACATTTTCTATTTGATCAAGAGGGACAATTTTGGTCAAACACCTTTCGTATATTACGAAACATCTATGCAACTCGCAACGCCGAAATTGTCTTATTTTTCAGAAATATTGACACAATTGCATTATTAACCCCATGAACTCCTTCAGCCTTCCGACAGTGTAACATGAAATCAAATATGTTTATGACGTAAGCATGCCAATACGGCTTGCAATGCTCACGCGGCATTGGAAATTGGCTTCATTAAGTGTTTGTTCTCTTAAAGTTTGTTTATCTTTTCAAGTACTAGAAAATCGAAAATATTGTGTTTCTAAAGAGCGTTTGAGTAAACCAAATGACAACAACACATCTATCGCTTAAAGCTTTGGTATTACTGACCAGATGCTAGAAACCAAAAGCTGAATGCAATTCACCCAAAATTCATCCATATTTAATGCTCCTTGAGGTGGACAAGCATTCGGGACGGACTTGAGAGAATCCTTGTAGAAAAAGGCTCAAGGCATCGATTTTTCTATGGTCAAGGCGGGATATGTCCGCCAGTTTGTTTTTTCAGGTGTCTTCTTTTTTCTGCCCACAAAACCCACTCCAACTTTATAGCTCTGTGGCTCGCACAAACATATCTGCCCCAAAAATACGTCAAGTGAGCACACTACTGTAGTAGCACTCTATGAAACCATCCACGATTTGAAATATAATAGCTCAAAGTGTATCAAGCACCTTATCAGTTTCCGTTTCAGTTTCAGTAAGTTTTATTTTTCCGCTTGTATGAAAAAGAAAAAAAAGTACGACAATAGCAAGCATATCATTCACAAGTCATGGAAATAGAAACAAGAATTCACATTACAAATATATAATCATGTGAAATAATACATATGTTTCATAGCAAATCTTTAAATCTTTAAATACAAGTAGAGGAGACTGTTATCGATAAGCGAATCGCTTGACTTGGACAAGGGCCTCAAAACATTACGGCTTGTAACAATTTTCTTAAGAAAAAATCAAACAAACCTGAAGGAACGGAACGCACACACGTACATCATTCCTTCCCTCGTATCACTAACATGATGGTCTAATTGGAAATATACACTTACAGTCGGGTATTTTTTTCTTTATTCTATTTTTCTTCAAACCATGAAAATTTCAGATTGAATATAATGTGGAGTAAATACCACATTCATTTCTTTTGTTTATTTTTTTTTCTTTTTGCGAATCTTTATACAGTATGGCTTGATCAGCTTAAAATGAAAAACAGCATAAAATGGACAAACAACAGTTTCAAAACGACATAAAGTAGACAGACATCAAACATTCAGGATGGAATAAAATCATACAATCATGTAGATTTGAAATAATCTAACTGCCGGTCTTCCTCAGGGCTTTGTTGTTGATTAATATGTTGTCATTGATAAGTTAAAAAAAATACGTCTAATTAAATGTTTTCGAAGGTTTATAATTAGTGACTGATATCGGCATAGCGACGGAGCAATGTGCAAAAATGACACTATGAACGACGCCCAGAAAATTGTTTTCATTCCTTTTCCCAAACCCAGCATGAATTATCATCAATATTACTTCGATTTTTCGACTTTATACACTGTTGTAAAGCCACCCTCAAAGACACTAGAGTGGATTTCTTCTATTTCTGCCCCTCTGTTTTACGTAATTATTTAGGATGTACGGACGAAGGAGGTATTCATCAAAATAATTATTCCCTGTGATGCAATCGTGTCTCTCTGCGTCCATCATCTGATAAAAAAGAATGACAATAAAAAGAAAACCATAAAACATGAGATAGCATTATTCTCACTTGACTTATTAGGACACACGTAACAGACACATGGAATGTTCATATCTACAGCAAACAAACAAACAAACAAACGCAGAGAGAGAGAGAGAGAGAGAGAGAGATAAAAAGCACATATTTTTCTTCTGTGGGCAACCATAAGCTGTTATGTATTGAAATTGTGTCATAAGCGCTTTTACTGTACAGAGGAGATAATCTAGAAAAGTAGCGCAAAATAACTATTATACACATTCCCTCCCACACCCTCAATGGACTCTCTCCGTGGTAACTTCTCCTCGCTCTCCCTCCCTCTCTTTGCCGTCATTGTAATTTCAAAAGGAGCACGTGTCACTTTGTCGCCATACATGATCGAAACTGCTCAAGATTCCATTAAAAGGCTTGCGACGAACCCTGAATTGGCTGCTTTTGCCGGCTCACTGGAATCATATCTCGTGGTAGTGCTAGGCGATTTCAGCCGACATTCACAATGATAGAAAACACGACCTCCAGAGGAACTCCAGCGAAACCTTGGGGAATGGGGAGGGGGGCACGCCACCGGGCATTGATTTAAACTATGCAAGTGTAGCTTTCCTTTTCCAAAATTTGCTTTGGTTTGGTTCGTTATTATTTGACTTTTCTTCATAAAAGACAGTTGTATTGATTGTCCATGCAGGGAACTCCACATCACCCACCACTAAGCTTCCTTGATGGATATTCTTACCAATCCGGACTACATGGATTTCCACCGGAACACTGCGGCAGTTTAGCGCGATTTCAGCATTAGCTCTGATCCTACTGTGAACAGTCAATTGATGCCTCTCTCTAATTTCATTTAATCTCCTGGTTTAAAACGAGATGAAATGAACTTAAAAAGAAAAGAAAACACAAATAATCGCTCCTTCTTGACTTTCGGAAGCGTATCCTGTTGGAGGATTAGAAATCATTGCTGATTATTCTCAAGCTAAGGTGATAGTCCATAGTTCCTGCAAATTCAAGGTTGTCGATACAGACAACCAAACCACAATGAGAATAGAGATGGTGCAGAGAATGAGATACTAAAACTAGATGAATACAAGATCTGTGAAGACAAAATAAAACAGTGAAAACAAGAAACGAAAATGAATGGAGAAAGAGCAGCAACACCACCAACAAGAAAACACGTGACGCTTCCATATCCAAGACAGATCAGACAATCCATACTGGTTTGCGGAGAAAACGAGGGAGAACAATGTGTATTGCCCAGCCGTATTAAGGAGGGCGGGATCCTATATGCGCTACTAAAGATGTAATGTAGACAATATGCATTAATATGTCATGCATCATTTTCTTCTTCTTCTCTCTCTTTCCGGGCAAGCGTTAACCACATGTCGTGCGTCCAAGTGACGAGTAATCTGTAGCTTACGTGAACGACGCCGGATAAATCTACGGCAACCACATCTAAACTCCAGCTTAAAGTATAAAAACGAGATGAAAATATGATGAAAGTAGCTATTATGCGAATTTTCGATTGCTTTGAAATTGCTGTTCTCCTTGTTGTGTTTGTAGTTGTTGTTGGTGGTGGTGTTTGTTCGCTTTTTGGTTTCAATACAAAAGTATGTAAGAATTATCCTTTGTTATGGTACATGTGCGTGAAGAACAAAATGACGTCGAGGCTCCAGAGCTACAAAGAGGTTTATTCTTCTTCAGACAGGGTGAGGGGGGAGGCTTGAAAATTGCATTGATATTCTTCACTTTAATCATGCCCTTTACAGGACTTCATTTCCTTAAACAGCTAACAGAAATGATAATTATTATCATTGGGTGCATTTAGACTACGAATAATTTAGACAAGTATCTTCAGTTACTCCAACCACTCAGACTGTCCTTTTTGGTTTTTTCTATGGATCAATCGACATAGCATTACTGAGACTTTTTTATATAGTTTAGATGCTAAAGCTTAAGAAGCAAGCTATCTCGACGTCAGCGTTAGAATAGCTGACGATCTATTTTATGTGAAAGGAATATGCGATGACTGCGAGACGCATATGTCTTGGTGTTCGTAATGAGGCAAAGTCGGTCCTTAATGAGCGCCGAAACGGAGATAAAGCCCCACCTAATCACGATTAGTCTTCTTCCATTGGGCGCAGGTGGGCTTCAATACCAGCCGAGAGAGAAGGATTAAATTGCGGGATCGTTTTGGGTTTCTTTTCGGTTATTGCTGAAGCAATTTGATTTTTTCTAATGCTGAATGAAATCAATTTTGCGGATTTTGCAGCAGCAAGATACTATGGAATCAATATTGGCGTTTTTAGAAAGTCATATTTTTCTTCAAGGTAATTTTAAGAACGAGGAAGGAGATAAGCAAAATAAACAACCAGCATTGCTAAATATCTTTTAAAATGGCAGTTTTTATTGGCATCAAAATGCCAAATCATGAATAAAGATATAATAAACATTTGACTCTTTTTTCTTGCAAAGTGTGCATGACTTAAAAAAAGAAACTGGTAACATATAACCAAAATGGAATTACACACTCTCTTCAAGCTGGACTTGAAAGAAGAGAGTAAAATGCGAGGAAAAAAAAAGCAAATATTAAAAGTAATGGGATGTTGAAGTGAGGGTCATATTATACAGATTATCTTTCTGAAACAGTGGGTGCAAGACGCGATATCCGTTTATGCGGATCAGGTAAGATGCTGATGCGATGGCATTATACCGAAGAGAACATTTCTATCAAACTGAAACTTGCCGTTCTCTTGACATAGCCTTCAGATAGATGATTTTTATAGTTGCTTAAAGGATCAGCCAGGATCCACTTGACTAGGATATGACAATTGTCAAGAAATCAGGAGTTCGCGGGTTCAAATCCCACCCGAGTATATTATTATGCAATTGACTGTAATCATATTTTATACTATTCACAATAGTATTATCATACATTCACTCTAATCATCAACTATTTCTCAAAATACTGAATAGTCGATGTGAATATATTTACGACTATTAAGGGGAAATTGCCAGAATCCATTTGACTAGGACATGACCCCTGTCTAGGAATCAGGAGGTCGGGGGTTCAAATCCCACCAGAGTATGTATGCCCTTCCCCCAAAAAGTAAAATGACAGCTCTTCTTTTGACAGTAAAAATATAAGTGGTTCACATTAGACTTTCTCCTTTTGGTATAATTTACAACTGTATCTGTTTTTACTGCAGACTCTGGGTTTTTAATAATGAGTAATCACAACCGATCACTACAGCCTATACTGAGAAAAAAAAATGGTCACTTAACAGGTGTTTAATTGTTTCTTTTTTTATAAGAATGTAAATTTGACACCTAATTTGTGTCATTTGCTATTCAAACAAACCAGCAGACACGATCAGAAAGACGAGACAACCTGCCCCACTCCCCCCCCCCCCCTCCCCGTTTCGAGAACACAGGGCCTAGATAATACAAGTCGATACATCATACTAGCATTCCTCCTACAGGTTCTAATATTGAGGAGTCTTTAGATTTCATACAAATCTTTGACACAGGCAATCATTGTTGAGTCATTTTGAACAAATATGGACATTTCTTTATTTCTAACAGGTATCCATTTTTGTTTCTCTTTCGGCTGTTACAATCGTATGGGGATTAAATAATGGTATCATCAATCGGTACAAAATTAATGTAAATACATCATTCATCAAATTGTGTGGTCCAAAAATGGAAAAAATGATATTAAAGACAATAATAACATTGTGCTTTAGTTCAAATTTGTTTTTTTGTTTTGTTTTTTGGTTGTTTTTTTTTCCTGATGGTCCGATATTTACCCTTTTCTCTTGCAGGTTGTCGAAGTTGAAACTGGACGATAAATCACATTACTGTGTCCGGTAGAAATGGGGTATTCCTAAATCTGCGAAATACGAGAACGATAATGAAGGGATCTTCATAAATAATGTATTACCCATTATGAAAAATGAGAACTACTCAATTATTACGTAGACAATCGAATGCTAGACGTCATCGCCACCTTGACAGTTCTGCCGATGTGCGTCACACCTTCTGGCACGTTGACTGTGAGAATGTACAACGTGCCTATACCCGACTCGATTTGACGTCGTCGTAGATTGAACACTAAATTCTTTCTTATGACGTAATTCAAACATTGGAATGCCAGCAGAATATAATACTGCATTAGTTCATGTCAAAGGAAGACATCCGCTCACTTGTGTTTCCCCTGGAGTTACTAGTATTCGTAGCTGGTCACCAAATGGTGAATTATGCCAGGGTCACTCTGTCAGGAAACTGAGGAAAGATGAACCACTATAAAGCAAATGATATTCTGTTCTCATCGTGCAAACATTGGGCCATTCACGACTGGAGGTCGTCTCGAGTCATCTTTAAAATGACCGCCGATGGTGCTGTTTTCAGGCCCCAGCCAATGCAGTTTTCTTCGTATGCCTTTCAGGTAAACTTCTTAAAAAAATTACGTCATTGGTGTGTGATTCGGGCGCCATCGGATGACCTTCGGTTCTCGATTGACTTTAGACCATGTTCGGCGCTGAACCTGGCACGAAAGTGAAACTTCCATAATTTTATTACCATCTTGTGTCAACTTTAGGGCAGTGTGACGCCAGTAGGTAACTCGACTTCATGAACGACTTTCTTGCTCAAATAACCGAAGAAACCTTGATATTCAAGTGACATGACTGTCATGAAACTTCTGGGGCTATTGAATAGTGACATTTGGAACCTTAAGACATTTTAGTCTTATAATATCACGTGACTGCAGATGCTTGCAGGTGGAAAACTTCTCCTTCTTCTCCTATGACACTTCGTGCTGGGATGGATGCACTGTGTGCTATCAAACTGTCGCAAGTCACCGGGGGCGGGGCCGCGAAGGGTCGGGATCTTTCAACAGTCTTCAGATGTCAATACAATGAGAGAGGGTGCGTGCGTGCGTGTGTGTGTGTGTGTGTGTGTGTGTGCGTGTACATTGTGGTCGTGCTTTGGGGGGATCACGCCACAGGGCTGGTAGCTTGATATTGGCAGAAAATAAATTGCGATCTTGCAATGGGGTGCGACTCTGACACACACTGGATATTCATTTTAGGTCCTGTCTGGCGGCATCTCACTTTGGTAACCGTCTCTACTACAAGGGGAAATAATACGCGCGACTCACTGCTCAACAATTCTCATTGGACTGACATTTTATTCCCAAGGCTTTACATGGCTTGAAACAGTATTTTTCATGCACTTTTGTGAAAAGAAATGTTTTCAGCAGTTTCTTTTTTTTTTCTAATTAAACAATTTTAACCATAGTTGTATGAGCACGAGCCGTGTTTATTCATTTCTATGACCCATATTCTTTTGTATCTCGTTTGTTGTTTGTTTGTTTGTGTGTTTGTCCATCCCAATAGATATGATAATATGTCCATAAAAGTTATCTCTCGAGGTTATCATAAAAGTGGCAAGCAACAGTAAGGTTGATACTCTGGCATGAACAGGAATAAATTTATTATAATTTATGAGACAATTTTCACGAACAAATGCATAGGCCTTCATTGAATCAATCAAAACCATTTGTTGGATGGAAATGATTTCATTCACAGTGATATTACAACTGTTAACCCTTTGTGATTAGCCAAATAAATAATTCGGGTATGTGCCACATTATTCTGGCACAACCACAACGCATGGTTTCTTTATTTTTTTTAACTAGAATCGTTTGTACTAAAAATTCAGAACACTAAAGACTTATCCTGCATTTACGCTTTTCTGTGAAATAAATTCTATGACATGGCTATGACCCTTCAAGCTATTTTGGCATAGTGCGCATTGGTTTGTGTGCGGCTGGGCTGTGCGTTTGAGAGGACGGGCCATGTAAATTCATACAAAGAGACCTACAAATTATTATGTGAGTATGTGTGTGTGTGTGTGTGCGCGCGTGCGTGTGCATGAGCAATTGCAAAGGTCCTCCTAAAATGTGTTTTGCCTGACTCAGTGCATGCATACAAAAGTAGTAAAAAGAAAAACAAATAAAAGGCGAAACCAAGTACTGTGTTCCAATAACCTGGTTTGTTATGTCCACATACTGTGATCCATAGATTGAATAAATTGTCGCCACCGCCAGGGAATCGGCGCTCCACCATAAGTAATAGTTGACCGGACCTTTTCGCTGAGGGGAAAATCGTCGTACACCGAAGCTGAATCCCGGGGGAGTTTGTCTTCCATCGATGACAATTAAGAATCCTTACATTCCCCTCCCCCTCCTCACATATAGGTTAGCCCTATACAGGTGGTGACTGTCGAGGAAATGTGTCAGTCCCTTTTTTATTTCTGAAGAACCTTGTACACATTCTTCACTTTCGAATCTAATAACTTTTGAAAGGATAGTGCTACTGCCTTGAAAGTTGGCATAAATTATGGACAGAATGTGTTAATGAGGCATTCTTAATTTCAATTGAGTATATGAATATAAGAACGACCCAAGTCCATGGATAACCATTTCAAGCAAACTTAAAAAAACTTCATATTTTTTTTATTTGTCCAAAAATATTCTATTTAACTGTGATGGGAAAGCAACATTGTATATACAATTTAGAACATATATTATTATGACAATTAACATTTACATTAATTGTGGAGAGGCCATTTTGTGTGATGGACTTGGGTCGTTCTTTGATTCATATGGACTTGGGTCGTTCTTTGATTCATACACATGATATTCTGCTATAGAGATGAGAGAAGGACGAGAGAGGGCGCTATAATATGAATGTAAGAACGACCCAAGTCCTTCATGTTTACATTCATATAAGATTTAATTCATTTATTTCAGGCACTTCCGGGGGTAATTAGGATTTATCATTTATACACAACATGAGTCCATGCATAAGCTACAATTTCCCATGTCAAACTAAATTTGGCCAAAAATTGGACTTGGGTCGTTCTTATATTCATATACTCAATTTAATCTGATAATCCCTTTATTGTTGTTACTCAGGTGGTTTACTTCCTGTTTTTTTGTCCCATACATCGCACAGCCATTACGATTTGGTAAAGATTAAGAGCTTGAATAGACATATTGTTCTTCAGAGCCTCTTTTCTGAGTTCACACTTTTCCTGAGTTTGTGCTTTCTTTCAAATATTTAGATAGGTTAGGAGAGTCCATTTGATTTGAGTTATACATCATTTTAAAGCTTAAAGTCTGTTCTTTCGGAATATGGTCTTAACTAAAAATTTTATGTCTGGCGACTTTTTGTTTGATTTGTTGTGAAGAGTCACAAATAGACTTTCCGAAGCGTTTTGGGATGCTGCTGAGGGATGTTATGTTTCTGAGGCGAAGGTAAGTCACCTACTTATTGGTATCATCCCCAATGCAACAAATGAAACTTCAGCGTTAAAAGGATGGCATAGTATTGGTTTGGGTGAGAATTTAGCTTTTAACTTTTCTGCAAAAAATAACAAATTATTAAAGAGCTTAGAATTCTTTAAAAAAAGATCTCTAAGTTTATTTCATGAAAATCAGTTTTGAAATGGCTGAGTTATACAAAAGCAAAGTAAAAAAAGGTGATCCTTATAAAAGGTGGGTCCTACCTTTAATTAGAATTTTTTGTTTTGCATATCTCAGCCATTTTAAGTCAGTTTTCATCAAATAAACTTTGAACTGTTTTTATGATTACAAGCACTTTCATATTTCATTAATATCAATTACCTGGTCATAGGTTTTTGTACAAAATTTGAGCACATTTGACTAATTGGCACATAAAGGGTTGAGAGGTTTTCCATTATCTAAAAAATCATGTAAGATAAACGTTAAAACTCGAACCTCTATCTCAACCAAAATTGAACCATCCTTTCAAGCAGTGTTCAGATTTTGTACATTCCTGACATACTTACAAATCTTTTATAAAATATGTATTGTTCCAAGCAAAAGTATGCCTTCAAATTCATAATAAATTCATAGCCGCGAAGAAACGTAGAAGTTTATTACATAATAAACACATATCAATTATGATATCACTCTTGCCTCATGTGCGCTAAGTTGCATTATCATGTTTTTAGCTAATATAGTGTTGCAGCTACTATAGATCACATTGCAGTACTCATCGGGTCTCAAATTAGAAATCAAAAGGAAATGAAATAAGCACTGATACTAGCATCAATTCCATCGATTGCCCTATAGACATTATTGCCTTCTTGATGGGCTTAATGTACCATCCTTGTATAGCTATTAAAACTGATAATGAGAAATGTTTGAGACATTGTAAAGAGAGAGAGAGAGAGAGAGAGAGAGAGAGAGAGAGAGAGAGACGTTGACGAAGGGACTGCAGGAATGCATATGCTTTTGATTGAAGGCAAAGATCCAGAATGTTGATTAAATACTTCATTTTTTAACCTGTACCCCACGTTCTTCTACTATTGCTGAGTATGTCTACATGCTGTAGACCACACTCGAACAGATGAAATCAAATGTCACTTTATAAGGAACTGGCATATTTTCTAGTCCTTACTTTGTTAAACAATCCTAAATTCCCTTTGCTTTGGGCTCAAGTGTGTCATTCCATATTTTACACCTGATTGGTTTGTCTGAATAATTGAAACAGTTTGATTGCCAAGTGTGTAAAGCATGATGGTTATGCATTTTAAAGTAATAAAGTCAATCATCAAATAGAGCTAAATAAAACCTTTGCACGGATATCTCACTAGTAACGTGCTAAGACCAGGGAGGTGGAATCTCTCTTCCACCTCCCTGCTAAGACACAATCTTGAAGCTATAATAGAAAACATCCCACATATCACACAGCTCACTGAATACGTGGGATACTATGAGAGAAAAACATGTTCCATGAATGTCACTTTCCTACGCTCGGTGATCTAAGTGGCAATACGCTACAGGGCAAACATGAATTCGTTTTCTTGAGGTTTGCGATATGTTACCGGACTAAAAGCGATTTCCACTCCTCCGATTTGTTGTCGCTTCCATCTGCTCCGAAATGGAGACAGAGAAACAGAGAGATGGGGGGGGGGGTGGTGTGGAGCGACGGAGAAAGAGCAAGATAAACCTTTAAAGCAAGGTTGCCTATTTCTCTTTTATTGGCTTAATCCACAAACGGTCATTCAAACGATGAGTGTAAATAATATTGTGATACATGAATGACACACTGTCTCTCACCTTTGTATTTCAGATTTAGAATATCCGCAATCTCCTATTTTCAGTCTGCTTTTGATGAATCTGATATCAGATTATCTGGTAGTGACCAAACGCAAGACGGATTTCTGAACGTTCAGTGTGTTATCACTTTTGACTTTCTAGCAGTTATGAGAATTTTAGAGCGACTTATCTTCTTCCCTTTCCTTTATGCTCCATTTCTATGTTCGATGGCTGAGACTCATAAAATGAGGTATGAAAGTGTGCTCATAACATACTAGCTGAAATATTTCATTTAGCAAGAAAGAGCGAGAAAGAGAAAAAGACAGCATTATATCACCTTTAAGAATAAATCACTTTTGATATAGCAATAAACCACAATACGAAGAAATAGAAAATGCTTAGATTTCAGCACGAGTAAAATGATACGCGCTGATAATCTAATATTGATACAGGCACGGGGGACATTCTATCCCGACCACCCTATTGTATGGTTAAACGAATGGAGAGTATCTGTGTGTGTTTGGCTCTCCGATATCAAATCAGCGATACTCGAGCCAATGTACTCCGACGCAGAGGTAAGAGCGACGTGCCATTTTGGCGAAATTATTCGATTTTAAGTTGTATTGAGTGCAATTCTGCCGACGGACCGTGGGAAGTGGCCGATACAATCTTTTATTCTTCCATTTTTTCCTCCTCTGCAGTTTGCCATAGCTACATATAAAAAAGAAAATCCATAGTAATTTCTTGTCTGTAATCAGGAGGAATAACCATTTAAGGTACGGCTTTCATTTGTATTACTTTCAAAAATTTTGACCACATGTCTACTTGACTGCCTTCGTAAATAATATCAGGTGCCTTATGCAGGCACTCAGACAAACGTTTATCGATGTGGGGAAAGCTGGAAACTGGTTCTAGAAAGCACGCAAGTTCGATCAAATTTGAATTGATTTCGTGTTGTTATTCAAAACGCATTTGATGCCATTAGACGAACTGATATATTAATCTGAAACAGAGTTCTATTTTGACTTGCGTAGACTTGTAAAACGAATTGAAATCAACAGAGATGAAACAATTCCAGATGTTGTAAGAGAACGAGGTTATTTTGGAATCTCTCGTGTCGTGAATAATGCAACGGTTATCCACGCCGCATGTCGTATAACAACAGACCGTCTGGAAGTTATTCTCGAAAGACTTTCTTCTTTTACCGCATTCCCTTGTAAAGAGTGTCCATTTCATTTCGTAAACAATTTTCTAAGCTTCTTATTCAACTTTAAGCACCAATTAATTTATTTAATATTTAGTTATCTTAAGGGAAGAAGAACAATATATCACGATAGTTGAACTAACTGTTCCCTTTGAAATGAGCCTCGAGGATGCACATCAAAGGAAAGTAGAAAAGTATAGTTCAATTGTGCGGGATATCCAGGATAAGGGCTACTCAGTGTCATTCCATGCGATAGAAGTCGGTGCAAGGGGCTTATAAACTGGGGTAACAAATGCCGGCTAAAACGAATTCTGAAAACAACAAGTTCACAGATTCGTCCGAATGAATTTTTTCAGACACTCTAAACTCGCCATACTCTCCTCTTTGTCGATATCTTATGCCAGAAAAGAGAGAGGATGGGGGGGGGGGGGGGGGGGGAGTTACGGCACCTAGATCCATAGAATTTAACTATGGTTATGTAATATTCATACCCAACATGTTTTCGCCTTGAAGCCGAAGTGGGAGTACAGTAATATGTTTGCCGGCCTGTCCGTCTGTTCGTAATCATTTTATTTGTAAATTGTATGTGTTATGAATGTGATATAATTTCAGAATATTGTTTGAGGTATATTATAATTGATATAGATATGTATTGTTTGTAGAATATATGAGGTGTTTATGGTTTATAATTATGTGGTATTGGCTGTAGACTTTTTTTTTCCGGTGGAGGGGGGGGGGGGAGGAAGAGGGTAGGAGATGAGGATAGTAGGTTAAAGTTTATTTTGTCGCTGCGGCTGGTTTGGATTTTGTATAGATTTTTGTGCTTTGTTTCTGTTGAGAAAGGAAAGGAATCTGAGGTCAAATGATATGTTCGGAAAAATGAGATGAGATTATTGTCATACATTATAATATTATGGATGAATGGGCAAATGAAAGAAATTAGAATTTTGTTTATTTTTTCATGTTAAAAATGGTTTAATATAACTAATAGTTGTAAAGATGGGTTTTGATTATTATAATAGGTGGGAGGGGGGTATTGGACACAGAGCCATCTAAAGATTTAAATTGGTGAAGATTTGATGAGATGATGATGATGATGATGATAAGGCTTATGTATTATCTCATTCTGTTTTACAGTGGAAACGATGCTCAGGAGATTGAAACCGTGCTGAATACTGAATTGTACAATGTAAACCGGTGGTTGAGACAAAATTGTTTGACGTTGAATGTTAAGAAAACTCAGTTCATGGTGATAGGAACATCAAGAAAACTGCTATCTGCTGATCGACTGAAACTTGAATTGATGGTAATGAATTGGATAGAGTGAGGGAATATAAGTATCAGGAGTTTGGATGGATGAATCAATGAGATGTCAAAAGCAAATTGAAGAATGTTGTAAAAAAGTTGTCACATGACTAGCATTGCTGAGACGCCTGCGGAAGTACGTAACCGAAAGTAGCGCTAAAATCCTGGCAATCTCATTAATCCTACCGTATTTTGATCATTGTTCTTGTGCATGGTCAAACTGCTCACAAACCCTTAAAGATGTGCTTATCAAACAACACAAAAAATGGCCAGAGTGGTAAGGAGAGTGGATCACACAGTGCCAACCAACCAGGTGCTTGGAAGGTTACGTTGGATGACGCTTGAAGAGAGGTGGCGTTTGAACACTTGTAAAGCAGTCTTTAAGACACTTCATGGCAACATGCCCGAATATGTGCAAGAACTCATTACGCCCCTTGGTAACATACATTCATATCGTACGCGAAACACAAGTAATAATGGTCTCATAATTCCACAAGTTAAAACTCAAGCAGGAAAAAAAAAATCGTTTTCACACTATGCATCATGTATTTGAAATCAGCTCCCCGCCGAAGTCCGAAACGCCACCTCACTTCAAGCGTTCGTAAGAGTATACATATCTCACTTGGGGTAGAATTCGGGTATTTTTGATATTCCTGTTTAAAGTTAAGGTATTATTATTTTCTCAAATAATATGAGTTTCTGTATTATTATCTCCAAGGATTAACTTTGCAGTATTTCATTTATATAGAGTATTGATATTGTGTTGATGTTATGATGTAAAAAGGAATGTCCTTGATTTGTTATTTTGTGTTTGTTGAACTGTTATATTTTGTCATTCTGTTGCATGGCCCCCAAGAATAACAGTGTGTAAACCACTGATGGGGCTAACCTGGGAAAAGAAGACTGAATAAATGAATTAATAAATGAATGAATAAATATGTATATATATACAATGTATATATATATATATATATATATATATATATATATATATATATATACAGTTAACAACAAAATTATTCATAACCCTGAGGAATTATTAGTTTTGAGCAGATTTCTTACAAGTGAAGGATGGAGTAATGGTGATTGGGTGTTAACTTTATTCTCTTATTCGTCCTTTAGATTGACATTGATTCGAGTTTCACCTCATTTGCATAACAATAACAAATGTTGAGATATAACACCCAATCACTGTCACTCCATCCTCTACTTGTAAGAAAATATGGACTTATCGGTTTTTGCAAACAAACTCTTCATATATATATATATATATATATATGAAGAGTTTGTTTGCAAAAAAATGATAATTCCATATTTGCCAAATGGAGATATTTGCGATTAAAGGTCAAGAAAAATAAAAAGAATAATAAGAAAAATTTTGCTTCTTTTGACCATAACTTCAAAAATATACCTTTATATGTAGTGACCAATATATCATTTAAAGGACAAGTTCACCTTCATAAACATAAGGATTGAGAGAATGCAACAATATTAGTAGAACACATCAGTGAAAGTTTGAGGAAAATTGGACAATCGATGCAAAAGTTATGAATTTTTAAAATTTCTGTTTTGGAACCGCTGGATGAGGAGACTACTACAGCTTGTGAGTCATATGCGTACAACAGCATAAAGAAAATATAAAGAAAATTCAACATATTTTCACTTTTTTCGCATAATAAAAGAGCACTTGACTTGCCTCTTTCTAAAGGCAGGGGGAATAATATTACCCATAGCATTTGTCGGTAACGAGTCGGGGGAATGTGTACTTTTTTTCATAAGATGAAATTTTGTGAAATTCTCTTTATATTTTCTTTATATTGTTGTACGCATGTGACATCTAAGTTTTTCACACACTGCAGTAGTCTTCTCATCCAGCGGTTACTGCACAAAAACTTCAAAAATTCATAACTTTTGAACGGATTGTCCGATTTTCCTCAAACTTTCAATGATGTGTTCTACTAATATTGCTACATTCTCTCAATCCTTATGTTTATGAAGGTGAACTTGTCCTTTAAAAGGTATTATTTTGTACTTTATGACAGAGATCGTATTTCAAAAATGGACTTATCGGTTTTTGCAAACAAACCCTTCATATATATATATATATATATATATATGTATATAATATACGTGTGTGTGTGTGTGTGTGTACGTGTGTGTACGTGTGCACGAATGAGTCCCTTCTCCCTCTCTCTCTCTTGAATACGACCAGTAATGTGTCTACAAAATAGATTTGTACATGTCTCCTAGTAACTCTGCCACGATATAATATGAAATAAACTGATAAATAATAATTTGCCCCAGAACAAATGGCCAAAGTTCTATAGTAAAACTATGTGCTCTGTCGGTGGAAAACAACTGCGTCCGGAATCAACGGGGTCTACTATTCGATTCGAAGATCTTAAACATTCTTCTTTCATTTTCTCCTCTTATCTGCTTATTTGTTTTTCTTCTTTTTCGTCAGCGCCATCGAGAGCACTGCCTTCGGGGCGAAATCTCGGTTGAATTCCCGCGGGGAAAAAAGAGGAAGGAAATCACGTGCGAACTCAGAAGTGTCCGTCAAATCTTAAGAATCAGACAAAGGCGTATTTACCCGAGACCGGAGAGGAAGGCGTGTGGATGAGAATAAAGGATACGGAAAGCTTAGAAGTCACAGGTTGACGATACGATGGGGAAAAAAAAGAGAGAAGACAAAGTTAAATAACAAAGGACCTGTTATCGTGGAGACGGAGGAAGAGTAAGACGAAGAGAAAAAATTTGAAGAGAGAGAGAGAGAGAGAGAGAGAGGGAGAGAGGGGTGAGAGAGAGATAGAAAGAGAGAGAGAGGGAATTGCCGCTTACGTGAGCTTCTGGTACGATTAACCACATGAGACCTACAAAACTGCCTTGATCAAGCAAAATTCAGGTCAAACAGCTTAACCTGATTTTACTAAAGCCCACTCTTCCCCCTTCCTTTTTGGAGGGGGGGGGGGGGGAGGAGGGGTGGAAATGGGCTGAGGAATGATACACAGGGTCAACAGAAATGATCTCAGAATAAACAAGACATGCGGAGTTGAAAATGTAAGGGTTTGTAATTTGTCGTTCTTTCTTTCTGTACAACTGAGCATGACATCGTATCTGTACAAGAAAATTTTGTAATTAGAAACCACCGTTCTTCAAATAAGAAAGTAAAGGAAACGAACTACATATCTGTAGTATCTAATGTAATATAGCGATAATGTAGATACAAATCATCGTCTGAGCGGTACTTCAGCATTCTTTTTCAAATCAACAAGCAATACAACGTGGAGAGCCTAGGTTGCCTCCTGGATTAAACAGAAGATACAAGGCACAGACACACACACACAAACAAACGTAACAAAATCAAAATATCAAAGAATTATGCTACAGAATAACATCTACACATACCACTGTTGTCATTATAATTGAAGACCTGAATATAAGAACGACTCAAGTCCAATCTTTTGCCAAATTCAGTTTGACATGGGAAAGTGTAGCTTATGCATGGACTCATCTTCTGCATAAATGATAAAGCCTAATTACCCCCGGAAGTGCCTGAATGAATGAGTTACATCTTATATGAATGTAAGAATCAAGGACTTGGGTCATTCTCACATTCATATTTTAGCGCTCTCTCTCGTCCTTCTCTCATCGCTACAGCAGAATATCATGTATATCATGATTCAAAGAACGACCCAAGTCCATATGATTCAAAGAATGACCCAAGTCCATCACACAAAATGGTCTCTCCACAGGTCATGATAATATAATGTTCTAATTTGTATATACAATGTTACCGTCCCATCACAGTTAAATAGAATAGCATTTGACAAATAAAAAAGACATGCAATTTTTTTAAGTTTACTCGAAATGGTATTCCGTGGACTTGGGTCGTTCTTATATTCAGATTCTCAATTAATCATTGTCTTCATTTTTATTATAATTTTCATTGTATTTATCGCTAATTTTTATGGTGAGGTCTAGTTAAAAATATGTAGTAGTTCATTCTGCTTGAAATACAATCCTGAGGGCTTTTCTTCCTCTCTCATCCATTAACACCCTTGTTAGTCATTACCAGTCCTGCTGTGCAATAGTTATTAACTGGTATATGAGTCAGTGACTTCTATGTCAGCAGCTATGTGCTATGTTGCTCGTCATTGTTATGGTTAACTACTAAGTTATAATTATGATATGAGTCTATTGCCTACTATGTTAGTCATCGTGTAGTTGCTTTTACAAACAATAGTACTAAACCCTATTTTATTCATCTGGTTTTTTTCATTGTATAGCATCTTTTGTTCACTATCAATTGCTATGACAGTCATTGATATTTTCATCACCTACTGTGTTAATTTCGTGCTATGTTAGTCGTCACCTGCTCTCATAGTCATACCGCTATATATTAATTATCTCGTATAGTGGTCATTACCTGTTATGTTAATCGTTACTTGCTAAAGTAGTTCGAATTAGTTAAAATTAAAAATCACGTACTATGTTAACTATAACCTGATATGTTAGTCATTACCAGGTAGTTTAGACTGTGCAGACTGTACTTGCCACTCCAGTCATATCCTGCTATGTTAATCATTACCTGCTATCGTTACTTACTATGTTAGTTATAACCTGCTGTGTTCAGATTGCATCGCGTTTCATGTGAAGAAGAAAGACAAAAACTACCGAATATCATAAAGTATGAAGCGTATAAAAGGGGAAAGTCCCTTCTTCTTGTTGTTCCAAAGAAAGAGAGCTGCAGGTTGAATTGATATCCTGCTGATTCCCAATCCTCTCATCGTATGACGAGCAAAGTGGTAAAGAGCGAATTATCACTGGTCATTGCCTGTCGGAGAGAAAACACGCGGGGCTTTCCTGGCGAGATGTAAACACGAATTATTAAACACGTAAGGCTTACTGGATTGAGTCCACTGCTCTACTGGAGCAATCAAAATAAACGCCAAAAACAACAACAAAACAAAACAAACAGCCCCCCCCCCCCCAAAAAAAAAAAAAAAAAACAGAAACAGAAAAAAAGAGATAAGTAAAGCACACACACACACACACACACAACAACAACAACAACAATAACAACAACAACAACAGCAGCAGCAGCAGCAACAACACCAACATCAACAGCAAACTAAAACACAACTGTCAAAAGATATTGAGGAAACGGCTGCAATATTCTCCATTTCAAGCCTGGTGAGCCTTGTGAAGCTTCCATGATCTTAAAGTTGATAATTGATAATTCCAATCCATCTTCAGTTCCAGTACTAGCACAAACTTAGTTAGTGGAAATACTGGAACACGAGGCTTAGTTTTTATCTTTAGTTTACGGTCACCGGTAGCATCGATATAAGCCATTTTATCATGCATTTTTTTTTACGTGTTTCAAACTGCACAACGTATTAAAAGATATATTTTGAGCCAATCATTATTCAAATAGGAAAGGTGAAGGAATCCCATTGTGAATTCGCTCTATCTCTTATTCCCCATTAATTGTGAAAGTCAAGGTAAATCATGTGTGACGCACTCTCATGTAAGTACTTGGTAAACACAAACGGTCTTATAACATTCGATAGTTATTCGATGGTTTAAAAGGAGAAGAACAAAAAGTATATTATTTCTTTTCTTGTCCGTAGCATTTGTTGAAGAAAAAGGTATGTAACGAGATGATATCATTGATTAAATAATGAACATCTATTTTAAATCTTAATGTCTTTTGCCGATTTGTTTAGTTTTTAGCAATTTGTTTTCTAAAAAAATTCAATAATTATACTCTTGAAGCTTGAATTTGTAAACTTTGAAGTTGGAACAAAATTTTTACACCCATTTTTCCCTCTCTCCCACTTTTACATTGCACGTTACCAGGAACATTTGAGTTTAAGGGTTTGTATCGATACATATATTATATATACTTACATACATAGAAATGTATACATAATATCACATTTGGATTGGGCTTTGCTGGTTTTACACTGCAAGGTCTTGCTCATGCATGAGAGAACTGTGCAGAATAACTTCAGAGGAATAATTATAGAAATTGAATTACGTGGAAGAAGCAATTTCGTATCTTGAAGTCATCAACAATTCGCGATGCGGCGTACAGCCGCCCTAATCTGCTGCAAATAGAAGATGAAAAGGTTTATTGACGTGGATTCGTTACCGTGTAAAGTCTCACAAAGGACGGGTAATCATCGGGAGACAAGCAGCACGAGTGACCTCCACCCGCTGGTAGCATTACAGTCATCTCCAGCGAATTACATAGAAAGCGGAGAGATTGGGAAGTGGATATCATGGGAGAGGAAATTTACAGACATGATTGTTGAAGAAAACGGTAAGACCAACAAGATACAAAAGAGAGAGAGAAAAAAAATAAGAGAAGATACTGCAGGGAAAGATACCTAAAAGAATAACCGGTGTACTTGCAACTAGCTATAACATAAAGGTTAATACTAAAAGAAAGCACAAGAAAAAAATAATAATAAAAGGAGGAAAAAACATTTTTGATTTGTTGTGATGATCAGGAGTAGATGTGAAATGATTGAATAAAAATGCATGATGCAGTGGCGGATCCACAGATGGGGAGCGCACCGGGCACGCGTCCCCTCTTTAATATTTTTCTTAAAACAAAATAAATAAAAAGAAAACAGGGGGTGCGTGCGACCCCTGTAATTTTGTACAGGCGCCTCCCCTTTCTGGAATTCCTGGATCTGCCCCTGTGATGAATGCGAAAAAAAAAAAATAGGAAACGAAATTAATGCTGGCTGTACATTCTAAAGACTCAGTTTAGTATTATAATGCCCACACGTACATCAATGTACAAACTTTAAACGTTTAGAGACATTTCAAAAGCACACACACCCCCATACACACACTCCCATACACACGCATGCACACACACTCTCGAGCGCACATGCAAATACGACAGAAGCTTTTCGAATTTCGAAGATTTTGGTAACATAAAGCTGTACGTTTGTCTCTCAGGATGAAGCTGGATTTTTTTTTTCATGTCTCATTTTTTTTTTCTCTATGTTTTTTTTTTCTTGCTTCTTCTTTACATGTTCATTCGTGATTGTTCATTGTGCCCTGGCTGCAATATTGTCATTGCTAAAGGAGCCTGAAAATTACAAATAACATTTTTTTTTTTTTAATGAGCCTACTTTTAAAGAAACATCAGTTACTCAAAGCGATTCATGGCTAATAGTGATATATCGTGATCTCTACGAGGCAACCGTAATATAAGAAATTCATTTCTTCGAAAGCCCCCTCCCCTTTTTATTTTTCTCAAGGGTCTTTAAAACAAAAAGAACAATGAAAATCGAGTTTAGTGTAGATACATGTGGATGTCTTTATCATGAAAAAGAGGTGCAGGAGACATCAGCATACACCTATATTACTCAAGAAAGGCAGAGATATCTGGGTAGGATTGTCACGGTTGACATGACGTATAGTGATCGTATTATGCAGCCGACATTTTTCTTTTCCTCCGACCCTCCCTATATATATATTTTTTTTTTCTTTGCCTGCAATGCAAAATGTCGTTGCCACCCATATTACGAACAATTTCATTTGTTTTTCCTCAAATTTTGCCAGCACAAATCGTTTCATGATTATTAAAAGAAAAAAATGGTGGTCATATTCATGTTTGAAGGACATGGAAAAACAAAATTCGTTTATTGTGGAGTGGATATGAGGACATCAAACGAGGGTAAATAGATATTGGATTCGGATCAACAAATGAGAACGCAATGAAGAATGGTGTTTGTAATTCCGTGGGGATGACATGTCATTATATCAGTCCTTCTTGTTTGTTTGTTTTTTTCTCTTAAATCAACCGAGTCTCATGTTTGTCTTAGGAAATTGAAGAGTGTGTCATCAAATAAAATTTATATCAAATTACATCCTCACGAATTGATGAGTACTAACATGAGGTGCTCGTCCTTGTGCAGGGCCATTACCTTGATATCGATGTCTCAACAATTAGCGATGAACTTCGAGTGAAACTGTGCTCGAGCTGTATTTTCGAGGGTTGCTTTCCTCCCTTTGATGAAATTTGTGACCGAATTGTGAGAAATTAAGTTGTCTTTGCTACATCGGATCGATGACAAGAAGCGACGGAAGTAACGCAAGCAACACACAGAGTGAGCGACTGATCGACAAGCTCTAGGCTTCCTGTCATAAATGAAAGTGAAAATACCAACAACAATAACAACAACTGATGCTAAGGTATCCAGTCAGGGTTATAATGGCACCCTGAACACGATCGTACTTGGATATTTAAACACAGAGTCAACCGGCAGTTCCCAAACACTTCAAGATTTTCAAGATTTGAACTGATGCTCATTGACTGAGGTAACATTAATATCTACATTCAAAAAGTAAAGTGGAAAGATACAGTAAATGCTTAACAAGCGAAAAAAACAACAAGGTTACATATCTATTTGTGTGTGTGTGTGTGTGTGTGTGTGTGTGTGTGTGCGATGCGGGGGGGGGGGGAGGGAGTTGTAAGTATTTTTAGATTACACCGAAAAGTTTTTGCTCTATCTCATTATGATTAATTTAACTTCTCCTTGTTACAGCTGCTGTGGTACACAAACAGTACACATTGCGAAAATTGGCTTAAACAAATATATCAGTACAACACCCTCCATGAGAGGAATTGTGTTTATCTTTGTAAATTACTATCAAACAGCTGTGTTATAGTAGGAAACACACAAACACACAAACACACACACACACGCAAAAAAAAAACCGACTCAGTTGGAAAATAACGATAAAGATCTCTAAATCCTCTCAATCAAAACATGATTGAATGCCTTATCCTGCGCTCGGGCATGCTGTACAAAGAAAATACTTTACACGTTTGATGTATGATCATTCGGAGATTCTGAAATGGAGATGTAAGCATTATCCCGGGGATTTGTTACCTACTTAGAAATGTATCGTCGAGATTTACTTCATCTTACTTCTCCCCTCGTCTTTCCCGTTCTGATCCTCTTCCTCTTTTCTCTGATATTATCATTCCGCATTTCTTTCTCTCTCTCTCTCTCTCTCTCTCTCTCTCTCTTATCTTTCGGTCATTTATTGCATTTCTTCCTTCACCATGTCCATTGCTTACTTTCTTTCCAGCTGTGTGTGTCTTAATGTTTCCACGTGTACTGAGTGTGCTGAAGCGAAAGCCAGTAGACTGTGACTCATTCACTACGAGGTTCCATAATGTTTGCAAGGAACCCGCAAGAAAGCGGTTAATCAATATTTTAATCTCCGCTGTCATGTAATTTAAAAAGAACACACACACACACACACACAAAATAAAACAGAGAAAAAATGCTGACCTAGGAATGAATTTACTTTGGTATTGGCTTTGTGACGTCATGAACCACCAATCACCAACGGAGTAGAAAGTGCTATGGTAAACACCCTTGAGTAAAACACAAACAAACCAGAGAGTATTGTCATATCTAACAGCTCTTTAGTGTTGGCTTTTTTGAACTTCTGGGACCTGAAATTATGTACGATAATAGAAGATGATATTCGGGGCTTGACTACCCTTATCTACCAAGCAAGAAATGATGGGGGACTACTCATGAAGATTAAGCAAATACGTCGAAGCGTCTTCTTATGCTTCACGCTGTGTTTCAATGGTCCTCCACATTTCTCATTATTCATTTGGGAGCTCCGAGCTACACGGGAAAACGGAAATGCACCATGATAATACAGGACAAAACCTGGGTCAAGGAGTTTAAATGGAAAGCGCAATGCGTAATCACGGAGTGAGATGGTTCTAAACAGTAAGAGACAGCGACAGATAAACAGTGTGAACACAAACACACACACACACAACCATATATATATATATATATATATATATATATATATATATATATATATGTGTGTGTGTGTGTGTGTGTGTGTGTGTGTGTGTGTGTGACCATGCACCACAAAACGAACAAAAAGTCGCACCCCTTGATTTTAAGTGAGGACTTTAAAAAGTCGAAACGGGTCAACCAAGTCAATATCAAGTTGTTCATATTTTCAGAAAGAACTACCCTGCTTCTACATTATGCTTAAGTTTGGTATCATAAAATGAATGGGAAAGTGCATTTCAGTACTTTTTCTACAACCCTTTGTTTAGAGTAGTGAAATCAGGTATGTCTTAGAGGTCCCTTTTCATTTCTTGATAATCCTTTGCACACTCCTAACTTTCAAGTCTGATAACTTTTGAAGGGAAAACGCTACTGCTTAAAATTAATCATGAACAGAATGTGTTAATAAAGCATGCGTAATTTCAACTTAATTTGATATTCCCTTCATTGTTGTTGGTCCAGTAGTTTATATCCTGTTTTTGTCCCATTCATTGCACAGCTAGCACGGTTTGGTAAAGATTAAGCGCTTGAATAGACAGATATAATTATATATCCTGTGCTTCAGAGCCTTTTTTCTCGGTTCACACTTTTCCAGAGTGTGTGCTTTCTTTCCAATATCTAGATAGGTTAGGAGAGTCAATTTTAATTGAACTATACATCATCTTAAAGCCTAGAGTCTGCTCTTCCAGAATCAGCCCCTAACTAAAAATCCATGTCTGGCGACTTTTTGTTGCTTTTGTGATGCAAGGTCACGTATATTATATAGTACATATAGTATATATGATGTATATATATATATATATATATATATATATATATATAACAAAGAATAAACCGGTAATGCAATATTTCGCCAATATAGAGTTTATTGAGCAACTCAAATAGACTCCTGAAGAAGGTGGATGGAAGCCACCGAAAATTTGAGTTGCTCAATAAACTCTATATTGGCGAAATATTGCATTACCGGTTTATTCTTCGTTAAATTGGAGCCAATACGTGAATTCGCAACATGTTTACATATATATATATATATATATATATATATATATATATATATTTATATATACTTGTAGATTTGTAGTCTTTTTTCTTAAAGAGTGATTTGCAGTGGAGAAAGAGACGTTCTTAAAAATTTTGACTTCAAGACAGATCAGGACGTTTGACACTTTTCTGCTAAAGTCGCTGAAAGTGAAAAAAGACAGATGGACAAACGGATAAGCTCAAATCCTGCGTCGTGATACAAAGGTAAAGAAATAGTGATTGAGAGCTACATAGATATAATGATAATGAATAGAGTGATAGATAGATAGATAGAGAAAGAGATAGTAGATGGAAATGAAAATATCATTCATTGGCCGACATTGTGCTATGACATGTCTTTGAGAGAGTTAGAAACATAAGATTGACAAAGCTATTTTAGGTCTAAATGGAGAAAGAGAGACAGAAAAGAAGGGAAAAGAAATTGATTCAAATAAATAACTAAAATGCTATATATACGAAGGCATTTATGACAGACATTGTATTGAGTAATATCATAGAGGGAGAGAGGGAGAGAGAGAGAGAGAGAGAGAGATGATACGATTGCGAGAATGATAGATTTAGGGAAATAAAAGATATTGATCGAGAATTTTGATATCAGTGGAGGAATTGTAATGCATTAGAAAGAAATAGAAATCAGTATATTACCAGAGTGAAAGAGAGAAAAAGAAAGAGAGACGGAAAAAGGTAAGGAGAGAGAGGGAGAGAGAGGTAGAAGGTAAAAGATTACAGTCGAGAATTAAATTCCTCAAAACCTGTCGTTCTAAGTCAGATGAAATATGATTAAAGGCAGGTGGTATAGAGGAGCATCCCTTTTCACCGCTTGAAACTCTTGCTTTGCCTGGATTAATTCTAAAACCTGCTGTCCTGACCAAACATCCTCTGCGATCTCCTTGTTTCCGCTGGTTTCTTTTGACGTCAAGCTTTACCTGTTGCGTTATTATTGTTTATCCTTTGGTCTAATCTCTCACATTTATAGTAATTCTTTGTATTTGCCTACAGACGTATAACCCTTTTTGTATCTATCTGTTTTATATTTGTTCTGTATTCCATAACTCGTCAACTCTTGATGCTTCTTTATCAAGTTACGTACCTGTTTTTTTAACATTGTTTACATCACATCAAGATAATTTTTCGAACCCTGTCCATTGCTTTTTACCTTTGTCTTTAGTACTCTTTTTAAATCCCCCCCCCCCCCTTTATCAACTTACAAGTTCATTTAGATTAAGAACGAGATACAGACTCCTCTGTGCAGATAATACTTGTCTTTGACCCACTTAAAGTCTCCGAATTGCCCGAGGCCGACCTATATGAACGAAAGACTTCTAGACAGTAGGCCGATTACAGCAATATTTGTTTTGAGCTGTTTTCTTCTTCCCGAGTTGATGTTTGCGACGTGTTTTGAAAGGATAAAAACGGAATTATAAGTCTAGAAAAAAATGGACAATGGCGGATAAACCGAATGATGATGTGAATCTTTTAATGGAATCTGTTGAAAATGAAGGTAGTAATAGCAAGATTAAATAAAAGCAAGAGATTATTAAGCAGAGGGATGAAGACATGAGGTATGGGCTTTCTTCGATTTGTCTACTTTCTGCTCAACTGGATTTTTTTTTTTTTTTGGATTACAACTGCTGATCGACATTTCGGGAAAAGAAGAAATAACAACAACAACAAAGGGAATCGAATCTGTCATCTGTTTCTCTCCGGGAAGAAGGACACGACAAACATGGGCAGGCTGTCCCTGGTTGCCGGCAGTGACATGATGAACTTGGAACATATACCCAAGCTCCGAAATTCCGTCATTGTTATGTTAAGTATTTCAAGGCGGACAAGGCAGTTAAGATCTTACAAATTTCATTTGTAAAGAGGGCAGACAAATTGAAGAGAAGTCACATCTAAAAGCAACATTGTCAGCCGTGAATGAAATGAATATGATATTACAAACGATGTTAACCAAAATATCAAAGAAAAAATGAAAAAAAAAACCTATTTTATTGTTCAGAAAACTTAATTTGATCCTCCCACCGTCAGATTACCTGATTACAGCAGAATATTGAAAATAGAAAAGGGGAGAAGACATCAGCATGTCACTTCAAATGGTAGCAGAAAGCAAAATGAATTAAAAAATCACCACCACCACCACCAGCAACAACAAACTATTTCGAGGGGCTGAGAGTACCGCAGCAGCGAGAAAGACAAACTAAACACAAAACAAACCCTCGAAAACCTCTCTACCCATTACTTAAGTCACAGAAATGCACCTTGATTGTCCCTTCCCCCGAACTCGTTTCTTTTCAAACTCCTTCCGGCGTGGAAAAGTAATTGTGGTCTTTTGGTTAAAACAAGGTGCATAAACACACGACACGAAAGAGATTAATGAGGAACGCGCTCATAGAAGACCGGAAATTCTTGCCAAAAATATCTTTACATTCTCTTGATTGCATGTGACGGTGAAAAAAAAAGTATCTAAAAGCAAAAAACAACCTCTGGAAAAGGAGATGAACACACACACAACACACACACACGCTCACACACAAAGACACATCCTATTCGCACTCCTTTCCACAACACAACCCACATACCGAAAATAGCTTAAGAAACAAACAGTCGCAACTCCCTGTGGGGTGATTTTCACTAGGCGGGCACACCGTGTCATAAAGGCGTTGCGTCCTCGTAAATACAAATCGCAAGAGATGTGCTGCGATAACCGTTTGCATTTTACCGTTTTGCTTCAATATCGCAGCTCAATGGTGACACTATCAGTATTATGTTCTTCCAATGCCTGTTGGCAAGACCTAGAACCTACTGGTCGGAGTCTGAGAACGTCAGATTGTTGGTGAAAGAGACTGAAAAACCTCTGAGACGAAAAACAACAAAAACAACAACTCAGATGTCAAGAGCCACACTACATTATATGTACGTTTATAATATTATCAACCATTCATCAACCGTTTGATGTTTGTTATTCCGAAGGTTCGTTAACCAGAAAATGGTTAACGAAATGGAAAATCGTTAGCTCATAAGAACAGTTTAAAAAAGTCAGAATGCATTCGTATTAATGACAGCTATAATGGTTGCCATTTTATCTACCCTTATTATTGTATTTCAAGCAGGATGTTCAAGTACTTCGCGTCTATTCAATAGAATGAATCGAGTTGAATTTTTTATTGCATTCGACTGACAAAATTGCTTTTCCTCTAATCAAAGAAAGAAAATCCGATTATCCAATATAGAGTACAAACCATGATGAAGATGGGTGAAAACGTTGAACGATGTACAATTGGTCAAATCAGGGGTCAAAATTTAAAAACGTCACTCACTGATATAGATATATCTCAGTCAAATGTCATTGATATCAGCTTTCTTGGAAACCCGATTATACTGGGATATCTCCAAGGGTGTTGTTTTTATTCAAGATTAGATAGAAGTGTGACATATTGGCGAACGTCTCTGACTAAAATAAACATTGTTTTAGTGAACATTCAAATGAAGGGTAGAAAAACATTCAAATGAATATATTTTCATCTTGTTCATGCTTTTGAAGACTGTGTTAATTTGTTCCTAAAATATTGTTTACCTCCTGTGAGGTTTACAAAAGCTAATACTCACGGAAGTTAAAGTAAAAGTGGAGTTTTTGTCATTTAAGCAGAGATTTTTTTATATTCTTATCTTCACTTTCATCTCATTTGAACAAAACATATAGCAGGGGCCTCATTTGTTTAAATGTTAATGTTCACTAGATACTTATAATGAATTTAGTGCATTTCTTTTGGTCAAATCCCCATAAAAGCCCTTTACAGATGCTGAAAGTAAGCCATGTTTTGATCAGAGACGTTCAGGTTTCACTCATAGACGTTCCTCAGACATAGACAATAAAAACAATGTCCTTTGATCCATAATTACGAGGTTTGTGAACAAACAACATTATTCTTTTATTAAACACATGTTCATCTTTTGTAAACAATTCAGAATGGTAATTTCAACTTGAATCATTTTTCATAATAACCGATTGTAACTACAAACCTCCAAATTGTAAGAGGAATTTCGATTTCTACACCAAAAATCAACAACAAACCTGTCCTTGTTATATTACTTATATCTTACAACACTTTTGAATGACAGACAAATAAAAATTACATGAAATACTTGCAATTTTGACTACCTTACCTAAATTATTTGTTTATATCAGAGACATTTGCTTTTCCATCAGGGACGTTTCGGCTGTAAGTTATCACTAGAATTAAACACCAAACTCCCTATTTTAAAAGATGCTCGTAACTCAACATTCCACATTCATTGAGAAATCATTTACCGAGGCATATGTCAAGAATTGTTTTTGTTTATGACGACCACTACTTTGTAATTCAACTTCCGGTGTATGCGAAGGTGTGCCCACATGCTATCAATATTGTATATGTTTTCTTTCAAATGTAGTTCAAATCTATAACAAAGGTAAACACGAATTTACTAATACTATTTTAATTTGACCATTATACCTCAAGTATGATTGTATGTGTATGTCAGGCCAGTTCGGATTTTTATTAGGGACCGTACCTGGGCCACTGTTATGATGTCGTCTCAGAAAGCTGTAATCAACCTATACTCATCCTAGAAGCATCAAATTCCGCTGTGCTTTTTTTTTGTATACTATGGCAGATATAAATTGTAAACGCCAAACTCAAAAGAATATCAACGGTGTGGTACAGCAAACGTTTGACCAAAAATGAACTGAAAAACTCTTTCAAGAGGTTGACAATGATAACATTACAATATCACATTTTACCTGTCACATCGGTAGGGGATTATCAATCCTTCTTTCTACTCGAAGGCGATACATAAGTATAGTGTTGTAGAGGAAACTAAGTAAAGGGACATTCTTAATAGACATTTTCTTCTTTCATCATAGATGTTAGTATTTTTCCTTTTCTCATGTATTTGCCTTACAAACCTAAAAAATAATACCACTAGAAAATCTCACCTTACTTCTAAGAGAAAAGGAGTCATTACAGGGGAAATTCAGCCCAAATATGAGCTAGCCGCTGATAAGAAAGAATAAAATCTTACGGGCTCAAGAAAAAAATAATGAAGTTATGACGTTTTGAAGTTTCGCTAATTTTTCAGGAAACAGTTTTTGAACGGTCATTATGAATATGCTAATGGCAAATTGAGCTTGCCATAATGTTTGCACTTAAACTTTTGAAATTTTAAGTTTTTCATTCAAACATAATTATGCCCGAGGCTTTAATCCGGGTATATCTAACTGATTACTATTCTGAAGGTAATCAACCAGGAATAGCATCATGTTTCATATTTCAAAGACAGAAAAATTGAATGTTCGTTATTTTTTGTACACGATCAATGGAAAATTGTGAGGTTATGACATGGTTAGCTCACTCATTTGCATATTCTTATCAACTGTACGAGAACTTGTTGGCAGAAATTAGCAAAACTTCAAAAAGGCAGTTAATTAAGGGTGCAATTAAGCACAATTAAGGGTGCAAGTATGCACCGCAGGTGTGCTGCTATTGTTACAAATTAGGTGCAAATTTGAACATTTATTTCTTAGCGTGTAAGCCTCAGATTTTACAGCCTCAAAAGCAAACGTAGTGATGTGCATTAAAAACAGAGTCCGCATTATAACATTGAATTGTATTTCCCCTGCACTTGGTATTCCATGTCCTCAATCAGTGCATGGTACCGACTGCGTCGCTTGCTACCTGAAACAGGGGTTGGGATAGTCATTATTTTGTAAACAGATGGCACCTCCAAAATGTCCGTCCGGTCTTGCCAGTACCACGGCCGTGGTCTGGAACTTGTAGGCTCCATGAACATGACTGAGCCTAAAGATCCTGAGCAGGACGAAATTCTAATATTCGGAGCATTTAAAATCCATCCGGTCTTCCCATCTTGCTGTAAGAAAAAAAAATAGAGTTAAAATGATATTAAAATATATTTATCATGCACTGGAAGAACAATGTACGCACAAATGAACGTCTCTGATCAAAATTGTAAAATCAACATTGTTTTTAGATTGCGTAAATTACCTAGAACGATGTATGTATACGAGGGCCATATACTCTGGAATAATGAAAGATCTACTCCTTATTGTAGTAGTTGAAAATGTGTAAAACGTTCCATGTAACGTCTCTGACGTAAACATCTTTGCTTATCAGTACTTAATGGGTTTGATTTTTACAAGATATTGGCATTATATTTGGATTGAGGAACCAATGTGCTACAAACATAGGCACCAATTCGCCATGGTGGGTCATTGATATTGGTTTGAGAGCAGATCCTATTTGTTCAGAGAACGTCTCTGACCTAAACCTGTTTTTCTTACATTTCTGCCTCTCTCACAAAAAATACGTAAACTAAAGTGACTACTACATAATAATCATAGACTATTGACCTATTACTAGTCATAAAACATATTTTCTGTCCTGGCAATGTGTTTACACTTGCTCAATCAACAGGAAATCTTAAATTTGAAACTCTTTGACATATTTTCAACATCTTTCAGGAAGCTTCATTTTTCTTAATATTACAACACGCCAGTGTTAACTTGGTTCTACTTGTTCCTATTATACTAACTGAGCCCATCCAGACATAAATTTACTTTAATGTTCTCATAATTTGTATAGTGGATGTCTTTATTTCATGAAAGAGTAATTTTCAGAGACGTTTTTCATTTTGCTCAGAGACGTGCGGTCTTTGATTTTCGTGCAGATTCTTACATACTTACTGTCTATCCTTTTTTAATTTACCTCTAATCCAAAGATTACAATACATAATTTCACAAATGATACTGATTGGCAAATCTACAGAATAATAATTCTAATAAATCGGCACAAACACCAGGAAAGTTTTTGTTATTACTCACATTTTCAAGATTTGTGGGCATATCTGTCGTTGAACTGTGCTGACTCGATTCCAGGATGGCTCGTCAGTGCGTAAAATAAGCACGCAAATAAAATATCATGCAGTGCGAAAGTGTCAGATGAGGGAATATCCCTTCAGAGACTTTCAATCAGGGACATTCGTTTTGATCAGAGACATTCACCAATTCGGGTTTTCAACCAGAACTCACTTTTGTGGACAGTATGCTACTAAAGTTGCCAATCATCATACTTGCCTGGCTCACACTGACATACTGATAACCACTTTTTATCTCAAGCATAATCCACTTTCATTAATGAAACCATTAAACAACTGAACATCTCTGATGGTTATTCAGTATAATTTTCTTTAATGAGCCACCACACGATTATTTCACACAGCTCACTCACAAATTTTGATGGAATGGTAGTATGGATAAGACGCTAAATAAATATGGCCTTACATGTTTTCATAGTCATCCTGAATCTTTGGCGTCATGGAAAAGATAATTCATTCAGAGACGTTCTTTTTCAGACATAAGTGAATTCAACGTTTCCTGACAAGATAAATAATACACACGTTGATGGCAGAAGTACTTGATTAAATAGTTGAAGTGTGTGGGCTTACTCACAAGGAAAAACAAAGCTGTGAAATTTCAGTAGAACTAAAATTAAGACGTGTGATTCTGGGATTTTTTCCCAAAATATGCATTTTTGTCAATTTTTCAGCTTCAAAGCATTATTTTTAAAAGAAAATGCAGTAAGAACACTACAAAGTATATATTTTCTGAAAGGTACAACCCTCCCCTACCAAATGATACCTAAAACCATGAAAAACACCCCCAGGTGACAATTTTACAAGGGTTTGAATATCGAAAAGCCCGAAAATGGCCAATTGTACATCGTTCAACGTTTTCACCCAGATGATACCGTGTTTCTAAAATCGTGTCCACATTCAGAAATACCTTGCAGTACCATGTTTTACTGATACAAGAACGAATTATGTATGGTTATAATTCTTGATAATGAGACAGAAAAAAAACCGATGATAGTTTCCTTAATAACAGTTACAGTGATTGCAATAGAAGATAACTCGTTAAAGGCAAAGTAACCAATGTTAAAGGATTTTATTTTTTTATACTTGGAAAAAAAAAGTCCATGAAACCGACTTTACATCATGGGGTTTAAAGGGATGTATAGCATTGTTTGAGATGAGGAGTAAGCTTTTAACCTTTTGCGAGACACTTATATAGAAACCACTTTATGGAATGTTAAGAAGCCACCAATTCCAAAGCAATTAGCTTTTGAAATGACTGTGATAGCCAAAAACGAAGTTGAAAAAATAATTAACGGTGGGTCCCACCTTTCATTGCGATTTTTTTTTGTGGATATCAGAAAAATTTCAAACCTAATTTTCAAATACACATTGAATTCCTCTTAGAAGATGCTCTTTCATATTTCATAAAAGGTTTCTCAACATCTGATAAAAAAATCTTCTTTAAAAAAAACAGTGGAGACCTCAAATCCCATCTCAACCGAAACTGTGCTATTCCTGTTAAGTATTGAACGTTGTGTCGGTCTCATGGGCCTCATTTTCTTGCCTAGCATGTCTAGACCAGGAACCATTCATATCAAAATTGATACATAGGCCCCTATCTGTTTGTGTAACGAGTTTCAGTTCTTTTGTCATTGCAATGAAATAACTCCTATTCAAATCAAAGAACGTACGCCAAGTAGAAATTACTTCCTGTTACCAGGGGTATGAAGATTAATGGATGCCCTCCAGTACAGGCGGATTAAACCTCGCTTTATGAAAGACAGTGATTATGTTGCCTATTAGCCCATTTAGTGTAAGGGACAAATATTTTTTTTTTTAGTTTGATGTTGCATCTGTTATTGTTGTTTTGTTACTTTTCATTGTTAGTAGGCATACTCCATTTTTTTATGGTTGTAGCTGTTTGTTTAGGATGCATAATTTTCAAAAGCTTAATATCATGATAAAAACGTACTCTTAAAATACTCTTAAAAATTGTCAACACCTTGAAAAGATGAAAGTCCTTTAAATAACAGGGGAGAAAGGAAATCTTCATTCTATATGTCTTTCTTTGGAAATGATCAAACAATACAGAAACCGGTATTTTTGAACGGACGTTCCTCCACAAAGGGAAATCTTCCCTCATTTGCTGATTACCGGCATGCTTATAGGAAAACATTGAAGTGGTGGACCATAGTATGCATTATAAGCCAAGTACTGGAGGTTTGTATTTGAGCAGGGAGGAGCGATGAAACCTCTCTGATTTGAGAGAAAGTCGAAGTGGCTGTGCTCCATGCATATTCCGGGCAAGGTAAAACATTTTCAATGGTTTAGCTTCGCATTGGCTTCCCTTGTCGTTTTCTATCAATCTTTTTTTCCCCTGAGAACTGGCGCAATTTCACTCCGGCTCGCACCATCAGTCACAGAGGGAGTAAATTGAGCCGGGATTAGCTAGAATCTGACATCGTATCCACAAGGTATGGTGCGCTGCGAAAACGTGAGATGAGATCGAAGTTCTATCCATCCACTGTACCCGAGATTTCTCATGATTTACTGATCCATTCTCAGATCGAATGGGCGGGAAATGCGGGAGAGGGGAGGGAAAAGGGGCAGAGGAAAGAGATGGGGGTAGAGGGGGTGGGAAGGGGCGATGGGGGGGGGGTGTGAGTTGTGGAGAAGGGGGCAATTTTATTTCTGCTTAGACACCAGCGTCACACGCTTTCAATACGAGGCGGTATAATTGAAAACTGGCTTAATTGTTTGATTGGACATACGGATGGAAAGGCAATGGGGGAGGGGGGGGGGGAGCTTCCCGTGGTTGTCCTCAAAATGCCATGAAGAGAGTGAGATCGCAGAGAGGGAGATGGTAAAAAAAAAGAAAACCCGCCTTAGTAAGTCATCACCCCCTTTATCTTCAGGAAAGTCATTTTATGCATGTTTTTGCGTCTAATATCTCCTATAATCCAAACCGGAAAAGAAAGTGTTAGAAATTGAAAATTTGAAGTACTGCAGCGCATTAGCATAATCACAGAAACATCAAAAATAAAACCTAACAAACTAGAAATTGGAAAAAAATGATAACCAGGGGAATGGGTGATAGCATATTTCATTCCTCATGTGTATGTATGTATGTTAAAGCAACCCAAATTGTTATATCACTTGGGAAATATGAAGACATGTTTGTACTTTGATATAGGCCCAAAGAAACTCAGTTTCAATGCTTGTCTTAGAATTACTTTCAAAGAAGAGATAACGGTGTTAGAACAGACGGAAAGGGGTCCACGCTTCTTGTAACCCCAAACTAAAAATGGCGGAAACAAACTGCTCTCGGAGACAAAGAGGAAAACGAGAGTGTCATCACGGCTGAGTATTCAGGGTGATTGTCACGTTGTGGGATGATTGCAGTAATCACAGCTTCGGGACCAATGTGATGAATTAGCCTCGTGTTATATGCCGTAACGAGCGTAGGCTATGTCCTGAAGCCCCCCCCCCCCCCCCCCCCCCAAAAAAAAAAAAAAAAAAAAAAAGAGAAAAAGAAAAAGAAAAAGAAAAAAAAAGAGTAACGAATCAACGTTATAAATAGAATCAACAATTCCTCCATGATCAACCCCCGTGAAAAAAAAAAAAGGTGCGCCACTCACGTAGTCAGGTTACGACATTCAAATGTGAAATATATGATAAGACTTAAAGAGAAAATCTAGTCCAAATAAAAGTTAGTTTGATAAAGAAGAGTACAATTTGGCTGAAATTTGACTGAAATCGGATGAACGCCAAGGAAGTTGCGACATTTTGAAGTTTTGATAATTTCTCCAAAACAGTCCTTGTACAGTGGGTATGAATATGCAAATGAGTGAGCTAACGATGTCATACCCTCACAATTTTCCATGGATTGTGTACAAAAAGGGCGAACATTAAATGTTTCTGTCATTGAAATCTGAAACATGATATCCAGGATGAATAAATTCAGAATAGTGATCAGTTAGATATACGAGGATTTGAGCCTAGGACATAATATATTAAATGAAAAACTGGAAATGTCAACATTTTATGTACAAACCATATGGTAAGCTGTGAGGGTATTACATGCTCACTTTTCCATTTTCACATTCATATTGACTGTCCAAGAACTGTTCCCCCTCCTCCCACCCCCCAAGAAAAAATAAATAGTGAAACTAAAAAATGTCATAACTTCCTTATCTTTTATCCGATTTTGATGAAGTTTATACCGTTGAACTCGTAATATTTTACTCTTTCTTATCAGACTAAATCATATTTGCACTCCTTTATTGAATAGACGCTTTGGTGAGTGAGTAAATAAATAACAACCACAGATCAAATGTACATTCTTTGCATGAAATCTTAAAAAAAAAAAATCACAGACTGTTATAATTATTTATCCAGCTTAAAATGTTTGTTTTGTGAAGTAGATAAAAAGAAGAAACGACAGGGCGGTGTTTTTTCCTTCTATGTATGAGGCCAATCACTTTACTTCCAAACAGAAACCTGCGTTATTGCATTGGGTAAGTAGATTACCCGCGGGTATACATCGGAAATGAACGATTAAGTTGGGAGTTAACCCAGACTCTAAGAGTAATAACTTCAGGATTACTCAACGAATATGACACTATTGTTTATTTCTACGAAATGGAGGCCTATGACACCCAATTAGGGAGATAAGCATTACCTCATCAAAACTTAATCTTAACTTCACCCGATTTTATTGTCTCCAATTTTGATTCAAATATTTTCATTCTAATGGTGAATTACTTTTTCATTAGGCGCGGTCAGACTGGCAAAAGATAGAGAAGTTTAACATCGCGATCTTAAAGATCTCGAAGTTTTGCCAGTGTGACCGCAGCTTCCCGCGAAACTTCCCACTCCAACTAGGGATATTTCCCTCACCCCCGTCAAACTTCTCGATCTGTTTGCGGGCGGTGTCTCCGAAGCGCAAAACCATGATTGTTATGTACATAATATATGTGCATTGTTACGTCACAATCACTAGCCGTCGAACGGCGCGCTCTTTCTTCAAATTTCTTGCTCGCGCGTAGCAATGACCAAAATTGGCGCGTAGCAATGACCAAAACTTCACGATCTTAAACTCCTCAATCTTTTGCTTGTCTGACAGCGCCTATTGTGTGATGTAGTTTGGTAAACTAGAAAGCTTATCGACTTCTATAAAGGAGACCTCCTGATGATTTTCAGACTGTAAAGCATTCAAAAAAAAAACAAAAAAAAACCTTAGTTATACTGGGTAAAAAGATGCCGAATTTATAATGACTGCAATGAGGAATGAAAATGTTTTTACAATTTATTCAAAAATCACAATGAACGAGGATGATGACATAGCACTTGAGGTAACAATACACTATCTTCTTAGATTGGTTTGATTTTCATTGCAACCGATTGGCAAATTGCCCTGCTTAATACATAGACACTAACATCTCGACAGCAGAATTTCATGAATTTGGTTTGATTCTATTTCTGCTTTGTCAAGAAGTTAATATAATGTCACAAACAATTTTCCAAAATTATTCACACATTGGACAAAGTATGAATATATTATATATAATCTTCTGTTGGATGCTAAAGGTTGCAAAACAAAAGAATACATAATACATTTGAAGGTGAAGTTCTTAAGTAAGAACTATGGTAATGATATAACATTAGAATATTGGAGTATTACTGAAGTATGTGAACCTCCCGTGTCTTCACTCTTGTTCAGTGTAATATGTTTTTGATTTTCAGAGCATTGGTTTATATGCCCAAGGACCCCATATAAAAAGGTATCATACTATAATTCGAGCAACGTTTGTCTCTCTGTCTGTTTGTTCCTCTACTCCTCCAAGGTCCTTGGTCCGATCTCTATCAAATTTAGTGGGTGGATGCAGGTTCACAGCGAAATTGCCCTTATGGGGTTCATTTTTGGAAAGGTCAAGGTCACTGGGGTCAAAGATCAAATAACTGTTTTCGCTACTCCTTGGGATTCCCCCAGAAATATCCTCAATGGGGATTTCCCAGGGGTAGGTCTACTTATGCTTCCAGCAAGTTTGGCCAAGATCGGACCAAGGAGTAACGCAAAGCAGTTATTTGACCTCCGTTGACCCAGTGACCTTGACTATTTTGGGGGGAATCCCCATACAGTTTTTCTGGGCACTGGCTGAAGCCAAACAAACATGATACACGTACTCTCTGATAGTATGGCACTCCACGGGTACATTAACTAGTATAATCTAATAACTGTAATAATAGTAAAATATGGAGATGTCTATAATACATGGTACTAATGATATATGTATAGAGAGTCTACCATAATGATGGGAAATTGGGTAACCTCGGACTTATGGCCTCATTTGCCTGCAGTCGAGCTCGTGTGATGTATATCTCGTGGCCTGTATGACCCTTGCGTGTCTCACTCGTGACGTACACCCGAGACATATTGCTAGATGCTGTATCAGTCTGGAAATCATACATATAAATCACACAAACAAAAATAGAGGAAATAGTGGGAGACCCATGAAGAATGGGTGCTTACTGCTCTCACTGTCCCCAAGATCAATCTTCTGACATTCTTATGTTTATTAACCCTATGGTTACGAGACTTTGAAAGCCAAGTGACGTTCAGAAATTTTTTACTTCCATGAAAAAAAGAAAGAAAGAAATGGATTAAACGATTTAGACAGTATTTCAATAAGTATCTTGAGATTATAAGAAAGGTCACAGAGGTGTGTGTGTGTGTGTGTGTGTGTGTGTGCGTGTGTGTGTGGCAGGGGGGTAGAGATCCTATAAATACGTTGTAAAAATAAATAATGCAGTCATCCGTCTATGGATAGCTGAATGACATTTGGGCTCGAACTTTTTTTTTTTTGCGTATGAAGTGTGACCAACGGGTTCGAAGAAGGAAATATTGGGCAGGGTGTTCCTTAATGGGTTTTGATTGAACAGCTGTCAGCGGGGATGTCCAATTTGTATTGATCCATGTGTGGAAAGAAAAGAGATGGTGTATCTCGCGCCTACAGGGACACCCCATATTGTGAAAGAAGAATTAAATCACTGCAATGTGAGCAGTGGGGGTAAAATCGTATGGAGTGAAAATAAAAGGATGAACGTCCAACTTGAAACCGGTCTACATTATGCAATTTCTGTCTTGCTATTTTTTCTCTCCCTCTCTCTCTCTCTCTCTCTCTCTCTCTCTCTCTTTCTCACTCTTTACGTCACAATACATCGCAATAAAGCTCTGTATGCAACACTCAGCATGTAACCAGGGAGACTGGATGAAAAAGAAGACACACGGACTCTCGTGTCGATATCAATGTTATCAAGACACCGTTAGGTAGACTTGCCATAGGTCTCTCTGTCACACATGAACTATGCCTTACTTTCACATATTCGCACTTTATAACTAGGACTTCATGCGCGAAAGAGAACCTGAAACTAATCTAGTTTTTGCTACTAGTTTTGGTACGACTTGACTCACTTTTCTCCTGCACACTCGCATGGCGGCATAACATGCTTTTAATTCGATTCGATTCGGTTAAATTCAAGCCACATTCAGTTCCACTATTCATGAAATGAAATTGGCATGTAAACTAGAACACATCAGTGTATTGGTTGCATCTACGCGTATATGTGTGTATGATTATGTGTGTGCGTGCGTTCGCGGGTAAGTTTATGTGTGTTTCATTTTTTTATGTCTTTATCTTAAGAATTATTTCTTTTTCTTAAGAATTATTGTCTTTATTTTAAGAATTATTAAGAAAGACGTTTTTATCTTAAGAATCATTTCTTTATTTCATCAAAAGACCTACATACAAAATAGATCACTTATTTAACTCGAGAACTCATAACATCCGAGCGAATCTTGTTAAATTTTGTCATAAAATAATGAAGCAGTTTGAGTAGTACTTACAATCCTCGTTTCATTTTTTAAAGCAACTTGAATTCATTTGATATCATAAGGTGATTTTTTGCTGTTACTTGGATTACTTTCATATCATATCAGTTGAGAAGGATTCTGGCTGACTGGAACCTATCAGCTGATTATCTTGCTTTCTCAATAACATTTCTTATTTGTTTTTGTATTTTTTTTTTGAATACTCAAGCGTCAAAGCGCTATGAGAATGACATACTGTATCATTGTCATTGCTTTCTATTGAGGGCGCCTTTGTTCATTATTACCCTGGCGTCGCCAGACACCTATTCAAGCACCTGCATGTCGTGGATTTTTTTTTTTTTTTTTTTTTTGGTGTGTGTGTGTGTATTTGACGTTTTGAGCATGTTGCCCCAAGAACATTTAGACACTAAGCAAATTTTGAACGCAGGACCTCTTTTTTTTACGAGATTGGAGCTGTATTTACCACACCACAACCCCGTTAGTTAATTTGTTTTAAGGGACTTTCAAGACGATTCATATAAATATGATTTTATATCAGATGAATATATCGGTATTACATCGAGTATTAATTTATGGGAATTTATCACGACCCATTTACCAGATAATCTAGTACTCTAAAACTACCAAACACAATAAATTGAACTACGATTGTGACATAGGAATCTTGCTTATAATGTATATAATAAGGCATTGTCATGTTATCATGATGTCAATTGCTTACCAAACCACCTGTCTCGAATATATGACTTTTGTTATTGTTGCTGTTGTTTTTGTTGTTTTGGTCACTCAATCATGCATTACTGTTCATATATTCTAAAAGTCTCTACCCGGTTATGATAAAGTTAGAAATGCAAAGGTTTAAAAATCATCTGGGGTGTTCTTAAACCTTGTAGCAAGATTCAAAGTTTGAGTATACCTTTAAAACAACAGGCAACCTGCTTTCTTGAGAAAACGCAACTGGTACCATGAACAGTCACTGCTTGTTTCTTTTCCTCATACTCAGTTTCCGGGGGACAGGTAGTTATTGATCCGTTTTAATCATGATAAGAATCCGTATCTAAAGCTAATTCCATGAATGCTCGGAAACAGCTGCTTTCGTTATTGATTATGCGTTATGAAGCAAAACACTCAAGCAACAAAAACAACAACAAATGCTTTGGCAGTAGAAGTCTTCTTATGAAGCAAAAAGAAATAAAACAATCCGGAAACCTTTAGCACATGTAAATAGAATATTATTACCTCGAGATCCGTTTAGGAAGGAGGTTACCGGCGTTTGTTTGTTTTGTTTATTCTGTCTGCAAATAACTAAAAAAGTTGTGAAGGGATTCGCATGAAACTTGCAAGAAACAGATTATTAAATTTTGGTAGTGATCCGGTAATTTTGATGGATTTCGTTAAGAATTTTCAAAATTTTGGCACGTAGGATCAATCACTTAAGGGGTTCTAGCTGCGCATTTGGTTTGCATACGCACACTAAAGTGCGTGCTCGGGCGAGGCATCGCTGGAAGCTAATGACGTAACAAAACACTTGAACTACATTGGGAAATCGGGCCCTTTTCAGCATGCATACGTGTGAGTGGAAACCACAGATCTCTACGATGGAAGAACACGATCAATGGTGGAAGTAAGCTGCTTGGCAGAGGTCTTCGCTCCTAGAGTGCTTCTCTAATTATTTTTTGAAAATCTGCAGTTTTACGAAGAGTGAAATTCCCACCGAGCCGGCCAATGAAGTTACCCTTAGAACCACGACAATGGGAAATACAAATGTATTTACACAATATGTCCGCGTACGTTTGTTGCATGATAATTTTTTGATAAGTAAGTTCGCAAAAGACCGCCTCTGAAATGTACTGAGATGTTATTCATTCCTTCATCACGAAAGTTGCCCATAACAACCACAAAGTTTGCCGGATCCAGGCTTGCCCCAACTAGCAACAAATAATCGAATTCCTCCATATGGAACTTTATGGGAGGGAATAGGTGAAATAAATGCTTATTACCAGCATGATGCGGTGGCGGTTATGGAGAACAAGGGCACGGGCAGGGTTCTTAAATAGAATATTATCCCATAGGTCATAATCAGGGCCCCATTTCATAAAAGATGTTAGGATGGCAAATCTTGCTGGAATGGCAACTTCCAATAGCAATAGCCAATCAGGAAACTGGATTCGTGTCGTTACTATGACAATTGCCATTCCAGCAAGAGTTGCTATCATATCAACTTTTTATGAAATGGGGCCCAGGTCTCACACTTGTAAACAAATAGCCCCATTACATATTTGTACCCAAGATATAAAGGTTATTGGAGACAAAAAGCATACAAAGTACATACTTTCGTTCTACAATCCTCTTAAATTGATAAGATGCCGCCGGTGAGAGGGCTTCGTAAAATAACAACAACAACAACAAAAACAAACAAACAACCCCCTCCAAAAAAAAAAAAACAAGAAAAAAATAAGCAAGGAAACAAACGAATAAATAAACAAAAATATAGAATTCGTTTAGTGGGCTGGACACATTTTCTTTTAAAGGCACTCAGTCGTGGCGAGTGGTTTGTGCGGCACGGAGACGAACGCAACACGTTGCCTCCCCCATTCTGCATCAAATGTAGTGACCCCGAATGAGAATAGCGCTGGCTCAATGGGTCAGCGAACAAAAAGCTAGGATATACCAAGAGAGCTCTCTGTGCTGATCTCCTAACCCAAAATGGCTGTCCGAACGAGCCATGGAAGCTTCCGAATGGACGCACACTCTCAGTGAGCATGCGCATGAAGAGAGGCCAAAAGAGCCACGCGGCTTCTGGCCTCTCTCCTCCAATCACCGCAGCTCGCGGTGACAATATTTGTATATGATGCGTACACACACACGCGCACACACACACACGCGCGCGTCTTCTGGCCTCTGTACTCCAATCACCGCAGCTCGCGGTGACAATGTTTGTGTATGATGCGTACACACACACGCACACACACACACACACACGTGTCTCAGTGGCAGCATTGTCCCACACGTTTATGGATGTAGCACCGAGTCTGGCATTGCGCAATTGCATGCACAAACTTCGGTCGTTCGGAGTTTACGTACCATTAGGGATGGCGATCGGCTGCCTTTAAATCTCTAATACGGGACGAGTGGAGTAATGTTTTGGCAGAAAATGCACTGCAAATTCCAGGACAGGATTGAAACAAGATCTAACGTAGATATGAAACATAAGAGACACTGCGTCTTGCGTGTATTTCCTAATACGTAGATAATCATAGAGATAATCATTTAGCGTGTTAAACTGATGCAGTCAGGGTTCCCTACAAAACTGTCTTATCTTTCTTTTGCAATGCTGCTGCCAATCTGTACCCTGTGACGAGCCTCTCTGCTTCGAAATTCACCCTATGTGCAGACAAGACGTGGTGTTTTACCAGAACAAGTCAGTTCGCTAAAAATAAATTTTGCTGTCTCTGTTCCTGACGCTCACAGATCCGCCGCACGGGGGGGGGGGGGGGGGGGGGGGGGGGGTAAATTTGTAGGTGTTATGTCATAATCATTCTTTTCCAAAGCTAGTCTCCATTCTAAGCGTGAAGGGTAAGTTTTCTCTCGAGACTTCCTATTCTCCTGACCTTTCTTCGTCCTGACATTAGGTTGATTGTGCAGGACATACCGGCCGCCGTAAGTCTAGCCTTAAGAATTGCGATGACAGGCGCCGTAAAAATCCAGCAATAGTAGCCATAACATCCTGCTCGTCAACACCCCACAGGGATGTGATTTTCTTTCACAGGGCTCGCTGACAGCACGAAAACAAATGTCTTCGGAAACTATGGTGATCAACTATCATGGATTCTTTTATGACTATTCCCAGCCTCCATCGATGGTGCATAAATCTGTGATAGTCACGAACAGCAATTATTTCTCGCGGGTATTGACTCATTCCGGTTCACTGCTTATGCTTCCACTCATCTCATGTTCCCACAATATATTTCTCCTCCGTGGTGCCATTGAGTAACAGCAGAGCCTAGTGCAGTCTCCCTGGATGTGTCCCCAGCCATAGCCAAGGGGTGGCAGCAGACGCGAAACTCCCTGTTCCCTTAAGCATCGAAGACGGGTGACCGACCTCAAGCGACTAGCGGATAATGCCAAAAACCTTCACCCAATAGGCGACCAAATTCCCAGTTCTCCGAAAATAGCATGAGGTGGTACGATAAGCATGAAACAACAAACACAATGTTCTGTAAATGTTTGTTCGTATGGCACACCAGCTGTGCCGCTGTATCTCACAACATCAAATGTCCAGTCGAAGCAGTACAAACACACACAGGTGTGACAAGTATCTCTCTTATAGACGATTGGTGACAATAACGTGGGTATATGACTGGCAAGTGCATCCCGACTTTGAATAGTGTTGTATGAATATGGAGTTTCATCACAAACGAGCTAAATCCATTCTCGTTAAGTTGAGATATTTGTGATTAAGACTGCTAAAAACAAACAAACTAATAAGAAAATACAGCATATGTATTTTTAATCGTAAGTTCTAGAATATTTCCTGTTGTGTTACAAGTGAGGTATTACTGGAAAGGATCAATTTTGCGCTATCAGATGATGGACTTACTTTGAAACGTTACAAATGGCACTTAGCTCATTTTAAGATAAAAGTCTTCATGTGCATCGATGCAAATGAATGCATACTAGAGTGAAAAAGGTATGGAAGAGAGAGAGAGAGAGAGAGAGAGAGAGAGAGAGAGAGGGAGTGGGGTATCATGCATATAACTCGATTCGATGGTAATGCAGCCGAATTATTGGTTAGATATTACTAAAAATGTATCACGTGTGCTAAGCTGACAGTCACCACCATCTCCTTCTTATGGTCACTGTATAAGTCACTGGAAAATTAACAGTTGTCACTTGTTTGTCGATTCTCGTACGACTCTCAGAGGTATTATTAGAAACGTGACTGTGATTAAGGCTGGGTTGGCCGTTTTAAGCAACCCTCAGCAAAGGAACCTCAGTTCAACAGAATCAATCCCTCCTATCCAAGATACTGCAGTGCAATGTTGCATTGCACCGCTTAATGGGAAAGATACATAAAATAGGCATAATGACATTTGTAAAGGAGTAACCACTACCAAAATTAGGCCTAGCAACAGTTAACAGGAGGTGAACAGCATACACAGAATATAATAATAATAGTGGTAATAATAATTGGCAGTGCTTATACTGTATAACGCATAACACAAAGTGATAATGTCCCCATGCGCTCAAAAAATGAAAATATTATACAAAACATACAATTCCAATTACAGTGATGGTACCGAGCTTCATGTTTGCTTAAACTGTAAACAAATGCGTTTTCAAGGCAGACTTGAGAATCTATCTACATGAGTGATTTGTCTAGAATAATATATGATTACGTTGTCTGTTCTGTTTGGCAGCAGCTTGACTAAATGGTAGGTGATACTTTTTTTTAAATAATTAATCAATGACAACTTGCTGATCTAAAAAAAGAGTGGAAAAGAAAAGATCATAGAAAAAATCCAAATTGATAACAACAAATAGAGAACAAAATCGAAATACACAAATATTTTGTATTTGGAGCCCATCGGTGACAATTCGTTCCCTGAACATATGGACGATATTTTCGCCTGCTATAAGAGAAAAAGACAATCACACTAAAAATAGACGAACAAACAAAGAGACAGACAAACAAACAAGCGAAAAACTAAACAAATTGATCCACAGAATAAACGAAGAAACAAAAATCACTTTCTCATGCAATGGCAACTAACAGACAACCACCTAAAATTGCCAGAAATCTTGGAAAGTTTGGCGACCGTCCTGTGGCACGTGACTTATAAGTCATGTCTCTACGCTGCCTCTGATCTTGAACACGTCCGGTTGTTTCCCACTAGGCATTCGTTGCCAATCTAATATCCGTGTCAGACGCGCCGTAAGGGTCATAACGCATATCCCAGCGGAACAGCATCCCTCAAAGACATAAACATGAAAAAAAATGAGATATAACATAACATTTACGAAATAGAAGATCTAAGAACACTGTCAGCCTGCGATGACACTCATTACACTGACTCCTGCTCAATTACGGTTGTCTGAAATGATGGTTGTATAAAAAAAGATTACTAAATGTCGATATTTCAAGTGCAATGTGGATACATCTATGTACTGGAGTGTGCATGGGTACCCAGGATCGCAAACAGCCAAAGATAACCATTGAAACAAAATGATGCTTTGAGCCTTCAATTGATTATTTATATTGGATTGGAAACAGCTGCAAGATCAAGTCAAACAGCTCATAGTAAAGTCTGATTGAGAAACTTACTTGTCGCTCGCCATAACGTCGCAAAATAATAATCGTAACAAAAAAATTGAAAAAGGGGGAGTCCTGAACATTACGTACGTCTAGTCCTCATACATTGGTGATCAGCACCTTTATTGTTATGTCACAATCGTTTCATGTTCATCTGCGCTTGAGATTAGATCAACTTGGCGAGCAGAAAGAAAAGATGGGGGAAAGATTGCACCCCTCGAACATTCCCCTTCTACATCATCCCTTACTCCCCAGAAAGGCATCTCGCCTATATTGCTGGTTGGAAAATCTTTATTGTGTTCATCTGTGGTCAAATTTTGGCTTCCGCTGTTCAACAACATGAAGGAAGAGACTTTGTAAGAACCTTTTTTTTCGCAAAGAAAGTCCAGACAATATCAGCATACGTCACACACCTTTCTTCTCGTGCTCTCAAAGGTAATATGATACCACTACTATAATAATAACGAACGAGGACACTTTTGACCCGCTACAACAAAAGGATCCTAAAGTTGCTGATGGCTGAGACGAGAAAATCGAATTTGAAGTCAGATCATCAAAAATTTTTTGATGTTTTGTTTTGTTTTGTTTTTTGCACAGTTTTGTAGTCTAATATGTTATCGTCTATCATCTGCCGAAATTTCGAAGCTAAATGGTCAAAGGAAAGGCAAGAAAATAGTGGGTTTTTTTTTCTGGGTCATGATTTTCCGACTTTCAACGGAACAGAAACGTGTCCGAAGATTTGGATTTAGTGCCGCAGCTAGACTCCGCCCCTAGCAACGAGGGAGTGATCTTATTTGTCAGTGCGTGGCATCCTGGTTACTGATTGGTCGTGCGTAGACTGCTGGCGTTGAGCTTGTATGAACATCGTGGATGTTGCTAAGAGCATACCTTATATTGTCAAGCGGTTAAAACTGTCTTGCCCCCCCCCCCCCCCCCCCCCCCCCCCCTTGATCATGATAGCCTCAGAAGGAAAATTTTGAAGGCGGTTTTCTCGAAACACTGATTTCCTAAACTACTCGATATGCGCTAATAAAATCATCGACATCTCTGCAACAGAAGACTTTCATGACTGGTGTTATACATGTATATGAAATTAAAGGCAGCCGATCGCCATCCCTAATGGTACGTTAACTCCGAACGACCGAAGTTTGTGCGTGCAATTGCGCAATGGCAGACTCGGTGCTATATCCATAAACGTGTGGGACAATGCTACCACTGAGACAAGTGTGTGTGTGTGCGTGTGTGTGTACGCATCATACACAAACATTGTCACCGCGAGCTGCGGTGATTGGAGGAGAGAGGCCAGAAAACGCTGCGGCGTGTGTGTGTGTGTGTGTGTGTGCGTGTGTGTGTACGCATCATACACAAATATTGTCACCGCGAGCTGCGGTGATTGGAGGAGAGAGGCCAGAAGACGCGTGGCTCTTTTGGCCTCTCTTCATGCGCATGCGCACTGAGAGTGTGCGTCCATTCGGAAGCTCTCGGGACAGCCATTTTGGGTTAGGAGATAAGCACAGGGAGCTCTCTTGTAGCCTACCGTATTTTCGCTGACCCATTGAGCCAGCGCTATTCTCATTCGGGGGTCACTACATTTGATACAGAATGGGGGAGGCAGCGTGTTGCGTTCGTCTCCGTGCCGCACAAACCACTCGCCACGACTGAGTGTCTTTAAAGTGGAAGAGCAGGAGAATAATATGTCATTTTCAGAAAATTGTCCTCCCCCGACTTTCGGATCCTTTTCTTGTAGCGGGTCACAACTTGATATAACTGTTTATGGTTTGGTTTATTTTTCACGAAAACTGATTCGTTGATGTGCGCACAAGCAAAGGTATGGAAATCTAGCCAATGTTTGTAATTAAGATTCATTCATTAAGTAATATTAAGTTGCGAAGATCAGTTAAAGTAATTTCTAAAAACCATATATGAAGGTTTTTTTTTTTCCAAATTAAGGGATAAGTTACTAGCATTCGTCCAATCAATTATATGAATAAGTTTATAAGTATAACAATATTGACGACTTTATTAGCGGCTTAATATATGTCAGCAAGAATCCAACTTAGAAATTGTCTGAAGAAAATATGTGACCCGCTACAACAAAATGGTCCTAAAGTCGCGCACGGTCAAAGCCGTGAAAATCGAGTTTGAAGTCAGAGCATCAAAATTGGTCAAAACTTACGATTTTCTGAATTTGACATATTATTAGAGTCTGACATGTCTTCTAAATTCTGTCGAAATTTGGAAGCAAAATGATGAAAGGAAAGACCAAAAAATAGCGTTTTTCTGGGCCATGTTTTTTTGGCGTTTCAACGAAGCAGAAACTGGTTCGAACATTTGGATTGAGCGCCACAGATAGGCTCCGCCCCTAACAACGACCAGAGTGATCTCATTGGTCAGTTTGCTGCTTGCCGCTAACCGAAGCGTGAGGCTCGCACACTGCCCAGTTGACTGGTGCGCGCTGGCGGGGTGCGCTATGCCCAGCCGCTTCTCCTGTCATCCTGGTCACTGATTGGTCGGTGAGGAGACCGCCGACGTTGTGTTTGAATAAGCATTTCGGGGGTTGCTAGGGCTTACCTTCTATTGTCCGGAGGTGAATACTGACTTGCGTGTCCCTTGATCGTGATTGCGTCGCAAGGAGAACTTTTAGGGCGCTTTTCTCGAAACTGTGATTTCCCAGACGTCTCGACATGCTCTCTTTTAAACATCGATATCTCCACAGCCGATTGTTTTTAATAGATGTGTTATATATCATTTTAAAGCAGAAAGATTAGGGAATTGTGTCATGCAATTTTCAAATAATCGACCTCACCCGACTTTAGGATCATTTTGTTGTAGCGGGTCACATATGAATAAGAATTATAGGCAACATAAATGATATCAAGCAACAGCAACCGCACTAACAACAACAACAACAAAAACAAAAAACCGTCATGTCCATGAACCATGGTGACATGAGACGTAAGTGAGGAAGGCTTTAGATACCTAAAAGGCACAATGAAGAAAGGCGTGTTTGCGTTCTATAAACTTGAAGGATAAAGAATCGATAGTAACAGTAGGCCTATGTATGCAATGTGAGTATATCACAATCATATTTTCCTGTATCAACATGATGTTATATTAAATAGGTTAGTCAAATACCGATAAATGATTGGCTGAACACAGTCACGTGATGGAGGTACATTCGTTATGTTCGCCCACCTTGTGAATATTCTCCCATGGGAAAACATTTTCACGTAACAAATGACAGAAGGCCTAGGATCGCGCGCGCACAGTGAATTTGGCTCTGCGTGCGCGATCGAGCGACGCGAGCCGTCGAGTGGGTTGTGTTGGTGCGGTAGTTAACGTTGACGTATTTGACTATTAACCCATATAATATAACAGATGATGACTTTTGTTGTCGGGAACATGTACCAAACGTTCCACCCTCAGGGTTTGAAATGCTATTGAGGGAGGTTATAAGTCCCGAGACGAAGGAGGCTATTCAAAGTCCCTCGACTTCGTCTCGGGACTTATAACCTCCCTCAATAGCATTTCAAACCCTTTGGGTGGAACATTCGGTATGTTCCCTCCCCTGCCAGTCATCATCTATATAACATGACTTCATTCTCTTTGTTTGTGATTTGGCCGTGTTCGTTTTTACCTACACTTTTTTCAGAACAGTCCAAGAGTCCTTGTCCACCAACCATTTTTGCACTAAAACACTTCCAACGATATGTTATTGGCTCTCAATGTGCATAGTCCCACAAAGACAGTAACCAGTGTTGCAATAGTGTGTTTATTAGTGAGTGCTATACACTATTTGAAATTTAGGAATGAAAGTGATGAGCGTAATCTATCGATTTGATTCGATTTGATGTATCTATTCACCATAAATTCATGCAAAAAGATTACAGTGAAAGCGTGACAAGCCATATACAGAATCAACAGAGGAATATATACTTTTAAAAAATTAATATATAAGTTATTAAAAGGAAACGGGAAGAAAAAAACAACAACAAGCAATGAGTATGTACGGAAGGATCGCCCATTCAGCTCTGTCAACAAAGACATGGCTGTTCTTCCGTGGCATCCAAACATGAAATTAATATTGGGATCAAAAGATTCAAACTTTGAAATTGTATAACATATCGCTGATAACAGAAAAAAAAAAAAACGTATATTGAATGAACTCGGTATATTGTTAAAACATGAACAACCGTGATTATTGTGTGGTGAAAATGTTGAGAGCGCCGTAATAAACATATTAAACAGGCTGGGAATTTCAAGCACACTGTCGAATCCTGTTAGATGGGTTCATCCTTGGGCAATATTGGAAAAGTTGGTTAATCCGCAGCTTCCCTTGCTTGTGACCCAGGTGTATGTGTAAAAATTGATATAATAATAATTTTGTATTATTATGATCATTTTTAATATGATTATTACGGTCATACACGCGCGAAGTAGGTTCTTTGAACATCCTATGACATTTATCAAGCGAGTCGCAAACAGGAGAGGATTTTGCTATTTCGCTGTCTAGCTTATTTTAGTAATATTTTATCACTCTGCTGGAAGGGACACAGTGTCCCACAGTGTGATTCACTGTGAGAAACACAGTGTGAACACAATGTGAACACAATGTGAATAGATTATGAACACAGCGTGAAATCTCTTCACACTGTTAAAACGCTCTGTTAAATTCGAGCGTTTTAACAGTGTGAACACATCGTGAATCACCAATTCGCAGTGTGACAGCAGAGATCATTACCATGTGAACACTCTGTGAAAACCACACCACAGTGGGAAATCATCTCTACTTTCCTAAATTTGAGCGTTTTAACGTAGGCCTAGTCGACTATGTGACCACACTGTGAACACACTGTGGGACACTGTGTTCTTTCCAGTAAGGTAGGGAGATGGGAAATATTGAAGATCACAGCTCCTCACTAGGAACGTTTTTTTTTTTTTTTTTTCACGGTATATAGCTATCTCGTTTTATCCTAAATCCCGCTTTCCTCGCCTCCATCACCCCATCTTCAGGCACTAGAACATGCTACGGGAGTGAGGAAGTTGGACATTAGCACTAAATCTGACCGACCTTTGCGACCTGTATTTATGTAAATGAGCCATTTAATGTTTTCACTTTGCTCCATTTCAGACAGGCATATATCGGGGAAAGCGATTCTCAGCTATTCCGCGATGTCTTTCGCCCAGAGTCAGTGGGCTTGAAGGAAACGTGAGAGTTTGCAAGCTTTCTTCCCTGCATGCTATTAGCTTACCTGTCATGGGTGACATCAAATAAAAAGGAGCGGTTTAGATGAAGAGAGAGAGAGAGAGAAAGGGAGAGGGAGAGTGAAAAGCAGACGAAAGAAGGAGGAGATATGGAAAAAATGAGAAAGATAGAGGATGGAGCGGAAGGAAGGTGAGAGAGAGGAAAAATGCTAAGAGAGAAATGAAAATAGCCCCTATGAAGAAAAATATCGGGTCCGTCAAGTATTTTCAGCCTGCACGTGCCCGAAACATGGACACGCCTACTCACACACGCCCCCATATGCTGTAAATACTTCATCACCATACTCCGTACCTATGGTGGGATAAATATCATCCCCATACAGGGTCTAGAATATTTATCGATAATTGAGTGTATTCGTTTCTTCTTCTTGTTGTTCTTGTTGTTATTGAAGTCAACGCACTTTAAGATCTATCAATTGAAATAGCGGGTCACGTAATCGATTGAAAATGTCAACCGTCAAATGGGTGAATGCTTTACCTTTTTGAACTTTTTATTTCTTATTTTTGTCAGACTTTCCCTCAAGGGAATCTCAAAATGGCAAAATGTATAAAGTAGATCGATATTTCAGAACCGCATGGCGGTTTTGAAAGTTTGTCTTACCTGAGAAAGTTTGTAGTAATCATACCATTTTAATTCATACCTCTGCGCAGCACGCCTAAGTGACTCTTATCTTTGAATCTTCTTTTCCTCATTTTCTTTTTATACTTCTGAACCTCCTAGCTCTTTCATATTTCAGTCACTTTTCGAGTGGGGTAGAATGGTCCACTTTGCACAAATTCTATCTCCTGTACGCCATGAAAGCATTTTAAAACTTATTCTTTTAAACGGTGAATAAAAGTTAAGGAAAATAATTTTGTCCTAATTTTGTGGGTTTTGAGCTGAGCTGTCTCATGCACACATACAGACACACACAGACACAGACACAGACACACACACACCTTTAATCGAGTTGCACTAACACTAAACGTTAAGGTTAGGTGGCTTAAAATCATAAATCTTATGACTTTACGTATTAGTAGATAATACCAACATGATATTATTATTGTCGTCGCTGGATCATCCTTTTTATTACAACTGTGGCCAATGCTAAATCACTTTCAAACAACCAAAATAGTACTACCAGTAATCTTATTTCTTTTTCTCCGCTCCATCGCTCCATCCATAGTCTTGATTATTAGTCGCTGCCGTGTGATACTCTCTGTGGCGTAAGCTTCAGAGAGAGGTGTATTCATTGCCGATGTCTGTGTGGCTGAAGTCAAAACACATATCATTTGTGACCGTGCACCTCAAAACGAACATAAAGTCGCACACACTGATTTTGCGTGAGGGCTGAAAATAAGTGAAATAGGTCAACCTAGCCGAACTTGACTTTTTCATATTTTCTGAAAGAGCGGGTCTTCTTTTACATTATGCTAAAATTTGGTATCATAAAACGGGCAGGAAAGTGTGTTTTTTTAGCAGTTTATCTTGAACATTTTTGGTAGAATAGTGTGATTAGGTGTGTCTTTAGAATCCCTTTTTCATTTCTGAAAAACCTTGTCCACACTCTTCACTTTCAACTCTAATAACTTTTGAAAGGATAGTGCTACTGCTTTGAAACTTTGCATTGATTATGAACAGAATGTGTTAATGAGGCATACTTAATTTCAGTTTAATTTGATAATCCCTTCATTGTTGTTACTCTGGTGGTTTACTTCCTGTTTTTTGTCCCATTCATCGCACAGCCAGCACGGTTTGGTAAAGATTAAGCGCTTGAATAGACACTGTACTTCAGAGCCTCTTTTCTCAGTTCACACTTTTCCTGAGTTTGTGCTTTCTTTCCAATGTTTAGATAGGTTAGGAAAGTCCATTTGATTTGAGTTATACACCATTTTAAAGCTTAAGGTCTGTTCTTTCAGAATATGGCCTTAACTAAAAATTCATGTCTGGCGACTTTTTGTTTGTTTTGAGGTGCAGGGTCACATTTGTTGGAGCTGCTGCTGCTGCCAGCACATGCGTTATTTTTGCATTGACTCACTCCAGAAGTGGGAGAGAGAGAGAGAGAGAGAGAGAGAGGCAGGGAAGGGGTGGGATGGGTATTGGAAAAGTCAATAAGCATGGGAGCGAAGTGATTGATAACACGTGATAGACGGGGCTTTACGTTACTTCGTCAAGCTGTGATGTCACGGGGTATGTGAGGAAGAAGCGAAAGTTGATGTGCTGGAGTGTACGACAAAAATGGATAGTATTTTTCTTTGTTTTTCTTCTCTTTTTCTTTCTGTGTAAGGGGGAATGATCAATAATCAGACGAACTTTCATTTGTGTATGTGTTTGTGTGTTTGTGCGTTGTGTGTGTGTGTGTATATTTGTGCACACGTGTGTGTCTGTTTGTGTGCGTCTGTGTGTATGTGTGTTTGTGTGTGTGTGTATATTTGTGCGCACGTGTGTGTGTCTGTTTGTGTGCGTCTGTGTGTGTTTGTGTGTGTGTGTGTGTTTCGCGTGTGTATGAAAAACGGCGTCTATGCCTTTTTGCTGAATGCCTTGATTTCAGAACAACCTGGAAGAAATAAAATGACTTGGCGTTTGACAGGTGTTAAGTCTATGTCACACGTGAAGCAAATATGCGAGCAAAACCATTTTATGAAAATTAATATAGTAAGAGCAACTTACACAATAATTCATTGCACACCCACACACACCCGCACACACACACATGTTTCCAGTATGTACTTTAAGTTACAAAGGTTGAGAAGCTTTGAAGACATTATCGACTTAATGAGTGTGTTAATTAGAGAAAAAGGATGGCGCTTCCATCACATTCATTTTAATTGTGTTTGTTCGTTGTTGTTTATTAAGTGAATGAAATGACCACAGTAATAACATTGGCTTAGAGAAATATATGTTTACTATTTGTCACACCGTTGTCATAATATGTGACCAATCATCACAAAACCACAAAAAGTCGCCATAAAGAAAGTTTCCTTTCGTGGACAGACTCTGAAAGAGCAGACTTGAAGCTTGGAAATGAACTCTCAATTCTTTACTAACTATCTAAATAATAGAAAGACAACACTTTAGGATATCGTGTATAGGAGAAAAGCGAAATTATGCAAACAAATAACAGCTTTTAACTACAAATATGGAATTAGGACTAAAGAGATCTACGTACTATGTTGGTCTTCATGACATCCAGATAATGTCTTTTGCTAACTAAATATTTCAAGAACTTTCTTCCTGTACTGTTTCTGCATTTTAATGTTATAACCTCTCATTCTATGTATTCATTCACTTTTTGATCATGGGGAAAATAAACGAAAATTTATTTACGTATTATAGTCCATGTATTTATTTGCACTCGAAGTTGACTTTTGAATTTTAAAGCGCTAGATATTATTTTGATCGTAAGGACTATAATTTTTTAAATATATTTTTTCATATCATGATTATCATTATAAAAGAAACTCAGGTAACACTTCTTGTCCTTTCCTGGCCTCAAAGATCACATTCTGAACTTGTACACCTGCTATGAAGACATATCACAATCCAAATTTAATATTTATGGGAAATTGCACCCTTGTATCAAGTTGGCAGGGATCAAAAAGTCATACAGAATTGTGAAAAATTAACGAAAAGAACACCTAAAAGTTAAGAACCACAAAAGTTTAAAAGATAAAGCAAACTCCCATTTTCTTTGATCTACGCCTTGAGCAGTTCGTTTTTACAAAGACATTCACCAATTTTCATTTCTCTTTTCAGAAAACTGTATACAATTTTGCAATTTTACGATTCTGATTTTTTTGTTCGTATTTTTTCTTCTCAATTGTTCACTGATTTACTTCCCTTATTTGTTAAACGACATTAACAGAGCTCATATCACAGCAATAAAACTTTGAATTCCACGTAAACTGCATGAACACATAAGCTGCATTTTGCTTGATAATGAATATACTGTATCGTGCCATCAGCACTAACTTGCGCAAGGGCTTTATGTCAAGAACGTATTGTTATGACGTTGGAAGATGTCACTGTTGACATGGAAACGTAGCGGCATTGCTTACGGGAATTGACTTTACCCTGTGTTAACCCTATCTGAAAGGACGATGAGTTGCTATGAAAGGGTTAATCCACCAGCTTGGCTGTCTCCTGAAATCATGAGAAACCCTTTCAAAACATTGCGTCAAATGACGGGTTTTAAACGTAGATGAGAAAAAAAAAATACCCCAATAAAAAACAAAAGCAAACGTAGTTCCCTGTTCCCAGTTTTCTTACTCTTCGTCCTCTCTTCCTCTCTCCTTCTCTCTTTCTCTTTATTTGTCTCTTTTCTGTCTCCATCTCCTTAGAGGAGAGTTTTAGAAAAGTATTTATCAGAACAAAAAATATTGACATGCCGGAGGAGAGGAAGCTCAGGCCGAGTACCAACATTTTACACATACCGGAATTGACCGCAGGGCTAACACAGCCCGTATGGAGAACGGGTTAACGATTTACCTTCAGGGTTTGAAGAATAACTACCATGCACTGCATGCTCGGGTTGGTGTTCTTAGAACGCTTGAATCAAACAAACGAAATGATAGAAAGCCCCCTTAAAAAAAAAAAAATGGAGAAAGCTATAGAGAATGTATCTCACCCTTTTCGTTGCACAATGTTTGATGAAATGGAAATACTGGTCACAATAATCACTCTAGACAAAGTGCATTTATCTGTTAAGTTTTCCTTTGACCAGTAAGGTAGAACTAAATATATCATCACGTAGTCCTGTTGATTGACTTGTAAAGAAATCAAAAGGAGAATAGGGTGTTCACATTTTTATCAAACAGTTACGCAGTGTTGCGTTGTAATAGCATTATCGTTTCGATTATTTCTTTTTTTAGGGGTGGGGGTGGGAGCTGTAATTGGTGCATGAACTCTTCCTGTGCCAGTGAGTCAAATGTGCACAAATGTCACGCGTATGCGTGGACAGGAGAAAGGATGTTGGCACACACGAGGGTTAAAGACAAAGAAAAATATGAGACGGAAGATGATGATATCATTGGAAATTTTGATATAATTTTACAAATCATTTAAGTATTGATTATTTAAGAGGAAGAGGGTATTACCACTGGCTACGAGAGTCGTTATTTTTTTTTTTTTTTGTACTCACATTCTTTTTATCACATGGACTGCTGCAGTCTGTGGAGACACATCCACACGTGTTCATACTATTTTATGTTGTCATGAAAATGCATGCAAGTGTACTTCTGTGGAGGGCAACATTACCTTTATAATGTAAGAAGGTGTGTATATCAATTTCTCCTTTAGACGCCCGGTGTCCATTGCTTTTATAACATATATTGTAAGCAAAATCTTAAATAGTCTTATGATAGTAGTAACTTGTAGTTGATAGCTCTTCTTCAGGTATAGTAATTCAGAGACACCGTGTCTTCCTATTAAAGGAGAAACTCTCTCTCCAGTGTAGTGTTAAGTGTTTGTTGGTTTTTTTTTTCTTTTTTTTTAGTTTAACCCGTTCAATACGGGAACCTTGTGGCCTGTGTAGTAAGTCTATGGGAATTTCATAATTCAGTATGGAACGGGTTAATCAGTCTATGCGGCCTTCTTTTTTTTTCCACCTCTCTTCTTTCTTCTTCTCCTATGTCATGTCTGAAGTCTAAAGAAACTCGATATCTCGTACAGCCAGAAAATTGTGCGAATCTATGAAGCAATGATTTACACTGGGCATATGTATCACGTGTGTAACCTAGATTGATGCCTGAGAGCAGAAATCAGGATAGACAACAACAGAAAGAGAAAGAGAGGGATGGGGGAGGGGGGGGGGAGGAGGGAAGAAGTATCCATGCAAGCTATTGTCATGCATGGTAAAGTTCGATCAAGTCAATGCTCCACGATGGATACTGTAAACAGTTATGCTGCTCCCGTTTGGTCAAGTTAGCACAAGGATTGAGAGCTGGGACTTGAGTAGACGGGTATCTGCAGCCAAATCTCCGCGGAGCCATCTTGAGAATAACGTGAGGAAAATTATTTCACTCCCCGCCGGGACATCTTGACAGTGATCTGGCGATCTTCTAGCCTCTGCTACAGGCGTTTTATTTGTTTAATTGTTTATTTATTTACTTACTTACTTGCTTACTTATTTTTTCATCTATTAACTGATTTATGTATATATCTATTGATTTATTCATTTATTTATTCATATTCATCCATCCGTTGTTGTTGGTTTTTTTTTTGTCAAGAATTGGCAGAAGGTCGATACACAACGATATGCAAAACCAAGCCAGATGGCCTTTAGAGATATTCTGTTCCAATACTTTTTTTTTTCTAGTTGTAGATTTACCTGCAAGCCTTTGAATGACCACTTTCTTTCTGTTGTTGCAAGAAACACACTTTTATATCGATACAGTTATGTTCGAAGAAGCTCAACCATTGTTCGTATAAAAGCCAAAGCCGAATCTAGCAATTTTATCATTTTAAAAGGGTATACCAGAGCAGATAAGTTTAGTCTGTTAAGAATAAAGTATTACAGGCACTTTAGACCAGTGAAATTTTAATAGGACAAAGTAGAAAATCATTATGTTGTGATGCTTTGCTAATTTCCACCAAATTGAATCTTGAAATAGTCGAAATATGTCTAATCTCATGAGCAAATAATGTCATCGCCTTGCAATTTGACATCAGGTTGAATGCAGATCTTTTTTTTTCTTCTTCTTCAAGGGATTCACATGCCACAGTCTCATTTCCCCATATATCTGCCTGATCATTAGTTCAAATTAATTCAGTAGGGAATATCATCTGATTTTGCCATTTTACAGCAGAATTATTATCTTGTTTTGTTTGTACAAGAATAATGGAAAACGATGATGTGATGACATCATCAGGTCACTCATTTGCATAGTTATGTCAACTATTTGTAAAAAGTCAATAAATTTTATGATTTCGTAACTTCCCTAACTTTTAACCCAGTTTGATCTTTTTTTTTTCTTTTAGTTTGGCACTTCTAAACTGCTACCGTCTCTTTTAAGATAGATTTCAAACTAGTCTCCCGTTCCCCTTTGACAGCTAAAATACTCATTAAAGCGATGGATGGATTAGACTCTTTCCAGGTTGAAAATGACAGTCAAAATCACGAGTTTCCAAAGGTCTTTGCGTTGACGCGCATGGCTTCTGCTATCTTTGCTCACGATTTGCCTGTGCTAAACATAATGAGGGGTCATGGAAGAAGGCTAGCAATCTCTCTCGTCCTGTTGTTCTTGCCTCCCATCGTGCGAAAAGCATCGCTTAAATAAAGAAAAGAAAAGGAAAGCAGCGGGGGCAAAAAATTATTGGAATGAGAATGAGTCCTAATAGCATGTTTTCTTAAGTTGCCTGTCACTTTGCTGACACCATGCAGTCGACTTCATGGGCGCAAAAGTTTAGTAATGGAGGTGTACAATATCAATTATAAACGACGGCTAGCAACATCAAAGAGGATATGTTGTTAATGGAATGCAAACCCTCCCCGGTATTCCAGTACAAAGCGAAAAAAGACATACTTAGTACGCAATTTTGAACGTTTTTGCAATTGGAGTATCACACACACACACACACACACACACACATATATATATATATATATATATATATATATATATATATATATATAATTATATATACACAATTACTCTCTTCCATTATTTCATTTCGTGATACAGTCCAAGTAGTTGAAAGTAGAGTCAAATCCGCCAGAGCGATCGTCGTCTATAGCGGACATACAGCTATATTATTTACATTAATTCTTCTCCTTAAAGGCGAACATCAAAGCAGTTAAAAGTTACGTGTAGTATGAAAAAAGGAGTAAATTCACAGGAAATGCTGTGAGAATTTTAACCAAGTGTGATAGAAACAATAGGAAAGTTATAAAGTTGTGGGATTTCTCTAACTTTGGCAAAACAACAGTTCTTCGACAGTTCTCGTGAATATGCGAAGGAGTAAACTGATGATGTCATCACCTTGCAATTATCAGTATATCGCATACCTCATATCTAAATATATCAATATCGCATAAAAAAGATAAAGCAAATACGGTTTTACCTGCTTGATATCAGGTTTGAATTACCAAATTTATTTCAAAATAGATTGTAAAGATTTAACAGACATGAGATTGACGCAGCAAGAAGGAAATGGAACTTCTTTTTAACATTTTGTGTAAATATCTTACGACAAATTGCGAGGCAATTGCATTAACAACACACCATCTGTATTTAGAATTTTTTTTTTGATGTGGGAGATTAATAACTTCATAACTTCCTTAATTTTTGTTCAACTTTGGCCAAAATTCCATCGATGTGCTCATTTCATTTTGCTCTTTCTGACTAAATGTCCAACATGTCTGAGACTCGCCTTTTAAGAAAAGAAAGAGGGAACCCAGGGGATATTTCAACTCAATACTTGTCAATACCCATGGACCAACAAAATTTAATATCGACCCTCTCTAAATGAAACCCATTTGGTTCGCTCCCTATTTGGTTTACTCTGATGAAAATCGAATAACGAAATGCCAATGTGATGTTCCATGTTACGATGCGGTCTCTTGATGATTCATGGAATCTCTGAAGCCTTAGAATTTCGTTAGAACTTTCACCTCCCTTAAACGAAACTGAATATCCCTCAAATTGATGCATTTTCATTGCAGGCATCAAAAAATGTTGTCCTTTATCCATAGATGAGGGGACACATTCACTCATTCAATTGTAACGTTGTTTTTAATCATTAGCGGGAAAAGGATATTTGAATGAAACCTTTCACAGAATTGAGAAACAACAACAAAATTAAACAAAAGCAATAGGAGAAAAGAAAAAGGATGGGAAAAGAAAAGCAGCAACATTAAGACTCACACACACGCACACATAAACACTCACACACAAATACATGTAAATCATGAATGCTTTTGTTACAATTTTTAATGATACATGGGCATAAGGGATTTCCCCCTGTGCATCAGAGTACTTCACGAGTAGCTTGGTTGGGATTCCGTTAAGCACTAAAGACGGTAACGTGTAACACCCTACTCATGCTAGTGAAAATTACTGGATTTAAATGCACTGTAGAGAGTTTTAGCCCCGTCTTGATTTTGTAGCAACAAAAGAAAAAAAAAAACATGATCAAGCTTGAGTTTTTTTTTTGTTGTTTTTTTTTTGGACAATAATTATTCAGGAGCGAGTTCTCAAGTACTGCTGTGGCAAAAATTGAAGTTGAACACTTCCAAATCGAAAGAAAAAACGATGCTTGATGTAGCGTAGAATAAAGGTTTAGGCAACGTTCTTCCCCTGAGTTTTTGTTTGTTTGTTTGTTTGTTTTTAGAATTGCTGCCAGAATACGCTGACTTCCCTTGCGACTAGAGATGGTAAATTATTGATACGCCTCCTTTCACGTAAGCTCGGTCAGGTGAAGTCTGTTTTTGCTTTATTTCGAGGCAAATTTGAAACCGCCATCACTTTATTACATTGCATTAATGTTGTGTATGTTCAGTAATCGAGACATTAACCAAACAGACATTTCTCTCCAAGATATATATATATATATATATATATATATATATATATATATATATTATACATACATATATAATGAATCGTTGGCATGGTACGAAGCAAAATTTACAAATTTGCTTAAACCACTTACACGAAATCACGAATTCGCTTAAACCACTTACAAGAAATCTGTCCTTTTACAAATCTAATGTGAATATTACAAGCAACTTACAAACAGAATTGGAACAGTCGTCTGTCGCTGCATGGGGATAATGCTGATAACATATATATATTTTTTTTTTTCAGGATTCAAAATAATGATGGATAGGAAGACGATCAATGACGTCATGTCCACCATCATAATCATAATTCAAGGATAATAATGGGATTGGGCAATTATGAAGTGAATGATTCAGTTGCAGAATTAAAAAGAAAAAAACATACACAATGGAAAGCACTTGAAAAACAACTGTCGGAAATTGAAGGCATAGGCATTATGTTATATATACATATACATTCTGTAATCATTTGTGGTCGTAAGTGCGTACGCATGAATAATAACATTTCGTGAGACACAAAATGAAGGTTTTTTTTTTTCTTTTTTTATTGAAATTTCTATGAATAGTGAAAGAATTCGCTTGACATTTACAAAAATAAAAACAAAAGCAAAATATTCGACGTACTGACGATCGTCCAATTACTGAGGCTGAGTCTCAGCGAGCGATGGCTTGTCGAATGTAGTTATTTGCCAATCGATTCAAGTGGACTATTAAGCTGCGATCGTGGGGAAGCTTATTGAAATGGGATTGCTGTTCTTCCAGTAGGCGTTCCAGCAACACGGGGAGCAAATTATCCAACACTACAAGGGTCAGAATTGTCGAGATCTGTGGAGAATATATCTCAGTGCATGGTGATATGTAAGGATATAGCAATGGAGAAATTGAAGTGCGTAGCTTTGTTGATTTGACCGTACCGACTGCATATTTGTGTGGCATGTCATTTCAAATTAGGTATTGCCATTTTGATGACACCACATCTGGCATCGCCTGAATCAAAAACTCCTCGGTATGCTTTATTTTGAAGGTATTGTAGGTTTCGAAAAGCACGTTCTTTAACATAGACATTGTAGCCATAGGTTATATGCATATTTGACATAAGTGAATCCAAATTTCGAAAGTGCCAGCCAGTTGCAGCTGCAGAAAATAATTACAGGGGGTCAAAGAAAACAAAAATATACAATTCTGCAAGTTGACAGGATTAAAAAAAAATGATTAAGTATCATTATTTATGTTGACCAATTGACATTGTATTCGTTTCGCAAGTGCAGCTATTATGCTAGGAAATTCGGGATAAAATGAAGCTGAAAGAAATAAATACGATTGTTTACAAGAGTACTACAAACGCTGCACTATCCATCACACGGAAAAGGGAGAAAAAAAAAACTTTTACAGATAAAAACACGTCTAGTCAATTTCACTTTCCAAAAATGAATGGATGTCGTTTCATAAAAACCAAGAATAACAGAAAAAAAAACAATATCAAAGATTGTGTAGATATATATATTATTGTCCTTAAGTAATTCTTGAACTTTCTATGAATCATAACGCATGCAGAAGTATGTGAAGTACGTGCTCTGTGTTTTCTTTGAAAAAAAAAACAGTCATGTGTTTCACATGAAAAAAAAGGAAACCATACCCCCAAAAACACGAAAAAAAAATTGATTCTGGCTCGACGATAATGGCACAAAATATATGCTTACCCCGATATGATGTTTAACTACGGTAATGATGACAGCTTTACAAAGGCAATTAAAGTATTATAAATCAGCCATTTTAACAGCTTATTTAACGTATCATCTTACACTAAACTACCGGTTATCTAGCCATCAAATCGCAATGTGGATTTCCAACCATAAACTTAAAAAGTTAGATCGCTATGTCCTCCCTGTGACTTACAATCGGCATGCATGAGTATCATATTGTGAGAAGACGACGCATATTGCCACGTAATGAGCCATTCTCGCTCATGTTTGAAATCTACTTATCTCAATCTACTTGCAACCTGGTCCCATCTACTATGGAGCCATCTGCTTATGAAGATGTCCGCTGCATTTCTAATTATCATGCTATTATATATATTCATTTATGCGTATTTAAGCTTTAAAATATTATACAACTTGTTTCATAGGCGCACGCTAAGCCACTCACAAAGAACGTAATTGAAATTAGATAAGCAGTTAGGAGGTGTCGTTACAAAGGGGTGAAAAGAGGATCTAAGGATTGTGGTGACTCAAGCTTGTTGTGCAGAAATATCAACACATACAAACATTATCCGAAAAAAAAAATCCGCCATTTTTTTTTTTTTTTTTTTTTTTTTAGCTGCCAAATTTCGACCGTACTTCCCCAAAACTGTAGAAATTTGAGTCGGCCAACCCAAAATAAATGACATATTTTTGTATGTTACAGTGAATCTTAATATAAGATTTTTTTTTCCTTGGGAGGGGGAGGGTTGGGTTTTGAGATTGGCAGTCACGGATTAATACATATTTTAACTGTGCACA